>NC_138027.1:96367976-96967976 GCF_964106645.2 Podarcis pityusensis | reverse complement strand
GACAATTAGAAGCACATTTTACCTATTCTGAACAAGCAAGCAAGCTAACAAGCATCTCAAGTTCTTGGTCACGGTGGCGATCTCACGGGGTCCCCGGATGTTTCACCGTCTGTTGATCCCTGTGCCACCACTTTATTTCTCACTGCCACCACCCAGGCCCTACCTGGTACAATACTGAGTCCAGTCAGGTTTAAATTGGAACATAAACTTCTGTTTATTTATTGCAGTTTAACAAGCGTGTGGTTTCATAAACAGTATTGGTCAATTACAATCATGGGGTGCCTATCCAGACCTATAACTTCCGCTACCTGCTCTCACTCCCTAAACCACCTCTCAGATATTTACTTGTCTTCCCAGCGCCTAACTGTTCCTGACTCAACTTATTTCGCTACACTAACTCAACCTCCCCACAGACTCTATCCCAATTCACTCCCGCTCCAACCAACCACCCAACTCTCAACAAACACCCCCCTTTCGCCCCTCCCAGAGCTGGTCTTATAGTCCCTCTGACTCCACCCCTTGGGTTCTGATTGGGTAACCTGTTTAACTATTTCACCTCCAGCACTCTCATATGTTAACGTCACAGTCACCAATTCCTTATTTGCCACTCTGGGTGCTATGTGAGAAGAAGATCACAACAGTAACAACAGCTCGGTCAGTAGGGCATGAGATTCTTAATCTTAGGGCTGTGGGTTCAAGCCCAACGTTGGGCAAAAGATGACCT
The DNA here is from genome assembly GCF_964106645.2 of Podarcis pityusensis. Taxonomy (NCBI): domain Eukaryota; kingdom Metazoa; phylum Chordata; class Lepidosauria; order Squamata; family Lacertidae; genus Podarcis; species Podarcis pityusensis. The sequence goes on along the minus strand of NC_138027.1, from coordinate 96,967,252 downwards.
TCATGGTCCCGTCCAACTCTGCAATTCTATGATTCTATTATTCCAGAGCCTAGTCTTTTTGTATTATGTGCTCCGTCCTAATATCCTTGAGGTTTTTATTTACAATCAAGCAGCATATAATGTTCCGTTTTTCAGTTAAAGAACTAAATTGCGAGAGAGGACTTGAAAGCGGAAAACCTGCTGAAGGGAAGGAGGGAAGTCATATGCTTGGCAGAACAAAAAGTATTTGTGTTTGTTATTGTATTGTCAACAATATTGTTTATGGAAGAAAATAATAAAAATATATTTTAAAAAAATAATGTGTTTTTTTTAAAAAATTAACAAATATACAAAAATCCTTTAACATCGCAGCAATCCATTTGCTGACTGCAAAAACAGGTAACAAAAATGAAAGCTGAAGAAAATGATTCATTTATCAATACTGCAGGCAGAACTGGCCGAGGTTATTTGCTTCTGGAAGCAGAAAATCTAAGTGGTTTTAGTTTTAGAAAATAGGAAATAAATGTCAAAACTGCTACTCTTTACTGGTAAATCAGTTTGCTCTCTGAGGCAGTTGCTTCGCTAGGTCTTACGACAGACATAGCCCTGAAGAGCCCAAACACAGTAGCTTCTAGTGGTTTCCGTAGTGAAATTGGAAATACACACAGAAAGATAAAGCTACACTTGAAGTATTGCTAGTATTGGTATTTCAACCTTAAAGAAGTAAGGAGTTTGGGCTGATGACGTAACCTTTCAGTCTGGCAAGGTTGTTGTGGGACAAATTGTTGTCGCCTGTGGCATAAATGAACGTGGAGAATTTGCCGTAAAGAAAGCCAAAGAGTCTACAGAATGGAGACCAACCCCGAGAGGATTAGAAGGAGAGAATGACTCGTCTCCATTCTGTCAAATGAAGGGATTACTCTAGGCAAGTAAATTTCTCTCAGGTAGAGCAGACAAATAGTATTAAACCATTCTTAACCAAACAAAAGGTACTGAATGGTGCTTAAAGGTCACAGAACAAGTCGAACTTATTTTTCATGTCTCCAGTCATGGGTCTTACCTGTGCTTCCAACTACTGAAAGGGGAGAAAATATGAACAAAGACTAATGACAGGTGCCATTTCTTATTCAAATAAATATCTGGTGGAGCCTGAGGAATGCAGAGTTTAAACAGGCTCAGACTAAACAAAACACAAAAGTTGTCTGCCACCCTCTCTTCTGCAGGTGTCTCAGATTTATTAAAAAGGAAAATACCTTGGACCACAGGATGCCCTGTAACAAGGCTGCATTTCTGACTGCATTTAGCAAGGCTGCATTTAGCAATGCCTCCATGTGCAGATCAGGAGCCCCAAAGTCTAGTGAGATAGGCTTCTCTATAGCTCAGAATCAAGGCATTTTCTTTCAGACACGATCGTGATCCTCTGAAATAATACTAAAGCCCATTGAGGCTGCGTATTGTACCCTCAGTTTTCCTGGAGTTGGTGTCACAAAGTGACCAAGAGCATGAGCTATAAGCTGATCAGCCACAAACTCACAAGCTGGCCTTATGCCCCCGCTTTGCTCTGAAATGGGACAACACCACTAGGTCTCCTTTGCAGGACTGTCAACAGGATTAATTAAATAATGTGCCTGAAGTGCTCTGCAAATTTGAAGTGTGCTATCCATCACATCTGAACTGGGCTAATGGCTGCTAAGAGATGGACTGTTGATAGGTCCCCTTCGTTATATTTAAGCAGGCTCAAAGCACTTTCTTTTAATCACAGGCCAAGTACTCCGAATTATAACATTATGAACCCTTCAGCTCCAACCCTGAATCTTCCAGTGGAGATCGTGTGGACACACAAGACCTTAGATCCAGCTCCATGCCTTCTGTTGCAAGGCTACTGAGACTGCAAGTTCCCTGGGGCATAGAATCATATTTTGTCACTATTACACTGCAATGTAACGGGACACGGGTGGCGCTGTGGGTTAAACCACAGAGCCTACGGCTTGCCGATCAGAAGGTCGGCAGTTCAAATCCCTGCGACGGGGTGAGCTCCCGTTGCTCGGTCCCTGCTCCTGCCAACCTAGCAGTTCGAAAGCACCTCAAAGTGCAAGTAAATAGGTACCGCTCCGACGGGAAGGTAAACGGCGTTTCTGTTCGCCAGAAGCGGCTTAGTCATGCTGGCCACATGACCCGGAAGCTGTACGCCGGCTCCCTTGGCCAATAAAGCGAGATGAGCGCCGCAACCCCAGAGTCGGCCACGGCTGGACCTAATGGTCAGGGGTCCCTTTACCTTTTACACTGCAATGTGATGGGACACTAAATAAAAAGAAAGCTACCATTAAAGAATGTGTTAGTGTAAGCCACGTGTTAGTGTAAGCCAGTGTTAGAAACAGAGAAATGAAAGCACTGAGCTAAATGGCACCTTAAACCTAGGCACAACAATGGAATGTCTAGGCGTCTTTTTTATAACAAGAATACAAAGCTGAAAAGGAATGAACTGCAGCAGTTCATTTTTCACATGGTCTAGTCCTCTCCCTGTCCACCCCCCCCTGATATTCTTAAGAGGGGTTTTTCTCCAGTCTTCAGAGAGTAGCTGAAAGTGGGGAGGCAGAAAAAGGTCCTCCTTTCCTTCCACTCTGCAGTTTTAATCTGAAATTTTAGGCGCAGTATTGTGCCCAGAGCTCAGAAACTGCTTGCGCTAATGAAATTCCCTGTCGCAAAATGCGCCTAGAAGTTTCAAACACTGGTGTAAGCGTAGAGTCATGCATAGTCATCCTTCCCACGCTGTATTTCAAACTGGTAGGAACACAAATGTGTCATGATTTAAGTTGTTGAAGATACTATTGACTAAACCCATTGAAATGAATAACTATGACAAATTTAGAGCCTTTAATTTCAGTGGGTCTATTCCGAGTAAAAATTACTTTGCTACAACTCTTAGTCATAAGCCCCTTCTCCTCGGTCAAGGATGTAAAGAATTCAAGGGCAGGCTTGTAAATAGCTACTTGCCTGCTGTGGTAAATAAGAATCCTCTCCAGGTGACTGGACAAGAAAGTTCAAGTCAGAAGACTGGGATCTTTTATTCATTTTTAATCTGTTTATATACCACAAATGACTAACACACATAGGTATTGATAGGTGGGCTAGAAAAAGGCTTGTGGGCTAGCAGGTTTGGACAACTTTTTGGAAAACAATGTATATTTGTTTCTTGTATGGCAACCAGTTGCTTTTGCCTGTGGAAAAATGGTCTAGTAAGACAGAGGCCATAATTAGCATGAAGAAGTTGTTTTGTATGAAACTGCCACATAGCAGGCACTATGGTTTTTTGAACTATACATGTGGAGAGACAGACTTGAACAACGGATACATATTTTGTGTATGAGTATCCAGGGTTTTTAAATAAAAACCTGCCATCTGATTTTCACAGATTACTCATTAGGAGAGTCACTGTTAGCAATTAGTAGAATCTATGCTGACAAATCACAGGTGACATGACCTGTGATAGTTACTCCCTTGAAATAAGACCACACAAATTTATTCATAACCCTGTAATAATTTACATTACACATGATATTTCTCGGCTACTTTAGACGGTTATGGGTGGGAGGCAGGGAATCAGAATTTAATACCTTGCATGTGTGACTCAGAATTCCTAGCTTCTGGTACGGCCATGCTTGGGTTTCCAGGGAGCAGTTTATTATTAGAGTTTGCCCTCTAGCGGATTTGATGCTCATACAAAGATTTTTGACCGTAACCCAAGCTGAAATGCCAGTGGAAGGCACTGATCGCAGCAAAGCATCTGCACTGTTGTAGATGCTTCCAACTCTCCCCAAACACGTCTGAATCACCAGCAGAAAAAGTTGCACCAGCTCAATGAAGTGGTTCACCTTTCCTTTGCTGATACAGCAGTGCTGCTTCCCATGATATTGAGGCTATGTTTTAACCCTGGAGATCACACAGAAACTTCGCGGAAAAGGTTTTAGGAGGTGGCGCTGTGGGTTAAACCACAGAGCCTAGGACTTGCCGATCAGAAGGTCGGCAGTTCAAATCCCCGCGATGGGGTGAGCTCCCATTGTTCGGTCCCTGCTCCTGCCAACCTAGCAGTTCGAAAGCACGTCAAAGTGCAAGTAGATAAATAGGTACCACTCTGGCAGGAAGGTAAACGGCATTTCTGTGTGCTGCTCTGGTTCACCAGAAGCGGCTTAGTCATGCTTGCCACATGACCTGGAAGCTGTACGCCGGCTCCCTCGGCCAATAAAGCCAGATGAGCGCCACAACCCCAGAGTCGGCCACGACTGGACTTAATGGTCAGCAGTCCCTTTACCTTTACATACCATGTCAGTCCCACCCATGCTATTTCTTGGCTTCAAATGCTATCGGAATGGACTGGATGGAGTGAAAGCTACAAGCACAGATCTCCTGTAGCGTCTGACCCACAGGATTCTAGGCATCCAAGCTACATCCTTCCTGCTTGATACCTACTTTTCTATGGTCAATGAATGTTTTGGATTTAAGAGCACAGGAAACTGCTTTCATCAAATCATAGAACTGAAGAGTTGAAAGGGACCATGAGGGTCATTTAGTGAAACCCTCTATGATGGAAGAATCTTTCGTCCAACGTGGAGCTTGAACCCACAGCCCTGAAATTAATAGTTTTGTGCTCTGTCGACTGAGCTATGGCAGCACAGTCCATCCCAACCAAATACTATCTGCCATGACTGACACTGGCTCTCTGGGGTCTCAGGCAAAGTTCTTTCCTATCACCTGCTACCCAACCCTTTTCTGTATGTGTATAGCAACTTGAACCAGGATTTCTAAATCCTGATCCCTCAGATATGGTCAGCTTCTCAGGAAAATTATGAGTTCCAGGCATATGAAACCATTTAGCAATTTCTATGCAATTCTGCTTACTTAAGTATTTTGCAAGCATGCCTAATGGTGCATTTGCACTGCATGAAAAGGTAAAATTATGCAACAACAAGTTTCTGTGATCTGGTTTTTTTCCTATTGAAGCCTGCTTATCCTTGCGTGCAGGGCTGTCATAATTCATTTATACCTAGCCAATATCATACACTAATTACCCCAGGGCCATACATAAATAGTTGACTCACTTTGCTCTGGGCAAAAAAGCAAAGGCTCAGATATAAATGCAAGATGAGATTAGCTTGTAAAGTATGTTCACATTCAACACCGCATGAGACTGTGCAAACTTCCCAAAAGGTTCACGAAAGCAATGTAATTACGTTTTGTGGTTGTTTTTTTTGTGGTTTAAACTATGGGATTAATAGATTGTGTAAGACTCACACAACTCGGTCTTTGATCCATCAATTCTGCCAACTATGGTCATCCATGGAGGCCCATAGTAAACTTCTTGGGTTGCAAAAGCAGTGTGTACCTATCCATTCTGAAGGAAATCAGCCCTGAGTGCTCACTGGAAGGACAGATCATGAAGCTGAGGCTCCAATACTTTGGCCACCTCATGAGAAGAGAAGACTCCCTGGGAAAGACCCTGATGTTGGGAAAGATGGAGGGCACAAGGAGAAGGGGACGACAGAGGACGAGATGGTTGGACAGTGTTCTCGAAGCTACCAGCATGAATTTGACCAAACTGCGGGAGGCAGTGGAAGACAGGATTGCCTGGCGTGCTCTGGTCCATGGGGTCACGAAGAGTCGGACACAACTAAACGACTAAACAACAACCACATCAGACACTCGGAAAGCCACAATACATAGGAACATAGGAAGCTGCCTGATACAAAATCAAACCACTGGTGCATTTGGGTCAGTAGTTGTCTAGGGTTTTCAGACAGGAATCTTCCCAAGGCATACAAGGAGATGCTGAGGATGCAAACCAATGCACTCCAGCACTACATTTTAGACTTTTGCACTACACAGGGATGATGGGCTGCTTTTGGTTTTGTACCTCACCAGTTCTGTAGACTTGCCTTAAGCGGTCATTTACTCAGCTCAGTCTTTCACCTGTTATATTACTACATAAAGGTAAAGGACCGCTGACAGTTAAGTCCAGTCGTGAACAACTCTGGGGTTGCGGCATTCATCTCACTTTACTGGCCAAGGGAGCCGACGTACAGCTTCCGGGTCATGCGACCAGCATGACTAAGCCGCTTCTGGTGAAACCAGAGCAGCACATGGAAACACTGTTTACCCTATTTATCTACTTGCAGTTTGACGTGCTTTTGAACCGCTAGGTTGGCAGGAGCAGGGACCGAGCAACGGGAGCTCACCCCGTCGTGGAGATTCAAACCGCCGACCTTCTGATTGTCAAGTCCTAGGCTCTGTGGTTTAGACCACAGCGCCACCCGTGTGCATATTATGATAAAAAACCCAAACAAAAGCAATATAGAATCATTATTGTGCTCCCCACTTACTGGTGCCTTAATGAGGGTGGTTCTCTCCCCCCCTCAAACTAGCACTTTTGTTTAGGGATACTGAAGTCAAAAGACATTTTGTACCGAAAACACATCTAACCCAAGTGTTGCAAAACATCTGTTTAGGTATGAGCAGCCTGACATCCAAGCACATTTCCTTGGAACTAATTCCCACTGATTTTAACAGAACAGCTTATTTTCCAGTTAATTGGGTTTAGGATTGCCGCCTGCGAGTAAAATTTACAAGCTCAGGTGATTAAAACAATCAGAGACACCCTGTGATTCCCCCCCCCCCCAGGAGGGGCTTTCCAGCAAGCTCTTCCGTACGATGGGTTTAATTAAGGCAAAGTTGTGCTGCGAAGGCTGCAGTGTGTTCCAACTGCTAAACGCAAAAGCCCATGGCAAATGCATATATTAAACCCCACACAAAATTACACTCCTCCAAAGGCAGTCTGGATTGCAGTACTTAACATCAGTCAGCATCTGGCTCCAAAGGAGAATAGAAGTTATGAAAAGGGTTTGGTTCGTGCGCTCTGATGTGCAACCGTTAGAAGCTACAGGGCTAACCACCAGTTACTTCATGCCCCCCCCCCCCCGGTGTGGCCACCGGGAGTTCATAACCTCTCTCTGGTTTTGCAAGTCGGGTGTGGCAAACCACCACGGAGAGATGCTGAGAGCATGCACCCCTTGGCCCCGTGCCTTCTACCCTCGGTTTCCAAGGTCTGTTCCAAGTGGCCTTGGGCTTCCTGGGAAGCCTTGTCGTGGGTGATCGGGGCAACCTTCGCTGAAAGGCAGCTTACCCACCACTTACCAACCCCCCACCCCGAGTGTGCAGCCACAGGGCAATGCTGGGTGTGGTCTGAAGGTTCACTCTCAGTTCAGGCACGGCTACCCTGAAGCCCAAGAGGCTGTGACCTGCCTGAACGAAGAGGGTGGCCTAGAATGCTCCACAGGAACCTCTGCAACACACTGGGCAGGGGTCTGTGGCAGAGGAACGGCGGCTCCTTCTCAGCAGGCAAGAGAACGCTTTTGGGATGCCTGAGGCCAAAAATGGGAAAGGCGACGTGTTGGTTAAAGAGGCATTCAGAACAAAGGACACAAGCGTCCGGAAGAGGCACGTTTATGAGCGTTTGCTTGCTGAAGTTTGGCTTGCACACACCAGCTCCCTTCAGATGGTACTTAAGTGAAGGGGGCTATGGGTTCAAATGGAAGCATCCCTGCCTCCAACATTCATGTGTTGAGCATTGGTGTCAAGGTCAGGCCAAGCCACATGCCCCTGCTTCTCTTTCATTGATCAGACTCCCTTTGCATAAGGGGCTTCTATTCCGACAGTAACTTTAATCAGTTGGAATCCTGATACTTTTTTTCCCCTTTCCCCTACCCTATATTCTCCTCTTGTTTTGCTCAGATGGAAGTTCAGGACTTTTATCCAGGTCCTCTGAAGATGGCGAGACAAAACATTTGCTTCATTATAGGTAAGGTAAAGAGACCCCTGACCATTAGGTCCAGTCATGGCCAACTCTGGGGTTGTGGCGCTCATCTGGCTTTATTGGCTGAGGGAGCCGGCGTACAGCTTCCGGGTCATGTGGCCAGCATGACTAAGCCGCTTCTGGCGAACCAGAGCAGCGCACAGAAACGCCGTTTACCTTCCCGCCGGAGCGGTACCTATTTATCTACTTGCATTTTGACGTGCTTTCGAACTGCTAGGTTGGCAGTTCTAGGTTGGCAGTTCTATCGTAGAGATGGATTAATTTGACAGTTCCCGTTGGTTCTTTTTCCAGTTCTCCCTATTTCCACATCAGTTTTCAGTTTTTAAAGAAAGGAAAAGTTGTACACATTTTCCTTAACATAATGCATTTTTGTACATTATTTCTATAATAATAATAATTTATTATTTATACCCCGCCCATCTGGCTGAGTTTCCCCAGCCACTCTGGGCAACTCCCAATCGAGTGTTAAAAACAATACAGCATTAAATATTAAAAACTTCCCTAAACAGGGCTGCCTTCAGATGTCTTTTAAAAATAAGATAGCTGCTTATTTTCACCAATACAAGCATATTTGTGTGCATTTCGCCCTAATATAAGCCTTTTATTTTGTATGTTTTTCATTGTGGTTGGGGAACTACATTGCAAAACTTTGAGAACTACAAATTTTGAAAGATGGCTTCATTTCAGATCACATACTGGTTTAGGAAATGTGAATCAGGGAGGTTCACATTAAAATGAAAACTGAATTAATTCCTCCCCCATTCACAGTTACACCCTACCTTCTCTTCCCCTAATGATCTAAAGCAGGCTTCCTCAGCCTCGGCCCTCCAGATGTTTTTGGCCTACAACTGCCATGATCCCTAGCTAGCAGAACCAGTCGTCAGGGATGATGGGAATTGTAGTCTCAAAACATCTGGAGGGCCTAGGGCAAAAATAATACTTCTGATTTTTCAGAGTTTGACCTTAACTGAGAAAGAACAGGAACAACAGAGGTGTGCCCACATGGAAGGAAAACCTCTGATTCTAAAATCACATGATGCTGGGAAGCTTAATAACCCCCAAGGCTATATGTTGAAAATAATTACTCTTTATTACAAAGTGGTGAAAGCTCATTCATGTTTACTGTGCACTTTCATCATGTCAAAAATAGAACGTGCCCGCTGAGAGACACTGCTGCTCACACTGTCCATACAGCAAAACCCTTACCTGTGTGCGTCCTTCGGTGAGCCTTCAGGTGGGAGCTTTTCGTGTACACCTTGTTGCACCCTTCAAAATCACATCTGTGGATGCGGCGCTTTCTAGAGTCAGGCGATTCGGACCTTCTCTGGCGCCTTGTGCTCTCAATACTAAACGGCGAAATTGAACTGCGAGGCAGAAGAAGAAAAAACAGCAGGTTAATGACCGTCTGTGCCCTTTGCTGCAAATAATGGCAGAATGCAAGGGCTTTCGTTCTTTAATTGAAAATCACAGGAATTATCTCCGAAATGTTGATAGTTAAAGACTGGTTTCAAAATACAACCTTTTTTCCCTTACCATATCTCTGTTCGTAAAGTTCAACGAGATAGGACACTTATTTTTGTGTGGCTAGAAACTCCCTTTTCCCACAGTAGCCTCGCACAACATGTGACCCATGGTATCAAGCTTAGTGTACCAGCTACCCGTAACCTGTTTCTGCTATCTACCTGGGACTGCAAAAACAGGGTTAGGAAGGGTATCACATTGGCTGGTGAACTGAGTTCGGCTCAACAGATCACAAGTTGTGCAGGCCTGCTCTGGAGGCTGCTCACAAGATAAACCAATGCATGAATTTCTTTCCCTCCTTCAAGCAACACCATATATTAAAATCTGGGTGAGCATTTAATAGCCGAGATGGATGGCTAATATAAACCCAGTAGTTAAGCTCAAATACTCAGGCCATTCTATTTTGAGAAAAGATGGGTAAGAAAACAGTTAGCTGTAGGGTTTCCGGAGATCCAATATTTTATGAGTGAAAGCGACGTAAGATATAAAGGAAAACAGGGGGGAACAGCCAACTCCTTAAGAGGAAATAATATCTAATACTACATGCCTGTTCATGCAAGAATCTTGTTCATGCCTAGTCATGTAAGATTCAAACAAGAACTATTTCACTAATTCTAAGACACTTCTCTCTCTTCTCCCTTAGTTAAGGGATTAGTAAGCGGTTGATTCATGCAAATAACAAATGAATTTTGTCGAAATGACAAATCGGATTATACTAAAGCTAGAAGCAGATCAGTCTTCATGTGCTCCTTCCATGCAAACGCGAATTCAGGGACTGAGAACCTGTTGCCTTTTGGACTAGCTGAAATAATGCTTTAATTGAAACTGCTTTTAAAATGTCATTAATTGTTTTGGGTTGTTTTGTTTCTGAATTGTGAATGTGTTTGCCGCCCCAGGTTTCTTCAGGCGGAAGGATCAAATGTAAATAATAAGGTAAAAGGTAAAGGACCCTGAGTGTTTAAGTCTAGTCAAAGGTGACTATGGGGTGCGGCGCTCATCTCGCTTTCAGGATGAGGGAGCCGGCATTTGTCCACAGATAGCTTTCCAGGTCATGTGGCCAGCATGACTAAACCGCTTCTGGCGCAATGGGACGAGTGCCTGAGCGTACGGAAATGGCGTTTACCTTCCCACCGCAGTGGTACCTAGTTATCTACTTGCACTGGCGTGCTAGGTTGGCAGGAGCTGGGACAGAGCAACGGGAGCTCACCCCATCGCATGGATTTGAACCGCTGACCTTCTGATCGGCAAGCCCAAGAGGCTCAGTGATTTAGACCACAGCGCCACCCGTTCCCTCCATAATAATAAAGAAAGAACTCCAATAAATCCCAGCCAGCGTGGCCAGTGGACACAGATATTGTGAACTGTAGTCCTACAAAATCTGGAGGGCCACAAGCCTTTCCCATCTCTGCACCAGAAGCACGAAAAAGGGGACAGGATTGTGCCCGATGACCCTGTGCAATGTTGCTGACTCCACCCGCAAACATCTACCCACAAAGCGGTAGGCTTCCTCGCAGTTGGAAACACCAAGGGTTCTCTTTGCACGTATCCTGTTCATTGCGGGGGGGGGGGGAGCCAGTGGGTGGGATATGGTGATGTCATGGCACTGAGGGTACCCTAGTTGTTGCTCCACTTCACTGGTGGCTATTTTTTAATCACAGCTGTCAGTTCACTGTTCACCACCTTGAATTAAGAAAAATAGGTAGCGTAAAAGTTTCAAAAAAGACAAATGAATTCCTAAACGCCAGTGGGTTGCCACTGCTTGTTTTCATTTGCTAAGAACTAAGGGAAAAAATGAGGAGGAGGAGGGAAGCGAGTCCTGCTGGTTTCAGCAGAAGCCGCGCGATTTCCCAATATTTCCAGCCTTATTCTAATCAAATTTGTCAGTTTGATCAATTCATTTGTTCCTTGCATGAGTTAAAGAGTTACTAACCCTGGGGAATGCTTTCTGTTTATGAGTGATTTCTCCCCTTGGCAACTTTAGATAGCGTTACTGCATATGATATCTGGTAATTCGCTTTATAGTTATTACCTCCAACCAGAAAGGTTTTCCTTTTTTTGCAGTGCTATCTCACGCAGCTACTACGCGATCACTGTGTTACAGCCCCTGCTTCTCCTGTCCTTTTCAGTGTAGCTAATGATAAATGCCATTCATATAATATTGCTGAAAGGCGGCACACAATCTAGCCGAACAGGAAGCAGCAGCCCAGGGCTGCCCTTCCTTTCCCACAGTGGTTTGAATTAAACACAGTCCAATTATTAGATGTTATTCACAATACGGAAAGGGTGAATTAGAAAGGGCTACAGAGAAGTAGTGGAGCATTTGTTGTTTGCTGCCAAAATGTTAAGTTGTAAAAATAAAGAAATAAAAGCCCAGGAGAAAAATGAGAACGTATCAGGGGAGGAGTGATGGAGGAAATTTGAAATATAACATCAATAAGCAAACCTGTAGCTTAGCAACAAATCAGGCTGGGCGAGATCAACTCTGTAAGTTAACTTGCAGTGGTAACTTGCGTTAAGAACTTAATTTGTTCTGGAGGTCCATTCTTAACCTGAAACAGTTCTTAACCTGAGGTACCACTTTAGCTAATGGGGCCTCCCACTGCCACGCAATTTCTGTACTCGTCCTGATGCAAAGTTCTTAACTCGAGGTACTATTTCTGGGTTAGCGAGGTCTGTAACCTGAAGCGTCTATAAACTGAAGCGCCTGTAACCCAAGGTACCACTGTATTAGAAATGTGGTAACCATTTATTCTTTACTGGGACAAACCAAGACAGAATAACTTTTATGTCCACAAGTATTAGGTTATCTAAAAATTGTTGTCTTTGGTATGCAATGTGAGACATTTAACATATTTCTAATGTTAAAGGGGTCTACATAAAAGGTGATTATGTCTAGAGATAAATTCTGAAGTCAACTGATAAAAAAACCATAATGTTTAGATATGAGTCGTGGAGTTGGAAGGGAGCACAAGGGGTCATCTAGTCCAACCCCCTGCCACGCAGGACTCTTTTGCCCAGTGTGGGGCTTGAACCCACAACCCGGAGATGTTCTACCAGCTGAACTATACCTAACAACTAAACTAGGTTCCCAAATCATTTGAGGCCCAGGGCATAACTTGTTTCTGGACTAACATCAGAAGTAGAACTCACTATGACGGTCACAACAGATGTAGCTATTTCTTCTTTGCAACACCAGGATAGCATCCTCCGCTTCCCCTTGTCCTATCAGCTGGGACTCAAGGATGGAACTGCATCCTAGGCTGTGGCCCCTGTGTCTGACAGCTGTGGCAGGGGTTGGTGCCACTGACATACCGTGCCAGGGAGGTTCAGCAGTGAAACTGCTAGCACACTTGCAGAAGCTAAGCAGGGTCCGGTATGGTTTCAAATTGGACGGGGGACTGTGTGTTGAGATTTCTGCATTGCAAGGGGTTTGGACTTAATGACCCTTTGGGATCTCTTCCAACTCTATGATTCTATGAACTGCAGTGTCTCCCTCCATAATGATGTCACTGCCCAAATCCTGGCTGGGGGATGGTGCAATGTTTCACTATCCTCTTATTCAGAACTGTAAATCCATTCAACACAGTGGTCTTCCTGCAACACGCTGAATACACCCCTTAGGCCTTCTAATTGCATACTAGTGTGCCTGGGCACAGTGTTTTGCAGTTGCCACCCTAAACAAATAAATGGCTTTCTCGCAAAACTGAAGATGTGCATTTAGCCGCTAGGTGGAGTGAGAGATCTTCAAAACGAGCAACCCAAAAGTGGCTTCAAACAGACTGCCAATGTTATCTTTCCCTTTCTGTCAAAGATAAGGTGGTTCATGGAAAGCAAGGTTTCCCCGTCCTCTCCTCCCTACGGCAGTTACCCGTAACCCCCCAAAAGCCTCCCTGGGGGGAGGGACAGAGGCCCTCCCTTCAGCCAACCCTGCCACTATTCAGTGAGATAGATGCTGTCTGTGCCTCACAACCTGTCCTGAACCCCTTGGAACCTAAGAACATCGGAAGCTGCCTTATACTGAATCAGACCCATTGGTCCATTAAGCTCAGCACTGCCTGGTGTCATGGACTGGCTGGATACAGAGGAATGGAGATACCAGCTGGGGAATCTCCAGGGGAAGAAGGTTCAGACCCTGGGGAGTGGTGGTGGGACAATAATGAGTCGTCAGAGGGAGAAGCCTAGGACGAGGAGGTGTTGGAAGCTGAAGGTGTAACAGGTAGGTAAAGGTAAAGGGACCCCCTGACCATTAGGTCCAGTCGCGGACGACTCTGGGGTTGCGGCGCTCATCTTGCTTTATTGGCCAAGGGAGCTGGCGTACAGCTTCCAGGTCATGTGGCCAGCATGACTAAGCTGCTTCTGGCGAACCAGAGCAGCGCACAGAAACGCTGTTTACCTTCCCACTGGAGTGGTACCTATTTATCTCCTTGCACTTCGTGCTTTCAAACTGCTAGGTTGGCAGAAGCAGGGAGCGATCAACGGGAGCTCACCCCGTCGCGGGGATTCGAATCGCCGACCTTCTGATCGGCAAGTCCTAGGCTCTGTGGTTTAACCCACAGCGCCACCCATGTCCCTTGTAACAGGTAGAGCTGTGCAATATATCGGTAAATTGTCTGACACTGGTTCAGATTGTGATACCGATTTCAGACCTTTTGAGCTGGCAATACATTGTGGTGGCCAGGGAGCAACGATGTACTCCCAGCTCAGATTGCCTGCAGATGGCAAAGGCGCGGGCAGGCAGTCAGGCAGAGCTCGAGAAGGTGCTCGACAGGAACTTATTGTGCTCTGTCGGCCTACCTGCCTCCGCCTGGGCAGGTCACTCCTGGTTGGTCACTCCTGGAGTGGGTGATAATAAATGACACAGCCTTAGTTTGGAGAATTTGCAACCTTGGCTATAGGACTACTATGCCTAAAAATGAGCTTTTATTTCAGTTGGAGTGACCAACAGGGAAGAAAAGGGGGAATCACAGGCAGAAGCCTATGTCTGCAATTGCAGTAACATCCTACTCCCATAAGATTGTGTTCATTGATTTTGATATACTGAGCAAGGTACACCACAAGGTACAAATTCTCACTGATCTATGTGCCACAATAGCACAGCACTGAAATAAAAGCTCGTTTTTAGGCATAGTAGACATACAGCCAAGGTTCCAAATTCTCCAAACTAAGGAGAATTTATTATCACCCCCAGTTTGCCTCCAAGATCATAGAACCCTGGAACGACGAAGCTGGAACCCTAGACTTGGTTCGATAATTTCATGTACTGCAGTGGAGCAGGGAACAGAACTACCAAGCTGAAAAACATATCAAGGGTTAGGTAGTCAACCCTGGGCAAAGGCAGGATTTCACCACACCCAAAGCACTTCCTAATAGATGCTGCCCCTATTTCGCCTTACAGAATTCTCAGGAGCGAGCTTCTGCCAGACAGACTAACCACTAATGCAACTTCAGATCATAGCAGAACACACACCAGGAAGGGCTGAGAGGCAAAATGCAAAAGGGTTGTGGCTGGCAATAAAAGAAAGACCAGCTAATTGGGTAAGCTAAAGGGCAGGCTTGAAAACAGCCACTTTACCTGGTCACCTGTGGTGATTTTACACCTACCCGCATGTGGCCGGGCAAAGGAAACGTTGCTTTAAAAAGAGCATTTAGGCCACAAACAACTCACGGAGAAAGGTCCCTGTATGTTTTATGGGCTTTAAAAAAAATCAATCAACATTCTGCACCAAAGTAATCTAAATTTTGTGCCAAAAGTTATTATTTGGTGTCCTATTTAAATTATCCAAGCTGGAGAAACGTGGATCGTTTCTCTTCATTCTGGTTTGGCTATGAAAGGGAGGGGTAAAGACGTGACTGATTTTAGGAGTCAAGACAGCTGCAAAGTGTTGATTGTTTAACTTATTATTATTGATATTTCATTGCCCGAGAGGAGAGAGTTGTGAGATTTTCTGCCCCAGGGATTCAAATAGGCTAAAATATTACACGCTTCAAATCGGCAGGGGTGTGTATGCACCATTTTTTGGTCCGCATCAGACAACAAAATTTTTGGAGCAGTCCTGGCAGATGCAGAGGCAGCTCTCAGCAGAATCCAAAACGACTGGCTTTTCTCTGTCTCATGATGACGATTAACTGTGCTTCGTTTGCAATGAAGGCTTAATTTATGAAGCAGCACAGGAATTATGAGTTAACTATCTTGCTCTTAATCAGGGCATAAATAATTTGCTCTCTTTTTATTACACGATGAGGGAAATATAAATAAGGCAGAGTAAACTGTTATTGGGAACCTTTCTTGGTTTCATATAAAAGCCACCTCAAAAGGACCTTGGACGCTTTGATTTACGTCTGGCAAAAAACGTACCTGAACACTCCTCCCACAGGAAGGCTCCTTTCAATTTCATTTGGAGCAGGTGGAGGAAGCCCCGAGGGACAATTGGGTAATAATGTCTTTTGTAGGACGTTTCAAGCCACCTCTCCACTCTTTTAAGATTCTGGATAAGCTGGATATTTTCCAGGGATGTCCCTGATTTAGAGAAGCCACCCCGGTTTCTGATTTGATCCCAGAATGTCCCACTTTTCCTTAGGATGTCCCTATTTTCATCGTAGAAATGTTGGAGGGTTTGGAGTTATCCGACCCCAGGGCCATCTGAAGGCAATCCTGTATAGGGAAGTGGGGTTTTTTTGTTTTTTAATGTTTTATTGTGTATTTATACATGTTGGAAGCTGCCCAGAGGGGCTGGGGCAACCAAGTAATAATAAAAATGATGATGTTAATGATGATGATGATGATAATAATAATAATAATTATTATTTATACCCCGCCCAACAAAATATTAAAACGCAGTAATGCATCAAACATTAAAAGCTTCCCTAAACAGGGCTGCCTTCAGATGTCTTCTAAAAGTCTGGTAGTTGTTGTTCTCTTTGACATCTGGTGGGAGGGCGTTCCACAGGGCGGGTGCCACTACCAAGAAGGCCCTCTGCCTGGTTCCCTGCAACCTCACTTCTCACAGGGAGGGAACCGCCAGAAGACCCTCAGCGCTGGACCTCAGTGTCTGGGCAGAATGATGGGGGTGGAGACGCTCCTTCAGGTATACTGGGCTGAGGCCGTTTAGGGCTTTAAAGGTCAGCACCAACACTTTGAATTTTGCTCGGAAACATAAGTAACACAGTAAGATGTGTGGGGCGTAAATAGTAATATTATCATTATGGAATGGGGCATCCCTATTTTCATCAGAGAAATGTTGGAGGGTATGTGCCCCAGAAGATTAAAAGATAATATTCCCTTGTACCAGATTTATAGTGCTAAAACTTCACTTCCTGGCTCTCTGACTGGACTCTGGACTAGCCTTTTGAGAGACCAAATACTCCAAACAAGTCTTGTGGGTCAGGTTCTCCCAAGTCCAGGACCTTCTACTCACTCTTCTTTTCCTGACTATGGAAACCCCAACCACAATTCCCCACCTGTCTTGACCTTCCCTACTAGGATACACTGACTCACAAATCTGACTCAGCCTCCAGATCACAGCAATGGCGTTCTCTGTGAATGAACTTTCATCGATTTCTTAATGCTCAGACTGCCCACTGCATCTGAACAAGTGTCACGAGACAGCATTGAGATGGGACACTTCAGAGTGAAGTTGTGACCACAGAAGAAGGGGCTCTAAAATTTGAACTCAGCTCACAAATCTTCTGTTGCAATAAATTACCTCTGGTTGCTTTCTCCTCCTGTGGGATCCCAGATACATATGCATGAGAATAAACACATATGTCTGGAACATATGAGGAACGGAGGATGGGGAGACTGTGAATTGAGAAGCAAAGCAGTAGAGAAGGAAAAGAAATAAGCAGCCAACTTTCCCTTCTACTCTTTTCTGGTCCAACTTGCAGCAAGGAAGCAGGCAGATGAGGCTTCATGACACACATTCAAGAATAATGTGTAGTCAGAGCCCAAGAGGACACAGGATTCTGACCACTTATTTATTTAATATATTTATACCCCACCTTTTCCCCAAGATGGGATTGCAATCAATTTCATTAATGACTCTTATGATCAACGAATGCGTGTTTAAACATGATTAAAACCTTTCTTTGGCATCATAGGCAACCGTTATCGTGAGAGTTAAAACAAAGCTGGAGCAGAAAAAATGGAATTCAGAACTTTAACACGCTCATAATTATATTCTGCCTCTCTCTTTCTGTGTGTGTATCACTAATGCGATAAATTTAATTCAGGAGATTCTGTACCGTGGGTTTTGCAGTTTGAAAAATTCCACTGTTGCACAGCTTAAGCTATGATCAAGAATATAAGCTAGAGGGATATATGATATGATATTCTGCCACAGGGAAGAGAATGCAATGGAATTAAATCGTTTTCAAATCAAACTTTGCCAACGCTGCACTGCGGGGTCCATAGATTTTCTGCTCTTTGTAAGAGATAACGTCTCTCCCAGGGGACAGGAAAACACATTTACTCTTTATCCTGTATAACCTCTGCTTTCTTAATTTTTAGAATTTATTCTGGCTCTCTGTCACTGAACACAGAGTTGTTGGCTTGGATCCAAAAAACAGTGTGGGCTGTGCTTATGCAAAGGGGCTTTCTTGATCCTCTTTCAACTAAGTTCCTTACACCCTTGGAGATAAGGGGAAGCTTTCCAGAGTGCCCCCACTAACTTCTGTTGGCAACACCCAGGGATGCTCGGACCCATGGGAAACATAGTTCACAAGGTTCCTGTTGGTGTTGGACTTAAATAAAAAATATTGGAAATGTGCCAAAACCTTCAACTTTAGAAAACATTTTTTAAAAAATGCTTAATATCATTTTGTTGTCCCTTCTGTGCTCTGAAAACTGAAACGGTTCTGCAGGAAAATAAGATGCAATGGTGCCCATTAATGAGAAGTTTTCCAACTTTACATTTCATAATTAAAGGCAATGGGACCAGATATCCATGATTTTGTGGGCCACAGTCCACCACTGGCTGCATGAAGAGTTACCCTGAGTTGCAAGTACATATACAGTGGTACCTCGGGTTACATACGCTTCAGGTTACATACGCTTCAGGTTACAGACTCAGCTAACCCAGAAATAGTGCTTCAGGTTAAGAACTTTGCTTCAGGATGAAAACAGAAATCGTGCTCTGGCGGCACGGGAGGCCCCATTAGCTAAAATGGTGCTTCAGGTTAAGAACAGTTTCAGGTTAAGTACGGACCTCCGGAACGAATTAAGTACTTAACCCGTGGTACCACTGTACACACAGTTGGGTGGGGATTGCAAACAGTATTCTTAATTTGTTAATATTACTTCTTGGCTCTAGGTGGCACCAGAGCCTTAAATTTGTCTAGCTGTAATAAACTCTTTGGCCTTTGTTCTTCCTTCTTGAAGGTAATTCCATACTTCCTGCTTTCTCCACAAGATACAGACCTCACTGACCTGCACAGGGGAGGAAAAATTACTGCAGCGCTTTTTTTGCTAATAGGAACCGGACTATCCCTGCGCATAAGCAGAAAGATGCTGCGATGGGTGGAAACCAAGTGAGGATTAAAAGCCTGAAGAGGGAAGGGGAAAGGAACATTCATTCCCTTTTGCTATCAGTTGACTCGTTAAGGATCAATCAGAAGAATTCTTTATCCCCAACACATAAAGCTCTGGAGTAGGTAGACAAAGGATTTTAAAACACACACACACACACACACACACACACACCGCGGAAACAAATAATAAACAAGGGGCCTAAGAGGACCAGTGAGGACCTGGTGTTAAGATGCTGAATCCAGGCTGAAATGAAACTGTACACTTTGCTTAGAATAAATAAAACGCTGGAGAAGAAAACCAAGGGGACTCGCTTGCATTTGACACAAAGGCGAAAGTTGACACATGGCACAAAACCATGAGAACTCTGGTTTTACTTTGTTGGAAAGGAATGGCATATGGTAAGCACAGCTATTCAAAAGGAAACCTGGGAATGATGGTCAAAATTGTGTGTGTGCAAGAGTAATTTGTGGATTTGCCCTGGACTGTTCAGATAGTGGCAGAAACATGGCTGGATCAAATAGGGATGTGGGGGTATTGTTTTGTTTTTGTTCTAGCTATTTATTTGTGCTTCTATCTTGCATTTTTATCTTGTGAACCGCCCTGAGATCTTCGGACGAAGGGCGGTATATAAATTTAATAAATAATAATAATAATGGTTGAGACTTAAGCTGGCTCAAGCGTCATCTCAGGGGCGGGTGAAGGGTGCAAATGTGATTCTATACTGCAATTCCACAAAAGCAAAATAAGTAATAGAAGGGATCTTAACAGAAGCTTGGAATTTTGCGTTTCAGCATGGCGTTATAGCATATGCATATGGTATACATATGCACACTGTATTTAAACAAATGATGACAGAACAACATTCTATTTACTCCCTTTTTCTTATGTTAATAAGGCCTTAAGTCCCAACTAGAGAACAGCTGTTAACTGTCACAAATATTATTCATAGCTATTACTCCAAGTCAGAGAATGACTAGAAAAGGGGAAACCTAAAATGAACTGGAAAATGAAGTTCCGGATTTATTATCAAATCCATGATTTCCTATCAACTGCAAGGCTGATTCAAGCATCTAAGATTGACAGCTGTCCAAGAATAATGCATGAACAGGGAATGGCAAAGCTACTTAATGTAAGGGCTATTTACTTACATTAAATCAGAGGTGGTAAATTTGAACCTATAAAAGTTGTTGTAGTCCATCGACATATGCAGGGCCATATGCTGTCCACGGCTGCATTGCATCAAATGATGGCTTGTATGCAGATGGAAAAGTCAGAGAACAAGCACAAGAAACTTACTATTCACTTCACATCTCCTGATCAGTGAAGTTAATTTCACATATTCCGTGATGAGCTGTCAAGCGATGGTCACACATGCATGTGTGAACCAATCCAACGTTACAAACTCACATTGACTTAAAAAGTTGATTTTAGTTAGCGAAGTTTTAGTACCCCTCATTAAAAGTTCTAGCGACATTCAAACAAAACCCTTTTGAGGTTTTTTTAATTAAATTTTACAACCAAGGGGAATAATTTTTTTTAATGAAATAAATAAACTGTATGCATTACAAAGCATACATTGGGGCATTCCTTGACACAAGCTTATATCCTCATTATTCTCTGTGGGTTAGCCACATGTTTATTAATGTGATGAAGGTCAGAAGAAATTGCCAATAAGATTTTGCGAAAATATATTTAAACATCAGAAGCAACTGACGTGCAGAATTATGCTAACAGCCAAAACTAATAAATCAAATGTATCAACTACCAAGCCAAAGGCAGCCGACCGCAAAATTTAGCAGTCAGTTGTTGTGACAGGTGTCTATCAATATAGATATTCTTTGTTATATACAAGTGGATTTACTATCTATTATCTGTCCTCACCTGCAGTATATCAAATCTAAGGTGTTCAGCATTTAGACAAGGCTTGTTGATTTGGAAAGAAATCTGAACATTCTGCAGGGACAGAAATTACTGAACAAAATGTATGTTTATTAAGGAAGGTACCATTTTAAGCACAAAAATTCTCTAATTCTATATAGATGAAGCACTATAATTAGGGTTCCTGTCTTAAAAGCTGCAGACAGAGAAACTCTTAAGGCTGGTTTTCTCAGACTACACAAGCTGGGTAAGTTCACAAAGCAAACCTTGAATACCTGACTCAAGACAGCGCTCCTTCCTCATCAAGGGAAATATTCCTCTGGAACAAGAATGCCATCATCATACGGCAAGGAAACTGCCTCTAGACAATAGTCTTTTAGAAAGACCCAGTATACTAAATTATTTCCATGCAAAGGGAACTATGCACTAACAGGCCATAATTATTGACTCAAATATTTCTAACAGGAGGCTTTTTAAAACAAGCTTTTTCAAAAACACGGATGGAGGGAGAAAAACAGGAAAACTGGTGTAGTGCCAATTAACCCTTTGCAGGTGCCAAATTGCTCATGGTGGCTACCATAAAAAGGGATTCCACAGAGCTCCACAAAAACCTCTCCTAACTGGGAGAACTGGGAGAAAAATGGCAACTGTGATATGATGTTAGCAAGTCGAAAGCGATGAGGTAAAAAATAATAATAATCCAATTTCACATATATGCATATGTGGTCTGAACTGCCAGGGAATTGACCAGGAACGAGATACAGATAGCTCCATGAAAGTGTTGACCGAGTGTGCGGAAGCTGTGAATATTGTAAATTTCATGTTAGGGCTCATCAGGAAAGACATTTTAAATAAAATTGCAGCTATCATAATGCCGTTATACAGATCTATAGTGTGACTGTAATCACAAATCTATTGTAGAGCTGGAAGAGGTTCGGGAAAGGACAACTAAAACCAATCCCATGAGTGTAGACTTGTGGAGAAAGTAACATACGAAGTGATATGATCACATAGGGATTCCCAGCCTCTGGTGGTGATTTGGGTGAGGGAGGTAGCACATTTGTCAATGGCCCTCCTTATACAAATTGCTGCTAAGGAGTGAGTGCATTTCAACAAAGGGAGCAACAGGCATACATTCTAAGTCTGGGGTAGGCAACCTAAGGCCCGTGGGCCGGATGCAGCCCAATCGCCTTCTCAATCCGGCTCGCGGACAGTCCGGGAATCAGCGTGTTTTTCCATGAGTAGAATGTGTGCTTTTATTTAAAATGCATCTCTGGGTTATTTGTGGGGCCTAGGAATTCGTTATTTCCCCCCCTTCAAAATACAGTCCGGCCCACATGATCTGAGGGACGGTGGACCGGCCCACGGCTGAAAAAGGTTGCTGACCCCTGTTCTAAGTGTAGTAGAACTGGGATGTTTCCCTGTCCAGAAAACAAAAGCCTTGCAATGAGCAAAACGTGTATTCAAAGAGAACATTCAAATTTAGAATATTTATCTCCACCCACAGTTGTGCATCTCTTACGTCAGCCATGTCCGAGTTCCAGCGGGGTGAGATCTACCATCCAATATCAAAAACGGGCAGTGATCTACCACACTCTCCCATTGTCATTCTTCAACTTAAACATATTATCTTTGGCTGGGGATACCCAGCCAGATGGGCAGGGTATAAATAATAAATTAAGATGATAATGATAAAAATAATAACAAATTATTACCCCCACACCGGCCCCCTCCCAGGGCCCTTGGCGCACAGGAAGCCAATGCACCCTGAAATGTCCAATTTCCCCTTTACCAGTTCAGCATCCATGTAGAACTGATGGGCAGTTTACTTTCGAGTAAACACAACTAGGCTGGAGCTGGAAAGGTGGGCGCCAAGAGCCTTTCTGGGGCAGCCAGCTGACTGGGCACCTGAGCTGACTGGGCGGTGCAGCCCACATGTGCTACGGCAAGCTACGGCTTGCAGGGGGTGGTGGCAGGTGACTTGTGCCTTTCCGGGGCTGGCCACCTGGCTCGGCATCGCGGCTGTGAAAGCGCCAACCAGAGCGCTTGCTGCCATGCTGCCTGTGGAGTTGCTCCAGCTGCGGCCGTGCACGCTCTGAGGGTGCCCAGTGGCCGAGAGGGTGGCAGGAGGAGATGCCCCAGGCCTTGGTCGGGATCGACCAGAATCCATTGCAGGATCGACGAGTCGATTGCGATCGACGCCTTGGACATGTCTGTCTTACGCTATGTGTGCTACCTGGCTGCTGATGCTTAAGAAAGTATGAACCAGCCCTGAGGTTATATTATGGGATGGGTTGATTCGGCAGAAACACCAGCGTGTGAGGAGATGCTGCAAACTTATAGAGGGGAATCAAAGACATAAAATCCACACAGAAACACATCATTGCTTGTTTCAACTTGCTTGTGGGAACAACTCAAAGGCCGTGAAAGAAGGAAGGTTAACAACAGGAAGAATTAGAGGAACCATCAGAAATGACTATGAAAAGCAGGAAATGTAAAGAAACTGAAGGTACATTCTTTCACCTTTGGTGGACATGCCCAAGGATTAAGGCTTTCTGGGAGATGATCTATAATGAAATGAAAAAGGTATATAAATATACCTTCTTGAAGAAACCAGAGGCCTTTCTCCTGGGCATGGTCGGCCAATTGGTGCCAAAGAAGGACAGAACTTTCTTTATGTATGCCACAACAGCAGCAAGAATACTTATTGCAAAGTATTGGAAGACACAAGATTTACCCACTCTGGAAGAATGGCAGATGAAGGTGATGGACTACATGGAACTGGCGGAAATGACTGGCAGAATCCGAGACCAGGGAGAAGAGTCGGTGGAAGAAGATTGGAAGAAATTTAAAGACTATTTACAGAAATACTGCAAAATTAATGAATGTTAGAATGATGTCAGAATGAAGTTAAGTGGTTTTAGCAGCAATGTTATAAAGGTGTATGTAAAAATGGATTGTCAACAGGTGAGAATCCAAAGTTATAATATATTAAGTTAAAGGATTAAGACAAAAACAAAGAGGGAAAGGAATTGCTGAATTAACTAATAGAACTGGAATACAAAAAAGGGAGGTGTGAGGAGGTCAGGGAAGCAAGGAAATGAAATGTAAGGTATGGAAAGATGGATGTGTTTTTTAAGTGTTTTTTATCTTTTTTCTGTATTTTGTATTTTTTCTTTTTTATTTCTTTCTCTTTTTCTTTTCTTTTTATCTATGTAATTTTTTCTTTGAAACTTTAATAAATATCATTTAAAAAATAATAATAATAATAATAATAAAAAAACGACTATGAAAAGCAGTAGAGATATGAGATGATCAGAACCCTCCGAACTTGAAGCATAGGAAGTCCTATTATTATTATTTTTTATAATTTGGCAGAATATTTGGATTATTTGATATGTATATGTATAATTTGGAATATTTAATGTGATTTGATTGGATAGTTAAAGTGGAAAATTTAATAAAAATGAATTAATTTTTTTTTTTAAAAAAAGAGAGATTATATTATGGGAGACGACCAAACAATGACTTGCCATGGCATAATACAAAGTAATGGCGAAATATTACACAACACGGCAATGATGCTTGCCTCTTTCTCAAAGAGAAAGTCTTCTCAGCCTATGTTCTTGGGCCAAAACTAGGTGGCATTGTCTGAGCATGGCGGGAATTTTGATGTGTTTCTGAAATGTGCTCTCCATTCTAAATTCTGTGGTCTGCAGGAGAATTAGAGCCAGTTTTCACTTTTCTCCAGTTACATCTGGTTCAAGGAAGGCCTAAAAATGGGCCTAGCAGCCAATCCGTTTTCTTTTGCACCTTTGAATCGCAGGAGCCAGTCAGTCAGCCTGTCTTTTGCTGCAGCTATTGCAGGGAGAGCGAGCAAGATGGGGTGAGGGCAAAGTTAAACTACACTGGATTAGCAATGAAAATGGGTGATCAGTGTAATGAGATAATTCTATTACCTTTGTGTTCAAGCAATTTAGCCTTGACTGTTGCTGACCTTTGGTGATTGTGAGCACCACTGAAGCACAATACAATCCTTTTAATAATACAAAAAATTAAAAATGTGCCGGTTTTGCCTGGTATTGTTTGTATGCACACCCACACAGTTCTCTCCCTGCCTCTTTTGCCTCCGTAGGTCCAGTAAATGTTATTTTTGCAATATTTATGGACTTTTCACAGTGACAGCCAAGCCATTCTCCAAGGAGCCTGAAGTGGCATGCATTAGGTTGTACCATTTTACCGCCACCTGTGAGGCAGGGGATTTATATTCAGGGAACATCCTGGCAGAGCAGGGATCTGGACCCAGGTCTCCCCAAGCATAGCCTGAGATACTTCCTTGCAAATTTGGCACTCTCACCTGCTTTAAGCAACCAACGATGTCACCTCTGTCTGAGCTGAGGTGAAAGCAGCCTCTGTTTTATGCATACCGTATTTTTCGCCCTATAGGGCACACTTTTTCCCCTCCAAAAATGAAGGGGAAATGTGTCTGCGTCCTATGGCGAATACAGGCTTCAGGAAGCTCTGCGCAACCCTCTGGAGCCCGGCGCGAAGCCACGCTGGGCTCCAGAGGGTTGCACAGAGCTGCCTGCATTCCGAAGCCTCGGGCGCTCTTCAGCGCGCCCGGGCTTTGCACAGCTGTCCGCAAGCCTGGGGAGACCGGCGCAGCTCCCTAGGGTTGCGGATAGCAGGCTGTTCTGGGGGCTGGGGTCGGGGGAAGCTTGGGCTTCCCCCGCGCCAGCCCCGTGCCTGGGGGGGAAATAATTTTTTTCCCGTTATTCCCCCCCCCTCAAAAAAAAAACTAGGTGCGTCCTATAGGGTGGTACGTCCTATGGGGCGAAAAATACGGTATATGCTTCATATGGTCCTCAGGTTGCTGTGAGCCAAGTCAGGGTTTGTCCTACTATGTTACCCAAACCTGGGCAAACCATGGTTTGTCTCATTCCAGACAAATCACAAGCCAATGTTTCTTTCCTTTTTTTTTTTTGGAAATAATTTTTATTCGATTTCTACAAATTCATTCACACAAATGGTATTATCACTAATGTTAAACTTTACCCAAGATTCTTCCGAATCTCAAGACTTCCCTCCTCCCCTCCGTAGGTTCTTTAACTAACTTTTTAAACAGCATATTGTGAATCTGTCTAATTTATCATCCTCCATTGTATCGAAAGTCTACGTGTCATTGCAAGAGTTATTTAAATCCTGCCAAAGAGTTCAAGTGTTTACAGTGGTCTTTCAAGTACATTATATATTTATTCCATTCCTTGTTGAAGTTTTGATCCTCCTGATTTCTGATTTCCCTGGTTAATCTTGTTATCTCTGCATAGTCCAATAATTTCATCTGCCAGTCCACCCTAATAGGTATCTTGCTGTCTTTCCATCTCTGGGCAAGAACCATCTTGCAGCTTACTAACCATGGCTTACTAACCATGGTTTATCTGAAGGAGACAGACCATTGAGTCTGGCTTCAGATGACACACTAAGCTAAACCACGGCTTAGCTCTCAGCCGTACCATGGGGCTGGAAGAAGGCAAAAAGGCTATGACCGCTATTCTGGGAACCCTCACACTAATCCATGGTTTGGCTTGGTGTTACATGCAAACCAGGTCAATAAATCAGTGTTCTCCAAAATAACCTTGGATTTTACTGCTTGATGGGCCAATCTAAGGCCATGTTTGGAGTGAAGGGATGGGACTTCATTTCCCCATGCCACCATTAGCACATGAATAGCTGGCTATACTGAAAATCCTATACTTTTAATTCCAGAACTGGAAGCAGGAGATGAAGTGTGGCAAACATTTTATATATGGCCTAGAGACTGTCCCCAATGAACGTCATGGTTTTCCTTCTTTGCCCTCACAGGGCTGAAACCTCGTTTGTTCATAATTTCTGCCATTTAATTCCATTTAATTCTCACGATGGTTCCACAGTGGCTTGTACTCAAAACAATGTGGATTAATTGACTTTCTTTTGAGGGCAAAGAGAAAGGAAAATGGTGCAGAGAAGAGACTGAATGGAGGGGAGCAAAATTAAGGCCATTAGTTTGGTGAGGTATTGAGGGTGTGCAAGGTATTTGGTGCACCTCTGTTTAACGTATCTTATTTGAAGAGCTCCCATTCATACAAAGAAAACAATAAGGAACAAGCGGTCAGTTTTTGTGACCTTTGTTTGCTCAGATTTACAATCACTACTTGCAACCCCAGGAAATCTTATCGTATTGCCTGCTAGTCTCTCTGTTGCCAACTGCCCTGACAAAGAAATCTCATTCCACAACTGTTCTTTATATCCTAATCAGTGATGTTGCACTTCACCGCTTCTAATAACTGCTCTAATATTTCCACTCAAAATTCTACCTAATTATATATTGCGACTGTGTTCTCAACACAAGCCATTTGATACAGATTAACCCGCTGGGATGAATACTTTACAGAAACTACCTTTAAATGCCTTTTCAAAGTAAAATGATACCAGTTTGCAACAGATTTAAGGTTAACTTTTCAACTAAATGTGTAGCAAACACATAAATAACCGGGCTATCGCTTGGGGCAGGGAGGGAAACTGTGGGGAGGGGCGGTGAAATGGAATGGCTGAAAGTTTGAAAAGAAGCCCTCCACAGCAGAGGCCATATTGACTTTTCCAATTTTCAAATTCCAAAAATGAGGGGTGGTAGAAAGTTGTAACACAACTTGGGAATTCAAAAGATATTTTGGTTGAATTAATAAAATTTAGTGGTAAATAAAATGTGTGTAAAATTGCATAGAGATCATTAAAAATGATTGCTAAGTACTTGCAGTTATATTATGTATTAATATTATCACCTGTATTGATATATTATACATATTTTATATGTGCTGACACTCTCAATAGGTAAAATTAAAAGCCTTTGGTTTTCTGAGAGCAGTTTATTTGAGGCTTAATCAAACGTAGACTTGTCAAGCTAAATGTTGTCCAATCACAAAAATAATAGCAGATCTGATTCCCCACCCTGCAAAATATGTAATTTAAGACCCCCTCATTGAAGAAATCTGCAAAAATTAAGTTTCACCCTGTAGTCCACATGGCAATGGTATTCTTTCCAATGCCAATTTGAGTCCTTCCCTGCTTTCGCTTATGCAGTCAAAAACATACCGCACATGCGCAACAGGGGAGAGTCAGCCAACTTAGAGTCTACCTATAGAAATTTCAGCTGGGTGGTGGTTACACTGGGGGGAGAGTTCCTGGCCCATCCAGCACACCACTAGTGAAGACTGTTAATGACACTGGAGCCAGCCACCACTTCTGTTTTGATGCCCACCAGAGGGTTTTTTTATGAATCTCCTGTTTTGGATGAGGGCTGCAAAATATATCTGCCCTAACCCACATTCCAAATGTCAACAGCTCCCCTAGTGTGTCTTAGCACTCCATGCCAGTGAATAATTATGGGGCTGTTTTGAGCCCTCACCCCCAATGTGAGGTGTCTTGGTCTTCAGATATTTTTAAGTGTACCTCAAGTTAACCCAGAGTTTTCTGGTGCTTTTCTCTCATGCATCAGTGGTGTGGTTTTGGTCCGTATACACGGGAAGACTCAAATCGGTATTACCATATAAGTGATTCATATCGCTATACCCCATTTTTTGAAAAAAATGAAGTGATTCATTTAAATATGGACATCCTTGGATTCTCTCACAATTCCTGCTGATTCCCCAAGAATACTCTCATCACGTGAGAGTTTTTAAGAAGGGAGGAAATAGGAACATTCCCTACCTATGGGTGAAAGGGGGGGGGGAGCTCTGATCAGTGTTCAGCATCAATAAAATGGCACTGAAGTTCTGAAGTCATTGATTCCAACATGCAAAGCAGTGTCCTTAATTTCAAGGTGCAAGTTTGTTGAGCCCAAGAGTTATATACTGAAATCCAGAAGATGGTTTCAGTATGTTTTCCTATCTGCAGCTGAATGCCAGGCCACATCAATTCTGTAAATTAAGAGCAAGGAATCTGGGCAGTTATCACTCACTAAACTACTGCTCTCTTGCATGTTTTACTCAGTGACTTTATAAATTTGTGCACATTACAAAAACGAATGTCATGATGACAGATGGGGTAGGAATGTTCCTCTAGACCAGCGTCATTTGCTGTTCCTATTTATACAACCAATTCACCTATTTACCCCACCACAAAACACACAGAAAATGTGCACACATTACTCATTGCCCCCTTCTCACACAGTTGCTCATACGCACAGACACATAGACACACATGTATTGCATGTATTTACTAATTCCATTCATGCTGATCTCACTCATACACGCATGTGTGACATACGCACACACACACATAAAAGCACTGCAGAATTGTAAAACTGGCTTCTAGGCTTAACTTCTGTTTTAAAATATGTGTTCATCTCTTGAGTAAGCTAAGTAGTAAGAGATAGGGAAGTGGGAAAATATAGCCGGTCAGGTGGATCAGTGTTGAACTGCTTAACAGGGACCCGTATCTCTGGCCATGAGGCTAGATATTCGGAAGTATTTGTTCTTCGTTCTAATATTAGATGAGCACATGTAGTTAGTGAGAGCCAGATAACTAGCCAAGGCCCTGAATTAAAACACCCCAGCAACAAAACAAATGAATTGGCCTGAAATAAATTGTTTCATAGTATTAAACCAATTTTAATAATGTGATTTGAGCACGAGTACTCTCTGCAATTCCTTTTTTTCCTCCTTTTTAAATATCCATAATGGGTAATTGAGCAGATGCTATTCTGCAGCAGCTAATAGAATTTGGTTCCACCTCCTTAAAAGGACCAACTACCGTTTCCCTTGAAGACCGCAGTGCATCTCTGCACTTCAACAGTTTGCCCTCTCCCTGCCATTCCCTTTATCTATATTCTTCTGCAGTGGCTGTTTGGTGTCTGCT
The DNA here is from genome assembly GCF_964106645.2 of Podarcis pityusensis. Lineage (NCBI taxonomy): Eukaryota > Metazoa > Chordata > Lepidosauria > Squamata > Lacertidae > Podarcis > Podarcis pityusensis. The sequence continues at coordinate 96,937,592 of NC_138027.1, read as the reverse complement.
GCAGCTGAGCTGCTCTGCACAGATTTTCTTCTCAGTATGTGGGGGGGGGGGGGGCGCTGTGTGTGTTAATTATGCAGAGAGATGGAGACGAGCCAGACAGCCCCTCTGGTGAACTGTCTCATGCATGCATGGCCTACTTCCTGCTGTTTTGCTGCTAGGGGGATCACCTGTTGGTTTTGGCATCCGTTCAAACTGAGGCCTAACGGAAATGACAGAATCAGCTAGAAATGAGAGAGCCAGCCTCAACTCCAGCTACACCCCACCACCAAAACACGCGCGTGCCAAGGGAAGCGCAAAAACAGATGATTGCTGAGTGGCCGAGCGATTTCGTGCAGGAGCTAAAAAGGGAGGAAATGGCAGAGAGAAATGAAACATTTGCAAGAGACGGTACCTTTAGTCTTTGCCTGAGAGACGCAAGTAGCAGCGTGGCCTCCCCATCCCCACAATGGCTGAGAGGGTTAATTCCCAACCATCACTGCCACCCCCTCATGTAAATCCTTCCAGGAGTCACCCATCCAGCTTTTACACACATAGGCTTTCTTGCCTTGCTGTCTGAGGGAATAACATCCTAGCTGCCCCAGAAAACCAGCTGCACAACTAATAAGGACTTACTACTGCCATGGTGGAAGGATAAGGAAAACTTAATTCTCCTGAAATGTCCTCATCGGCTCACCTATTCAAGGGTGTAGGAACCCTGTCACCCTGGCTGGCAGAGATCTGGGTCGCCCCACTTGGCACAGAAAGGCAATTACTAAGGACAAGCCGGCGATTATACGCTTTAACTCTGAAAGCCAAGAACGGCAAGTTCCCCAGGATCTGCTCATTAGCCGAAGGTATGAAAACAACCCCGTCGTAATTTTCAGTGCAATTTCTCCGATCCGCTGAGACACATTTGAGCAGAACAATCAATGCAAAATTTCTGGTGTGGTTTAAGGCATTTTCAAAAAGGGCTCCTGCACAGTCGACGGTATTTCCCACCCAACACGCCTACATCAGCTTACTAAAAAAAAGCCACAGGAAGATGCCAAAAATGAACGCTTACTAAAATAATAGGAAAAGGCCAAAATTACTTCTCAAAACAGAAGGTTCTTCTTTCTCTGCAGCAACAGAACGGTGCCCTTGAGGCTGCTTCTTTCAGTGAAAATGCTTCATGAATATTCAATGACTATTCGGTCCCAAGTTTTCGCACTGGGAGCCAATGTAGGTCTTTCTAGACCGGTGTTATGTGGTCCCAGTAGCTGCTCCCAGTCACCAGTCTAGCTGCCGCATTCTGGATAAGTTGCAGTTTCCGGGTCACCTTCGAAGGTAGCCCCATATAGAGCGCGTTGCAGTAGTCCAAGTGGGAGATAACCAGAGCATGCACCACCCTGGTGAGACACTCTGCGGGCAGGTAGGGTCTCAGCCTGCGTACCAGATGGAGCTGGTAGACAGCTGCCCTGGACACAGAATTGACCTGTGCCTCCACGGACAGTTGTGAGTCAAAAATGACTCCCAGGCTGCTCACCTGGTCCTTCAGGGGCACAGTTGCCCCATTCAGGACCAGGGACTCCTCCATACCTGCCCGCCTCCTGTCCCCCCAAAACAGTACTTCTGTCTTGTCAGGATTCAACCTCAAGGCTTTACCTTAAGAAGCGGTCTAAAAATGCTTTAATAACTAAATTAAATGAAGAGAACCCTCAATTTCCCTAGGCCTAGAACACAAGTTAAGAACCATTGATCCAGATGATAGATAAATTAGGCAAGCACAGTGCTGTTGCCAAAGATGGCGCAGAATATTGGCTTTACTCTAGTGTGGTTTCCTCATTTAAATTCCTAGCTCTCTGCAGGCCCTGGGGGCGGGACCAGTAGCAGACCTCATGGTAGGGCTGTACCGCTTACCTGACTGCCCTTTGGCCTGGTTGTTGCAGCATATTGGGATGGAAAGTTGGAGAGGCTGGCGTGATGCAAATACACCAGCTGACCCAATCTGGTGCTCTCTCAAATGGTATCAGGAACAGAGAACCCTCATCGTATATCAGGGAATGGGGAGGGACTTATGCGGCAAGGTAAACAGGACCCAAGGGACGCAGGTGGCGCTGTGGGTTAAACCACAGAGCCTAGGACTTGCTGATCAGAAGGTCAGCGGTTCAAATCCCCGTGACGGGGTGAGCTCCCGTTGCATGGTCCCTGCTCCTGCCAACCTAGCAGTTTGAAAGCACGTCAAAGTGCAAGTAGATAAATAGGTACTGCTCTGGCGGGAAGGTAAACGGCGTTTCCGTGTGCTGCTCTGGTTTGCCAGAAGCAGCTTAGTCATGCTGGCCACATGACCCGGAAGCTGTACGCCGGCTTCCTCGGCCAATAAAGCGAAATGAGTGCCGCAACCCCAGAGTCAGCCACGACTGGACCTAATGGTCAGGGGTCCCTTTACCTTTAAACAGGACCCAAACCGTAGAACAACACAGGAACAAAACCACTGGGGACAACAAAACCAGCTCTTCTGCCAGCCATGATTACATCTGCTAGCATGCTGATTTATACTTCCTCCTTTCCCAAGACTGCCTTGATCCCATTTGTTTCTTTTAACATTCACCAACCACACCTTGAGCCAAAAGGTTTTAGGAGGCAGCATTAAATCTTAAGATCAAACTTGCACATCTGCCTGGAAATAACATTTTTTTCCAGTTTAAATTTAGCCAGCAAAGCAAAAGCGAGACCATGTTTTTGCAGCTAAATAGCAAGTGGCAGCCTTCAGGATTGTCAAGGTGATGGTGTTCCCTTTGGGGAACTGATAACACTTTAAAGACTAGCGTTGCCTGTTGGGACGTTTACTCGTTCCCCCACTACTCAAAAAATATTCTGAGTTTCCCATACTCTCTTCTCACGGGAAAACATTTCCTGTAAAAGGATGCTTCTGCCTACTTCTCAGAACAGTGGGGAGTACAAAACAATATTCTAAATTTAAAGTGGGATGGGTTTAGTAAATTAATACGCTAATATAGATATAACTTCCTGGGTGATTTTGATAGATGTATGTTTGCTGATATTGCCTGTAATGGTAGGGCAATTTTTAAATTTGATTTTAATAATACATGGAGCCGCCAATTATGTTTGGTCATGTTTGACCATTTGTGATTTAATTAATGGATTCTGGAATGGCCAATTGGCTGGGCAATAAACTTGAGAATAGTACAATGATGCTCGTACTGGCAAATCGCAGAGCACAAAACAATGAGCTGTTTGGGTTAAATATAAGGGCCGAACCATCCATTACATGCAAACATGTGTAATAGAAGCCCAATAGCGGTTTCTTTCATTTGTTTCTTAAAAAGAGAAGCTTTGGATGTGGGACCTTTGAAATAAACAAGTCACAGCTTAACTCTTTCTCTGTGTTCTTTTTCACTGCTCCAAATTAACACAAAGTTTCCTTACTTCCCTCCCACTTCTTGGTTTCCAAAAATGTGTTAGTTCCTGCAAATGGCCTGCAGTTTCTCAGCTCCAAATCACTACCTCCCCAAATCGCTTTTCTCCTTAAAATAAATGGTCAGTGAGGTTTCAGTTAAGACAGGTCTGTGTACAACATGCAGTCAGACCTCCTGGGGAATTTGTGGAGTTCTGAGCTCAATCACAGCAGAATCGAGAGTCTCATCTACAATATTGCACCGCTTGCCTAGACATACACACATCTATAGGTCCTGCCCGTTAAGTTGCTAAAACCAGCACACTTTTAGTTACAAAGTCCTGCTCATTAATCAGGGGTGACTAAGTATCCTTCTTTGATTAGTTGCCGTTACCGATAATGAAATCCGATACGCAGTTACACATAATGAAATCCTTTTAATCTCTTATTCCAGCAGAGTAAGTCAAACACTGGTGTTAAGTATCCAAGATAGTGCAATCAATCCTGATTAAGCCCTCATATTCCTGGATCTCTTTATGCTTAAAACGAGTAAATTCAGGTCTCTTTCAGTGCACAATTGCACGATTCGTCTTGCTTTGTTGCTATCTCTTTCCTATCCAGCAACAGGTTCTTTGGAGTCTTTTGCAAGGGGGGGGGGGGACATGTTTCAAATCAAGCATGTAAATACGTTTTATTCCTTGATGCTTGTTCATGCAGCATCATTAATCCTCAGCATGAAATCAATAGGCTTAAAATGCTTAATCACATCAAAATGCAACGTACAAATCCACACCAATGATTTTTTGTGTAGTAGGGATGGAGATAAACAGCATTCCTAGGAAGCCTGTCTTCTCATCAGAAAAAAAAAAAATACTCAAGGCTATACGAAGAATGTAAATAGATTCTCTTTCTCACATTCATTCTGTAGCATTATCTGTTAAGGCCGGCTCCAGAGACACAACACAACCCTTAAAAAATGGCTGCATTTTCACTGTGGGTGTATTTGTGTAGAATATTGCTTTGGCTCTACCATCAGAGAACTCTTTCATCTAGGGATGTCCAACATCTGTAGTCTTGGGGACCACTGCACTTTCCAGACAATAATTCAAGATGAGGGGGTTGAGAGGTATATTTTGACAATCTTATGTATGCTTAGTCAGATGTAAGCGCCATTTCATTTAATAGTATTTACTCTCAGGCAAGTGTAACTGGTTTTTTTGACTGGTTTTACATATAGAATTATTTTCAATTGTTTGCATGTACAGAATTGTTTTTACATATGGAACTGTTTTCCATAGTTTTTATTGTTGATGTTTCTGTTACGAAAAGGCTTTGAGAAATGTTATGTGAAGTGATTCATAAATGGAATCAAATAAATAAATAAATAAATAAATAAATACACTCAATATTGATTAATTGGTTAGATTCATTTTCAAAAAGCATGTCGATACAGTCAGACTGAATGTTAAGTAAAATGTCCATGCAATTAAAAGCATGGATGAACATGAATGAGTGGATGCAGGGAGGGGGAAGGAAACCCAGCCAGATGGGCGGGGTAGAAATTAATAATAATAATAATAATAATAATAATAATAATAATAATTTAACAAGGGTGTTGAAAAAGGTAAGCAAAACCAAACCAAAACAAAACAAAGCAGAATACACACACACACACACACACACACACACATATGAATGCGACAAAATGTAAGTAATTTCACCTTAGACTTAGAAAATAGTATTTAACAAGATCATTCAAGCCAAGCAACACATCCAACCCACAACCATTTCCCCCTTACATGAAACCCCAAAGGCTGTTCCACAGCTGCCAGTCAGAGAGTAAGCCAAGCTGTGATCTAAGAAGGCAACAACAGGCCCTCATGTCAACGTGCAAAAGCTACATTCTAGAATTTGGCACCTGGATTTTCCAGCTGCCAAGCACAACCCATCTGGCAAAAGGGAGCTTGCTGTGTGGCCAAAGGAGAATCAGAAAGAAAAGGAGGCTGCAAGAGCCAAATGAATGCCAGGCAGAGAGCAGAAAGGGTGAAGGAGCAATATGAACTTGGTGACATTTATAAAGCATTGATTGGGGATTCATTATCATACATTTTAAAAAAATCAGCCCTAGTGTGGGTCTCTGCAGATAGGAGCAACCTTGCTTCTCAAAAGCTAGAGGTCACTTGGGGCAAGGGTGTTAGGAAATAGGTCCGTTGATTTATTCAGAAACATGTAGGAAACTCTCTAAGCTGTGCACAGAATGTAATTATACATAAAACCAGCAAAACTGTTAAAAAACAAGTGTACAGAAAAACACAGATAAAATCAGCAAAACTTTCCCAAAACAACTAACTAAATTTAAGGTTGCTGAAATAAAAAGTCTTGAGCATGTGTCTCAAACAATATCACAAGGACACCTGCCTAAGCCCTTCATCCCAGATTGCTACTCTTTACTTTCTTCCATAAATCAATATTTGCCATTCTTATGGAGGATAGTGATCCACTACACTTGGAAATGATAGCTGTGGTTAGGGCAAAATCCGCCCATTGCCCCTGACACTGGGAGACCCAGCCAGTCTTTACTGACAGGCATGTGTGCAATGTATGGGTACACATTGCTCATGAAACCCTCCTCCATAATGACAAACATTAGTAATAAATCAGTAGTCCACATCTAACCATACAACTCTGCAAATCACCTACTTCCTGTTCCCTCTCCTTTAAAAATAATAATAATTCTCTAACATATTCATTTAGCTTCATCTAATATTGCTCTGGAAGGGCATCGAAGCTGCATGGTCAAGAAGGAGGGAGAAACTAGAAGAAGAAGAAGAGTTTGGATTTGATATCCCGCCTTTCATTCCCTTTAAGGAGTCTCAAAGCGGCTAACATTCTCCTTTCCCTTCCTCCCCCACAACAAACACTCTGTGAGGTGAGTGAGGCTGAGAGACTTCAAAGAAGTGTGACTGGCCCAAGGTCACCCAGCAGCTGCATGTGGAGGAGCGGAGACGCGAACCCGGTTCACCAGATTACGAGTCCACCGCTCTTAACCACTTCACCACACTGGCTCAGTGTGGCTCTGAAACTATATTTCAGAAGTCATGGGAGCATGTAAAGAACACGTTCTAGGTACATTGGTAGCAGTTCTAACCACCCTGTTGTTCATTCTCCACTAAAGGATGGCTACTGCACGTTAGACATGGCATCAGAAAGACATGCTATACCCATGAGCATAATTCTAGTTTTAGCTACATTACCTTTTTGCGAGTCTGACCCCAAAAATGATGGGAAAAAAGCTCTGGGAGGAAGCTCTGGGAGGAAGACCTTTCATTGCCTACAGACAGCCACCCAATCTTAAACAACTCCTAACCCACAATAATACTACAACCAGACTTAACACGGACACTGGCACCAGAGCCTGCAATAAACCCAGATGCCAACTTTGCTGCCACATACACCCGGACAACACCATTACTGGCCCCAACAACATCACACATACCATCTCGGGACTATTCAATTGCTCATCATCTAACATTGTGTATGGCATCAAATGCCAACAGTGTCCTTCAGCTCTCTATATTGGACAAACAGGCCAAACCTTACGCCAAAGAATAAATGGACATAAATCTGACATCAAGAATCACAAAACAGAGAAACCAGTAGGAGAACACTTTAATCTCCCAGGACATTCTATACAAGATCTCAAAGTAGCTGTTTTACTACAAAGGAATTTCAGAAATAGACTGGAAAGAGAAGCTGCTGAATTGCAACTCATTACCAAACTTAAAACCATGGAGAAACCTGGTTTGAACAAAGACATTGGATTCTTATCCCATTATACATGACTAAGCCATTTCTCACCTTCTCACCCCTTGCCTTTTCCTGTAAGACCCATTACAGTCGTTAAGAGTCGTCAGCAGGCTCATCCCAGCTATCTGCCAATCTCCCATTCCCACCACCCTTCTGAGTAATACCCCTCCCCACCTTCTCACTATATAGAAGGATCTGGCAACTTCTGTTTCAGTGTATCTGAAGAAGTGTGCTTGCACACGAAAGCTCATACCAAGAACTAACTTAGTTGGTCTTAAAGGTGCTACTGGAAGGATTTTTTTTATTTATCCCAAAAATGATGAAGCAGAAGACGTTAAAAAAGAATAGGGCAGACCACCGTTTTAAGGATAGCAAAACAAAACTGTACTTTCAGCACACTGAAAGTAACGGATTCTCCAAGATGGCTCATACAGAATGGGTAGGGTCAACAACTTATCTATCAAGACCCACTGAAAATTCTCTGACAGGAGCACAGCACCATTGAACACATCTGCCAGTTTTCATGTGATCCATCCGTATCAAAGCACCTGATATATTAGGTATTAGCAGAGCACCCATTACTTGAAGGATGACAACCAACCACATCCAAGCAAAGCAACACAAAATGTCCTTTCACTTTCTCGAGAGCTAGTGCCCCTAGCAGTATGGACCTTGCAACTAGCTCTTAACGAGGCCAAATATTTGCTTATTCTCTGCTGAAAGCATGTACGTGTCAGTCTGCAGAGAAGAGCTGATGGATGGACTCGTCACCTAGTCTTCTGCCTGCTACTTTCTCCCTGCGACATCTTTCAGCTGCTTTTCTCCACTCAACATGGTGAATACAGACATGGCAACAGAACTGGGGGGGGGGGGGGAGGTTTCCTACGAGGGAGAAGAGTTAAACACTTGCTGTTTTTCTTCTACAGATCCCTTCTTTGCATATGTGGCTTTGACGTTCTGCCACTGCAGCTTGGGTCTCAAAGAGAAAAAACAAATTCTCTCCCCAACCGGGGGAAAAGATGTATGCGTGGATGTATGTGCACACATGAGAGAGCTATATAGATTTAGATAGATAAGATAGATAGATTTATGTGTGTGTGGATGAGAGAGAGACTAGAACTTCTAAGCATGCTTCAATAATACCTCCTTGTGGCCAGCAATGACAGACTAACATGGATGGTGAACCAACAAAATTTCACTGTCTCAATTCTCACGTTTCTACTCTAATGTGGGCTGGAAGTTTATACATACAGCTGTTCCTCTTTGACCTGGATTTAAACTGAACTTTCATTGGACCTTAACCTGACAGTCAATACTGCAGTCAGCACATTGTCATTTAAAGCATCAAAAGGCAAGAAACATGTCAACAGTTACAGGCATCTGCAGTCACCTGAAGTTATGTTGCTGCTTGCGACACTCCAAGCCACTGAAGTACGAAAGCAAAACACACCAAAACTGACACTTGGCTTCAGTGTATGCCAGTAAGCACCTGCAATTGTCTGCGTGCTGTCCGCATGTGTGGCCAGATTCCGTTGCAATCTCTGCAGCTGTTGAAGCTGCAAGCTTGGATTCCTAAGGACCATGCAAGTCCTTGCACCCCAGTGGCCACAAATGGATTAAACAGGCTTAAGTAGAAGAGCCGTTCTACAAGGTCAAAGCACGATGCCAGCCAGACTGAAATAATTCACCTATGTCAGGCATAGGCAGACTTGGCCCTCCAGATGTTTTGGGACTACAACTCCCATGATCCCTAGCTAACAGGACCAGTGGTCAGGGATGATGGGAACTGTAGTCCCAAAACATCTGGAGGGCCGAGTTTGCCTATGCCTGACCTATGTGGTGTTCTACACAGCAGGCTTCACTTTTAAAACTGAGCCACTGCTTGTGTAACATTAGGTGCTGGTCTGGCTTTCTAGCACAATACGTATAGCAGCTAGGGTCTAGATTCAGCACCAACACTGCAGCACTTTTGGGTCTTTCTGATCTCCTGGGAAGTCAAGCACATATGATGACATCAGTTTCAATGAATACAGAGTAAAGGTTAACGGGCACAGATTCACAGGGGACAACATCTGGCTAAGGCCCACACTTCATACTTTGTGCCAGGGACATTGCTGCCACCACAGGAAAGGGCCAAAGTTCAGTGGCAGAGCACACATGCTCTGCATGTGAAAGGATCCGGGCTCAACCTCTGGCATCTCCAGGCAGGACTGAGAAAGCCTCATCTCTGAAACCCTGAAGAACTGCTTCCAGTCAATGGAGACCAGGAGTGGGGAACCTGTGTTGCTCCAGAGGTTGTTGGAAGTCCAACTCCCATTATCCTTGACCACTGGTCATGTTGGCAATGGGTTGATGGGACCTGGAGTCCAACCGCATCTGGAGGTCGACAAGCAAGTCATCCATTGTGTAGACCAGGGGTTGTCAGCGTGGTCCCTACTGCCCACTAGTGGGCGGTAGGGTGTTCTACAGCACACACTGAATCCTCCTTCCATTGAGCACTGGCGGGTGGTAAGAAAATTTTACCATCAAGTGGGCGGTAGGTATAAAAAGGCTGACTACCCCTGGTGTAGACAGACTGATGGAGCAAGGGTCTGGCAGACAGCTTCCTTTGTTCCAAGAAGACAAACTGTGGGTTCTATTCTGGATAGGAATCCATTTATGTGAAGCAGCTCCTTTGTGGTTTATACTGGTTCCAACCATCCCAACAAAGTCATCCCAAAACAAAGGCTTTTGCTGGCATGGTGGAAACCAGCCCAATCCCTGCTGGACATGCTTCACACAACTGCTTTCCCATGCGGACAGAAATACATAGTATTTGCTTTCTGAATGGCAATCATGTACGATGTGCGAAGCAGCCCTCTGGTGGACAGATGAAGTGCAAATGGAAGAATTATAAGTGTTGTGAACCTGGTGATAAAAATACTGAATGTGAGCTGACTGGCAAGCAAGGCGTCCTTCTCTAATCTACTTGTGTTCAGTGTCCACAGATGCAGAGTTTGGCCACCTATTGGGACGGCAGCAATTTTGACACATCAGGCCTGCCGAACTTGCTACCCTCCAAGATGAATGTAGCCCACCAGGTGCTTAATAGGGCCGCCCCCCCCCTCTGTTTCTGCAGACTCAGGCAGGCTGTAAGAATTGGATATTTACCATGCTTTTGACTAGGTGAATCCCAAGGCTGGTGCTACATTTTGTTCATCTAAAGCAGGGCTAGCTAAAATGGCGGCCCCTAAACGTTCTTGGATGCTCTCACCATACCTGATCAGTGGCCAGGCTGGCTGGGGAATTGTAGTCCAACAATATCGGTAGGATATAATGTTGGATCCCTTAGAGCTTTTTGGATACCAGTGGCCCCCACACCCGCTTTCTAGTGAAGAGGGAAACAATGGAGCAAAATACGGAAGTGCTGACTTTGCACCTTCCCTCCAGAAATCCTTTGTTTTATTTTGCAGTGGCTAGCCACGTGACAGAGGGAAATCAAATAGAAGCAAACTGCTTCCCAGAAATTTCAAGTACACAATATCAACATTATATAATGCACAATAAAATACTTCATACCTGGAGTTGAAAAAACGAAAAGTGTTAACAGCTGACCTGGCACAGCCCCACATGCTCTCTCTGGAAATTGAACACAGACAATTAGCAATTTTAAGATACCCCAAAGAACGTCAGAGGGGGGTAGACAACAGGGAGGGGAACGTACAGGGGGGAAAAACCACAGCCCCAACAACAAGCACAGACAGCCTTCACCTAAGATTTTGTATTCTTCCACCTGAAATTCACCCAGAGCAGCACTGAAACAGTGATGGATTTAATCTTACAGGGGCAGAGTCCATCACTGGGTAATTTAAAGTGTTTTTAAAAAATGATAGCTATGACTTCTTTTTCAATGGAAACATCTGACATTTATTTCAACTACATTTGCTATTAGGATTTAGGGTTGTCATCAGCTAAGTCCTACATAGAGTAGACCCACTCCATTTAATCCGCTAGGAGCAGGACTACACTTAGAACCAAATAACCAAAATTAGGAATATAAGGGCACAATTCCTGCAAGGTCAGTGTAAGTCCCACCTTTTTCTCTTAGTGCTCCACTGTGCTCCAGCTATTGCAGAGTATGGAAGGTTGTCCTGCTTCCAGTTCCATTCCAGCCCAAAGCTCCTGTGAGAGGTTTACCTGAGCTTGACGCTCAAGGTAAATTATGAGCTGGGACCTGGGATGGGGTGAAAAACAGGAAGCATGCCAGCTTCCCATTCTGGGTAGTGGCCAGGATCCTACTCTGCATGTTTGCCAAGGAGGTATTCTGGGGAGGCCCTGCGACCTAGTTTAAAAAATTTATTTCTCAGGTTGGCAGAGTTTATGCAGAAATTCACAGATTCAGAATTTCAGCAGCTCTGAGGGAAAAGGCAGAAATAATGAAGCATAATGACAGGCACTTTATGAATAATAATAAAACGATATCGGCACTGAAGTGAAATACCGGACCACGTTTGCTTTCTGACACACCAATGAAAATGCTAGGAGTAAAGCATTTTAGTTGAGAATTTAAACGTAGCAATTTCACAGAAAACAGTAGTCTAAGGCGTACAAGTTTCAACAATAAGTATTTCAGAACCAGGCTCCTGCATTAACTAAGTAATCTTCTTCCGTCTTAATTTGCAATGTATGAAACGTCCCTTCCAATTCTATGATTCTAAGGTATCTATGATTCTGGAAGAATTCTGATCATCTGCATTATTGGCTAGGAAATGGGATTCATTCAGTGGCAAAAACAAACAGTTATACCATTTAAAACAGTAGTAGCAGCAGCAGCTACTGGTTTTCGGGTGTAAAAATGGCATCAGGGGAAACCCGAATGTATGGCAATGCAATGAAAACAGCAGCGGAAAAGCTTAAAATCAACTTTGTGGGTGTCAGTAATTTTACATTTTGAAATAGGGCAACCTTACATCGAGGCTATTACGCTGCATGAATTCTAATGTACTGAACAATGAAAAACACAAAAGGCGCTATGGATTAAGAACTGCAACCTGATGAAAATTTGCTTGGGAGTATGTCCCAAGTATGGGCAATATACTTCTAAACTAGTGCTTTCCAAATTTCTGAGAGCTTAGGTGCACACATTTTTATCTAAAATTGGAGGCACCCACGTATATCTCCCCCCAAGTTTTGTTTTAGAAGGTAAAAAAGTAAGTAGGCGCACCTTCTGATTTGAAGATGGGAAGCTCACATTAGTGACATGTGAGGCCTGGTTTGGACAGATGTCTAAACTTGTACAGTGACGCTCGGGTTGCGAATGTGATCCGTGCAGGAATCACGTTCGCAACCCGCAGCGTGTGTCTGTGCACGCGCAGGTTGTGAGTTGGCGCTTCTGCGCATGTGCAAAGCACGATTTAGAGCTTCTGTGCATGTGCAAGCACCGAAACCCGGAAGTAACCCGTTCCGGTTCTTTCAGGTTTGGCACAGTGTGCAACCCGAAATCGCGCAACCCGAAGCATCTGTAACCCGAGGTATGACTGTACGCTCCCTGCGCCACCCAAAATCCTCTCCAACAGCTGTTAGAAACTGGAAGCTTTCACTATCTCCTCTCTGAAATAACTACAGTTTTGTGTGGCCGCTGAACACGAAACTGTGGTAATTCTAAATGGCAGTAGGTCAAAACGGAAGTGAACATTTCTGATTTCATCCTCACGGCTGTTCTGAAGGAGGGGAGGGAGGAGCAACAGTAAATCATGGAATAGCATAATGTCCGAATGCAACCACTCATAAAAACAAGCGGCAGGCTTCTCTGATAGTGGGTGATATGTGGCTGCATGAGGGCATGATCCACTCATATCTAATGCATCAGTGCTCCAGAATTATCTAACCCCAAAGGAGACTGACAGGAAGCTGGGACACCCAGAGGTATGAATCATATACAGTTGTAACTGGTAGTTTTACCATGAAGACTGGTGTTCTGGACAAAGAGGACCTTCTATTATTTAATGCTTTTCTTGTGGTAAACATTTTCGGTATTATTACATGGCTATGGTCTAGCTAATGTGAGATATATACAGAATGTGGGATGCAAAATAACTTCCGCCATTATTTTCATGGGACAGGGGCAATGACTAGGGGTAGGACTAGGGATGGGCATTCATTCAAAACAAATGAAAAATCAAACTCAACGGGAAGCCTTCACTTCAAATGTCATTTGTTACGGAATGAACGCAATCACTTACTAACAGGATACAAATGGGATTTGTTTTCATTGCACTATTAAACACAATTGAATACCCAGGCACAATACAACTGGGGAAATAAAATGGCAGGAGGAGGGGGCCACTGAAATCAGCTCTGTTGCTGTCGCCACAAATGGCAACGGCAGCAGCAAAAGAGAAGAACGCCTTCCCCATAAAAGCAAGGGGGAAAGGGTCACGTAATTAATGTAAGCAACAGAAATGGGAAAGAACCATTCAATTTGATGTGATTAAGATCACCCCACCTTCCATCCAAGGTGCTCAAGGTGCCCATCTCAGACACAGTCATTATTATTTTTTTAATCCTTACAAGATAGTAGTAGTAGTAGTAATAATAATGATAATGATAATGATTATTATTATTATTATTATTATTATTATTATTAATACCCTGCTGTCCCTGGCCAGAGCTGGGCTCAGGGTGGCTAACACCAGTAAAATCACAATAAAAACATAATAGGAAAAAACCCCCAATTTAAAATACAGGTTAAAATACAATTTAAAATGCAGCCTCATCTTAAAAATAGCCCATAGATCAAAACAATAAGGGGAGCGAAATATAAGGGTCAGACTGAGTCCAAACCAAAGGCCAGGCGGAACAGCTCTGTCTTGCAGGCCCTGCAGAAAGATGTCAAGTCCCGCAGGGCCCTAGTCTCTTGTGACAGAGAGTTCCACCAAGTCGGGGCCAGTACTGAAAAGGCCCTGGCCTTAGTTGAGACCAATCTAACCTCCTTGAGGCTTGGGACCTCCAAAGTGTTATCATTTGTGGACCTTAAGGTCCTCCGTGGGGCATACCAGGAGAGGTGGTCCCGTAGGTATGTGGGTCCTAGGCCTCATAGAGCTTTAAAGGTCAAAACCAGCACCTTAAACCTGACCCTGTACTCCACCCTGTACTCACGTAGGTTAGGCTGAGAGGCAGTGACTGGCCCAAGGTCACCCAAGTGACCATCATGGCTGACTGGAGATTTGAACCTGGTCTCCAATGGTCCCAGTCTAATGCTCTAACCACTACAACACCCTGGCTCTAAAATGAATGGGGTTCTAACAAGTGAACAATGAAATGGACGGGGCCCTCAAAATTTTTAAACATAACTTATATAAAGTTATTTACAGGCCAACCTTTGGGCACAGCCCACCCAAGACCGCTTACATCTCATATACACCACATTAACATTCAAAAAATAACATTTCAAAAGCAGCATTACAAGCAAGTATTTAAAAACACGGGCTGGTTAAAATAAATAAAGGAGCAAAATAGAAATTCGATCCAGTCAATAATAGGCTATTAAAGTAACAGCTTTCAAACAAGTGGGCTTTCAAACCCTGCTTACAATCTGGTGGGAAACATAGAAAGGACCCTGTCTCTTGTGCCTGTCAACTGAACTGACCTTACTGGCAAGCTTATAAGCAGTTCCTCTGAGGCAGATTTTAAGGCCTGGGCAGGTTCATATGGGTACAGACGGTTCTTCAAATAACTCTATTCCCAATAAATAAGAGCTTTAAAGATCGAAACCAGCACTCTTAACTGAGCCCAGAAACACGACTGAGCCCAGTACACAATTGCTCAGTTGAATGATTGATTATTGCTCAGTCTTAGTGGTTGTTGGGTGATAAATATCTCTCTTCTCTTTTTAAAACTGTCATTGCTGAAACCCAAAAGGGGATTTTTGTTTTTAAGTGTCTTGTAGGAAACTCACAGGATGCAGGTCTGATCCTGAACTACAACTCCCATCACCCCCTAGCTAGAGCTCAGGGATGATGGGAGTTGTGGTCCAACAACATCTGGGGACCCACAGGTTGAGAACTGCTGGTAAGCTTTCCTGAACTCTGCTCTGAACTGTTTGGAAGAAGAGTGAGGTACAGATATTTTAAAAAAATCAAAAGGCACAGATACATAAAGCCAAAGTAAGCAAACTACACATGATTTCAAGCAACTGCAAGCACATTTCAGTCCTACTGATTTCAACAAGAGAGTGAAGCATGTGCTTAATTCTCCCACTGAAATTAATACAATGCAAAAGTGGTTCAGTTGTATCCATTTCTGTTTACTAAAAGACGAAAACAACTGTACAAGCTAATAGAGCTTATATATGGGAGGAAAAATGAAAAGACACAAAATATCCAGATAACCAATAATCTAACACTTAAGAGTGCTGCAAACAAGCTCATAATAATCTAGGTAGCTGTGAAAAACTGTTCCAGAAATTGAGAAAAGGCTGCTATGTCATTTCAAAACTACTGGTGAAATGCTGCCCATTTTGTGTCTTTGTTAGATTTGTTAATTTAACCTAGTGTTTTAATTACTGGGGATGGGGAGCCCTTGATTTGCCCCTGCTGACCGCCCCCCATCCAAAGGAAAGCTTTCTAAAAACACTAGCTATTCTTCTAGCCCTATTGGAATTCAATCACTGATTTTGCCTTCTCTGTTACATTCCATTTTCAGTCCCTTAAACACCCAACAAAAGAATCAGTTTTGTTAGAACAGTCCTGCCAGTTTAATTCTTATCTCTTCCTTATCCCTTCAGCTCTCCTTAATAAGTTATAGATCTTTACTGTTGTCCCCTGAATCAACCAGTTTGGGGCTCATACTGATACATACAAGTTTCCTTTTAACCTAGCATCATTCTGTGGGGAGAAGATTTATTCTTTTTCCAGTGTGGGGATGGGGTGATCAGACTGATCTGTCAAGTCCATGGGCCAGGATTGAAAAATTGATTTTAAAAATGCGAACTGCTATATTTTACTGGAGTTTGGGGCAGCACATCAACCTCCGTTATTAATATTCTGGCTTCTTAGATACACCCCATCACTGTTTGGGCTTGAGTCATTTTTTCTTTTCTTAGCTAGCCTGGAACATGTTTAGAATTTAGAATGAAATATATATTTCTAGGAAGGTTTGCTGCAAGACAGTGAATGGGATAGGGGAATTTTCAGGAAAGAAGTGGGGAGGACAAGAATCTGTACTTAGCTCATTCTGCCCTTGTCTCACGCACACAGAAACACACCAAAAATCCCACCCACAAATCTGGTTTTTGCTGGACCAAAAAAAGGCAAAAATGTCCTGGGGTGGTATTTGAGGGGATTGACAAGCAGGCAGGAGAATTCCACCCACAATTCTCTCTTACAAATCTCTAACCCCGAGTGTGTTATGTAACACTGGATTAAGAACCTGGCATTTTAGGGCATGTCATTTTAGGTGATTTTTTTTTTAAAAAAAATATTCAGCGAGGGGTCTTAAAAACATGTTTTTGTGTGTGAGGTAATCAATTCTGCTATTATTTTTGTGTTTGGACGGCATTTATCTTGGTAAGAAACACAAAAGCTGCCTTTAGAAACCCAAAGAATTTTAATTTCACCTTCTGAAAATGTCAGGTAATACGAAGTAATATTAATAATGGATAATAGAAACTATATAAATATACAACTGCAAGCACTTGGCAATCATTTAAAATGATTTCTATGCAATTTTACACACATTTTACGTACCAAGCAAAATCAAATTATGTCAATTTAACCAAAATATCTTTTGAATTCCCAAGTTATATTACAACCTTTTAGCACCCCTCATTTCTGGATTATTCAGCTGGTATTGATCTTTTACTATTTCGTTTTCCTGTAGGTATATAAGTGCATTCAGGGTGAAGTGTTTATTGTTGCCACTCATATTGCTTACATATTTTGGAAGAAAACCAATTTGAAATAAATACATACATAAAGCAGGGCAGCTTCATAGGAATTTTCAGTTTCCTAAGAGATGCACTAGCAGACAAAAGCTAAAGGCCATTATGAGCAAATACGATTGCATCATCTTTTATTTGAAGAGACTACAGTGGTACCTCGGGTTAAGTACTTAATTCGTTCCGGAGGTCCGTTCTTAACCCGAAACTGCTCTTAACCTGAAGCACCACTTTAGCTAATGGGGCCTCCTGCTGCCGCCGCGCTGCCAGAGCATGATTTCTGTTCTCATCCTGAAGCAAAGTTCATAACCTGAAACACTATTTCTGGGTTAGCGGAGTCTGTAACCTGAAGCATATTTAACCTGAAGCGTATGTAACCCGAGGTACCACTGTACAGCAGAATGGCCCTACACAGACACAGGTCGAATTTGCATGTTACATATAGCCAAACCACGGCATAGCATGAATGTGCTCGCTCCTGAATAGGAGATTGCAGTCACATTGCTACTGCCCAGGCTTTTTTGATCATCACCTGCCTGAAGTCATTGTGAAACCATCATTAAGCAAGTATCATATCTCGAAAGGAAATGTTTTCAGTTCTAAGGTTCCTTTTCCAGCAAACAAGCATGCTGAGTAATAAAGCAAAACATCCCTCCATTCTTATCTGGAAAGGGCACTGAACACTGAAATGTGGGCAAGTTTAAGGGGAGCCTATTTAATGTGGCAGAGGTCAAAGCGGTGCAAACAGTAACCAAACGGCATGAGTACACAGTCTCTGGTGCACTGGGGATATTTAAATCATGTGATGCTGTAAACAAGACAAAGTTCTTCACCAACCTCAGATATTGTGACAGAAAGCAACAAGTAACAGATATATGTAACATTCAACACAGTTAGCATTTCTGAAAGTCACAGTATCACTGCAGGAGCTGGAGGAAGGAGGAAGGCCACCACAATCTACACAAGCTATATGTGGTGTGTGTTATAGCTGGCAAGTGTCCAGGTTACAAAAGCACAAATTACGGACGTCTCCTGGTTTTATTAAGCTGGTGTCTAACAACAGATCTGGTGGGAGTTTGAAATCTATAAATGGTGGCTGTCCTGGTTTTGACTCAAGAGGACAATTGGCCTGGACCAGGAATCCTCAGCATCTGAACCCTCTGGCAACTGCAGCTCCAAGATGGATTCATGCCCTAGTCTTGTGTTGTTCTAAAGGATCCTGAGCCCCAAGGAGATACCTCTGCCTCCAGATTCCAACGTCTGACCCACAGATTCCTCAGGGGATCAAGGAAGTACTGAGGAGAGGTCTCCACATCTGAAAATGCCATACCAACAGCTGTAAAAGAAGGCAACAGCCCTTTAACTGGCCAGGAGACAGCACTTAGGGCACAGAGCCTCTAAACTGCTATAAAATCCACTTAGTTGTTCCAGGACCTTGCTAGGTAACTTGGATGTCCACAAACACCACCTATGGTCCTGAATTCACATTGTCATCTCTCTCCAAGGTGCTGATTTTTGCTTTGTCTTGCTCTGATTTTCACCCCTACTCACAGCAGAACCAGGAGCTACTGACCTCCCCTTGTTTGGACCTCAAACAATCCCAGAAGAACATGCCCAGAACCACCTACCACCACTTTCCAGGATGTATCTGACATGCACATGCAGACATTCAAAATATATCTCCTGAATCCTATACCAGATCAACCATGTTCCCTGTCTAAAGGATAGCATCAAACAATCCCAGCTGACCCTGTTCCCATCTTTGCCACACTGGGTTGTGCAATGGGACACTTAAGTTACCCTGAGCAATATACATTCCTTTTCATGCCACGTAGGAGGCAATGTATGAGGGGGGAAAATCCTAAGTTCTCCTGCTACAATCTACTGGTCTATTTGCCACATGGTTAAAAAAGCAAAACAAGAAAACCAAGAACAAAACACCAACAACCCACAGTTGCCATGGAAACAGAAGAAGAAGAAGGTGGGAGCCAAACATGAGGCTGGATTGTTGGAGGAGGCATGTAACTTGCATATGTAAGTTCTCAAGGTTTGGAAAGACTTGTGGTTGAGATCTTGGAAAGCTGCTGCCAATTAAGAGTATACAATACTGAGCTAGATGGATTAATGGTGTAACTCCGCAGAAGACATATTCAGTATGTTGCATGTCCAAGTTCTCTAGAGCAAGAAGCACCGTGCAACTTCAGCAGTCTCTCCAAAACAAAGGGCCTCAGGTAATGGAATGCATTATGAACAAACAGGGTTCACAGTCGAGTGCCCAGCTCAATGCAGACCACTGGGAGCTCAATAACCCCCTCACCTTTTGCTGCTCTCCTGGAACTGCAAAAAATAGAAGTGGGGGCTTCAATCCATGCTGGTAGACTGTGTTGGCTTGGTGACATGGCCTGTATTAGACAGTGGATTTGGATTCCTCTGAGGAGGTAAAAACAAGCACCATCCTAACAATATTCTGCCTCCTCCTCCAGCAATCACACTCCTGAATTAAAATACAGAGGCCAAAGGCCTTCCAGTAGATCTTGTGTTAAAAACAGCAGCATAAAGGCTGGTCTTGACCCTCGTCTAATTCCAAATCATTATGAGACAAGAGGACCAATGGATACTAATGCCAAAGGAGTCCTTCACCTACCATCTTCAGTAAATCACATCAGAGCTGCTGTAGTGTATAACAATCTCTTACTTTCTCAGCCACACTCTCTTTTGTGCTGAGAAAATCTGAATGAAGGAAGGAGCACTTTCTGCACCAACCTCTGAGCTAGGGAAGAAAGACTTGTTCCAGAGATGGAGCCTCTTCTGCCAGAACGTGGAGGTATGAGTGTACTTCATCCACAGTTGACTGTATGGCACACTTCTCTGTTGATTTACATGCATTTACAGAGAATGTGAAAATAAAAGAGCGTTCCCCCCCACTGTTTGTCTGCCAACACATTTGTGCTGGCATATACCATGTACCTTTTATGAAGGAAGTGATATTTTAGTATGAGTATTCAGCTGAAAGCTCACACCATTTCCCAGGAAAATTGTCAACCAGATTGAAAAATGTTATCTTTTTTGGTCACTTTCCAGCCCGTCTTGGGAAGATGTTAGCTACTTTATTTAGCTTGCCATCACCTGTTCTGAGTTGGGCATGTGCCCTTAGAGACTTGCACGCCACTAAAACTGACTGCTTATGAGTGTACATACTGACATCCAATAACATCATCACAGATACACTGCCCAAATGTCACCCTGCTTATTACACCATCCCTGATTGGGTAAGATTACCCATGTGATTAATTCAAGAAGAGGAAAAATTAGCACCCATGGTAAATCCATGCTACTGAAAAGGATTTTTAAAGGGATGTTTGTATATTTTCAAAGTGTACAGCCCAAATCCAGATAAAGTCCACCATGCTTAAGTCCCACTGAAATTAATAACAAGTTGGGGCTCATTTATGTCCCATCAATTTTAGTGGAACTTTAGGGCAACTAAGGTTGCAATACATGCACTCTTACCTGGGATTAAGTGCCATTGAGCTTAAAGGGTCTCATGTCTGAATGGACATGTTTAGGACTGCACTGCGAATTTCTTTGGATCTGAGCCCTAGTGCATTTTCTTGAGATATCTACTGGCAAATATTCAGTGGAGCCCAATTTAGGTTATGTTTCAATCAAAGTATTGTAAATAAGAGCAAGGGTAGGAGCCTAACAGCAAGAAGACACAGCATTTTGAGATTCAGTGGCAGTAAGGTAAAAGAAAAACCATTTCTTTCATGAATCAAGATAATAATGCCAGTTTACTGGAGGAATGGCCCGAAATAGGCGCAACTAGGAAGCGGGTGGCGCTGTGGTCTAAACCACTGAGCCTTGGGCTTGCCGATCAGATCCCCGTCGGCGGTTCAAATCCCCGTGATGGGGTGAGCTCCTGTTGCTCTGTCCCACTCCTGCCAACCTAGCAGTTCGAAAGCATGCCAAAAAATGCAACTAGATAAATAGGTATTGCTCCAGCGGAAAGGTAAACGGCGTTTCCGTGCGCTGCTCTGGTTTTGCCAGAAATGGCTTAGTCATGCTGGCCACATGACCCAGAAAAACTGTCAGTGGACAAACACCGGCTCTCTTGGCCAGTAAAGCGAGATGAGCGCCGCAACCCCAGAGTCGTCTGCGACTGGACCTAACGGTCGGGGTCCCTTTACCTAGGAAGCCAACCAGTGTGGCACCCACAATGCTTCATTGCATGATTTGGTTCTGACATGATTTGGTTCTCTTGCTGGTTCTGACAAGAGGTGGATCCCTGAAAAATAATTCTAAAAGGCCCTCCCAGAATTCTCTGTGATGACCTGGGATTCTGCACCCGAGTGCTAGGAATCACACCTCATCACTGACCTGTTTTAAAATGCAAGCTCATTAGAAGCCCCTGGGATCTCCCTGCTTTTCTTGGATGGTGTGTCTCTGTGTGTGTGTCCAGCCTCCTAGCAGGTCACATAAAAGGGAAACAAAATACTGATGGGCTTCTGAACTTCTCCTGCTTATAGATCATTGGTTGTAGAACTGTTTTCTCTCCTCTTTGGCTTGCTCTGCCCCTGACCTTTTGTGAGTCTCTCCCTCTCCGTCACTCTCTCTCTCCAACTTGTTTTCCTCTCGCTTTCCCTCATTGCCCCAAGACACCCATGTCTTGCCTTGTTCCCTAATCCACAGGCTCAGTTCTCATGGGGACAACCTTGCCTAAGGCAGGAAAAAGACTTTCTATTAGCCCTGGATTATTATGACTGCTTGTCAGTGGCATGCGCTCCCTTCTTTTGCTCACTGATGAATATTTGCTACAATCAGCATTTTTAATGCTTCTCATCGCTGCGCCGCATTAAGAGAAAAAGCAAAAACTCAGCCAGAGCAGGTCAGCTATAGTTCAGCAGCACTGCTTCAGAAACAAGAATATATTGCATTTGCATACTTATGCTAAAACTCTGTGCTAGATTTGCGTACTTGGAAAAGTTACTCAATAGATTCCAGTATTAAAAGTCTGGGGGAGATAAGGGGGAAAGCTGCAGTAGAATACTTTTAGCATCTCGGTTTCATTTTGCCTCTCACTTATTTTCTATGATTCTCCTGAGGTGCTCCACTTTGTAAACACACATGTGGCCTTTTTAGGTGATTGACCTAGATTCTCTCCAGATCACACAGGGTTCAACACTTCTTTTTTAACCTGCTTTAGGCTCCGCCTACCCAAAATGGACTTCACTGAGGAGACTACAATACAAAACACTCCAAGATTAGTGTTTGAAAACTTGCTTTCTGTGAAAAAGAACCATATCATGGGGAGGGGGAGGGGAATGCGAATTATTGCACTGAAAATAATCTCACAACCTATTATAGTGCATTGGCATCACAAGGATGGTCAATGCCACTTAATTTCTGTAAAATAATTACAAAATTGGGGAATCTTTTTATTCCCTCCCTTCATGCTTTAAGATTTTGCAGGTTGCATTAATCTAGTGTTTTAGTTTGACAGCGGAAACACATCGCCTCTTCTGCAGCTTGAAGAATGTTTTTCTTTCCTTCTACACCCTCTGCACCTGTTCCAACTTCATCATTCTGTTATTCCGTAACCTATAGGCCAGTTTTCACTTTGCTTGGCCTTTCTCTCCTCCTTGTGGTGAAAAAGCTCAACCGTGCATCAGAGGTGACTGGTGATACAGCCCACCCCCAGGGCTGTACGCACAAAGTCCCAATTTTTTATTTAATTTGTTATTTCCACATTAATATCACTTTTGACCATTTAACCTCAAAAGAAGCAACACAATGAAATGAAAAAGGTAAACTAAAATGTAAACACACATCTTTTTTAAAAAATAAAATAAAATAGAAAAACATCTACAGTAAAAGATAGAGAATCCGTATGAGCAAAAACTCTAGAGGCAGGGCAGAATATTGTAATTACCCTTCTAAAAGGGCCAGAACATAGGTGTGGTAGCTTTCCCCTTAAGAGGGAATTGCAGAAGCCACCACTGAAAAGGTAGTGTTATTGGGTAGATGACCATTTTGGCTCCTAAGCGGTGGTGGTAATACAGATCACTTTCATGTAAAAAATTTTTTTTTACAAAAAGCTTTACAACTTAACGAGGAGAAAAGAAGAAGAAATGGAAAATCGGATTCTAATTGAAAGTGGGCATGTCCACACATTCCCATACAGCAGAAAAGGTAAACTCTAGTAGAACTGGCCCGGTACCTAGACTGATTCAGATGTAGGGTATCTAGAGAATGTCACATGACCAGGTGTTTCCATTAGGAACATCCGCCTTGGCGTCCACCCTGAAAACTCAATACTTACTCTTGAACAGCTCTGGCTATAGAGAGAGCTGTGGATCCAGTTTCATTAACACTATCCAAGGTCACATTTGGCAGGTCGTCGTCATCACTGTCACTTTTAATTTGTCTGGGAGATAGGCCACGTGGGTCCATTTGTGCTGGGAAATAAAAGATACACAATGGATTAAAGTCAGCTTAGGGAACACCTCCAGCTAATTCTACTATATGCAATCATTGTACTCATTTCCCTTGGTTTAAGAACAGCTCAGTTAATGAACAACTTGGATGAAGAACGCTGCAAACCCAGAAGTAGGTGCTTTGGTTTGTGAACTTTGCCTTGGAAGCAGAACATGTTGAGTGTGTTCCATTTGTAAATTGAGTTCCCCGCTGCTATGGGAAAGCATGCCTTGGTTTAAGAATGCTTTGGTTTAAGAACGGACTTCCAGAACGGATTAAGTTCATAAACCAAGGTTCATAAACCAAAGTACCACTGTACTTAAATATTCCTACCCCACCTTTTAGGCTTGTGGGGCTCCCAATCTGGCTCGCAGATATCTATAATGAATCAATTAAGCAAACAAAAAGCAACTAAACACTCTAACTTCCTGATGAGAACAAATGCAAAACATGTGGCGGGCATGCAAAATAGTTAAAGAGTACTGGGAAAAGATATATAATGAGATTTTAAAAATGTTTAAAAACCCAAAACTAGAGGCATTCCTTCTGGGAATGGTACAGAGAGAAGTACCCAGGAGTCAGAATTCTTTTTTTTAAACGTGTGCCACCACAGCAGCTCAGATCTTGCTAGCCCCCAAATGGTGGGTGAGTGAGGTCCCTGGCAAGGAGGATTGGCAATTTAAAAATGATAGAATATGCAGAGTTAGCAGGTCTAACAAGCAAAATAAGAGAGCAAGAAGATCAAGTAAAGGAAGAATAAGGGGAGAAAGTGGACTTAAATGGATATATAAGAATATGCAGGAATTGTGGGGAAAATGAAAGGAACCAGGGAAGGGGAAGAAGGGAAGTCGTTGAATTTTTTTTTATTATAAAGAAAGATATTAACAGTGAAAATTTGAATGCGAATGTGTTTTTGGAAATGGTAATAATGAAAATTAAAAATTAAAATTAAAAACAAAACAGAAATGCAAAACAATGTTGTGGCATCTCTGGCTAGCCTCTGAGCTCATTCTGCAATAGACACAAACTATCCTCGTGTTCTCATACGCTGACATATGGAGACAAGTCCGTGTTGCATAGATAGCTGGAAATGTCATTCTACTGATCTAAGAACTAGGGTTAGGGGGTGGGGTTAAAAAAGTAGGCCTGCAGTTTGACCCTAAGGTATTTTCCCAGAAGCGGGTCCCACTTTGCTCAATAAGCTGATTCCTATTAAGGCAAAAATGGACCCAGCAACCCCATGTCTCCTCTTCGCTCTTCCGAACACCCAGTAAACAAAGATCTAAGACGTGATGCCATCGCATTGCCATGTTCCACCTCCACACTTCATTGCCGCTGTGGGGGCAGAGAAACTGAAAGCATGATGACCTCATGCTAGGCCTTTTAATTTAGGAGGCATTAATGGGGGAGAAAGCAGGGAGGTGAGCTGAGGCGGCTGCTTCTGGCAGCGGCCCCCACACTTTATGTGAACGTCTCCCTTCAGCACAAGTATTCTTGGAACCGCAGACAGCAATTACATCTATAGCAATTATCTGTGCTGGTACTACAGAAAACAGCCACCCCTAGGTAACCTGGGCGGTAAGAGACGTGAGGCTCCTCACAATGGCAATCTCACGTGACAGGCAAAATACAAAACACAGCGCAAATGTGCAGTGCTAAAAACAACACCCCACCTTTTAGAAGCCACAAATCACACCTGGTAAGAATGCTACCTTTTTGTGCACATAATTACTTTCAGATTTAGGTAGCTTGACAATATGGACGATGAAAGCTTAACAAATGACGCAGCATTTAGCTCTGAAGTAATAAGGTTTAAAGGGACGTGGGTGGCACTGTGGGTTAAACCACAGAGCCTGGGACTTGCCGATCAGAAGGTCGGCAGTTCGAATCCCCGCAATGGGGTGAGCTCCTGTTGCTCGGTCCCTGCTCCTGCCAACCTAGCAGTTCGAAAGCACGTCAAAGTGCAAGTAGATAAATAGGTACCGCTCTGGCGGGAAGGTAAACGCCATTTCCGTGTGTTGCTCTGGTTCGCCAGAAGAGGCTTAGATGAGCGCCACAACCCCAGAGTCGGCCACGACTGGACCTAATGGTCAGGGGTCCCTTTACCTTTACTAAAATGAGGCTGCATTTTAAGCCGTATTTTAATTGTTTGTTTGTTTTCTATTAAGTTTTATTGTGATTCATATTTGGTGTTAGCTGCCCTGACTGGGGAGGGCGGGGGTATAAATAAAATTTATTATTAATATTATTATTATTATTCCCTAGAAGGGGGTTTGATTTATTGTTATTGAACCCTGTGGTCCACAACAATGCAAAATAGTGGCTCAGGGGGACCTGCGATATCTCTGAGCCTGTGCTTCGTCCAGTAATTTGTTCTTGGTATGAGCTTTCGTGTGCATGCACTTCTTCAGATACACTGAAACAGAAGTCACCAGACCCTTATATATAGATGCCAGATTGACACATTCCATTTTGACATTAGAAAGTCACCCTAATATTGCTTACATTGGATTTCATATTTTAAAATGTTTTATAGTGGCTTTGTTTTTATTGTAATTTTATACTTCAGAGTTGAAATCCCTCTTGAGAAGGCTTAACCCTAAAGCAGGCATCCCCAAACTTGGCCCTCCAGATGTTTTGGGACTACAACTTCCATCTTCCCTAGCTAACAGGACCAGTGGTCAGGGATGATGGGAACTGTAGTCCCAAAACAGCTGGAGGGCTGAGTTTGTGGGTGCCTGTTCTAAAGGGTGGCCGAAAAGATTTTTAAATAAATAAATTCCTGCATTGCAGGAGGCTGGACTAGATGATCCTTGGGGTTCCTTCCAACTCTCCAATTCTATGAAATAAAACAAATTCTTGGCCATCCTTCCATGGTGAAAATTTATTCCAAGTTGTCACAATCACATGGTATTTTTTAAATCCACTGTATTATTTTTTTAAAAAATGTTAATTTCCTATCAGTCTCCAAGATATGGTAAAGCTGAGGTCTTCTTATGTGGGATATATATTGAAGAATTCTTCTACCATACAAAAATACCTGCAGATGGCTTTGCACAAATTTATTTTAAATGAACGCAAGACTCAGGCCTAAGATTTAACCTGATTTAAGCCCTCCTGAAAGATAAGCTTATTCATCTGAAGTACAAAGGAACAAGTCCCAATCTCTATTTACTGTAGATAAACAGAAAATACAGGAGGAGGAGAACATAAACTGGAAAAGACCCAACGGGAATCACAAAGATTTGATGACAGAGGCTTACATGGGGGGTGGGGGGGAGGTCAAATGCCTATCTCAAGAGGACTGAGCTCACCATAATCATCATTAGAATTATATTCGCAAAGGCACTCTATATTATCAAATCCTGTTGTGGCTTTATGAGGACCCTTGAAATGTTTGCTCTTCTCCTAAAAGCTCAATCCACAGATTTCTGTAATCAGACAGTATCAAATGGCATAGTGGCTTTGCCCTCCGTAGTAGCGAACAGCTGGGATATTCAAGCAAGGAAAAGGCAAATGCAATTTCTTAAGAGATACTTTAGAATTTTAAGGCAATCTTTTTCTCTCTTTTTTGGTCAATAATGCCAATTGCCTAACTAACCTCTACAACAAATCATGGGTTGTTGTTGCTTTGCTGCGAAGTTGTACGCGGCGACTAGAATCACTTGATTCATAGAACGTAAGAGACCATCAATTCCCAATTCCCCGTTAGCAAACTAAAGGGAGAAAACATCCTTCAGTATTAAAGCCTATTTGCAAATGATACTCCATCAACTTCATCACTTAGCTGTGGCTTTAAAATGGCAGCTATATTATCTTGCCCTTTCTGAATTATGCAACTAATTATGCAGTAAGTTTGCTAATGCGGCAAGACGATCATTTCTTGGACACGGATGCTGAATATTAACATAGTTCCATGTGCAGGGAACCGCTGGCGGGCTGGGGGAGTGGGACTTCTAACAGAACTGTTGGCAGGCTGAGATGCTGATGTAGTGCCTTGAAAAAGCAGGGCACACGAAACCTGCAAAACTTGAGAGATCCTCCAGCTGAATGTAGCCCACAAAATGCCCGGTTTTGCTGCCCAGGTAGGAATCCTAAAGAAATGTTGCCAAACACCTGGCAGGCCGGTCCAATATGTGGCTGCCTTCAGTTGAGAGCCAGTGTGGTGTAGTGGTTAAGAGCGGTAGTCTCGTAATCTGGGGAACTGGGTTCGCGTCTCCGCTCCTCCACATGCAGCTGCTG
Organism: Podarcis pityusensis; assembly: GCF_964106645.2. Classification (NCBI taxonomy): domain Eukaryota; kingdom Metazoa; phylum Chordata; class Lepidosauria; order Squamata; family Lacertidae; genus Podarcis; species Podarcis pityusensis. Next base: position 96,909,777 of record NC_138027.1, on the reverse strand, counting down.
GGTGACCTTGGGCTAGTCACACTTCTCTGAAGTCTCTCAGCCCCACTCACCTCACAGAGTGTTTGTTGTGGGGGAGGAAGGGAAAGGAGAATGTTAGCCGCTTCAAGACTCCTTAGGGTAGTGATAAAGCGGGATATCAAATCCAAACTCCTCCCCTTCTTCTTCTTCTTCTTCTTCTTCTTCTTCTTCTTCTTCTTCTTCGACATGCAGAGGTTGTGCAGGCCTTCATACATACAGTGGTACCTCGGGTTACAGACGCTTCAGGTTATAGACTCTGCTAACCCAGAAATAGTACCTCGGGTTAAGAACTTTGCTTCAGGATGAGAACAGAAATTGTGCTCCGGTGGTGTGGTAGCAGCAGAAGGCCCCATTAGCTAAAGTGGTGCTTCAGGTTAAGAACAGTTTCAGGTTAAGAACAGACCTCCGGAACAAATTAAGTACTTAACCCGCGGTACCACTGTATTGGGCCTCACCTACACTCCAGCACAAGGAAGATTACAGAGAAATCACAAGGTGCCCACGCACATTAAAGGTAAAGGTAAAGGGACCCCTGACCATTAGGTCCAGTCATGACTGACTCTGGGGTTGCGGCGCTCATCTCGCTTTACTGGCCGAGGGAGCCAACGTACAGCTTCCGGGTCATGTGGCCAGCATGACTAAGCCGCTTCTGGTGAACCAGAGCAGCGCACAGAAACGCCGTTTACCTTCCCGCTGGAGTGGTACCTATTTATCTACTTGCACTTTTGACGTGCTTTTGAACTGCTAGGTTGGCAGGAGCATTAGTGACAGCTAAATGTGTAGTTGTGCTTCAAAGATTTCTTCCAAGAAACCCAAAGAGTTTGCACCTGTCACGGGACTGCCAAGGAACGCCTTTGAGTCGGGGGGGGGGGAGGAGATGAGTCAGAGCGGGAACAGTCACAAGGAGACAGAGAGGAAGTGATGGAAGGGGAAGAGGGAGAGAGCCAGGAGGCGGGAAGGCTCTCCACTGCTGAAGCAGAGCCCCAGTACCACACAGGGAGCTCCGGAACAGACGGAGAGCCTTCGGCACAGGAAAGGAGAGGGTTAAAGCGCAGGGATCAGAGACGTCCCATGAAGCTCCCCCGCCTCTTCTGTTAGAGGAGAAGCAGGAGAAGACCACTCCCCAAATCTGAACCGGACGATTCGGATGCATGATTGTACCGTGCTGCTTGTAAATATGTGAAATAAAGAACTGTAATAGGAATGGAATTGCCCAAAAAAGACGTTAGATTGTTTTTGTATGCCACAACTGCAGCGAGAATTTTATTAGCCAAAAATTGGAAATCACAAGAAATACCAACAGTGGAAGATTGGCAGATGAAGGTGTTGGACTTTTTGGAGCTGGAAGAATCCGTGATCAGAAAGAGGAGAAATATCAAGAAGATTGGAAGAAATTTAAGGAATATCTAGCTAAATATTATAATATAAGTGGAAATACTTGCAAGTATTAAATTGGTTTAGGATTAAAGTATGTTGAATTGTATAATACTATGGATTGAGATTATGATGAAAAGAAAGGAAGTTAGTAATTTAAACTCATTAATTATATTAGAAAGTGAATATTGGAAAATTGCTAAAATGAGATTTAATGAAAATCAGTTAGGAAGGATTCGAGGAAGTCACTTAATAATGGAAATTAATTTGGATTCTAATTGGAAGAAATTTTATATGTTTGGAGTTTTTTAATATGTTTTGTTTTTTGTGTTGTGTTGTATTTGTTATAAACTTGGAAAATTAGTAATTTTTTTTTAAAAAAAGTAAAATAAAGAACTGTCAATATCTCTCTGAGTAAGCAGAGGGTGCTTATTGCGAAGAGCATACACAAACCATCACAGCACCCCACTGTTGTTTGCATATATGTTAGAAAACAGGTAAATGTTTTAAATGTTCAGCTTTTGTTAGATCACGCCCAGTCTGTTTATAATCCTCAAACAACACAAATGACGTGCCTTGTGAATTGACATAGGGCCATCACAGTTTCTAATCATAAGCGAGTTCTGCTGTCAGAAATATGATGTATTGATTGTGCATAATTAGATTCATGCAACGCCCCAACAACAACAACAACAACTGGAAGATATCACTTGCATTTGTCTGCACACTGATTTGCTGGCATTCCTGCCCCCTCCACCCCAGTAGCTTACTCTATACCTGGCTTTTCCATGATCTACCATCACTTTTAATTGTGCTGCCCTTTCTGGAGGATTTTGTGAAGTGGATGAACACTTCCTAAATATAGGATGGGACCAGAAAGCTCAGAGACCTAAAGATAAGCTGTGATTGAAGGAAATGTTTCGAGGTGAAAGGGGGTGATTTCCTAAATCACTGCTACTGCCCTGTCACTTTCCAATTACTCCAACTTGCCTTCCTGGCCCCGTTATCGGCTGGCAGATGAAAACTCACCCCCCCCAATGCATAAGCTGACATTTCCAATAAATATCTCCACCTAAAGGCACCATCTAACACAAAGCAAATACTAACTACTCGTAGTACTACTTCTGCTACTATTGAGGCAGAATATCACCACCATAGGGACGCGGGTGGCGCTGTGGGTTGAACCACAGAGCCTAGGACTTGCCGATCAGAAGGTCGGCGGTTCGAATCCCCACGATGGAGTGAGCTCCCCTTGATCGGTCCCAGCTCCTGCCAACCTAGCAGTTCGGAAGCACGTCAAAGTGCAAGTAGATAAATAGGTACCGCTCCGGTGGGAAGGTAAACAGCGTTTCCATGCGCTGCTCTGGTTTGCCAGAAGCGGCTTAGTTATGCTGGCCACATGACCCAGAAGCTGTATGCCGGCTCCCTCGGCCAATAAAGCAAGATGAGCGCTGCAACCCCAGAGTCAGTCACGACTGGACCTAATGGTCAGGGGTCCCTTTATCTTTTTATCACCACCATATTATGCCACGGCTGAAATAATTTCACTGGGTGCCCATTAGCTACGTGCCCAGCCAAATGCTGCTTTGTTCCTTTCTTCAGGATAGGAAGATGCAATTCTCTATGTGTCTTCTTAAACTATAGTTTTAAACTTGGTTTTATATGTGCAATTCTTTTAACTGTTTCACTATATATAACTCTTGTATGTATTTTATTATATTAAATCGCTTCAGGATGCCTCACAGAAAATGAAATATTATTGCTGCTGCTACTAAATGTCTCTCAATATGTTCAAACAAACCCATTTTTGTTGTAGGTTGAGCCTTGTATTCAAGTTATATTAAGTTTTGAGACAAGGCCTAACCTTAAATTGAACCTATGTTTGTTATTTGTTTTGGAGAAGGTTTGCAGCTTCGAAATTAACCCAAAGCAAAAAGCAAAACAAACAAACAAACAGCAGAACACTGTGGGGGTTTTGGTATTGGTTACTGTTTTTAAAATATCCCATTGAGTTTAGAGAACACACATTTGGCAACAAATGGGAACTAATCTCATACAGAAAAAAAAGTTTTTTATATCCTGAAGGAACAAACAAGGGTTGGTTTCCCCCCAATGTGTTTGTATAATATCCATATCTATCTATATCCACATCACTGCTAAACACAACCTTATATCTAGATTTCCTCCTCAACTTTTCTAGACACCAGAACTGAAATGTAAGATAAACAACTGGGATTTCTATATGCACAATTAATTCTTGTGTTGGCTAATATGTCTTCGTAGACTTATCAATTGCATGGCTGGATTAAACACATCATGAGTTGATTTGGTAACAGACAAAGACACTTCATTTATTGTAGTAAGAGAACACAGAAAATGGGAGGAAAACTTTCTTGAAGAATAAGGAAGAAAAGAGATTTGGGCTATTCTTTCCCCTTAAATTAATAATGTCAGTATTGGAATACCAATCAATAACAAAGCACCATTACCTTAATAAACTACCCAAGTAGAGGAATAAGTAGTTCAATAACTGGCAGACACTATCTATAATATCCATAGGATGGAAAGTTGGGCTTGGGTCCAGGAGTAGCGGGTTTAAGTCTCACAGCTACTATGAATTTATAAGGTGAATTCAAGAATATCTGTACTCTCAGTCCCACTTCCCCATCTGAGGAAAGGGAATAATGACCTGTTTCACTGAGAACTGTGTGGATGAGCAATTTTGGACAAGCAATTTGCAGGTTTTGCCAAAGGCCTGTAATTAATGTAGGGAGGGATTTATGGTTTTCCCTGTTGTAACGGGACAGAGAGAAGGTTTGCATATGAGCATATGAAGTACACTGGTACCTCGGGTTACGAACTTAATTTGTTCTGGAGGTCCGTTCTTAACTCAAAACCGTTCTTAACCTGAGATGCGCTTTCGCTAATGGGGCCTCCTGCTCCCACCGCACCACCGGCGCACGATTTCCGTTCCCATCCTGGGGCAAAGTTCTCAACCTGAGGTACTACTTCCGGGTTAGCGGAGTTTGTAACCCGAAATATTTGTAACCCGAGGTACCACAGTACTAAATCACATTAGGTAAGCCAACATTGGTTCCTTCCAATGTTGCTGGACTCCAGCTCCCATTTGACCCAGTCAGCATGGCCATGATGGGATGAGGCCGCTGTTGCCTACTGACAGCTTCTAGGAGCCACAGGTGACAGCTGAGTGCAGAGTGGGGACCACAGGTGGACAAACTACCCCAGAAGAGGAATACGCTCTACATGGGGCTACCTTTGAAGGTGACCCGGAAACTGCAACTAATCCAGAATGCGGCAGCTAGACTGGTGACTGGGAGCGGCCACTGAGACCACTTACCACCAGTCTTGGTACATTGGCTCCCAGTACATTTCCGAGCACAATTCAAAGTGTTGGTGCTGACCTTTAAAGCCCTAAAATGCCTTGGCCTGATATACAGTGGTACCTCGGGTTACATACGCTTCAGGTTACATACGCTTCTGGTTACAGACTCCGCTAACCCGGAAATAGTGCTTCAGGTTAAGAACTTTGCTTCAGGATGAGAACAGAAATCGTGCTCTGGTGGCACGGCAGCAGCAGGAGGCCCCATTAGCTAAAGTGGTGCTTCAGGTTAAGAACAGTTTCAGGTTAAGAACGGACCTCCGGAACGAATTAAATATTTAGCCTGAGGTACCACTGTCCCTGAAGGAGTGTCTCCACCCCCATTGTTCAGCCCGGACACTGAGGTTCAACCTTCTGGCGGTTCCCTCACTGAGAGAAGTGAGGTTACAGGGAACCAGGCAGAGGGCCTTCTTGGTGGTGGTGCCCGCCCCGTGGAACTCCCTCCCATCAAATGTCAAGGAAATAAATAATTATCTAACTTTTAGAAGACATCTGAAGGCAGCTCTGCTTCAGGAAGTTTTTAATGTTTTATCACTTTAATAATAATAGTAATAATAATAATAATAATAATAATAATAATAATAATTTGTTGGCAGCTGTCCAGAGTGGCTGGGGAAACCCAGCCAGGTGGGCGGGGTATAAATATATTAGTATTAGTATTACAACATGTCCCCCACCAAAGTGCTCTCCTTCCTCTAAGACCCCATATACCCCAAGTGCTGCTAAAATGTATTGTTATATAACGTTTGAAGTCACCAATGGTTTCCAACAAATCAATCTGACTGACTAGAGAAGACAGGTAAATGGACTACCCTTGCTTCTTCAAACAGACTAAAGCAGTATTGCCTCAGATCATCTCATTTTTCACCTGGAAAGCCAGGGTACATTTTCCTGACAGAGGGGAATTTTTTTAAAGGTGGGGTTGCCCTTTCAAAACCAAAAGATCCCGATGATCTTACGTGTGTATATATGAGGCCAAATCTGTTAACAATGCAATTCATGCTCAAGAATTCAGCAACAGGCCAGGGCTTTATAAAGAAAGCTATTATCAGGATTACATCACGGAAACTTGAAATCCTGGAGATCTTGAATGTCAACATTTTTATGGCTACTACTGTACCAGATATCCTGAATTATAATGAATCCAAGGCAGCTTAATGCTTAATACATCTTTGTGGACATCCCTCACAGCTACCAAAGATGATTAATTCCCATAAACTGGGTTGGTATTATAGAACGGAAGCAAATCTCAGTCTATATTTGGAATAAACTCCCACACTCAAGGTGGGCGTGACTGCATTTCTCAGGATGTAAATTTACTCTGAAGCAAAAGCATTAAAAAAAAAAATCATACCAAGCAGTGAAAACCAAAAGAGAACGGGTGGAGGGTTGCTTTTAAAGCTCTGTGAGAACACTTGTTTTTCTTTATGCCTGGAAATACAGTCTGTTCGGGGTGAAGTATTGCCATATGATGGGAAAGAACCAAATTATTGAGTGTAGTAATAATAAAAGTAATAATAATACTTAATATTTACTTTTCCTAAATTGCTGGTTCCCAAGGTTTTTGATACCTGGAAAGTAGTCTTTTTTCTGGATTAAAACTGGAGGCATGCTGCGCTCTCTCTCTCTCTCTCTCTCTCTCTCTCTCACACACACACACACACACACCCACACCCCCCCTCAGCTAACATTGCTTGCAATGTTCTTTGCTCAGTCTGCCAGACAGAACCATACTTTCTGGGCAATGGTGATACTTCTAGAATTCCTTTGTGACTGCCGGCAGCATCTGAGAATGCTGGCTTCCTCTGGTTAGCTGTTTCCTCTGCCCATTTATTGTCAGAAGAAGGGGATTAATGCTGTGCTAGGCCTCTGAAGCCTGAGCGGATTTGATCCTGGTTTGCAGGTTTAAACCACAGTTTTCTAGTTTGGATGTCACAGCACACCGTGGTTTAACAAATCAAAAAGCTTTTACTAAAGCCAGGCTGGGAAAACCCAGCCAGATGGGTGGTGTATTAATAATAATAATAATAATACAGTGGTACCTCTGGATTGATGCTTTTGAATTATGGTGCTGGAGGAGACTCTTGAGAGTCCCATGGACTGCAAGAAGATCAAACACATCCATTCTTAAGGAAATTAGCCCTGAGTGCTCACTGAAAGGACAGATCGTGAAGCTGAGGCTCCAGTACTTTGGCCACCTCATGAGAAGAGAAGACTCCCTGGAAAAGACCCTTTGGGAAAGGATTGGGAAAGATGGAGGGCACAAGGAGAAGGGGACGACAGAGGACGAGATGGTTGGACAGTGTTCTCGAAGCTACAAACATGAGTCTGACCAAACTGCGGGAGACAGTGGAAGACAGGAGTGCCTGGCGTCCTCTGGTCCATGGGGTCACGAAGAGTTGGACACGACTAAACGACTAAACGACTAAACGACAACAACAACAACACCTCTGGATGCGAACGGGATCCGTTCCGGAGCCCCGTTTGCATCCTGAGCAGAATGCAACCCGTGTCTGCGCGTGCCACGATTCGCCACTTCTGCGCATGTGCATGACGTTATTTTGGGCGTCTGTGCATGCGTGAGCGGTGGAACCCGGAAGTAACCCATTCCCTTACTTCCGGGTCACCGCAGAGCGCAACCCGAAAATGCTCAACCTGAAGCTACTTTAACCCGAGGTATGACTGTAATAATAAGAATGTGAGAGGAGGAGGGAAGGGGAGAAGAGTGTTTTCTGGAGGTGATAAATTATAATCCCACTGGTGTAGCAGGAAATAATAGTCTACCAGTATCTCAACAACAGGATTTTGGAATAAACCACATAGTTCCTGGAGAATGAAAGCATCATCCCGCCGTTGGGCAGAGAAGTGATGCAGAAAAAAAAGTACAAAATTAAGTGTACTGCTTAGAATTTCAAACAAATACAGGGAGACGTAATATACTCCAAATGAAGCCCAGTGAGGTTAGACATTGTGCAGAGGTTTATTTAATGTACACAGAGCAGCTGTGCGAATGTGCGTTTTGCGGAAAACATGTAACTTCTCCTAGGTCTCATAATAAAGTACCCTCGATGGAGGGCAGATATACAAGGCCTCCTCACCCCAACGCCCAAGCCGCTTTCCACTAAAGGCCATTACAAATGGTTTGCGCTCTTGGAAAAATGCTCTGAGAACACCAATCAACTTTTAAATCAAAAACAGCTTGCTTTCTGATAGGGGCAGCAAAACTGGTCGATTTATTCCATAAAACTTTATGTACACAGCAGCAGCATCCATGAACTTAATGATCATAATATAGAGTCTACAGGGTAATTTTTATTGCAATTTATAGCAAGATTACACATACTCCACAGTTTTTCAGGCTTTATTGAGATTTTATGGGACTGTGCGGTTTAAGCAGTTAACTGTGTGCTCTTGTGAGATGGGAGAAGGTGGGGTTAGCTCCTATACATGCGTTTCGTTGCTAATCTACCATAGGCTATTAATTACTCTGTCCAATCAAAGTCGTTATTTATAGTAATTTCACGAGCAAAATAATTTGCCAGGGGCATGCAGGATTAATAGAAGCTATGGACATCTGCAGAAACCTACCTACGTATAACTCAGATACACATCTATGAGGATGGTGTGTTCTTGTTTTTCCACAGCAAAAACGTTAGACCTTTTTCATTTTAAATTGAACACTGTAGAACTCACACCCCATTTACAGGAAATCGAATTCTCAAGAGTGTTAAGACCTAAATCACATCAAGTATCTAATATATAACTGATTCACCATCCAACATAAAACAAAGCCGGGGGAAAGAAAAGCAATTACAGATTTGAACAACAGCAGGACATAGCTTTTTCTGAGCCCAGGTTTCTAGACAAGACACTTCTACATATCTAAAAGTGACCTTGACTCCTCCATTCTTGCACCCAACCAAACTACCATTAACTTCAGCCCACAAAGCTGGACCTTAAATCACACTTTCCTCAGCAGTCCACCTTTCTAAACATTCTATGACATCACACCATTTCAGCCAATAGGTGCCAAAGGCTTCACTGTTGCTACAACATCCCTTAATGAAACGTAAAACTGATTTTTTTAAAAAATCAAAAAAATCTACGGTAAATATCGTTAAAAGAGCTGCCTCTTTATATACTGCTAGGGACAACAAAGTATGTTATGTTCTGCTAGTATCTCAGGTCTTTATTCTGGGTGGGGACATCTATCTTCTCTACAGGGCTGGATTTAGGTTTGATGAGGCCCTAAGCTACTGAAGGTAATGGGGCCCTTTATATGTCCAGCTGTCCTTTGTCAACAACAAATTGTCACTGTATTTTGTGTTGAATATATGCTATATGGTAATTTATGGACCTAACAGGTATCTAAAGCCATTTTCACATAACAAAATATGTATTTTATCAAAGTAATTGTTGAACTGAAATACAATTAAGAAGAAGTTTATTAATAGTGAAATACAATTAAGAAGAAGTATATTAATAGTGAAATAATTATTAAGCTCTAACTGAAAATGATCTTTTATTCATAACAAACTAGCAGGCGGGCCCATTACTTACATCATAGGAGCCTACACAACACAAAATAAGTAGAAAATAAGTGACATTCACCCTGCTTTACGAAGCTTGTGACTATTTGGTTTCCCCCTGTGAACAAACAGGCTAACTATCAAAAAGTGTTTTCCTAGAATGATTTCTTATTTCTGTTTTGCAAAAGCAAGACCATGAAGTCAGGAGGAATCTCACATACAGAACCAGACAAGGGAATGGTGAAAAGAAATTTTTGTGGAGTCTCTTCTGCTCAGACAATACAGCAATAAGGAAAAAAATGTTACCCTGAAAAAAAAAATCTGGCCCAGATAAAACCGTATATGAACATGCTGATTTTATGGAGCACTGGTTTGCTGGATAAAGTCTCTCACCTGCCATCTTCCCTGAGGTGTAGCCCTCCTAATTTCAAGCAGGATCTAAATAGTGGAATGGTGTAAGCAGGGCCAGTCACACGGGTCTTTCTCACCAGAGCATCTTTGTCCTTTGGTCCTTTATGTAACTATTCTCTTTAATTAGCTAAAGAAATCTCCTTAAAATCCATTTCTTCTGAAATCAAATGTAATTCAAGTTGCAGATGGAACAGTTATCAAGCTGTACTAGCTTAGGATCATTTGGCTGATAGGTAAAGGTAAAGGGACCCCTGACCATTAGGTCCAGTCATGGCCGATTCTGGGGTTGCGGCGCTCATCTCGCTTTAATGGCCAAGGGAGCCGGCGTACAGCTTCCGGGTCATGGGGCCAGCATGACTAAGCCACTTCTGGCGAACCAGAGCAGCGCACGGAAACGAGGTTTACCTTCCCGCTGGAGCGGTACCTATTTATCTCTACTTGCACTTTGATGTGCTTTCGAACTGCTAGGTTGGCAGGAGCAGGGACCGAGCAACGGGAGCTCACCCCATCACAGGGTTTCGAACCGCCGACCTTCTGATCGGCAAGTCCTAGGCTCTGTGGTTTAACCCAGAGCGCCACCCGCATCCCCTATTTGGCTGATAGTTATGTCTAAAAAACGGCGTTTCCGTGCGCTGCTCTGGTTTGCCACAAGCGGCTTAGTCATGCTGGCCACATGACCCGGAAGCTGTACACCGGCTCCCTCGGCCTATAGAGCGAGATGAGCGCGCAACCCCCGAGTCGGTCACGACTGGACCTAATGGTCAGGGATCCCTTTACCTTTATGTCTAATAAACTGTTTTGTTATCACATCCTTAAAGCTCGCTAAGACCAGAGCCAAATCCAGTGTGAGATTTTCCTCTTAGTTTGAGCAGATGTTTGGTGCAACCAGCACGCAGAATACTAGCTGGCTTCCACTGCTATATGAACCATTTTTCTATGCCGCAGCGTGAATACGACAGTCATCCCTATCCAAACCTGGAGGGCTATTGCTAACTCTCAATCCTTGAGCTTGCACATGGTGCTGGATATAGTGGGAATTGTAGTGCAAGCCTGCAAAACTCCTGACCAGACACATTGAATGCAACCCTCCAAGTCACATATAGTGTTGCACTAAGGGCTTGATAAATCTCCCAGTTTTGCAGCTGCCTGGGATTCCAAAAGGGGGGGGGGGGAGGGTGTTGTCAAGAAGCCAGCAGTTCACAATACATGGCTCGGAGAGTGTGTTTGTCTATCATGGGTGGTCCTCTATCACAGGTGGGGATGGCCACCAAAGTGAAAAGCTTAAAAGGAGGATTAGGCAAATTCCTGGGAGGGTGAGGCGATGAATGGCCACAAGCCACAATGGCTCTGTTCTACCTCCCATGTCAGAGGGATTATATGCTTCTGAATACCAGTTGCAGAGAATCACGAGTGATGAGAGTGCTCTTGCTTGCAGGTCCTGCTTGTGGGAATATCTGGTTGGCCACTATGAGAATAAGGTGTTGGGATGGCTGGCTTGATATGGCTAGGGTCTTCTTATGTTCTAGAGCAGGGGCATCCAACTTCCAAGAGTCTGCAATCTACTCTCAGTATTAAAAAACTGGCAGTGATCTACCCATTGTCAGAGTTGTTGAAATTTTTGGGGGTCGTTTTGGTGGGGTTCAAAGATCAACCAGGATCGACCAGGGACACCCCACGATTGACCAGTAGATTGTGATCAATCTGTTGGACAGCCCTGTCCAGAGGCGCAACAATGCCTGGCTCACTGACTCCATCATTGCCAGCATCACATTCTTAAAGCAATCTGGAATTATATACTTGATTCTGACCAAATGAAGCCTCCTGGTATATATTTTGTTCCAGGAGGCTTAGTTTGGTGAGAACTGAATATACACTTCCAGAGTTAACACTGGAATTACTTCTGGTAAGTGAGCCACCATACAGTGGTACCTCGGATTAAGAATTTAATTCGTTCTGGAGGTCCGTTCTTAACCTAAAACTGTTTTTAACCTGAAGCACCACTTTAGCTAATGGGGCCTCCCGCTGCTGCTGCGCGATTTCTGTTCTCATCCTGAAGCAAAGTTCTTAACCTGAGGTACTATTTCTGAGTTCGCGAAGTCTGTAACCTGAAGCATCTGTAACCCAAGGTACCACTGTATATGCTAGAGGGCTGTGAAAAAATTGTCTCCCCGACATTTTATACTTCTCTACCCATGTACTGTCTGAAACAAAAAGGGCATATTGGTTGCCAGATGTGAAATATATTGGCATCATTTCTAGCTCTCCTACCCCACTATTGACTCTATATTACTGGTGACTTCCTCAGGGAGGGAGGAAAGCACAAGATGACAATGCCTGTGACATCTTCCATTTCACGAACAAATTGGGACTATTCACACACACACAAATACACTCTACTTGTATGAATAGAGAAGCGGGGAAGAAGATCACTGCCACTGACGTTCGCAGGACACGGTGAAAGTTGTTGAGTTTTTTTGGTTTACTTGCCAACCTTCTGCCTCCTGGTGACGTTCGAGAAAATCTGGACATATGGAAGTCCAAACTAATCCCACCCCCAACATCCACAAGCCACCAACTCTTTACCGCCCGTGTCCACATATTTGTCCTCAGAAAGAGGAGCTTATATATGGTACAGCTGTACACATATAAGCAGTCTGATCAGGAAGCCGGTATTATGCAGATTATAATCTGGTGACCAGCCTATGTCCCTTTCTGGCATTCTGCTAAATACACAGACACTGAGGGAGCAATCCTGTGGCATGATCTGCTGGGATGAGTGGGGTTAGGATCCAGCAGTTCTTCGGTCCAGCGCAATGGTAGAATTTAATTTGGAGTCTCCCCACTTGGCAGTTGTCCTGTAGACACGCTATCATGCTAGCCCTCTGGCTTAATATTTGATATTTCCCCCATGCTTCTCCAGTTAACAAGTGTCTGTCTCCAGTCTTACATTTCCACATGTAAGATAAGAAGGATAAGCTCCCATAGGCTTGCAAAACGATTGGGTGTTCTAATAGTAGCATGAGCTACTAGTTAGTCTGGGCTTCACCCTTCTTAAAATTCAAGTACATTTCACACCTGGGGGGAGGGGGGATGGGCACCGTACCTTTGACATGACTTCTCCCGTCCTCCAGTAACGGTACTACGATAGTGTTGTTCACATTCCCTGGTGATCTCACCGCTGTGTAGACCACGGGTACCGACTGCACCACGACTGGGATGCGATGTACGTGACTCATTTTGTTGGTCTGTAGGTTCATGGGGCTGGACGGGGGTACTGGGTGGATTATGTGCAAAAACTGCTGCCCTCCCACACCTGATGCAGATGCCACGAGCGGGCCTGGCGTTAATACTGATGGTGCAGAAGAAGCTGAAGAGACGGACGTTATTACTGTGGGTGACGAAGCTGGCCGACTAGAGGATGTTGAAGTGGAAGAAGGAGAAGATGCCGAGGCGGTGATGGACACAGGCGAAGACGAAGCAGCGATGGGGGACGACCGGGCCTTGTTTATCGACAAGTCCACTGGCTCAGTTTGCGTTTGGAAATGGTCTGTGGACAAGGAGTCTTCTTCTGGATCTGCCTTCATGCTGTTCAGCAAAAGGGGTACAGCTTCCATATCTGGGTAACTGTGAGAGTTTGGAGACTGTGGAAGGAAGGAAAGGGAAACAGGCCATTACCATCTAGGAGCCAAAAACAACAACACTCGGATGATAACAGTGTGTATGTTTATTTTAAGCATCATCATTGAAACGAAGGGCAAGCAGGCAAGGAAAGGGCGGCTGCTTCAAAGAGGCCCAACGTCAGGTCCTGATAAAGGGTTCACTGGGGATCATGTCAGTCACTGCCTCTTTTTATTTTTTATTTTCAGCTTTTCTATTAAGGAGGTGCACTAGTGGCACTCTGAAATGAACATAAGGACATGGGAAGCTGCCTTAGACTGAGTCAAATCATTGATTCATCCAGATCTACATTGGCTGGCAAAAGCTTTCCGGAGTTTCGGGCAGGGAACACTCGCAGCCCTCCCTGGGGAATCAACAAGAGACCCTCTGAGTACTCAACAAGAGACTACAGCTACCCACCACTCTCATTTTCCCAGAATGCTTCTGAGCTGGGCTGAGTACCATTCTCTTGCTGCTCTAGTAAAAATTTTTTCCTCCTCTGGATCTGCCTTCATGCTGTCTTGGTATGAAGGGTAACTATAGAAGTTACACCCCACCCCCCAAACGGGGTGCCTGTATTTGCTAATGCTGTCTCTGTTTACAAGGAGGGTACCACAGTGGTGAGGGGGAGGGAACAGATGAAATATTAAATAATAATAATAATAATAATAATAATAATAATAATAATAATATATTTATACCCCGCCCGTCTGGGAGGCTTCCAACAAAGATGAAAAATACATTAAAACATCAGTCATTAAAAACTTCCCTAAAGAGGGCTGCCTTCAGATGTCTTCTAAACGTCAGATAGTTGTTTACCTAAAGTCCCTTCAGACTGACTTTTGTTGTAATTGTACTGTTTAGCTTATTCTTTTAGTTGTTTTGTGAATAATAGTGCTTTATAGATTGTAACTGTTTTACGGATGATTTGATAATTATTCTATGATCTGTATTGTATTTGTGATGTTTTATTACGCTCCACTAAGTTATTGCTGTGTATTGTTTATAAGCTGCTTTGCGATTCATTTGAATGAAAAGGAGCATAGAAATATCATAAATCAGCCCTGTTTGCAAGTCAAAAACTGTTGCATTTCCATCTCTGAACTAGGTGAGCTCCATCTCACATATTCCACTGGTGGCACATGGGCACATCAGCCCTTAGCTTGTCAATAGTTAATTTCTCCACTCTGCTTGTTCTTCATTACAATAGAATCTCATTACAGCACAATGTCATTATCCAAACATTACCAGAAAGTTTTGAGGAACAATCATTCATGTGAATTAATAATATTTGAATATTTCAAATTAATTAAGCCATTGTGAACATCTTTGTCAACAACTTTTTTTTTTACAGAGAAGTCTCAGAACATCAGCAGAGATGTTTTCTTATACCACCTCGCTGCAGATGTGAGCTGTTTTTAAGGTGAAGCTGTTTCTGTTGCTGCATTGCTAACACCCAACTCATATTTACTCAGAAGTCTCTTGTATCCTTCCTTACCCCCTATTTAAACAGTTGATTCATTTCACTTTTACCCATATCTGTACATCATGTTCCAAGCTGAATCACATCCTCATATTCAGTGGGAGGTCAGACTCCCTTCTCAACATTGCAGATGGTGAACGTCAACTCTAGTTGCAAGTGTTTCTGCAAGTTTGTAAGGCGTTCTGGGAGGAATTTGGGGCCAGATTTTCAGGAGCGATAAGCACATTAAGGCTGAAATCACAGCCCACATAAACCTCAAAGGTTTAGATTCTCTCCATAACCCAAGCCTACACAAAGCTCTAGAGATGATGTGAAGATAAACATGAGCTAGACTTCGAACCCTCAGCATTGTTGCCAAACATGAAATGAACAGAGCTGCCCCCAGTTGCAAATAACTGTGCGTCTAGACTAGAGACTGGGGATCATAGATTTTCAAGGGTTGTAGGTGGTATGATAAAAGCATCCTTGCCTGTGTGTGTGCACACTTCCCATCTCATCACCATCTCATCATCATTTCTGATGAAACAAGAAATTGAGGGTTTACAGTGTGGTCGAATGATGCTCAATCTGGAGAACTCCAGATGCTGTTGGGAGTCCTACTCCCATAAGCCCCTGTCAGCATGGCCAATGTTCTGGGACAATGACAGCAGACTCCAACAGCATCTGGGAGCACCACGTTGGCTATCTTCTCTATCACAGTCTTCTCTTTGAAGGTGTCCTCTTTGAGGGCCGTCTAGTCCAAGTCTGGTTTGGAGATAAGGAACCATAAAAAGTGGGAGATCTTGGAGTGGCCCACCAAAAGCTATTGGCACTTAGTCTAAGCAAGCACACAAGTCATCTGGTGTCTATAGCATTCTATGCTTTAAATAGTTAAAGCATAGCAATTATTTCTAAATGTGTGTCTATACAGTGGTACCCTCGGGTTAAGAACTTAATTCGTTCTGCAGGTCCGTTCTTAACCTGAAACTGTTCTTAACCTGAGACACCACTTTAGCTAATGGGGCCTCCCGCTGCCGCCACGCGATTTCTGTTCTCATCCTGAAGCAAAGTTCTTAACCTGAGGTACTATTTCTGGGTTAGCGGAGTCTGTAACCTGAAGCGTCTGTAACCTGAAGCATCTGTAACCCGAGGTACCACTGTACATATAATTTACCATATACAAATTTGTTGCAAAATGATGTCCTCCCCACTTTTTTGAGTGGGGAATGTTGCAAATCCTCTTTTTTGGCAATGGATAACTGGCCACAACATATAGGAGCAACCTACCCTGAACTATTAAGGCCGCAATATGGTCTGTAACATGTTTATGTCTTTGTTTTATGTCCTACAGCCTCTGTTCAGGTTGAGCAAGACTCAAGGCCTTGATTCCAATCTTAATTCAGAATCCAGATTCACTTTCTGGACACCCAACCCCCCCTCCAAATCAATCCCATTATTCCATATAAATTATGACGGAGTGCTGTTTTCACATCTTTAATTTGGGTAGCATGTACCTGCATCGCAAAACATGACATTGGGGTGTCTCTGCTTTCACTAAATAGCCCTATGAACAAAAATTAATTATAAGACACATTTCCTGCCTTTTCTACCCTCCCAAGTATTGCAAATTCTCAGAAGAAGAAGAAAAGGAAGGATCTGAATTTCATAAATTATCATTATTGGGTCAAAAATTAAGACGAGCAAATCAACTACAGTATATCTGTAACAAGACAGATTTAAGTGATCCTCCAGAGACAAAACTGCAGCTACTCCTCATGTTGACATATGCTTCTTATGCCCAAATTACTTTGCAGTGCAAATTAGTACTGTCAAGCCTGAATATATTACAAATTAAGGGGGAGAAATTTATACTTCCTTTTTTTTCCCCCACACAGAAAATAATATCTTTACTTTGAGTATACACATAATTGCATATTATAGACTTGAAATTTTAATGGGATAAAACCGAAAGCTGTGAAATGCAGCTGTTTTTATTGAAATGATTTAGTGTCTCATGAATTGGCTTCAATAAATCAAGTTCTTTATGACCCAATGAGATATGATATGATTATTTTCAAAGGAGAGCGGCGAGGAAAGGCGGAGAAAGCAAGCCTCACTTTGATACAATGCTATGGATGCCTGCAGGTCTATTCACTCGATACTTTCTGGGAATATCCACCTGCTTATGAGACTCTGGCGCTTGTGGGCCTCTCTAACTCCTCTGGAAAGATCGAGGGAGCCATGCTGTGATGCTTTTACACACCCTCTGACACTTCTCCAATGGAAATATGGGTGTCCTATTCCACAATCATAGAATCACAGAATTGTAGACTTAGAAGGTACCCTGAGGATCATCTAATCCAATCCCTGGCAAGGCAGAAATAAGCAGGGATAGAAAATGCAACTTTGACATTATCAGCACCATGCTCTAACCAACTGGGCTGCTTTTGCAAACCCTCCTATTCTAATAATAATTTTATTATTTATACCCCACCCATCTGACTGGGTTGCCCAAATCACTCTTGGCAGCTTCCAACATATATAAAATCATAATAAAACATTAAACATAAAAAAACAACTTCCCAATACAGTGGTACCTCGGGTTAAGAACTTAATTCGTTCTGGAGGTCCGTTCTTAACCTGAAACTGTTCTTAACCTGAGGTACCACTTTAGCTAATGGGGCCTCCCGCTGCCGTTGCGCGATTTCTGTTCTCATCCTGAAGCAAAGTTCTTTACCCGAGGTACTATTTCTGGGTTAGCGGAGTCTGTAACCTGAAATGTCTGTAACCTGAAGTGTCTGTAACCCGAGGTACCACTGTACAAGGTTGCCATCAGACGTCTTCTAAAGGTTGTATAGTTACTTATCTCCTTGGCTCAGTGGAGGGTTGTTGCTGTTTGCATAACTCCATACCCTCCAACATTTCTCTGATGAAAATAGGGACATCCTAAGGAAAAGCGGGACATTCTGGGATCAGATCAGAAGCTGGGACAGCTTCCGTAAATCTGGGCCTGTCCCTGGAAAATAGGGACGCTTGGAGGGTCTGCTTTTGCACAGTGCCTGAAGCAGAACAGCGAATGCCACCTCACCCAGTAAAGACTGGTGAGCAAGTTGCTCTGGCACCAGAGACATAAAATCCCACACCCTAAAGAAAGTTTGCTTGGCTTCCTGACTGCAGTTTATTTGAGGGAAACGTGGTTTGCACAAAGCCAGCTTCTGGTTTGTTTCCTCGCCAGCACAGCAGCAGCAGGAGCAGTTTGGGAACTTCTGAACGTTGTCAAGTAGACCAATACTCATTCACATGAAACCGTAGGCTAGCAGAAAAAGGACCCCGGTCTAGAGCAACCTTTGGCCAGATCCAGCACAGCTCTTATCTTAAATTCTTCTCTAATCTGATTGACTGTGGCATACCACATTATTTTGTTTACAGGCCTCCATGATGTCATTGTGTCACATGCAGTATTGTGATACATCATGTGGGTAGATCACATTAAATGGAAGATGAGGACAACGTAAGAAGCGGATAACATATCGGGGCATTTGGGATTGGGCGGCTTCTGTCAATTCATGATGTTTCAATTTAATCGGGACACTTGAGGAGGCTGGGATAATGAGGGCAAAGAAAAAAAGAGGACCATTGCTCTGTGCAGGAGAACTAACAGGTGTCCAACAGGGGAGGTCTTTTTGACACAAAAACAAACACAAAATTATAAATACAGTGTCAGGGAACTGCCATCAGTGCCGGAGGGAGAGAGAGAGCTCCAGAGGGATCCCAGAGAGCGTCACGGGATTGGGAGAGGCAGCCCATCTTCTGGGGAAGGGAATCAGCTCAGCTCCAGTGGAGAAGGGGGGCAGATGGGGGAATCTGAGAGGGAGTCACATGACTCCTTGCCTGGGACCAGTGGGGGGAGGAAGGGTCCTCCGCTGCCTACGCCTTCCTTGCGCAGAAGGCTTCCGCGCAGGGAAAGTAGGAGGCGACTGGGCGTGAAAGAACTTCTATGCTGGAAGAAGTTTAAGAAACGCCCACTGACGGATTCTGCCAGCGATTGAGACAGCCATGGGTGAGTGGCTGTCCGGACAGAAAAGGTTCACTTAGGCAACCCAGCCAGGTGTGGGCACCGGCTTACACACGAGCAACCCCTTGAACCATCACATACAGTTTTGAACGAACCCTGCAAGAAATTTCTATTGGCAGGCTGTTTCGCACGACCACGAAATTTGGCTGTACAAAAAACTCCTCATTGCAGCCTTCATCAACCTGTGTTGTGGTCCAAAACATCTCAAGGATGTCAGGTTGGCCAAGGCACCCGTAACACAATACAGCATCATTTTGGACGGTTTCATTGTCTAAAAACTAGGACTGCAGTTTAGCCCTCCTTCATCTTTTCTCAAAACCCTCATTCACCCTCCTCTTTTAAAAATCTGCTCCTGTTGACATCCAGCAGACTCCTTTAAAGTCCTGGTTGGAACGGAAGTTTGTGGTTGATTTCAAAATGGCCCCAGCTTAACAGAAAAATAACATCATTAATGGGTGTCACATTCCAAAAGCGTTGCATAATACAATAGCTGTTGGGGTATACTGGACAACTCATATTAAGATAAGGGAAAGTAAAACAGAAGCAAAAACAAACAATAAATCAGTATTGCAAGATTCCACTATGAGAGTGCTAAGACAAATGACAAGAAAAATCCAGTTTGGAGCAGAATTAAATTTACTCTTGGCATCCAACACCCCCCCAGCCTTTATTTCTGCCCTTTATTTTGCTGCATCCAGGAACGTACAGAAAGAAATTTACAAGCACTTAAAAGGCTCATGGGGCGGAACCGTGACCCAAATTTGCATGAAATCTGCATATGGTCATTTATTTGTACAGTTGCCTCTTGGAAATTATGGGGTGAATTGCTGGGTTTCTCCAGCACTTCATTTTGCAGTATGCCCAGCCACCCTATAAAATATGGGTTGTCTCCAATGAAATTCTGCTGAGAGTAGACTCACTGAAAACAACTGGACCCATAAATCTCAGTGAGCCTATTCTGAGTAGAACTAACATTAGCTACGAGCCCCCCCCCAAAAAAAAAATTAATTAAAAAAAATGGGAGGAGGGGTCAGGAATCCTGGAACTACCACAAAAATACTATCCCCTAATACTATCATCTTGCACTCAATTTTGCCTTCAGAGTCTGTTACATGTGGAACCATAATCCACAAAACACTGTTGATGGGGCAAATATTGATGAAATACTCAAAGCAACACATTCAAAACTGCATCTTCAGTTCATTCCTGAAAAAAGAATGATGGTCACAGAGGGACATATCTGTCACTGCAAGACAAAACCAGTTATGCCCTGCATAAAAGCACTCGCTATAGCCTTTCAGAGACATGGAATATATCTTATGAAATGGACGTGAGACATGCTGTGTGGTGTGTACATCAATGTGGCAACCACCCTATCAAAGGTTCCTCTTCGAAGAGGATCTTTAAGTTCACGTTAAGTTCAATAAGGCTCTCGCTTGGAAAGTTATGAGTGATGCTAGACTTTATTATTAATAGAAATCCTTCCCCGATTAGCCTTAACACAGAAATGGCCATAACTTCAAACCGTGATTCATAACTCCCAGGAACGAGGGTGTCTTTCAGAGTGTTTTCAGGAAGCTGTCAGGATGGATCCAAATGACAAGTGCGTGGAATCTGCCCAGCCTGCAAATGCTACCCAACAAGAAGGCAATATTCTGTGCTGTCAGAAATGCAAAGCCTTGTGAAATATGAATAGCATCTTCACTGTCCACACAAAAGCTTCATAGCCAAACATACCATGAGAGGGAA
Organism: Podarcis pityusensis; assembly: GCF_964106645.2. Classification (NCBI taxonomy): domain Eukaryota; kingdom Metazoa; phylum Chordata; class Lepidosauria; order Squamata; family Lacertidae; genus Podarcis; species Podarcis pityusensis. The sequence goes on along the minus strand of NC_138027.1, from coordinate 96,889,102 downwards.
ACTGATTGTGAGGCGTCTGAGAAGCAGTGCTTACTAATAACCTTTTATGTATACACAGATGAAGTACCTTTAAACCACTTCACAATGAGATTAGCGGTGCACTCACAGGGCAGGGCTTTGGGGGCAGAGGTTCAGGGCCCCACTCAGCAGAATGGATAAGGGGTCCCTGAATAATACCACATTTTGAAGGAAGAAGTAATTATCATCTAAAGACAGCCCCACCCGCCACTCCCCATGATACTATTAAGTCCACAGCCTTTCTTGAGTTCCCAGATGTTCTTAACTACAACTCCCATCATCCCTGATGGGTAGGAATGATGGGAGTTGTAGTCCAACAACATCTGGGGACTCAAGGTTGAGAAAGGCTGGCCTAAAGTTACATGACTGCACCATCTCGCATCCTGCACATGGTGGGCTGTAAGCATGAGCCTCAAGCATGCATAGGACCTTTCCGTGAACTGGGACATTTGCGCATACATTTGATCTGCCAAAAAGGGGAGACAGGTTGCCTTGACAAGGCCTACTCAGACAGAAGTGTGCATGTATAGGCTGCCGCTCACACTAAATGCCCTATGACAGAGCAGACCCAAATTAGAGAACTGGTTCCTTCACCTTGACACATGCAGGATATGCAGGTCAGGGCTGTGTGTGAAGGTGTCCTTGGACGCTGACTTATTTATAGCATTTTATACTCTGCTTTTTGCCAGGACGGCCTCAGGACAGCTTACGTTTAAAAACCAAACCAAACCATAATCTACAGTAAGATGCAACAGAACAAAAACAAGCAACGCCAGGGAACGGGAAATCAAAACAGCAGAAAAAACACTCAGGCCAATATAACCCAGATAAAAAGGCAAGTGAAAAGGACCTCAAATTCCATTAAGGGTAGAAAAGAACAGGGTGGACTTCGCTTAGCTGCTAAAAGATAGCAAAGAAAGTACAAGGCAAATATGTTCCAAGGGGCTTCCATATTTTCGGTATCAGTACGGAAGATGTCCTGTCTCCAGTGTCATCCATATCACTTTCAAAGATGGGAGAAAGGCCTTTGAGGAAGCTATTGATTGGCAGGGAGCTTCATGCAGAAGGAATAGGATCATGAAGATGCTCCAGCCCACATTGTCGAGGGTGTTATAGACAAGACCAATGCTTTTAACTGAGCCTGGAACCATACCAGCAGCTAGTGCAAATCTTTTAACAAAGCTGTGATCCTGCCCATAGGGGTTGAGCCTAGTTAACGGCCCACTTGCATGTCATGGGCTAGTTTCCTTTCCCAAACGTTTTCCAAAAGGCAACCGCCATGTACAACACACTACATTAACCTATCCCAGATGTTGCTGGAACATGGAGATTGGCAAACCATCTCTCTTCAAGGAGAGAAACATACAGTGGTACCTCAGGTTAAGTACTTAATTCGTTCCGGAGGTCCGTTCTTAACCTGAAACTGTTATTAACCTGAAGCACCACTTTAGCTAATGGGGCCTCCTGCTGCTGCCGTGCCGCCGGAGCACAATTTCTGTTCTCATCCTGAAGCAAAGTTCTTAACCCGAGGTAATATTTATGGGTTTGTGTTACACACAAACACACACACACACGGTTCTGGTTATCTGTAACTCAGAATTAGACTGCACCAGTGGGTCAAGGAGGCCTTTAGCAGAGTTTTCCAGAACGTCAGAAACAGATGGGTGGAAATACACAATTGGGGTTCCCAGATATGCTTCTGTGCAAGAAGGCTGACAGAGGGATGCCAGGGGCTGAATTTATCTGTACAGGGATTCTTTTAAACTTTAATTCTTTAAAGAGACCATACTTCCAAGAAAGCACCTTGGGATCACAACCTTAAGGTGTTAAGTACACACAGAACAACAATCCTGTGGAACCCGCAGTGAAGTTACAAGGTACTGAGTCTTTGAACTACATCCATAACTGTCAATTCTGTTTGCATAGAAAATACCTAATGAAGTGTAAAGGCAAACCAACATGCAGCTTGGCCCCTTCAGGACAACAGGTTTCCATTCGACCTTGTTTGAGAAGTAATTTAAGACATCTATGCTAGAAACTGTGAACTTAAAAGCACACATGCAAACTGTGTTCCAGTTATGGAGGCTTTCTGGAAGTACGTCAACTCCTTTCCTCCACCTGAACCATCTTCGTACGGACAGTATTTATTTAAATCAACGAGGAATGAATAATCTCTTTTGCTTAACACCATTTCGCTTTTGGAAAAGTTAGTGAAGCAGCAAATGCATAACCAGGGGAACAGAAAAGCGATGACTCTGTGTTTGTCAGTCCAAAGGAGCAGAGTCCCTATTTTGAATGATGAGTCATTTCTTTTGATCCCCACTAAACAGCATGGATGCGTTCAATCTTCAGGGAAGTGGGGAAACACTTTTGCGGATGGCTAGATAACATCCACCCTTTTCTTGGAGGGTGGTGATGGAGACTGCCCTGGAAAATTGTTACACAGGCAGTACAGAGATGTTTCTGCTGCTGTGTTGACAGTGCCTAGTATGTCAGCCCAGGTCTTCAAGCAAACCCCAGTAAACTTTCACCTATAGCAGGATCAACAATTTCCCCATGATAATCAAAATCTGCAACATACAGGAATCTAACCAGTTAGGAATAGGTGCTTCTCATACAATCTAAACTAATGTCTCTTGGACCACACATAATATTTTCTGTATAAGAACACCCAGTGCTTTTTTCCCAGGGGGTTGTTGTTAAGAACTGTGGCCCTTACTCTGTAACAACTTCATGGTGAGTACCGGCACCTGTTTTTCTAGGGGGGGGGGGAGCACTGAGAACACCCTGCCTCAGATTACATAGCTCTGAATTTCTATGAACCCGGTCAGGTCCACTTCAGTGTGGTTTCAGGATTGCTTTTGGTGCAGAAATTGCCTTTCCCACCCTGATGGCATATTCTAAGAGATGAGGGAAGAGAGGACTCTAATGCCTTATTATCAGGAGGCCCTATAGGTGTTTCTGACATCACAGAATCTTAATCGTGATAAAAAAATAGTGAGTCAATTGATGATGTTTGAACAGTCCAGTATACCTGAAGGAGCATCTCCACCCCCATCATTCTACCCAGACACTGAGGTCCAGCACCGAGGGCCTTCTGGCAGTTCCCTCACTGCGAGAAGCCAAGTTATGGGGAGGTAGGCAGAGGGCCTTCTCAGTAGTGGCACCTGCCCTGCAGAACGCCCTCCCACCAGATGTCAAAGAGAAAAATAACTACCAGACTTTTAGAAGACATCTGAAGGCAGCCCTGTTTAGGGAAGCTTTTAATGTTTGGACTACTGTATTTTAATATTTTGTTGGAAGCCGCCCAGAGTGCCTGGGGAAACCCAGCCAGATGAGCGGGGTATAAATAAATAAAAATAAAAATAAAAATTATTATTGACCAGTGAGTCAACCCTTCATCTGCTTGATCAGGAGGAAGGAAGAGACACTTGTATCTCCTGAATGAGAAAGTTTGGAGGAAGGAAACAACAGAATATATTAAGAAACAGGTTAGAGAGGGTAAAATTAGAGAAGACGGAACCTTAAAACACAGTTGTATGTAATTTGGGTTAGAAACATCCATGTTGGGTGAGCGACAAGTCACTAGTTTTGTTGAATTTGAATATAATTGTTGAGCAACAAATGTAATTTTCTATATGAAAAAAGAGTAAAAATATTACTGAGGAAGTGCTCCAGTTGAATGGGGTGTGCATTTGTGTGATCACAGTCTGTACTACCATGTCAAAAGAAACAGTGCTGCTAAAGATAGAAGCTGTTCTTTATTCTGGGAATCCTCCTTGCTAGGAACACTCTATGATTATATAATAAAGTCAGCCCTGCTCCCTGTACATGCTAAACTGAGTCACAAATAATGTTGCAGCAGCAGCTCCACTGACATTTTAGCTTGACCTTTACATCTACGGCAATGTCAGCCCAGACATCCTACACACTTCCAAGACAGTTAATGGGTCATAACAGTTCTACTGATTTTGCATTATGCTTGCCGGGACCCAGAGGCCCTCCTTCAAGGTCAAAGGGGTGTTTTCCCTCCACCACCTCAACAGACGAGCTCATATTTCATACACCTGCAGTGAATAGTAAATAAGCAAGTCGACTGAAGAATTCCCCTTTCAATCTACCTCGAATAAGGACGTGTTCAAGGTGGGCGGACACCAGTGTTTGCTTCCTTTCACATCATCAAAATCGTCTCAAATTACTCCAATATGGGGCTTCTCTGGGGACAATACTGTGTGGTACATATTCACTGAACCCAGGTGGCACAACCGTGATAGGTCAGGGTTATAGCTCATTGCTTCAGATTTCCGAAGAACAATTAATTGCCCACACTTCCTCACCGGTTTAGCCACCTCTGTGGCTGAGGACATTCATCACTATTTGAAGGGCTGTTGTTTATGCATCTTTGCGGGTCCTCATTAGTTTGCTCGGCTTCTTTAAAGGGAAAGGACGCTGGTTAAACATGAACAAAGCGGCAGTAGTTATCAGCAGACTCCAGCCTAAAGGCCTGATGTTCAGTAAGTATGTGGGCAGGCTTGGCTTAGGGTTTAGCATGCATAGACAGCTGCTGGGCTCTACCTCTCCCCACAGAGACCGATGAATTATATACCATCTTTGCTTGGCTTTGGGTACGTGAAACAGCAAATCATTTATAGCAGAGTGCAAATGCCTCAGTAGCTTCAATGTTCTAGCAGCCTTCAGCAACCATTATAGGGTAGGAAACATTGGCTGATAGCAGAAGCCTTTTAAAATACTTCTAGTTAATTAATTTATTGAAAGAACTGATACGGTGGCCTTTGGCAGAGGTATTTTTCAGGGCAGCTTAGAAATTAAATAGTAAAATACGAAGTAAAACGCATACCAAAACAACCATCGGAATGAAGAGGGAGAGGAAGTAAAAAATATATGCAGTTCTGGTACTCATACATTGAGAAAAATGCCATGGCTGCCAGCACAAAATGGCTGTAACAGGCAGAAAAAAAGAGGTGTCGGTATTCTGTACCAGAGAATACTGTTGCTAAAAAAAACCTCCTAATGTTTACTTCCTTACCCTAAGAAGGCAAAGAGGAAAGTATCAGTTTCTCAACACTCTCAATTACACTTGCCCAAGCAGCAACAGAAAAGCAAACATCTTCTGTATCCTGAACGTTAGGGCAGTGGGGAGGCGTGGCTGTGGCACACATAAGTGATAAGGGCCCAGCCCACATAGACTTTCAGCTAGTGCTTCACTACGTTTTGCTTGCTTCTGCCTCTGCCAAGGGGAGCAAGCAGTCATGTTTGGCAGATAACACCTGCAATTCTGTTACTCAAGACCCATACAAACCTGGATGCATGCAAATTATGCTGGGGTAAAATTTAGGAGAAATCAAGATGTTGATGTCAATTAACAGGGTAGTTTGCATGCTGTGTTGCTTTGCCTTTTTTTTACTTTTGAGTGAAATTATTTCAATGGCGTTCTTTTTGATCTTTGTGAAAAGTGGTGACAGGCATAAGTAAATACTGACTTGATAATGACTCCAGCTTAAAAAAGAATTTTTTGCATAGTTTCTATTTGCATTATTTCTATTATTTATTTGCTATTTTGCACATTTACACTCACTCGTATCAGAGTATCACTGTAGCTGTAGGACTAGAATGTGGAGCTTTTCTGACCCTGAGAGCCACAACTCCTTCTGGACAAACTTCCGAGGCCAGAGCTTTCCAAACTGTGTGTCGCGACACACTAGCATGTGGGCTGCAGGGCGTAGGTGTGTTGCACAATAATAATAATAATAATAAATTTTATTTATATCCCGCCCTCCCCAGCCAAAGCCGGGCTCAGGGCGGCTAACAACAATAAAACAGTACAAAAGTACAGCACAATCCGTATCCGTATCTCTTATGAGGGTTCAGTTTAACCTCTGGTTTGCTAGAAAAACCGAATCACTACGCCGTGAAATGACCGCATGTCTAAAAAGCGTGTTGCCAGCACGAAACATTTGGAAAGCTCTGTTCTAGGCAGTGACAGGTGCTTTGATGGGATGGTGCCACTCACGTAACCTCCAGTAGATCACCCTGCTGCAGCTTACCTAGAGGGAGAGGGGGAGGGTGGGAAGGTTGGTGGGGTACACATACACCTTGCCAACCTCCCCCCATCTCCTCTACCTCCCAGTAAGAAGCAGTGCAGAAAACAGGTTGGGTTAGCAGCAGCCCCACTGCCACCACCAGCTATGACTACCCAGGGCCCTGGGTCAGTGGAGGATGCAGCCAGAGGCAGAAGTAGGCAGAGCAATGAAAGCAAATTTCACTTGGTGTGCATTAGACTACTTTCTCCATGCTCACACGTGTCCTCCATCCAGGGAAGGAAGAGACATGATCAGATTCCAAGGTCACATTCCAAGGCAGGCAGCTAAAGAGTACAGCTCAGGAGTGTGTGTGTGTGTGTCCTCAGGGGCCAGACAGAGGGACTGCACTTGGCCCCTGCGCCAGAGGTTCACCACCCCTGCTGCAACAGCTAGAAACTTACCCTTATGAGCCTGCAACTGGATGGGGCCTGCTCTGTGGGTCTGGCTGCTCGTGGCAGCTCAGGAACTCAGAAAATCTATGTAATGCCATGCTTGTTAGTTATCTGTTTGGTGATTCTCTCTGATGGAAATTTTATCATTATATTTTAGGATCGTTTTGTGCTGAAATCCACCTAGACAGCAACGCTACTGGGTGGTTATGTATAAAACAGAGCAGGCGAGCGAATAAATTTAATAGAAAAAGAAAAGTCTCTGGAAGCCAACTTCTGGAGCTAGCATCAAAATTCTGCACTTTGTCTGGGCCCCTGTGAAATCACGGCAGATGTGCAGCACTTAATATCTCACGGTAAATTTGGGCAATACAGTACCTTGGTTCTTGAACTTAATCCATTCCGGGAGTCCGTTCGACTCCCAAAACGGTTCGAAAACCAAGGCGTGGCTTCCGATTGGCTGCAAGAGATTCCTGCACTCAACCGGAAGCCGTGGAAGCCACGTTGGATATTCGGCTTCTGAAAAACGTTCACAAACAGGAACACTCACTTCTGGGTTTGTGATGTTTGGGTTTCTGATTTGTTTGGGAGCCAAGCCATTCGAGGGACCACTGTACAAGAGACTGGTCCCTGGCATATCCAGTATATTAAGTTGGAACATGGTGTTGTGAAACCTCCGCTGGCTGCCACAGGAAAAGATGTCAGATGCTGTATTGGTTCTGCACATGTTCCTTTTAACCCGCCCCCTCCTCCTTTTGGTATGTAAAGCAGATGTACAGCCGGTTACGCTATTTTGTCTCTGTCACCTCTGGAGAACTATTGAAGCTTATCAGCTGTATTTATGTTGTTGTTGGCTGAAGAATGCACTGGCTTCCCTGTCATATCATTCCTTTGTAAAGCAATCATGTCAGCTTTTAAATTAGAATAAAGCCTCCACTACAAGCACTGTTTTTTTATTTTATAATGTATCTGTTTATCAAATGTAAATACATGCGCTCACTCTCAAAAGTGCCGCATAATGCTTCCTAGAATTTCTATCATAAAATATGCAAGTATTCCGTTCTGCAGACAACTCCTTAAATAACATCACTTCCTGAAGGAATAACATAAATAACCAATATTCTAGTGCTAGGACTTCCTTGTTTGATAAAAAAGACAGTTACAATTAGTGATTTACTGTAATGATGCACGAGACTTTCCTTTACACCTATAAACATTGCCCTCTCCAGATACATTCCTATAGAAAATGCAACTGGGATTTAATAGATACGAGGGATAAATCTCACAACTGTCAGTGGAAATCAACCTCACCTTTTAAAAATGAGAACAACATCCACTCTACTGCTAGGACAGATACAATGAGTTATGGAGAAGATTAAATCTGTTGCGCTGTGCCAATGTATCGCGTAGTTGCAAAAAGTAATTCATTCATTTATTTCGCTATTTAACAAAAGTTGGACAATTGGGTGGATAGAACACACAGAAACAGTCATTTCTTCCAAGACATGGTGATGCAAAACTCTTATTATTCACAGTGAAAGATGAACTGTATCAAAATGCAGCTCTCCTCCAAAAAAACAATACAAAACAAAACCTTGTGACCGATCAAGCCAAACATAGCTTTCCATGTATCAACAGGAGGCTCGGTAAACAAAGCCAACCCTATTATTAGGTAAAATGAGGCACTGGGCTCAGGCTGCTCATTGCTCAGAGCTGCCACTGTTGCCTCCTGCATCGACTAAGTCATGAAGCCATTTCCTTGCCCTGGAGAGTCCTGGTTACTTTGCTAAAGTTGTTCCAACCCCATTCCAATATAATGGGACCCAGAGGTGTGTGTGGCTTGTTGGATCAATGTCTTAGCTTGCTCAGCCATGAATAGCACATGCTGTGCCTCCAAACCCTATTTTGCCTAAGCACTGTACTGATTTGGACATTAAATACTTGGGCAGAAACTGTACTCCAAGTCAAAGTTCTTGCTATATATAGCAGATAAGGAAATAAACAAATATGTTACTCGATTTTGTCGCGTAAAGATATGGTTATAATGGTGCATGTACATATATGCATACATACGTACACCCCTTTTTATTTAAGGAGCACAAGGACTTGTACATGGTTCTCTGTGGGTCCAGGTAAGCTTTAAGGCTGCCCTCCTAGGCCTGCCGAATCTTAGTGTGACACCCTAACCACTTCACTTCACTACCTCTATATAGTTGGGTGGCTGGATGTCTTTTAAAAAACAACACTGCAACCTGCAATGTGGTGGCCATAGGGGACTTTCTTATACTGAGTCAGGCCATTGAATCATCCAGTTCACCATATACCAACTGGAAATGGCTCTTCAGGGTTTCAGACTAGGGGCCATCCCCAGATCTACCTGGAGGTGTTGTGAACTGAACCTGGGACCTTCTGCATGCAAAGTAGGTAATCTGTAACTGAGCAACCACCCTTCCCTTAAAAACACATGCAGGTCTCACTATCCAAACTCTCATGAAGCAAAACTCACTTATCCCAACACAAGGGATTAGTACACAAACCTCATCATACACACTGCAGATTCACATATCCAAACAACCAGACCTGGATGTAGTAAACAGTAAAAATAAATTAGAAGCCTTACTTTTTGTGTTTTTGCTGGCCACAGAGGCTGTTTCACAAGAAAACATGGTAGGAGGAAGGGGATAGGAAAGGGGATAGATTGGACAATTAAGACAGCTTTTTGCTAGTTGGAATGAAGTTATTAGAAATCTCATAGGAATCATGGAAATCGCCAGCTTGTTATGTGAATGCTCGGCTTAGAAACAATTCCTGGGAACACATTGTGCTTGGATGCTGGGACCCACATGCAGTCAACTTTTACAAGGCTGGAGATATCAAGTTTACAGATGATAGGAGATGCACAGACACCTTGGGAAAGGCACAGTTTTAATATAATAGTTATAGGGAAATGGTATGTTTGTGTTGTTGTTTTTTATTTTAGCTGTACCATATTAGAATGGGTATGATATATTTTTTTTTGGGGGGGGGTGTCAAGGATTCTGTTTGTATCCATTGGGGGCTTTATAATATTACATCTAATAATAAATACATAAATGAAATATTTGATTAGTTTCTAATTTTCATGTCTCTTGTCAAGTGAGCCAAGAGGGAACAAATAGCCTATTGATAGGGTAATGGCATCAACAGCCACTGTACACCAGTATTGTTCACCATGAAAAACATGGTAGAAAAATATGTCTCAAAAATACTGGTGTACAGTGGCTGTTGATGCCATTACCCTATCAATAGGCTATTTGTTCCCTCTTACATCAGATATTGATTGGAACAGGTAAAAAACAAAGAACTATATCTACAAGTGCTATTAGCAAAGCCATATGATGAGACAAATGTGATGTTCTGTTAGGATTCTAGACCTTCACAGGTTGTGAGAGTATTTCAATATTCAATGGAAAAGAAAAACAACATTCACATCAGATTCACATCAATTTCAGCCCCAAGTTCAATTTGCAGTGGCACCTTATCTTTCCTGGAGAGGCTGATAATCTATCTGTATAGTCGCACAAATGACCTTGGCATTGTAGATTAAGCAGGACAAGAATTGGCTATATTCGCTTCACATTCTACTATCCACAAATGCAGCATGAAAGCAACATACAGTGTAAGCTGCCTACCATCTGGGAGCTTGGCGGTCCATGCAGTTTGTGCGATCTCTCCCAATTAAATGGGGATGGCATGGGGACGATCAGACGTGGCAGTCAAAGTTTTCATAATCTTCAGAAATATGGACTCCTTTATACAAGTTGTTGAAATGTGCTTATGGAAAAGAGACTCCGTGACAGAAACCCACAGTTGTGCCATGATCCACAACCTGGGGACCTTGCAGTGCACAGCTGAGGACTCGGATGAGGTTCAGGCAATTTCCTTGGGTGATGGTGTGACGTTAACATATGAGTGCTGGAGGTGAAATAGAATCAGAACCCAGGGGGTGGAGTCAGAGGGACTATAAAACCAGCTCTGGGAGGGGCGAAGGGAGGAGTTTGTTGGGAATTGGGTGGTTGGTTGGAGTGGGATTGAATTGAGATAGAGTCTGTGGGGAGGTTGAGTTAGTGTAGAGAAATAAGCTGAGTCAGGAACAGTTAGGGGCTAGGAAGACAAGTAAATATCTGAGAGGTGGTTTAGTGAGTGAGAGCAGGTAGCGGAAGTTATAGGTCTGGATAGGCACCCCATGATACTGTTTATGAAACCACACACTTGTTAAGCTGCAATAAATAAACAGAAGTTTATGTTCCAATTTAACCCTGACTGGACTCAGTATTGTACCAAGTAAGGCCTGGGTGGTGGCAGCGAGAAATCAAATGGTGGCACAGGGATCAATAGACGGTGAAACGTCCGGGGACCCTGTGTGATTGCCACAGATGGTGGGGAACAACATACAGACCTCCTCAGCACAGGACACAGCCCTACCACTAGCCTGCATTACATCTCTCCACAGCATTGCAGAGGTCAAGATAAGATGACTCAATGAACCAGCCAGGCAGCTCCTCCAGGGAAACGGATCCTTCCACACTTAAGGCCTGGTCAACCAACAGAAGGATTCATGTAGACTCTAGCACCTTGAAGAGACAGCATCTTTTATAGCTGCTTTGGCAAGGTTCCTTGGAGCTGTCCAAGGTCCTGTCTACTCTCAGCTTAACTTGGACTGTGACAAAGCATTGTCTGTTTCCTCTGTGACCCCAAGTGCCCACAGAACTGAGCAGCTTGCAACTGCTCGTGGTTACCTTGGACCACAATGCATCAGCAACTATTGCATTGGATGCAACAAACCTGTATTCACAAGAAATATTTTTGAAAACACAATTCTATTGATTTGGTCGTGTGTGTGTGTGTGTGTGTGTGTACAACTACTGTACTTTCTGTTCTATTGTACGAGGTTGAATTCTGAATACAATTTTAATGAAGAGCTCCTCTACCACAAACATGATTTATTTGTATGGGTTTTTTGTTTCCATTATTTTTGCAAGTTGATGCTAACTCTATATTGTGCAGCTTGTTTGTTTATATCATTGCTAAGTGTAAAAATAATACATGTTACATTAAAACAATTCATGAATATAAATAAACCTGCTTCTGTTTTATTAAGAATATTCTTTCAATTTTAAGTTTCTTTGACTCCAGTCATAGAAAGTGTCCCCACACATGGTAAAGTTTAGCAACGAAAAAAGGCCACCATGTTTACATGGCTGACATATGAGAATTATGTATTTCCCAAGGCAATTCAACCTCTGAAATGGAATGGAATAGTATCTATAGTATCTACCAACCAGAAAGAGGCAGCCTTTTGCCATTTTTTAATTCCTAATCTTAGCAACTACCACAGCTAAAACATCCTTAATTTTTTGCCATTGTGTATTATGAAAACTTAATCAGTTTACAACAAATAAATTGAGCACAGCAAAACACCTCTAGAATGTTTTTTATTTTGGTGACTTGCCTCCACTACTCACACCTGCAAACAGGCTTACATTTGGCAAACCATATCGTGCTGCGCAACTAAATCATTTGTTCAAAAGTGTGTGCATCTATTTCAAAGCCCCGTTTCCACACCTAGGTGTTAAAAATAATAGTTTTCCAAAATAACTCACCTAGAACTACATATGATATTGAACATGGTCAGAGGAAAGGAATGGTGGGATTTCCTGGCAAGACTGGGAAAGACTCCTGTTTGAAATCCTGGATGGCCACTGCTAGTCAGAGAACAGTCTTTCCCAAGCTAGTGTCCTTCAAATGCTCTAGTCAGCATGATCAATGGTCAGGAATGATTGGAGTTATTGTCCAACAACATGTCGAGGGTACACTGTGATGCAACAACACCCCCCCCCCATATGCTCTTCTAGACTGCATCAACAGAAGTATACTGCTCAGATCAAGGAATGTAATAGTACCACTCTATTCTGTCTTGGTCAGACCATACCTGGAATACTGTGTCCAGTTCTGGGGGCCACAATTTAAGAAGGATATTGACAAGCTGGAATGGGTGCAGAGGAGGGCAACCAAGATGATCGAGGACCTGGAAACCAAGACTAACGAGGAATGGTCAAGGGAACTGGGTATGTTTAGCCTAGGAAAGAGTAGACTGAGATGAGAAATGATTGCTATCTTCAAATATCTAAAGGGCTGTCAAATGGAGGATGGAGCAAGCTTGTTTTCTCCTGCTCCGAAGGGTAGGACCCAAACCAATGGCTTCAAGTTACAAAGAAAGGAGATTGTGGACAAACATCAGGAAGAACTTTCTGATGGTAAGAACAGTGGAGCAAATTCCCTTGAAAGGTAATGGGCTCTCCTTCCTTGGGAGTTTTTAAGCAGAGGTTGGATTGCCATGTCATGGATACCGTAGCTGAAATTCCTGCATTGCAGGGGGTTGGACTAGATGACCCTCAAGTCCCTTCCAACTCTACAATTCTATGATTCTATGGTACCAAGTTTGGCAAGGAGGTAGACATATAAATGGTCTAATTTGTATATTGGTCCCGCCCTGTCCATTTCCAAGTCTATTGTTTGATCTGAATGATGCCCAGTCTTGCCTGCCTATTCCCTGCCAGTCTAGCTGGGATTTATCTGAATATCAGACTGCCAAAATTTGCCTCCTTTCTTCTGTTCAGGCCATGCCAACCACATCTCAGTTTGCCTCCTGCTGGACTTACAAAAAGCTGGGCTTTTCAAACCACTCTTATTATGCATTTTATTTTCTTTGCAAAAAAAGAAGTGTTTTCCAAACCTTGCTTAATACAACATCTGGTGGTTAAGAGCACGTGATAAAGAGTGAAAATCAACACAAAGAAAGCTACAGAAGGTCCCCTCCCGTCCACTTCATTGGCCTTTGTATGTTATCAGTGATTATGGCAGAAGAAAGGCAAGTTGTTTTGTAGCTGCAATTTAATCATTGCTAGGGAAAAAATTGAAGATCACTGTTTTACAAGAGCATCCCTTTAAAAAATGCACATAGTGGTACATTATTTGTCACTTCAGATTAGCTAGTCCAGAAAGCGAAGGCCACAGGCTGTCACAGTTCATTACGATATGATGCTTGGTCAGTAGGCAGATTGCAAATTAGCATTTCCATTTTCTTTTGTATGCTTTTTGGTGTAGTAATTTCAATAAAAATCTCTTTAATCATCAAAGATATGGAATAATGAAGGCTGATCTCTTATTTAAAGAGGAACTTTTACGACATCTTGTTAACAGCCGCCAGCTGCTAAAGAGGGAATCATTACTTCAGAGACTCTCCCATTTTCAACCATTGCAAACAGGAGGGGAGAGTCTGTCAGGTCACGTCACAACCTGATGCAAACAAACCAATAAGAAATATGGATTGTTTTATTTCGCTGGCTAATCGTTCTGATTAAATACAACAGCATTTCGAATTTACCTTGAAATGATGTGGACATTTTGATTCCCCTCCCCCGCCCACTTCAGACTAACAGCAGCCAAGAATCACCTTAACTGAAAACGACACTTTCTTGTAATATCGTTCTCTGCAATGTTCATGACAAGAGCCTTTCAGTGTGGCTTATAATTAACAATGCCTTTGATGGCAAAATTGGGCCTCTGCTGCTAATCAAAGCACCCAAGACACCCCTCAGCATGCATAATTCTGCCCCTCTTTGTTTCAGGAAAATCTTGACAGCAGCATAATAGTTCCCCCATTCCTTTCTTCTGTGACAGTTAACTAAGGAAAGGTTATTCTGCATGACTCCCCTAAAGACTTTGGCATTAATTAGAGGAAGACCACACACATTCATTATCAAATGTTGCCCCTGATTTGTGCCCTTAATAGTTTCACACGTTTGGACAAAACTAGTTGCTTTTCCTCCTGAACTGGTCTCACTCGTCATAATTGGTCGTGCACACACCCCCACACCCCGGCCTGACTCTGGGTCCAGCTCTCTCTTTCTATAGAAAATGTCATTTTAACCCAGTGTGACTTCTTGGGAGCGCATGTTCTGAGGATTCAATGCCGTAAGAAGGAAAGAAGGTTGAAAGAACGATCAAGAGTAAGCAAATGTTCATTTTTATGCTCCTCTTACAAAGCAAACAGGCGATCAAGAAAGAAAATGCTAAAAATATGATTGAGAAATATACGGTTCATATGTTGTGACAACCCACTCATAAAAAATAATGAATGCTGTTACAGACGTGTCCCATTTAATCTGTTTTAGTGGAAGAGTTGCCCCCTTTTAACAAGGCAAATTACAGACATCCTGAATAATCTCCATATCAGCGATAGGAGAGGGGGAAAGATTTGAGGAATGAACACATGGCTTTTTTCTTGCCAAAAGCCTACTGATCAGGGGGCAAATAGTTTCTACAGAACACAGAGTGCTGCCAACAACAAAAAAAATCCTGTGTCTAGTTCTCTCTTGCGCATGCAACGTTGAGTAAATCTTGACCTGGTCATCCAGAGACCTTCCTCACCCCTACCAGTGGCAGCTGTGATGTGGGGTGGAGTGTGACAGATAACAGCACCATAGCATGACACTTTGAGGTTTGTCGCCCCATTCCATATCATAGCTGCCACTGGTGGGGAGTGAGGAAGCCCTCAACATGATGATGTTATTTCAGGCAACAAATTTCAGAAAATTTGTGGATGGGGTGAAGGTGGGACAACTAGACATGGGGATGCTATTTTCAGTGGCACTCGTGCCTTGAGTAATATAGAGTCCCTCCCTCAGATCATGGCGTTTTCAGCAAAAGCCACTGCTCAGAACACATTTCCCCCCAGCTCTGCTACATGGAAAGGTTGACAGAAGGCCCAAGGGAAGCATGTAAGGTCTGTAATGAGTAGAGCTGCAGGCTTAAGAGAAGGGATACAGACCTCAGGAAGCGTGAGGACTGCTTTGCACATTAACAGTTAATGACAAGAGAGTCTCTCTGTGCAGGAAAATTATTATGTGGAAATATGGCCTGGAGGGACCATAGAAACTGGAACTCATCCCAGCTTGTATGAGCCTTTCCCACATAAACTCTTCTTTAGCCAAAAAAGTAAGAGCAATTGTTTTCGAAATCTCATATTTCACTGATAACACTGTCTTCATAGGCCCCGAGAAATCAGTTTCCCAGGGCCCTACCCAAAAGACTTGTCTATTCATTTAAACAGCTACATAAGCACACGCTCACACAACTGATAATACACTAGATGGGCTTTTTTTAGTATTTGGATGTAAATCAGATTGATGTTAAACTAAAAGTAGCATTTTAGATTTGGATTGCTGCATTGTTTTCAAAGGGCACAGCTGGATGTGCGATGAAAATTACGTAAGGTAGGTAGCTCAGCATCCTAAGTGAACCTATTCACAACTGTGTTAAGATGAAATTCAAAATGTGTTTGTGACTTGGTCTAGGACAGGGGTCAGCAACCTTCTTCAGCAGGGTCCACTGTCCCTCAGACCATGTGGGGGGGGGGCCAGACTATATTTTTTTTGGGGGGGGAGAATGAATTCCTATGCCCCACAAATCACCCAGAGATGCATTTTAAATAAAAGGGCACATTCTACTCATGTAAAAACACGCTGATTCCCAGACCGTCCACGGGCCAGATTTAGAAGGCAATTGGGCCAGATCCGGCCCCTGGGCCTTAGGTTGCCAACCCATGGTCTAGGAAGCCAGGAAGGTGGCTGCACAATTTAGGGTAGGCACAACCACTTAGCCCAAGCTATCTTACTGGGTTGTTGCATGGAGATCTATGTAGGTCACCATCACATTTTTATCTAAAAGTGGGGGTGGGGTGGGAATTACTGCATACGTATCCTAATTCACACAGGTAAGCTCAACTGTGATCTTTTAACAGGCTGGACAGGCTGCTAGTGACAGGAGACTGCCCAGGTTGGAATCTAGACAGGAAGGCAAGGATAGTGACATTGTTGGCTGTCATGCAGCAGGGAACCAGGCAGGGGAAAAATACGGAAGAGGAGATGGGAAGTCCAGTAATTTCTCTCAGCTCAGCAATCCTGGGGAGCTGCAGGGAATGACATTGGATTGGCTCCCTGGGTCCCTCATGTTTGTACTGATTTGACCTGTATGAAGTTTGCTCATTCAACCAGCAATACGAGCAGCACAGGCAGAGGGAGTTCAAAGAGAGAGCAAGAGGAGAAGACAAGAAAATATTCACATTGCCGGAAGAATCCCACCTCAGCCCTGATTTTTGTCTCCTTCTCTAAGAAGGAAGAGGAATAGTGCTGTCCAGGAAGTTTTTGAGTTAACTGATTTCAAGCTAATTCCAATTAAACGTCCAGCATGTAGTTTCCCAAAAATGAACAGAACACTGCAAAGTGAGCAGAAACTATGCAATGTTTTCAAGGCACTCAGAACTAAGGAGGAATTTATTTTGGAAGCACATTAAAGCATTATAGTGGGATACTTGGACACTTGTTCTATTCTGCTTTCAGTATGAATCAAATTCTTTTCCTGTTCAAAATTTATCGTAAATGTAGATTCCTATACGATACTAAAAAAGAAAAAAAGAAAAACCAACCCACTGCAAAATAAGTGTTTGGGCAATGAACATCTTAAAAATACAAAGATGTTTACCGACTTCTTTATTATAAAAAAGGCCTTCTAGCACAGCTATTCCTTAATTTATTGCTCTTCTCATGTAAAGTGGGCCACTCACCAGCACAAGAGAAATCCTATTGATAAAGAGGGGCTGCAGTTTAAGGAGATGTCAACATGAATAGTACATTAGTTTGCCCCTCTGAGTATCTTGCATGATCTTCAAAGAGTGCTTTGTTGTAATTAAGGGATCCTCTGGGAGGGGGGGCTCCCAGATGAATGCTGAGCAGAGGACACCTTCTCTTCAAGCTCCACAAGGGAGGAGGCCTTGCATTATGATTAAGCTGAATGTCACCCTTCACCTCTTGCCATAAAAGAGTCTGCGTTCTGCTTCTTACAGTGGTACCATTTGATCTAATCTACAAATCTGCTTTGAATATAATAACCTGCTTTAATGTTCTCTGCGCTCTCAGTTCACAGCCTATCCTGAGACTGATGACTCAGCAGAGGAAAACAGCTGGATGTACAAACCATTTGTTTTTGGAAGGGGGGGGTGGGAATCAGTGCTTTGAAGATAACATTTACGGTTGTTCTCTTCAGTGAGGCAGGTAAAATGAAGGCAAGTGACAATGTTAGCTGTTCACAAGGAGCTCGGAGAGCCTCCATAGGAAGGAGCACATTAAATGCAGAGTATGCGCTCCTGGCAGACGAAAAGGACAGAAACAACTCATGTAATGAGCCTCCTTCAAAGCAGTTAAGAGCAGCCCTGCTGGATTAAACCAGAGCTTCACTGTGTCCGGAGGACAGCTTTCAAGAGAGGTTAGGCAGATGCATGAAGACAACAGCCCTCCCAAATTTTTTCCTGGAAAATGGGATTTACTGTTCCTTCAAATATGGAGGCTCCCTTTACAATGACATGGATAGTAAGTAAGGGATGTATATCAAAGACTACGGATTTATCCAATCCCTTTAAAAGGCTCATCTGTGCTACTGACGTCTCGTGGGCAGTGAATTCCATAATTAGGTTGTTAATGGTTCTGATCATGTGTCTACACATAGGTACATGTGACAGTTTGGGGGGATTTTATCTGTGTGCCACAGAGGTTGTTGCAATGGGTACCATTACTTTAGAAATACCAATATTGTCTTCCTTACTTGGGAGAACTAACGGCAATATACAACATGTTCATTTACACACAGCGTTAAGGTTGTGGTGATGTTGACAATAATAATAAAAAAAACACCTGGAAATATCCTTGTTCCAAATTCACCTTTTCGTGCTGTTTGATTTGCAGCTGGTGTAGGGCTGGCCCCAAACATTTTGGCACCTGAGGTGAACCACAAAATGGCATCCCATGGACGAAGGGGTTTGTCAAGATCTAGATGAGGAACAAGAAGGGAATAAAGAAATACACTGGGATCTGCTGCCCCTGTGGGTCCTGTCACCTGAGGCAATTGCCTCACCTCATGAGTGGGCCGCCCCAGAGCTGTATTTCTTCTTCTATTTTTATTCTGATATTTTTATTGTGCTAGCAGAGGAACTCAGGAGCTTGTTTCAACATCATGGGTTATCGCCAAACCGCGATGTTTGGCTAGCAGTACATCGCAGTGTAGAAAACCTAACATCACCCAGCCCTACTGAGCCCTGTTCCTTGCAGCAACGGTCACGGAAAGACCAGAACACACCTTAATACCAAGTGGAGATTTTGATCAGCCTACTTTCAGTGATAGATTCTTAAAAAGTACAATTTTTCCTGGCTGCCACTTCCATCTCTCTGTTCCATAAAAAAATGGTAAACATATCTCACAGACTATGCATGGGACAATAATAAAATCTGAAGATTTTATTGATTCTTTTGAAGGAAGCCGGAGACATAGTGCCTCAGAAACGTCAAGCAACACATTTTGCAAAGATCACTCTGTGAGAAAAGTGGTTGTGTTGCTTAAGCATTGCCATTAAGTCTGGTTACCTGTTGGGGTATGGGACACGGGTGGCGCTGTGGGTTAAACCACAGAGCCTAGGGCTTGCTGATCAGAAGATCGGCGGTTCGAATCCCCACGATGGGGTGAGCTCCCGTTGCTCAGTCCCAGCTCCTGCCAACCTAGCAGTTCGAAAGTGCAAGTAGATAAACATTGTTTCCATGCGCTGCTCTGGTTTGCCAGAAGTGGCTTAGTCATGCTGGCCACATGACCCGGAAGCTGTACACCGGCTCCCTCAGCCAATAAAGTGAGATGAGCGCTGCAACCCCAGAGTCATCCGCGACTGGACCTAATGGTCAGGGGTTCCTATACCTGTTGGAGTATAGGGGTGTTGCTTGTTTGCAAACTTCTGAAGACCCAGTAGAGGTCTCAGTGACACGAAAAGGCACAATCATAATGTTTTGCACAAAAGAGAGCTATGTTGAAAGAAACAGATTTGCTGAGACACCAGGAAAGTTCTAACTGCAATGTGTGTTCATTAGATAAAGAGGTTTTGCAAACCTGTGGGATACTATTGACCCCAATACCATTTGTGGTGAAGCTGGGAGTTTTGCCTACACTCCTTTCTCACACAAAATGGACAGAACAGTTATTATGGGCTAAGCACCTGTAGATGTGACAAGTAGCAGATTAATTTGAAGAGCATTTGTTGGGGTCCCTTCCACTCCCCCACACCTTATGTGTGTGTTTTTTCAGTTGTCTCAGTCATTTCAATAGGGGGTAGAATCAACTTCAAAAGGAGTAAGAGTGAAAACATTGATTTCTCATTCAATGAAGAAGGGGGAAGCCTGAAACATCACATGGAAATTCGAGTCTTCTCATGCCTTCATTCTACCTGCAACATACTGTAGAAAACTGTCCCCAAAGTTTTATGATTCCACCCCAAACAGAATGTACTATTGAGCTGTTTGATTCCACCCATTGACAGAGGGTTCAATTAGCAACTTAGCAAGCAAAGTCTTTTACTCACAGTGTAAAAAAACCCTATCTTTAATACTGTTACAGATCAGGGGTAACGAAGTTTGGGGATGCAAGTGCAATCATAACTGGTAGCATTAGTGAATGTTGGAAAGTAATAAATGGTAGAATTTAGATAATATTTGGAGTGTTAAAGGGAAGATGTCAGGCCAGGGACTCACCTGGGATAGAAGTTGCTAAGAATGACAAAAGGTGCTGGAAGCAAGTCATTAACACATCAATGAAAACCCTCATCAGGGCAAGAGATTCTCTGTGAGTGGAGGGAAGTTTCCATGGTTACCGTGGGTGGAGAAAGCTTTAGGGCAGAGGTTTCTTCTGTGGTCCCCCTGTGGGGCTCGGGAGCTCAGTTATGTCACCCCTTGCCCGCAGAGCTGGCAGCCTCTCATCCTTTTTCAAACACCCTCCCTTGTGGAGCGCTCCCTCAGCCTCCTCTCCTCTCCCCTCTCCTTGAGAGTCCTCCGGCAGCCATCACAGCCCCAGCCCAGCACAGTAGTACCTCAGGTTAAGTACTTAATTCGTTCCGGAGGTCTGTTCTTAACCTGAAACTGTTCTTAACCTGAAGCACCACTTTAGCCAATGGGGCCTCCTGCTGCCGCTGCATGATTTCTGTTCTCATCCTGAAGCAAAGTTCTTAACCTGAAGCACTATTTCTGGGTTAGCGGAGTCTGTAACCTGTAGCGTATGTAACCTGTAGCGTATGTAATCCGAGGTACCACTGTATACCTGAAGGAGCGTCTCCACCCCCATCGTTCTGCCCGGACACTGAGGTCCAGCGCTGAGGGCCTTCTGGCGGTTCCCTCCCTGCGAGAGGCATAGCTACAGGGAACCAGGCAGAGGGCCTTCTCGGTAGTGGCACCCACCCTGTGGAATGCCCTCCCATCAGATGTCAAAGAGATAAACAACTACCTGACATTCAGAAG
Organism: Podarcis pityusensis; assembly: GCF_964106645.2. Taxonomy (NCBI): domain Eukaryota; kingdom Metazoa; phylum Chordata; class Lepidosauria; order Squamata; family Lacertidae; genus Podarcis; species Podarcis pityusensis. Next base: position 96,868,171 of record NC_138027.1, on the reverse strand, counting down.
ACATCTGAAGGCAGCCCTGTTTAGGGAAGCTTTTAATGTGTGATATTTTAATGTATTTTTAATCTTTGTTGGAAGTCACGTAGAGTGGCTGGGGAGACCAGCCAGATGGACAGGGTACAAATAAATTATTATTATTATTATCATCCAGGTCTCTGAGCTGCCTCAGCTCCTGGCAACCAGTACGCCCTGGCCAGCCCCAGAGGCACCATTCGCCAGCAGAGCTTGTAGCCAGGGCTGCTGCAACAAACATCTGCCTTTGAGAGGCAGAGACACAAGAAGTCTTCAGAGAAGAGGGAAGGGAAAGGGATAGAGGCCAGTGTTGTCCGCAGCACCCCTGACCAGCATTCAAGCACCCCAGGATACAACGGCACACTGGTTGAAAACCACTGGTTTAGGATATCAGCTTCCAGAATTAGGGAAACAGGAGAGGGGGCAGGCTCTGCCCACGGGGGGGGAGAGAGTTGTTTTACAAGGGTTCATGGGAAGGAGAAGGAGAATTCCAGGCAGGGCAAAACCATCCTGACAGGATGCTTTGGACTCCAAAGCTGCACTGCTATGAGGCACAAGATGTAATGCTCTTGAACACTCTCTGAAGTAGGCCCAGGTGTAAATATGTGCACAATAAACCATATTTCTTAGTCTCCACTGTGCCCTGATTTCCCAGCAGGAACACAACCCTGGGTGAGTGCCTGGAACCCCCTTGTGGCGTGCAACCTCTGTGGCAGTATTTTCTTTTGCGTTCCCCATTACATTAATACACCAGAACCAAAGTAGCCTCACCAAATAAGACAGCATTCCCTCCTCTCTCCCGATTAAAATTTGCCAGCACCAATTAATCAATGGTAGCTTCACCAATTCAACCAATTAATCTATATGAAGGTTATTGGTTCAGACATTCTAAAAAAAAAAAGATGTCTAAGGCATGAAGTAACTTGTTGGTTCCCAACACTCATTTCTGTCTAAATTCCTGGTCCAAAGGTTCCTTATTGCAGATTTTCCTCACTACAGATTTACAGAAATTACTTTGTTGCCACGGTAACATAGTACACCCTAAAATTCTATTCTGGTCCTTTGTTTACAATTTCCAAAAACTACAGCCATCACCACACTCTCTACACCTTCGAACAGCTATCATCCGTTTTTTTTTATTACTTTTTGCAGGATTTTAATTAAATTGCATCTGGTTCCCAACCACAGGTGCATACAGTCATCTTACTCCCCCCTGAGAATATTCTGCAATGCAGCTTGGGTCTTGTTGCAGCTTGCTTAGTGACACCGTGATCTATATCACCAAACAGAAGAGTTTATAAATATTCTGCCTTCTGAGTCCCTTGCCAGTTCCAAGGCATGCAACTACAAGGTGTTAGAAGACTTGACAGAACATTTTTAAACAGTGCAAAATTTGTCAATTATTAATTGTGTGCGCGCGCATTTCTCTGTGTGTTTCTTATATTTCAGAAGATGCAACTGTCATTCATATTTTACATTCTAGATTTCTAAAAGCAGTCAAGTAATTGAAAGTAGAAATTCACTTTGGCCTAACCCACCTTTAAGTCAATCCCATCTATGATTGTACATGTTCCCCTTTAGCTGTCAACGTGAACTATCAGGCTACAAGAAAGAAACAAACTTGGCTCTCCTTTCCTTGAGATTTCAGTGTTCAACAAAGTATTTGAGAAAAGCACCAATAAATCCTTTTCGCTTCCACAGAGCTTCCAAGTTAGCACACAAACAACAACAGTTCTGTAAAGTTTCTTGGAAATTTATTTCTGGCCCTCATGGAACAAGGTCAACCATTGTCCCGGAAATACCTCCTTTGCTTCAACAAGTATCTCTGCTCCTCGTTTTGCGGTTATTACAAATACAAGAGCATTTTTCAAAGCCAAGTACTGGCAGTCCTATCCGGTGGCAAATCCTTCGAAATATCTTATACTTATACATTAGACTGTATATGGTGGAATAGGAAGCAGCCTACACCCTTGAAATATACTCTGAGTCGAGAGTGGATTTCATGCTCTTTATTCAGCTCATAGTGGTGAGGAGGAATGGAAGTTCCCCCAGAATGTCTGCTTTATATACAGTATTTACACAGTGGGCCCCACGTGATTGGCTAATTCAGGGATTCTCCTGTAGGCCAATCAGGTTGCGGATTCACTTCCACCTGGAGCTGGATTGGGTGGCTCCTGTGGACCAATCAGACTGCTGCATTCTGGGTCCTATTGTTCTAGGACCAATCAGACTGCTGCATTTTGAATCCTATTGTTCTAGGACAAATCAGACTGCTGCATTTTGGATCCTATTCAACTCCCTGCAAGGGATTAACTTCAAAAACACATGCCAACTTCCACAACCCACTCCTATATGTGGTGCAAATTCTGCGCAGCTTAACCATGGTTAACTCTTTAAAGTTGGTTGGTTGGCATCCATCTGTCTCAGGAGACACTGGAAGAGTGTGCCTTCATGGAGCGAAGTCAAACCGTTGGGGAGATACAGCGCCTGTTCTGGCTGTAGAGAGACATATGGGAGAGACATGTTTGGCTGCAGCTGGGGCAGATCCTATTGAACCTGGCATCTGAAGCCACTTCGAAGCCAGCTGGCTATCTTGCTACTGCTGGAATAATTAACCAATGTGAAACTCGAGGGAGGGGAATTCTCACCCCAGAAGGGAAGGAGTCGGAAGAGGAAGCATGCAATCCCACAGCCCACTTTCAATTGCTTAGCTCACGATTAAGCAATTGGTAATATTACGTCTGCATCAGCTGTAGGTGGGAAGGAAATGTAATATTTGTCACTTTCAGTCCCGCTGCTTTGAATTCTTATCAGTTCCAACCATACTTCCTGCATCGCTGAGTTACTTGTTCACCATCATTTTCTAAAAAATTTTTAACAGAGCATCATGTACAGTGGTACCTCAGGTTACAGATGCTTCAGGTTACAGATGCCTCAGGTTACAGACTCTGCTAACCCAGAAATAATACCTGATGTTAAGAACTTTGCTTGAGGATGAGAACAGAAATTGCGCGGCGGCGGGGCGGCGGCAGCAGGAGGCCCCATTAGCTAAAGTGGTGCTTCAGGTTAAGAACAGTTTCAGGTTAAGAACGGACCTCCAGAACAAATTAAGTTCTTAACCCAAGGTACCACTGTATATGCTTTTAGTGGTAGAGAGGAGGGGAAGTACACAGTGGGTTTTGGTTTTTAAAAACAAAAGTTCACAAATGGCAAGACGTGGTATTAGTAGTGGCAGACCTGCATTAAAAAATATATATTAATCAAATGGGCCACCTGTAAGAAGCCAATATGCCAATGTAGCTCAGCAGTGTCTGACTTTCTGCACATCTGCTAAGAAAGAACTATTGTTTGTCTTCATTCCACATTCCTTTCTTCACAAAGGTCATCTAGGCAGAACTAGCTTGTGCTTTTATACTGTAAATGCAGCGTTTTTAGGGAGGTGAATCTAGTTTCTACATACATAAACCACATGCAGTCTTCCCTGTAAAATTTCTATGCAAGGTTCTAAATCACAGGGAGAGAACACTTGTTGAGAGGTGCCTTTCAGAAGATCCCCCAACACATGGGCAGTGGGGTGGAGATGGCACGGGTGGGGCCATCAAGACCCTCCCTCTCCCCCCTCATGCAGTTCTTAATTGCACCAGGGGCAATGAGTGAATAGGGCTCGAGATTTGATGCAAATACAGACATTCTCCCGGAGGCGAAATGTTTGAGGATTTTTGAAGGCAGCCCCACGAGTGTCAGTAAGACTAGCAAAATTTATCTAGGGCATTTCCCACATGCCTCCTTTAAATGAGCAGTAGACACAGATACGTCCTTCAAGCAACATGCTTACCACACGTTCAAAGTTTCGCAATAGTTTGCTAGTATTATATACAGCGGAATGTGCACAGTTCATGGGCTGCGAGTGTCCCCCGGTGTCCTATGAACTTCCCTTGACAATCTTGCACTTTCCTCCTCATCCTTTGACCATGCCCCTCTTGGCAATCTTCTCTCCTTCAGAACGCTCTTCTTGCCCAGTTTCACCATCAGTAAATAGAGGATGATACTCTTCAGCTCAAGTCTGTGGGTTCGAGACCCACATTGGGCAAAAGATTTCTACATTGCAAGGTGTTGGACAAGATGACCCTCGTGCTCCTTTCCAACTCCACAATTCTGTGACCAATCAGTTTTGCATGCGGAGGTGTCTATTGGGCTCACCTGTGTCAGTTACCTATTGAAACCCTTTCATATGCAGAGGGAGCAGCATATGGAAAGTAAATCTTGTTTTAAGGGTCAACTTTTAGGTCAGTGTTTCGCAATTAGCTAGTTACCGAGGACCCCCTATTTTTCAAAAGCCAAGCCACGGACCCCCTACTTTTGACGATTTTGATAACTCTATGGTAGTTACCAGGACGCGGGAGGTGCTGTGGGTTAAACCACAGAGCATAGGGCTTGCCGATCAGAAGGTCGGCGGTTCGAATCCCCACGACGAGGTGAGTCGCGTTGCTCGGTCCCTGCTCCTGCCAACCTAGCAGTTCGAAAGCATGTCAAAGTGCAAGTAGATAAATAGGTACCACTCTGGCGGGAAGGTAAATGGCGTTTCCGTGCGCTGCTCTGGTACGCCAGAAGCGGCTTAGTCATGCTGGCCACATGACCCGGAAGCTGTACACCGGCTTCCTTGGCCAGTAAAGCGAGATGAGCGCTGCAACCCCAGAGTCATCCGCGACTGGACCTAATGGTCAGGGGTCCCTTTACCTTTACCTATGGTAGTTACCTCTGCAAAGCAATTTTTGAACCAAAGGTGGAGTAGCCCCTAATACACAAAATATTTGAAGTACAGTGGATGCTTGGGTTGCGAACATGATCTGTGCAGGATACACATTTGTAACCTGCAGTGTTTTCAACCCGCAGCGGCGCATCTGTGCACACGAGGGTTGCGATTCGGCGCTTATGCGCCAAGCACGATTTAGCGCTTCTGCGCATGCGCGATATCCGAAACCCGGAAGCAACCCATTCCGGTACTTCCAGGTTTCGGCGGTCCATAACCCAAAAAAACGCAACCTGAAGCGTCTGTAACCCAAGGTTCTAGTCTAACTGTTCTTTCAGAGGATAGCTCCAATGTGACCTCTCATACTGAGCTCTAAGAAAGAAGTGTTGAGGAGCAGCAGGAAACGTTCTTCATATGTGGTAGACTTGTAAAAGGGTAAAAGAGTATTGGGAAATAATCCATAATGAATTGAAAAAATTTTTTAAAAGTACTCCCCCCCCCCCCAAAAAAAATAGAGTCCTTTCTGCTGGGGATAATTCAGACTGAAATTCCCAGGTGTCAAAATTGTTATTTATGTATGCCACTACTGCGACCCGTGTTTTGTTAGCCCAAAAATGGAAAATGAGCGAGGTCCCAACTAAAAAAGAATGGCAACTTAAATTGACAAAACATGCACAGCTTGCAGACTTAACGTATAGAATAAGAGAACAGAAAAACATACGTTTAGAGAAGACTGGAAAATGTTTATTGAATATATGGGAAATAACTGTGTACAGCTGAAAACGCTGGCACATTAAGATAAATTCAACAGTGTAAATAAGTTTTGATGGATGCAATAATGAAATACTGAATGGCATAGTTTTTGTAAAACATGCAGGGATTTATGATATGTAAAATGAACCATGGAAAGAGAAGAAGGGGAGTCACTGATATCTTAAGGATGTAAAATGAGTATTTTAAATTGTAAAACAGAAAATTTAATAAAAATAATATACATATGAAGTTGTAAAACAGGATGCAACCTGACAATATCAGTCTAACATCAAAGAGGTAGAGAGGTCACCTTGAGAGGTTAAAGGTACTGGGATAGTCTGGGAATCTGGAGGTCTCTAGTTGTACCTGTCTTAACCCCTGCAAAGACCCATTTTTGCAAGCTGCGTTGCACCCAAACTTCTAACACGCTTGCCATTGGTGTAGTTGCTCTGATGTCACAGGGTCCTTGAACTAGCAACTGAGGCTCCTCTTATATGAACCTGCCCATCCATTCACATCAGTGAAGAAGGCTCTCCTGTATTGGGGCTAAGTTTGGTTGCAAGGCAGGCAAGGGTTTATTCTATCATCTGCCCTGGAAGATTTGCCTGGGACCCACCTTAATGATTTTTTGGCCACCTGTTAAAAATATTGTTTTGATAGGTGCTTTCATTTGATTTGACTGGTCATCATATCTGTTGCTCAGCTCACTTTTAACATGTAATCATTATTATTTTACCTTTAATATTTTGTTGGAAGCCGCCGAGAGTGTCTGGGGAAGCCCAGCCAGATGGGCGGGGTATAAATAATAAATAATAAATAATAATAACTATTATTATTATTATTATTATTATTAGTTGGCCACCATGATAATCCACAGAGAGAAGGAATATATGTTTAACTGAAATAAATAAAAGCAAAACAAGGAGAGGAGAGGAGAGGAAGTACCGGAATGTTTTTTGAATTGAAATTCCCATGGTCGATGAGCAATTTTTGTAAAATTAAACTGCCTACTCATTACAGGCTTTTGAATGACACTTCGTTGATGCAAATTGGTTGAGTGGTTTCTGAGCCTTTCAGTGGAAAGCTATTGACCACAGGGAGAAAACACTTGCTATTTATGGTTATGTGATACTTCCAAGTTCATGTTACAGATGGGTAGCCGTGTTGGTCTGCCATAGTCGAAATAAAAAAATTCCTTCCTGTAGCACCTTAAAGACCAACTAAGTGTGCATGCACACGAAAGCTTATACCAAGAACTAACTTAGTTGGTCTTTAAGGTGCTACAGGAAGGAATTTTTTTATTCCAAGTTCATCTAATTCTTCAAACTAGATTATGTTGTTCCCAACGTAGGTTTCAACGGCTTGTACAGAAGCACAGAAATATTACACCTCAGGTTTCACCGAAACAAGTTCTGAATTATTTATTTTAAAGCCTGGAGATTAACATATATCTTGAAGGTTCTGTTTTTAGTCCACAGTTTCACTTGCTAGCGAAATGCCAGCTGCAGCCAACCAGGAGGGACAAATATATTTCCTATTCTAAGTCTCTTTCTCTCATTGCTGCTTTGGGGTTTTCCTGTCCTGCGTTAGCTTCAGCAGTGTTTATATGATACATTATTAACTCTCAAACCTCAGACACACATTGTAGCTCTCTGAAATAGTGCCATATTAAATCAGGCAATCCCGTGTGCAAGATATATGTAGAATTCCACATGAAATATTTTCTCTAGAATGTTGTCATTTGCAATTTAGCAGTCTTGTACAACCCAAAATGACCGTGCATTCCAAGGACTGTGGTATTTTGATGATCTCAGAAGGGAGCAAGGCGTGACATCCATCAAAGGAATATAATGCAGCACTGAAACGCAGCGTCAGGTTCCCCCTCCTTTTCCTGTTATATGAAAGTGTGACATTATGTCATCACATTGTGGGTTTTCCCACGCCTGCTCTGCATTATTGGCTGGGGAGTACACGGGAAACAGCACAGGAACAGCCAACAAGATGTCTTCCATGCCCAACAATGCCCATCAGCCCCTGCCAGGATCGCAGCATAGGACACGGGTGGCGCTGTGCTCTAAACCACTGAGCCTCTTGGGTTTGCTGATCAGAAGGTCGGCGGTTCGAATCCCCACGATAGAGTGAGCTCCCGTTGCTCAGTCCCAGCTCCTGCCAACCTAGCAGTTCAAAAGCACGCCAGTGCAAGTAGATAGATAGATACCACTGTAGCGGGAAGGTAAGCGGCGTTTCCGTGCGCTGCTCTGGTTTCCATCATGGTGTTCCGCTGTGCCAGAAGCATGCTGGTCACATGACCTGGAAAGCTGTCTGCAGACAAACGCTGGCTCCCTCGGCCTGAAAGCGAGATGAGTGCCGCACCATCTAGTCCAGGGGTCAGCAACCTTTTTCAGCCGTGGGCTGGTCCACCATCTCTCAGACCATGTGGTGGGCTGGACTATATTGTGTGTGTGTGGGGGGGAGAACGAATTCCTATGCCCCACAAATAACCCAGAGATGCATTTTAAATAAAAGGACACATTCTACTCATGTAAAAACACACTGATTCCCAGACCATCCGCAGGCCAGATTGAGAAGGCGATTGGGCCACATCCGGCCCCTGGGCATTAGGTTCCCTACCCCTGCCCTCGTTGCCTTTGACTGGATTTAACCGCCCAGGGGTCCTTTACCTTTTTTTATATACCTAGAGTGTACCATGTTAACTACCCTGCCATACCATGAAGCTGCACATTTTCTTTGCTGCAAATTACACGGTGACATGTGGGAACTTGACTAGGGTTTCTTATCCTCAGGGGTAACCTCGTGGTCTGTGCTATTTTGTTCTGGTCCCATTGCAATTCTCCCACTAGTCTCAGTAAATTTCAGTAGCCCCAACAAAGGCAACAGAGGTACAGTGGTACCTCTGGTTACGTACTTAATTCGTTCTGCAGGTCCTTTCTTAACCTGAAACTGTTCTTAACCTGAAGCACCACTTTAGCCAATGGGGCCTCCTGCTGCTGCTGCTGCGCCGCTGCACAATTTCTGTTCTCATCCTGAAGCAAAGTTCTTAACTTAAGGTACTATTTCTCGGTTAGTGGAGTCTGTAACCTGAAGCGTATGTAACCTGAAGCGTATGTAACCCGAGGTACCACTGTACTCCAAGGCTAGTTGTCAGAGAACTGCATCCCAATGGAACAATCCATTCCCCTGTCAAATGGATATATCAACATCAAAACTGGCTTCGCTCCCCTGAAGCTGTTATTAGCCCAAGGCGAAGGAGGCAACTTCTATTGCCCATTTTTGGCAGAGATGGGGAGGACTGGCCTCCCCTTCTATGCACCGAGTCCCAATTCTGATGGTGTCTCCTGTTCCTACTAAAGTGACAATAATACAACTTCAAGTGGCACAGTGACAATAATACAACTTCAATTTGGTCTAGAAAATACATTTCATTAAATGACTTATGGATTACCATAGAAAATATTTGCTTCACCTGCCTTCCAGGTCACTATTCCACCAGAACTGTGATGCTGCATTTAACATCAAGGCATTGCGTATCTAATGATTATCACCCAATCACTTCAGGGTTGAGAGATACTTATTTCGAATGTCACTGAGCAGAGGGGGTTTTTTATCTGTAATTTTCACACTAATGATTATCTGCAGTGAGCATAGTAAAATAAAGAAGCTACAGACACGTATTAGAAGGATTCTAAGGCTGCACCCCCCAAAAAAACATTAAAAGCACATAGCTTCCCCCAAAGAATAAAGGGAACTTGCAGAGCTACAATTCCCAACACCCTAGGCCAGCCTCTCTCAACCTGTGGGTCCCCAGATGTTGTTGAACTACAACTCCCATCACCCCTAGCTAGCAAGGCCAGAGCTCAGGGATGATGGGAGTTGTAGTCCAACAACATCTGGGGACCCACAGGTTGAGAACCGCTGCCCCAGGCAAACTACAATTCCCAGGATTCTTAGGGAGAAGTCACATCGCAACTGGGGGTTGCTTGCTTGTTTTGTTTCACTCCCAACACCCACAATTGATAGTCTGAATGGGATGCTTGCTTCATTTCTGTGCAGTCAGGGAGGTGTGGGGAGCAGCAAAGTGGGCGCAGTTTCTTCACGTACAGTAACCCACGCTACCAATATTTTTCAGCGCACATTCGGCCGTGAGTCTTTAAGTGCTAAAACTTCAGGGAGGGCATCGTTTCTTCCCCTCCTTACCAAAATTCAGCCTGGATTCCTGAGATCTCTCAGGGACCAAACTTATTTCTAAATTGCACCCGGGAGATGCCAATTTCTGGTCCAGAGGGTAGTGTGCGATGTCCAGCACAGCTTGGATAAATTCTCACGCTGCCTTAAAGCTCTTTCCAAGGTGCCTGGAGGCTCAGCGTGGATGAGATTGCTAATACCGCATGACATTTGGCACGCCCAGTGACTTCACGAAGTCCTAATGACGGTTCTACACGTGAACACAAGGGCCTGGTTCTGCTGAAGGATTGCTGCAGGTGTGCCTAATTCCTGCTCCCCCCTAACAAAGCATGAAACCGCCATTTATCCACAAATTCCTTCTCGCTGCAAACTGCTGGGCCCCGAGACATGTGTAATAATGGCATTCTGTGGTAGTAACAAGGCACAGAGCATCACAAATGGAATGCCGGCGTCTCTAAATAACAGCTTAACAACTTCTCCTTCAAGCATGAAATAAAGACGACAAAATCTGGGAGAGGGAGAGAGGTCTGAAAGATAACTTATGTGAGCAATCATCTCCACAAAGGCGGTAACAAAAATGCCAATAATGCTTAAAAGGAATATCAGTCTTTCAGTCCTTCCCGGCAGGAATGAGAAAAGCAACACAGTTTACAAAAGGCAACTAAAAATAATATATATATATATAACAATGCTTAAAAGCCTAACAAAGAAGAACTCTGGAGAAAATTGAAAAGTTTAACATACAAACAAGATTATTTACCACTTTTATCTGCCACAGGAGGCATATTCTCATTTTTACTTGACAAAGCACAATAGAGAGTTTGCAACAACAAGCTTTGCTGCAGGGTTGTGGAACAAGAGGTGTACAAAAAGGGATGAGAGCTATCCCATCATTTCATTATACATTTTTATTCACACAAGGCTTCGGTGCAGCTATCTCCACTCACAACACTGGGATTCACGGCGCAGTGCATTAAGTTACTAAGGCAGAAAGTGCAGGCGGAGAGATGATCATTTGGGGGCAAACCTATTCACTTTTTGCCACTATGGTAACATCTAGGTGCATTAGACAGCAGCTACAAAGCATGTGGCCAGCGCATTTTCAATAAAGCCACACAGCGGCTTGTTTAGCCCCTAGAAAACTCGGCTCCCTACCTCTTGAAGCTTTGGATGTTGTGAAGAAGCGCCACCAACCAACTGGTGCTGCTTCTTCCATAAACTACTGGTGGCACTTGCCCCTGACAACCTGAAAGGGAACTTGCCACATCTGATGAAGCAGGCATCCCTATTTTGGGGCCTCTGGCGCAAGGACAGGATGCTGCAGTAGATGGACATTTGGTCTGATTCTGCAGGGCTCTTAGGTTCTTATGATGCACAAGTTGCATGGCCAAACATAAAAGGATCTCCCTTCAGCTACCTCCATTCAACAGTTAGAGGTTCTCTGGCAAGCATCAGATTCAAGTTTTAATTTCATCGCTATCTACCTGCTGCCCCCCGTTTCTATAGATTCTGGCCACCTATTGAGAAACCCCAGCTTAGCTACTCCATGTGAATAAATTGAATTGTTCTGAAGCAAGATAGCAGCACAACTATTTTCTAGATCCTGCCTAGATCTCTCTGGCGGAGAGGCAGTCTTAACACATAAAATCAGCAAACTAAGTCATGCTTGCACTGATGGAAAGACTCTGAGCTTCCCTCACAGAGGCTTTATGCTGCCATCATAATAATCATTAGTACTACGATTACCTTTCCTTCCACTGCACGGATAGTCGTGGCTTCGTTCTCTCGCTAAACCTAGTTAGAGCTCAGAGGGCCAGGGGCTGTAACTGATAGGAACTCATTCCAAATTCAAAGAGGAGCTGGCGTGTCTCGCATACTCACCCAGTCCTTGAGCTAAAACTGCTGCATAACCATGGGGGTGGGACAAGAACTGTACAAGAAGATACAGAATTGGGGGACTGGTTCTGCCCATGCAACAGAGTGAAGCAGACTGCCTCCATTAAAGCGGTAAGGAACAGGTGAATGCAGGGATTCATGTCTGAGTGGTGGACCAGAACTTTTTATCCTGATGGCCTGGACCTTTTTAAAATGTTCAGGATGGGGACAATTGGGCTCTCCTTCAACCCATGGGATTAGAGCTACTGGGAAGGGTCTGTCATGGCCTAGACCCTTCAGGGGATTTTCTAGTCCTCTTAGTCAGTAGAGCACGAGAATTTTAATCTCAGTGTTGAGGGTTCGAGCCTCACATTGGGCAAAAAAATTCCTGCAATTTGGGTATTGGACTTGATGACCCCCATGGTCCTTTCCAACTCTACAATTCTATCAAAAACAAAACAAACAGGAATGCACTGAGCTTCTTTGATTATACAGATATAAGGAAACACGTCCAGGCACTGTGTTCTACCAAATCACTTGGCAAGACGTGGGTCTGCTCCCACTCGCCAATGAGTCCTGCAAAGGTGCTTGGGGGACAGGGCCTCGCGTTGCTCCACACGAACTGAGGGTGCACCTTTGGGAACACTCAATGCTACCAGCCGGCTGCCCATTGTAAAGTAGGGGTGGGGGATCTGCATCAGCTTCAGGGTTGCATCTCCTTGTGGAATGCTTTCCAGCAGCAGGTGGGACCAGAAGCAAAAGTGGGAAGATCGATAGACTGGAGTCTTCCATTTTGCAGGAGGACCCATTCCAGCTGGAAAAAGATTTCCACACATGTACACCCACCCATCCACCCACCCACCCACCCACACCTTCTTGTCTATCCTCCAAGAGGCATTATTAACAGTCCAATGATATGCAGAGCCCAAGCAAGGGTGTTTATCCTAGGAGTTTATCTCAGTGAAGACCTTACTTGGAAAATCAATACAACCCAGGTGGTTAAGAAAGCCCAACAGAGACTCCATCTCCTCAGAGTATTGCAAAAGAACCATGTCAATCAACATTTGATGATCTCCTTCTACCGGTCCACAATAGAAAGTGTCCTTTCATACTGCATCACGGCGTGGTACGGTGGTTTGACATCAACTGATAGGAAGTGCCTACAGAGGGTGGTGAATACAGCACAAGATATTATGGGCTGTCCTGTGAATCTGCTGGATGAAATAGCGGAAGAACGTTGCCTCAGGAGAGTGAGGGAAATTCTCAGAGATGATTCACACCCTGGCTGGCACTTTCTTGATCTCCTGCCCTCAGGCAGAAGATACAGAAGCATGATTAGTCGCACCAACAGGGTAAAGAACAGCTTCTATCCGTGCGCTGTTAGGCTGCTGAATGAAAAGATAACAACAGGGCAACTGACTTTCGGGTTTGGTGTGTGTGTGTCAGTAAACAAGGGGAATTAAGACTAAGAGAGCTGAGTGGGGTGTGCTCGTGTAATCTCACTGTATACAAGTTGCACAAGTAACAATAAAGTATTTCAATTTCAATACCTGGGGAAGGTTCCCCACTGCCTTTTAAAGGGATGATCAGTAGCTGCAAGCAAGTGGTGAAATCTTGTCCACCACCCCTGATCTTCTCCACAAGGAACCACAGCAAAGCTTCCAAAGGAGCTCAAGGTTTTCCTCACACCCAGTTTGAAAACCAATGGTTTGGCATAGGGATTACCATTGCTGTGTGCTATGGATGTTTTCAACTTCAACTTCCATCATACCTGACAATTAGTTTTGCTCGCTGAGGATCATGGGAGTTGGACTCCAAAACAACTGGAAGGCACTGCACTGGCTACCCATGGTTTAGGGTGTCGTGATGCAGCTTCCTGGCTAACAGAGACGTCTTGGCCAAGTGGACTGGAGGTGCTGAGGAAATAGATGTTACCTCAGTCGACCAGGAGAAGGGAATTTACCAAAAAAAAAAAAAAAAAGTCGCCTGTCTGTGGCTGCCATTAATTGGTAGGCACCTTGCAACAAACTCTCCTCTGAAAATAGGGAGAGGAGCGAAGGGAAATCCTGTAAAGGTTTACCAACAACGTGACTAGGCAAAAAGGAAAATGAAATTGTGATGAAAGAGACTCGCACTTACGCCTTGTTCTGATTCCAGCAGCTCTGTTTTGACTCTGACTGCAGGCATCCCATCAAGCATTAGCATTCTGCTTCCAATGTGTTAATGTCCTTTAAAGAGAACAAGGAAAACAAGGGTGAGCTTTGAGAAGGGAGAAGCCATGAAATAACCAGGGCACTTAACCAATTCAAGACTTCTCGGAAGTTAAAAAATAAAAGAAAAGAAAGTCAAGCAATTCATCAACTGTGTAAGTTTAAATAAATTAGAACATATTACCAAAATATCAACACTGCTTACTTTTTGAGGTCACTTTCCTTACAAGTTACATAACCAGAGCTATGACTATGTCATAATTCCACAGGAAAGAACAGAGTGTGCTGTTGGGCACATCGTTCAACTTCCTGAGCATCTCAGGTTTTCTTTCTTTAAATAGCAAGTTTCTAGCCATCATGGCTGCAAAGATGTGCTCCAAAAGGCATGGTTTAAAGCCTGCTTTAATGTCTGAGAAGTGAGAAAAGTGGCTGAAATTGATTTCCTGTGATAGGGGATGGAAGTTCAGTGCCCTTCACAGCTGCACCAACATAGCTCTGCAAACTAAATTATGCAAATAAGAGACTGTGTGGAAATTTATTAATTTGCAAAAAATAAGTTTAAAAAACAGGGTGCAAGGTTCAGCTTTCTTGTTTCAGAATTCTGAATACCTGGGAGCAGAATTTGATGCTTTGGGTCTTCTTCACACACATAAAAGTTCCAATCAAATAAAAGCCATTACTTGCTTTTAGGAGGAAAAGTCATCCCTAAGGAACACAAAAGGTTTAGCTAATTTCCTATCGGAGTGGTGGGTGACGATGGGGTTTGTGTGAACTAATAAGTGATTAGGAGTGTTCAACTAAGGCGCCCCAAAGCATGGAAAGAAATCATTCCAGAATTAATCCTCTTCCTAGAAAAAGTTTGTGTTTACTTATTGGACCCAGATTTCACATCCTAGGGTGTCATCTAGCATCTGTGGCTTGGCCATTAGCCTAGGGTGGAGTCAAAAAAAGGGGGGGTGACCAGCGAGGCTCTCATTTCAACCAAGCCTTTCATTTAAAATTGTTCCCTCTTTTGTGAGTTGTGAAAAGCCAGCCCTGATATTCGCTGCAAGACTGTGCCCGATTCTACAATAAAATATCCCTGGAGCCAGACTTGCCTAGCTTAGGATCTGTCAAGCCAAAAGCAGCCCGTCAGCTATACATTATAGGCTACCAGGGGCTTGGCTCCCCCCCTCCTCAGTTCTTCTTCTTTGCATTTATAGGCAAGAAGCAAAACTGGGAGGTTTTATTGAGCCTCCACAGGCTGGTACACATGGCTGATGTGCCCCTGGTGGGTCACCAGCTGTGCAGGTTTGCCAATCGCTGCTTACAGCCTGTAGGAAAATGAAGGATGAGCCAAACCTGCTATTCTGCATCCTGGAGGTGGTCTTGCCCAAATGGATAAAGGGGCCCCCTCCCACTGAAAGTAAGGCCAGAAGGGGGCAGAGAGATGGGAGACAAAAGAACCATTCTCAAAGCCAGCCGGCAGGTTTAATGAAGTGTTGGAATCTGATTAGAGGCTAATGTCCCTTTTAGTGCTTTGCACCAATTTACAGCTGATATACTTTAACCATCCCCCCCCCTGCACTGACTGCTACGAACACATTAGTGCCTTTTCTTTTTCTTAATGCAAGCTAACCAGAACCTTTGACAGTTTTTCCAGTAATAAATCAACGGAGCCCAACTAGTTCATGTGCCATTTAACACATTTACATTTTGCTCTTGTTTCCAAGGCTTTCGCCACCTCTTTTCCTTGTCCCAAAGCGTATTTGCCTCTCTGCTGCAGCGGGGAGGAAGGCCTGGCTTTTGCTCAATACGCCAGGTTTGGGTTTCCTTTCCTTGGTACCAGTTTGGACAGGCAGGTAACTGAAGGAATGCTACACATGGGCGTAGCCAGGGGGGGAAGCTGCCCCCGCATCAAGTACAGTGGTACCTCGGATTACAGATGCTTCAGGTTACAGACGCTTCAGGTTACAGACTCCGCTAACCCAGAAATAGTACCTCGGGTTAAGAACTTTGCTTCAGGATGAGAACAGAAATCATGCGGCGCAGCGGCAGTGGGAGGCCCCATTAGCTAAAGTGGTACCTCAGGTTAAGAACAGTTACAAGTTAAGAACGGACCTCCAGAACAAATTAAGTTCTTAACTCGAGGTACCACTGTAAATAAAAAAACTCAACTAAAAGTAGAAATAATCAGAATATTTGAAATCATTGTGGTGCATTCTAGCAACGCAACTGGTAACCTGACTGAGAGGTGGGTGTGTCTTCCACAAACTGACCAATCACGTGGAAGTTCTGAAAAGGATTTCAGTAAATCCAAGAAAACTTGCTTTAGTTCAGATATTTTTAAAAATAAGATAAAAAAGGTGTGTTCTTTGTAATATTGCAAAATATTAACCACATGAAAGGTACTCCCTGGTGATATTTTTTTATTTAACTGCATAATTTTCAAATGACTGAAGATTTTGACAGATTTTTCTGAGCACGGGGTCAAAAGAAAGTAATTCAAAACAACTGCTGTTGAGACATTTCATTCCGATTCTGCTAGACAGAGCCAGACAGAGGATGGTGCCAGGTGGGTGTCCTGCCCCTCCCCAACATAAATCCTGGCTACGCCCATGCTAAAAGAACTTTTAAAATATTTGGTTTTTAAACAGGGGGAAAATCCAGTGTCTATTTCTATCTCACCAGGAAGATAAATGACTGACACTGTCATTAAAGCAGTTTCACATAACTTGGGACCCATCAAGTCAAATGCAACTCGCCAGTCCTGTACAGAAGGCAATTTGGACTTCAGTAAACCTCGTGCATTCTGGTAACAAGTTGCATAGGCTGGGGTTCAAGTTTGGTTAAATCCTGCACATTCTGGCTGCAGAAACCCTCTTCCTTTCCCCCCGGTCATTATCTAGCAGCTACAAGGACAGGAAACCGGGAGATAACTATATAATGCTCCAAAGAATTACCCACTGGCTACATGGCACATGCCAAGTTTTGGTTACACAACCAAGAACGTGGAGATGTTTCTAGAAATATGGTACAGACTCTAGCATCCCTCCTTTACCACAGGGTCTGCCTTCGCAGATTCCTAAAGCTGGATCAAGGTGGGCAAATGCAGTTACCCAGAACATTTTGGGTTCTCAGTTCTACAAAGTGAAAACAAAAACTTTTGCTAATGCTGTACTCTGGTTCCCTACTTGTCCAGCTACTGACTCAGGCTGATTTTCAACTGCTTGGAAGTGAATTAAGCCTCATCTTCCCTAGAAACTGTATTGGTGTGTTACAACTGTGTGTGAGAAATGGGGTGGATAGGAAGCAGATAGCCACAAAATGGGGGCAGGAAAGAGACTGGGATAGGGGTGTGGGTTTTTTGTGGGGGACTCTATTGTGTTGGTGAATAGCCAAGGATAGGAGAAGAGCTGGAGAGGAAGCACTTGTAGCAATAAGTTTGAATGGAACAACCCATATATGGCCAATACTTTGGGATCCTTTCCATAGTCACTTTCTACCGTAAATGAAAGAGAAGGAACTAGGACAGGGGTCCCCAAACTAAGGTCCGCGGGCCAGATAAGGCCCAAGGGACTTGTTTATCTGGCCTGCCGCAACCCCCACTGCCTGCTGCCCAATCTTACTGGCGCTGCGCTGTTGCCCACTTCCAGGTCAGAGGAGCACCGGAAATAGCTTGTGCGCATGAACAAGCGTTATTTGTGCGTGCTCAAGTGTTATTTCCGGTGCACATCTGGGTCAGAGGCCCGTGCACATGCACACAAGCTATTTCCGGTGCTCCTCCGACCCGGAAGTGCACCGGAAATAGCGTGTGAGCATGTGTGTGCGCATGCGCTCCCCCACCCTCCGGCCCGCCGCATGATCGGTGCTGGAGACACCGGCCCCAGGCGCGGTAAGTTTGCTGACCCCTGAACTAGGACCTGGTGTAAAGATATGAACTGGAACACTGGCTGCATTCAGACAATAAGCCCCATTTCCTTCCATTCTGCAGTGTGGCTTTGGGGAGGAAGATGGAAGCTCTTCTGCTGCCGTTTCTGATCAACGGCAGCTAGTCATCTTATCTACACCTGAAAAACTGTGGCTAATCTAAACATTGGGGTTCTTCAAACTTTGGATTATGAAGCCCTCTCGTTTCAAGAAAATATAGTTAAGATTAACCACAGTTTAGCGTTCAGACATAGCGCTCAAGTGCAGTTAAGCAAAAGTTTCTGCTCTCCTTCAACCTGTGCTGGAGTAGGAGAGTGGGGAAAGGGCCTGAGGCTTCTTGTAGCTTTTTCCCATTGTGACAAGCCATGGCTCATCACAGTATCATACTCCATTGCCTGCCCCACCCAGAAAGCTGAATTAGAAAATGAAATGCAAGGCAGGGTAAATGTGGAGTAATACACACAGGAGGTAATGTGCACATTCCTAGAAGTTAGCGTTCAGTGGATAAATCAACCATCAACATGACAGATCCAGTAGAATATGGATTCAAATGTGATCCTAGGAAAGTAGGCTATAATGACTGGTTAAATACTAAAATCAATATTTAGGAACACTTAAATGTTGGTGCATAGCTTATCTAGGCAGCTGAAAGTCACATCTTTCACCCTCACACTTTTCTCCAACTGTAATGCAAAATGTGCATTGCTGAATTCTCTGATTTCTCTCAGTTACCAGCCTATCCCACCTGCTCCCCTTACACCAAGCCACTTTCTGTTCTGGAAGGTCCCACAGAACTTCAGGGGCCGCAAAGGTGGTAGTGGGAAAGGGGCAGCAGAAAAGTCCCACGGCACAAGCACAACACAAGCCATGCGTCTTTGGCATTAACATTATAAATATAAGGAAACTGAACTGTTAGGTGGCAAAGGCACTGAATACTGACAGAGACATTGCAGGAACAAATCTTTGCATCAGCTGTCACGGCAGAAGATGGAGAGGTGCCTACACCTGGAAATCTGTGTCAAACAAAGTGTTAGCACTAACCGATGAATTCAGAAGCAACATGTCACCAAGAAAGTAATCCAACAGCCTTCAAGAATTAAGGCGAGAAACTGCTTATGCTCAATGAAAACAATGGCACTTTTCTCCTAAATCAGACCGGAAGGTAACCAGTTTAATATTATTGCCAACATAACTTTGACCTCTAGGTTCTACCATTTCATCCTGGTACTTCTAGCTAAACGAAAACTAACGAAGAGTTTAGTAATGAGAAAGGGCGAAGTCTACTTGGGCAAAAAATTCTTAGGTGAAAAGGACAACAAGTGAATGAAGCAATTGTGATCAAATTCAGAAAAGAAAGATATGAAAGAAGAGCCTTTGGCTGTAGATTTCTTCATTCCGGGAAATCAAAGTTTTAAAGCAGCTATATTTTTAAAAGTAAAAAGTGCTTGAAAGAAGTATGTCAAGCCACTTACGAGGAAGAGCAAATATCCCCAAGTGTATTAAGATTTCTCAGTGCAAGCGCCTTTGATAAACTCAAGAGGCACCATTAATTAATTGCTCCCTGTTGCGATTCTAAGCCCTCATTAGTGTGTTTTAGCACAGAATAACTGGTCATGCAGCATGGAGATCTGGCAATGCACCGTGAAGTATTCTCTTCTCATATGCATGACAACTTTGCCTCTGCCCAAGCCTTCAATGTCACTGACAGATGAGCACACTTAACCGCGCTGCTCACTTCTACATAGCAGGTTAAGGTTTGGGGTTGGGCATATCTGGTATTCAACTCTGAAGCATATCACCAGTTAAACGATATACCAATATATCACGATGTCTGAAATAAGGATGGAGCTGTGTAGAAGCATAGAATGGCTTCACAGTTTTCCCCACAGTGTGATTTTTGCACAGCACACACACACGCATCATGATATGCAATATATTGCCAGGTCAAACCAGTTTTGGACAATACATCGCCCAGCCCTGGTTAAGGTGGGAAACGAAAGCAACATTGGACCCACTGGTAAGACACTTCGGCTGAAAAGGAAGAGCTTAGAAGTGTTCACCATCACTTTTAGACAATCACAGTTTCCTACATCATCCAATCTGGTTAACACTGCCCATGTTTAGTGTCAACAGTACAGCTTCATAACCTATGGGACTAAGGTTTTAAAAGTGGTTTTGATGGAAACTCTTTCCCCCTTCTCCCAGAGCAAGGTGCACTTTCAACACCCATCAGCTGACAGACATCGGGAGTGTGCATTGCTTGAGCAAAGGAATAACGGAGAACTCTCTTTATTATTGTCATTATTTACTAAATTTTTGACCAAACTGCGGGAGGCAGTGGAAGACAGGAGTGCCTGGCATGCTCTGGTCCATGGGGTCACGAAAAGTCGGACACGACTAAACGACTAAACAACAACAAAATTACTAAATTAGTGTACTGCCCTTCATCTGTAGATCTCAGCGCAGTTCACTACATAAGAATGCAAGATTTTTAAAAAACACAAAATACATAATAAAAACAAGAACAAACAATAATCCTGCCCCCCCCCCCAATTTAAAAGGCTGTAGAATATTAATCAGCCAGAGGCTTGGTTGAAGAGGAACATTTTTGCCTGGCACCTAAAGATGGTGTCAGGCAAGCCTCTCGGAAGAGAGCATTCCACAAACAGGGAGCCACTGCAGAAAGTTCTTGTGTTGCCACCCTCTGGACCTCATATGGAGGAAGCACACAAAGAAGGGCTTCAGAGGATGATCTCAGGGTCTAGGTAGGTTCATATGGAGAGAGGTGGTCCTTGAAGTATTACTGCGGTTCTGAACTGGGCCCTGAAACAAAATGGCAGCCAGTGCAGTCAGGCCAGGATCGGTGCAATATGCTCATCTTGCCTCGGTGAGCAACCTGGCTGTCAAATTCTGCGCCAGCTGAAGTTTCCATCTTCAGAGGCTGTCTTACGTATAACTCCTGTTCCTTTGAAGCCAGATGTAGGGTGGGTGATGTGCCCTGCTCCAAATAGCCTGATGGGTCAAAGGGAGAAGCTTGCCAGGCCAAGTTTGGCACACAAGCTGAAGGTCTCCCATCCTGACCTAGTGGAATACTGTCTGAGTTTCAAAGGTCTCAGAGAGAGAGGCAGGGGAGGGACAGCAACAGAGAGAGCTACAGTGGTACCTCGGTTTAAGAACAGTCAGGTTTAAGAACGATTCGGTTTACAAACTCTGCAAAACCTGAAAGTGTCCCGGTTTGAGAACTTTACCTCAGTCTGAGAACAGAATCCGAACGGTGGAAGGGCACTGGAGCTGGGAGGCCTCATTAGGGAAAGCGCGCTTCAGTTTAAGAATGGTTTTGGTTTAAGAACGTACTTCCGGAACGGTTTAAGTTCATAAACCGAGGTACCACTGTATTTCCCAGCTGGGAATCCTACTAAGTGGAGATGCTGGCGACTGAACATGGGACAAACACATACCTTGATGTACTCTATCATAGAACTACAATCCCTTTTCCTATTTAGTAGTTGATAATCTCCTTTACTTTCCCCCAACCTTGCTATAATGGCTGCATAGGTATTTTTAGTTTCTCTTTCATATGTCCTGTGTGAGCGGGTGTTGAATACACATACGGTATCCCCGCAGACTGGAATTATTTCCTGCTTCCATTGCCCATGTGTGCATTGACCGGTGATGTCCTTCTCGTTGGGAGACTTTACAGCACTGCGAGGAATAGAACTCAAGGCTTATAAGACCCTTAAACCATTTCTCCTGATTCCCATTACTTTGCTCCAAGTAATCATGGGGCACGCTAGATTCCCATAAAGCACCAGGAGAGACACAGTTCAAATATTGCATGAACACTTCAATAAATCCAGCACCATTTAGAATTATATCAAAGAACAGCCATTCTACCCGCTGTTCCATGACAGGAATAATAAATCACTAGCTATTAAGAAAAGATTTTGCAACTTTGACTTCCATCATTTATCTTTCCAGCTGTTCATTTAAAAACGTGGAATAAATTCAGTACAGTGAGTGGATCCCTATTTTACAACAAAACATGTCTTACTTTCAATGCAAGCCAATTGCTTGGGGTCAGAGCATCTCTAAGTCTTCTGATCCTGTACAATGGGATTAGTGTTGGGCTACAGGGTTTGTGTGGGGTCTTCTGCTAGACTATGGCTTCTCCAGCATGAATCCAAGACCACCAGCTGCCACCAGCCTTTACCAAGTTGCACTGGCACCATTCTTAACCAGGGGTCAGATCCTGGGGATGCTTCGGTGCAGTCTGAAACTGCCAGGGGCAGAGTCGGGAGAAAGAAACACATTAAAGGCATGTGTCCATAAATCACCTCCATGTGCCCAAGCAACTTCTGAGTGTTCCTAACCTTAATAATGAGGGAGTGACCCCACCTTCTGTGGTATTACTTTGCTGGATCAGACTCATCTATTCCAGCATTTTGTCTCCAGCCAGCCAGATGCCTCTGGGTACCCACAAGCAAAACACAAAGAACGATACTTGTTTACCCCTGACAGCTGGTCTTCAGCGGTTGTGCTGCCATTTAACAATTACGACCAATAGGCATTGATAAGCCTGTCCTCCGGAACTCCATCTAATCCATTTTTAAAACCCATCTGAGCTGGCAGCCATCACTTCATCCTTCCCTTAATGAATTCCAAAAATTAATTATGCATTATGTGAAGAAGTACTTGCTATGACTAGAACATAGAAACCATAACTCAATTTCTAAGGCTGTAGCCGTTCCAAGTGATGGCACTGATCCACAAGTCACTTTTCATCCCTCCGAAAGTTTTGTACGCATTAAGGAATTAAACCAAAGTGACGATCTCTTTTACAAAAAAGGCAGCTCATGACATCTCATGGTCTGATTCCCAACACTGTATGAGCATTGCTCTGATATCTCTGCTATTTGTAGCAATCATGTTAATAAAACAGCACACTGGTCATGCATACTGAACTGGAATAAACTCTTGCTGTTGTGCAGGCTGGAACATCTATATCTCATCCATTATGCAAATCTCCAAAGAGCAGCTAAGCAGCAGTTAAATTAATGCAGTCAATAAGATTAGCCACCCATCTAAGTTAATTTTCACTTCAGCAAAACAAAAGCAGTCGTTCTGTTTTCTCATTTGAAAGAAATGTTGCTTGCTGCACTTACTTTGATGCACTCTGCTTCTGCTGTGCTAGATGACCAGGGGGCAGGGGGAATGTTTATACCAGCTCAATCCAGCAACTCTTGCATTGCAAGTCCAAAAACAAAAGTGACACCCAAAGCTCAAACACTGGCTGGGATCCTAAGATAATTTCAGCCAGTCTGCAATCCTGCACACACTTATTTGAGAATAAGTCCTACTTAACTCAGTGCGCCTTACATCTGAGTAAACATGTACAAGATTGAACTGAAAGACATTACTGGCCAGATGTATTCCAGGACACACGGTAAAAACACACACACAGAAACTAAACAGCACTTGGCCAATACAGCCTTGACTCCAAAACTTAATCCGTTCCAGAAGTCTGTTCCAAAACCAAAGCGTTCCAAACCCAAGGTATGCTTTCCCATACAAAGTAATGCAAAATGGATTAATCCATTCCAGACTTTTAAAAACAACCCCTAAACCAGCAATTTAACATCAATTTTACTATCTAACGAGACCGTTGATCCATAAAATGAAAGCAATAATCAATGTACTGTACTATAAAATAAATAAGACAGTATTGCAGATGATATAAATTACATATATAAAAAATCTTATGTGCACTGATGATACTCATTGTTTGGATGGAGGGCTTTTATTCATTTCTGCAGTCACACAATCAAGCAATCAGTAGCTGAACTGGGTTCCACACAGTCACAAAAATGGAGTCACAAGCCACAGTCACAAGTCAGTCCCATAAAACAAAGAACAAGTCACAGTAAAAAAAAAACCACAACGAAAAAGCCACACAAACAAAAATGCAAAAAAATAGCAAAAACAAAAGCCCCAAATATCACCTCTGTGTTGCGTGGGTGCTCGGAACTCAACAATCGACACACTCAACAGGAAGCCTCTGATTAGCAGCGGGGGACTCAATTTACAAACGAAAAACACTCAATAGGAAGCGGAACATGTTCTGCTTCCAAGTCAAAGTTCACAAACCGGAACACCTACTTCCGGGTTTGCAGCCTTCTATTTCCAAGTTGTTTATAAACTAGGCTGTTCTAAAACCAAGGTACCACTGTAATGAAATTACACTGGACCATTTAACGTTAAAAGTCTTAGAAACAACATTATAAAGGCAAGCTCATTTCAACACAGGTTTGTCTGAGGTTTCCAATATACAAATATCTATTTCAAAAGGCAATAAACTCATGCCAGTTGTGGTAAAGTATATCCAACTTTTGATATTATTGCTTATAGTCCCATGGACTGCAAGAAGATCAAACCTATCCATTCTGAAGGAAATCAGCCCTGAGCGCTCACTGGAAGGACAGATCCTGAAGCTGAGACTCCAATACTTTGGCCACCTCACGAGAAGAGAAGACTCCCTGGGAAAGACCCTGATGTTGGGAAAGATGGAGGACACAAGGAGAAGGGGACAACAGAGGACGAGATGGTTGGACAGTGTTTGACCAAACTGCGGGAGGCAGTGGAAGACAGGAGCGCCTGGCGTGTTCTGGTCCATGGGGTCACGAAGAGTCGGGCACGACTAAACGACAAAACAACAAATGTTTATATTCCAACTGCTAGTATCCACAGAACCACAGAATTGTAGAGTTGGAAGCGACCAGGAGGGTCATCTTCTCAATCTCCAGCAAGGCAGGAATCTTTTGCCCAGTGCATCCCTCTTTCTCTCCCTTTCTCCCCCTGCTGTACCCTTGCTCTAGTCAGTAAAACAATACAGGATAAGGCTTGAAGGCACAGGAGGCTACCAACTTGCAAAAGCTGCGCAGGTCTGGTCAGTGCTTTTGATGAGTGAGTGGGGACTGCCTGGGTACCCGTTGTCTTGGGTTCCATGGCAGAAG
Organism: Podarcis pityusensis; assembly: GCF_964106645.2. Taxonomy (NCBI): domain Eukaryota; kingdom Metazoa; phylum Chordata; class Lepidosauria; order Squamata; family Lacertidae; genus Podarcis; species Podarcis pityusensis. Next base: position 96,843,452 of record NC_138027.1, on the reverse strand, counting down.
GAAGGTGGAGCATAAATGTAGGATTAACCCCCCACCATGCAAAAGAACTTAAATCTCATACCCAGTCATTATTCTAATTTGTAATGAAATGCTTTTTGTGGCTAATAGCCAAGTCCATCAAAAATGAAACTGCCAGCTTCTGAGCAAAACTTTCAGCATCCGAAAGAGCAGTTCCTGTTCATTTTACAGAGCAAACTTAAGCACAGTTGGAGGGAAGAGTAAACAAAACAATGGATGTATACTCTCAAGTTTTTTTTAAAAAAAGAGGGATTGAGGCAGCACGCCGTTTTTTGGGGTGGGAAGGGTGGAATCTGAAAGTTTATGCCTTTATTTATGCCATCAAATTTTGGCTGGCTTTTACATATTGCCTCTTCACTGCCAAGTTGTAAGAAAACATCTTCATTGTTGGTATTCAAATCATGGGAGACCTCTACTAAACTCAGTTCATAATTAACCCATCCCACCAAATGCTTTACAGTGGTACCTCGGGTTACAGATGCTTCAGGTTACAGATGCTTCAGGTTACAGACTCCGCTAAAGCAGAAATAGTACCTCGGGTTAAGAACTTTGCTTCAGGATGAGAACAGAAATCGTGTGGCGGCAGTAGGAGGCTCCATTAGCTAAAGTGGTACCTCAGGAACAGTTTCAGATTAAGAACGGACCTCCAGAACGAATTAAGTTCTTAACTCGAGGTACCACTGTATTCTTAATTGCTTCCTAAGACAACTACAGAGCAGTTCTCATTGAGGGAGTTCAGTCTCTTGGTAGTGAGATTTCTCATGATGAGGGGTGCTCTTCTGCAAAGAGGAAAACCAAAAATCATCCTTCAGAGGCTCAGTTTGCATCTAATGTTAAGCCCAACCCATGGCTTAACATGAATGCATGGGCGAGCAGGTTGCTGGAGAAGAGACGCTGAAGGAGAACCAGAATCCAGAGGGAGCTGCAATAGTCCCGAGGCAGCCTGAAGTGCCCCATCTCATTGACGTCACATCCGAGCCTCCAGTAGCCCCTCTAACTACAAACACATGATAGATGATAGATAGATAGATAGATAGATAGATAGATAGATAGATAGATGATAGATAGATAGATAGATAGATAGATAGATGATAGATGATAGATGATAGACAACCATTTTTATTACAGACCTGTGACGTACAACGTGCCTTTCGGAGCATTAACATTAGGAAGGCAGCTGGACCGGATGGAATCATGGGACGGGCTATTAGGGACTGCGCTGCAGAATTAGCTGGTGTGTTTACGGACATTTTTAACCTATCCCTGTTGCAGGGTTCTGTCCCTACCTGCCTGAAGACATCGATTATAGTGCCAGTCCCCAAGCAGTCAGTGGTGGTATCTCTCAATGACTATAGACCAATAGCCCTAACATCTGTCGTTATGAAATGTTTTGAGAGATTGGTGCTAGATCATATTAAGGCTGGTCTTCCATCCACTCTAGACCCGTTCCAGTTTGCATACAGAAGAAATAGATCTACTGATGACGCTATTTCCATCGCTGTCCATACTGTACTGAGTCATCTAGAACGACAGGGAACCTACGCAAGGCTGTTGTTTGTGGACTACAGTTCTGCCTTCAATACAATTCTGCCAGACAGGTTATTTCTTAAAATGACCAATTTGGGTATACATCAGAAGATCTGTCTGTGGGTAAGGAATTTCCTGACTGATAGGCCGCAGACAGTGAGAATGGGCCCTTACTATTCTTCTACTCTAGTATTAAGCACAGGAGCCCCTCAGGGATGTGTGCTAAGTCCCTTTCTCTATTCCCTGTACACATTTGATTGCACCCCACTGTATAAGTCCAACACAATCATCAAATTTGCGGATGATACAACAGTGGTGGGGCTCATTAGTGAGAACGATGAGACTGCTTATAGGAAAGAAGTACAGGGGTTAATTCAATGGTGTAAAGAAAACAATCTTATGCTTAACACCAAAAAAACCAAAGAACTCATAATTGACTTTAGGAGAAAGAAAAGTGTATTTTTACCATTGCACATAAATGGCGAGGAGGTGGAGAGGGTTGGTAGTTTTAAATATCTGGGCATTTACATCTCTGAGGACCTCTCATGGACTGCAAATATTAATATGGTTGTGAGGAAGGTGCAGGGGAGGTTGTATTTCCTGAGAATGCTCAGGGGACTGAATCTATCTCAGCACCTACTTCTGTCCTATTATCACAGTACCATCGAGAGTGTCTTAACCTATAGTATATTATCGTGGTATGGGAGCAGCTCTGAAACGGATAAAAAAGCTTTACAGAGAATAATTAAAATTGCCCAGAATGTTATTGGGCTCCAACTACCAACCCTGGATGAGATCTTCACGTCTCGCACTTTGAAGAAGTCACACAATATCCTGAGAGATCCCACCCATCCTGCTCACAACTTCTTTGAACTGTTGCCTTCGGGCAGAAGATATAGGACAATGAAAACACGAACCACACGCCTTCTGAATAGTTTCTATCCAAGAGCTCTGATTGCACTAAATAATGATCTCAGGGCCAGTTGCAAGAAATAGCAAGCAGGGAGTAGGAAGGAATGAGACAGGTTTTTAGGTTATGTTATGCCTTTAATAGGTTATGTTACATTCTGGAGTATGATATGTTTTTTATAGATTATGTCTGAATAGGATGAGAGTGTTGGAGATACGTGCAAATGTGTATGTGAACCCGGTCTTTGGGTGGGTGTTTGATTTTCGTTGTTGTGTATACTGTGTATATACGGACAATGACAATAAATTTATCTTATCTTATCTTATCTTATCTTATCTTATCTTATCTTATAGATAGATAGATGATAGATAGATGATGATAGATAGATAGATGATAGATGATAGATAGATAGATAGATAGATAGATAGATAGATATATCACTGTGTCATAAAAAATATATCAAAGCTGTTTAAAGCAATAAAAATATAAAACCATATAATAAAAAGTGAAAAACGGACATCAATTAGCCATTGTGGAAGGTTGTATTGCATGCACAGATCTGGTAGAATAGAAAAGTTTTCAGCAGACATTCATTCATTCATTTAGTAATATAAAAGTTGACACAGAAGGCACTTGCTGAATCTCTGCTGGCAGAATATTCCTCAGGACTGGGCGGATGACACTAAAGACTTGGTTTCTTCTTGTTCTCAAATGAGCCTCATCAACTTGGGGAACTACCACCACCATTCCTGTAGATGATCTCAGTGATCGAGCCAGGATATAAAGGTTCAGGTGATTCCTGAGGTACCCATGACTTTTTCACCAAAGACTCCAGAGGGCCTTATGCCCATATGGTTCCCAGGTTGCTTCCTTTCCAGGCAGGTTGCAGAGCCAGGCCTGCTTAGCTTCACCTACATCATGTTCCTGCAGACCATTCTCTGAGCCAGATCTCCAACCCTGCCCCATTGCACCTATCTGAAAGTGAATGCAGGTAGGACTGATTCTGCTTCTAAAAAGAGGATGGAGGGAGATATAAACGCCCATCCCCTTATTGTGAAATCCCCTTAAAATATGAACCTTAATAATTATGACCGTGTTGTTCACTAGCTCAGTCTGGTACCCTCCAGATGTTGTTGGAAGCCAACTCCCATCAGCCCAGCCAGCATGCCCAATGGCCAGGAATGACTGGAACTGGGAGGTCAACCATCTCTGGAGGGTCCCAGGCCTCGGAAGGCTGGACTAGGGAATCTTTAGGCACCTTCCAGACCTCCTAGGTGTGGCCATCCATCTGTCCTGTGAGACAATGGAGTGTGCCTCTGGGGGTGACGTCAAACTGCTGAAGCCACCTCCCCGGGGCACAAGCCTGGGCAATGAATGTTTATGGAGGTCCTGAGCTGCCCAGGCAACAAGACCCCCCTCTCGGCCTCTCTGATGTGGTCCAAAGGAAAGCAGAGCTATACGTTTGGCACCAGCCTGGCTGCAGGAGTAGCTGAAAGGAGGCATGTAAGGCACTATCTGTCTTAGGACTCCACTCCTGATTTACTCCTTAAGCCAAATATATCTCTGCAGAAATGACCTTCTTGATGGTCGGACCTATTATCGATCTCCTCCGCTCCTTCTGCTGGAGCCTGTCTTCGCATGCAGGGGAAGTCCCTATCACACCGAGGGTTTGAGACCCATCGGCTACCCTCACCTGGTTTAGCTGGCATGGGAAGGGCTTCCAGGCCTACGTTAATTAGACATCAGCTGGCCTCCTTATTCCACCAATGCAGAGCATCCATCATTTTAATGCTGCAATTTCTTCTTGCTGCTGTTCCTGGGTATCTGTATTCATAACGAAGTGTGACAAGGCATCCTACAAGCCTCTCTCTTTGCCTCAGCCTGATGTAAACTGTAAAGAATCTGACAAAGAAGGGAGCGTGGATTGATGCTCAGCACCAGATCGCACCCTTGGGATTCATATACTTTATCCTTTTTATGTTTCTGCTCACATTTGTGCTCTTGCGCAAAGCCAAGGGGACGGAGTTAAAGATGACAGAGACTATCCAAAAGCCGTTACTTTCCTCCTAGCAAACAGAGTGCATGGATGTGACAGTAATCACGCAGGGTCCTCCACTGTTACTGGCGACTTCATAATAGGGCACACTATAGATTTAGGATAGACGGGAATGTCGCCTCGGGGCTCACAAAGCTCCTCCAAGCAGTTAGATTTCACCGGAAATGTAAGCAGAAAGGAATGGCACTAACCCACAGATAAATCTGCAATCTGATTAGATGTAGAAAAAGGCAGGCAGACTTAATAACACTGCCTTACATCCGAATTAGTGACAGGAAAGTTTTGTCATGCTGTGTCATCCGTGTGTTGCGTGCAAACCATTCTCAGGGATGGCAAAGGCAGAAAAATCCAAATGCCCACCTACTGCCCAGTGCTAAACTTGTACAGTGGTACCTCGGGTTACATAAGCTTCAGGTTACAGACTCCGCTAACCCAGAAATAGTACCTCGGGTTAAGAACTTTGCTTCAGGATGAGAACAGAAATCGTGCTCCAGCGGCAGGAGGCCTCATTAGCTAAAGTGGTGCTTCAGGTTAAGAACAGTTTCAGTTAAGAACAGACCTCCGGAACGAATTAAGTACTTAACCCAAGGCACCACTGTAATACTTTGGTCACCTCATGAGAAGACAAGACTCCCTGGAAAAGACCCTGATGTTGGGAAAGATGGAGGGCACAAGGAGAAGGGGACGACAGAGGACGAGATGGTTGGACAGTGTTCTCGAAGCTGCAAACATGAGTTTGACCAAACTGCGGGAGGCAGTGGAAGACAGGAGTGCCTGGCATGCTCTGGTCCATGGGGTCACAAAGAGTCGGACACGACTAAACGGCTAAACAACAACAATACCACTGTAATAGTGAACTAACAGTGCAATCCTATACAGGTCCACTCAGAAGCCCCCATTGAGTTACCAACAGGTGAGTATAAGGTTGCAGCCCAAAGACCAGATACTCCAACTATCCAAATTTTTGACAGTCTCTGTTTTCTGGTACCTGAACCTTGAAAGACATATCCCTATCTTGCCTGTCACTGTGAATGCCCTTTCATAAGTTTGTCAGTAAGCACAAAGGTGCGCTGGAGTTCTTCAGAAGTTCCTACTTCCTCTCCCTGGCCTCCAGAAATTCAGTGTCTATTTGTTTGTGTGTGCGCATGCATAATAACTTTAAAGCACATGCATGCAAGCGCAGGGTGGTCACAAGAGTCACACTGCTTCCTGTCACATAACCACCTTTCCAGATACAGTGGTACCTCGCAAGACGAATGCCTCGCAAGACAAAAAACTCGCTAGACAAAAGGGTTTTTTGTTTTTTGAGCTGCTTCGCAAGACGATTTTCCCTATGGGCTTGCTTCGCAAGACGGAAACGTCTTGCAAGTTTGTTTCCTTTTTCTTAACACCGTTAATACAGTTGCAACTTGACTTCGAGGAGCAACTCATAGAACGCGGTGTGGTAGCCTTTTTTGAGGTTCTTAAAGACTTTGCAGATTTTTGAAGCTTTTCCAAAACTTTCCCGACACCGTGCTTCGCAAGACGAAAAAATCGCAAGACGACAAAACTCGTGGAACGAATTAATTTCGTCTTGCGAAGCACCACTGTAATAGGCAAGCATTGCAACACCACTTTTAAAAATGCATCGGGAGAGGAATTTAGAGAGAAGTAGCAGTGGAGGAGGGAGGGGCTCTTTACCCTTTCCCCACCAAGCCTCCCAATCTCCCCAACAAATGGCTCCCTGTGGGATTTCAATAGCATTGGTACCCTAATGGGGCAAATTCCTACAGGGCATCAAATCTCCTATCCGTGGTTAGAAGATTTGTTAAGTGTTCCATCTGCATCAAAAACGAGAAAGAAAACAAGGGATATGAATGGACAGGAAGGCAAACAGAGGGGGTAATCAACCCTATATTGATTTGAAAGAACCAGTTACATTTTTGGCTAAAGGAACCTCCTATTTTAATGCTGTCGGTCTCCGAGTGCTCTAGCGATTGCACATGTCTTTGCTCCATCTTGGATCTATCACGGAAACTGCCTTTTCCCTGTTTCCTCTGTCTTGGCATCTTCTGAATTGCTTCAGAATTTCCATTTCATAAGGCAAATTTTCTTTGGCACACAAGTCAGCCAGAGAGCCTTAGGCATTTAAAAAAAAAAAAAAAAACACCTCTCCCCCACTTTTTTTGAAAAAGCACACAGGAGAGAGATGCCTTTGAGCTGCTAGCAACCCGTCCCTGTGCCAATAATATCCAAACTGGTCCCTTCAGCCAACTTTCATGACTGCATGTAAAACATATGCATTTCCATGGTATGAGACTGCCAAGTGTGTGTGTGTGTGTGTGTGTGTGTGTGTGTGTGTGTAGCAACCCAAACATAAGGCTCTGTTAAATTACTTGTAGATTACATTTTAAAAGCTCCATGGGGTGTTTCACAAAGGCAAAGCTTTCTGACCTGCAACTGTTTTCAATTCTTTGCTGTCCCCCAACCCCCCGGACTTCGGTGCTTTCTTCAACACATGCCACACAGAAACACGCACACCCCACAGTGCATCTTGGCTTCCCACTGTTGGAAACGCCTGGCTACTGTCATGTTTCTGCCACGGGCAATCCATAGACACACACTAAGCAAAGTTGCCACCAACTCATCCGACAATTCTTCCTTTCACAGCTCTTCCCACAGTCAGGATTTGCGCTTATCTACGTTCACTACTTCAGAACTGTTCCAACATGACTACCCTTTGAACACAAAGCACAACAGGGTCGCACATCACTGCGGCTCTCCTTGGCACTTCTGGTCTAAAACTAATCTGATTCCACCCCCCAATTATGACCAGTGGTGTAATGGAGTAGGGATGGGCGGGAACTGAGCGCCACTGTTATTTCACAGTGGGGGCAATGATGTCATCTCCCAGGACGCTGTTTGTTAATCCGCATGCCAAATAAATAAGCTTTTTATCAGAGAGAAACCTACTGAATGAGCTTAAGCAGAGGAAGAGGAAGGTTATGCATTAGCGTGCACAGCTAAGGGTTGAACTGCCACTTTTATTCCAACCAAAACGCTGCAAAACAGCAAGCAAGCTCTTGAGTCCACCAGAAGCCTTCATTAGGCTAGATGATAAACAAAGTGGGGGGGGGGGGAGATGTAAAAAATGTTGCCTTGGTATGGATGCCATTATTGTTGCTACAACAGTGGTACCTCAGGTTACAGACGCCAGAACGAATTAAGATCTTAACCCAAGGTACCACTGTATTATTATCTTGCCATAGTATTGCCCTTTAGTAACTGAGCTTCTTTCACATTAAGAGTGACACTACTACTCATACCAGGACTGCTTCCAGGTTTGGAGGGAATTGGCCAAAATGCCCTCTACTTGTCCCCCTCCTCCTTTTCTTGGTCCCCCCTTTGCCAGTACAGTGGTACCTCAGGTGAAGTACTTAATTCGTTCCAGAGGTCCGTTCTTAACCTGAAACTGTTCTTAACCTGAAGCACCACTTTAGCTAATGGGGCCTCCAGCTGCCGCCGCGCCGCCAGAGCACAATTTCTGTTCTCATCCTGAAGCAAAGTTCTTAACCTGAAGCACTATTTCTGGGTTAGCAGAGTCTGTAACCTGAAGCGTATGTAACCTGAGGTACCACTGTATATTTATTTATTTTTCCCTGATGGGACTCAAGGCAGCTTACAGATAAAAACATGAACTGCTAAAAACGTGAAAAAAATCAATCATCAAAAATACAATTAAACATATATACGATAGCTTTTAAAAACAGACAATCACAAGCAAAACATCACAGCGCCAGCCCTTTCATTAAAAGCAGCCAGTTCCCAAAAGCCTGTTGGAACTAGGTTTTCACCTGCTCGTGGACGGACAGCAAGGAGGGAGCCAGTCTAGCTTCTCTGGGAAGGGAGTTCCAAAGTCAGGGAGCAGCCACCGAGAAGGCCCTCTCCTGTGTCTTCACTAAGCATGCCTGTGAGAGTAGCAGGACCTCCCGCAAGAAGCCTAGAATCCACGCAGGTTTGTATGGGGAAAACGGTCTTTCAGATAACTTGGACCTAAGATGCATAGGTCTGCTTAATGCCTGCTATGGTCAAAAATCCATCTTTCTTGTTGTTATTGGTGGTGGTTTGCAGTCTTAGAAACAGTGTGACTACTTATTAATTGCATTTTTAATTTGAAAAATTAAACTATGGGTATGTGGCAACAGGGATTGTCGTGGCAAGCCCCTGCACTTCAGAATTTGCTGTTGCAACACTGATTCTAGTTTCCAGTACACGGCAGAGGTGTCAATGAATAGAGGAAGCCAAGCTCTCCCATAGAGAATCATGGCTAGTGGCAACTTTTAGTTTTGACTGAGAGATCAGGCTGCATGTCACACTCCAGCCACCTAGTTCTCAAAGGGTGTGGCGCACCACATTCGTGTGGCAGGAGAGGATGGCAAGTGTGGTGGGAAAATTCAAGGACCGTCAATTCTGTATTTCAGGAATGAGACATGTTCTTATGTAGCTGCATTGTTTTATACTTTCTGGCTGTCCCCTGATCATATTATAAAGTAATAATAATAATAAATTTTTATTTATACCCCACCCTTTCCGGTTCAGAAAACCGGGCTCAGGGCGGCTAACAGCAAATTTAAAACACTTAATTGATGCAACAAAAAACAGCATAAAATACCATATAAAGCATGAATAACAATAAATTCAGAATTCAAAAATCAATTTAGGGGGGAAATCCATCCAATAAACATTAGATGATCACCAGGGCTAGCTGGCTAAATTAGTCCAATTTGGGCCAGCGAGGAGACCAGGGGAGAATTAGCTGTGGGATCCCAGAGTGGGTAATCTTCATGAAAAGGGGAGGGGGAGGGAAGGAAGGGGAATAAAAGATCAGGCTAAGTTCAAATTGAAAGCCAGGTGGAATAGCTCTGTTTTACAGGCCCTGCGGAAGGAAGTTAAATCCTGCAGGGCCCTGGTCTTGTTCTGTGTCGTGTTCTGTGTTCTAAATCAAGCCCTGCTAGGAGTTATTTCCAATTTCTTATTGACAAAAAATTTGGCGTGGCACGAACAAATTTTTATTCTGAAAGTGGCCCAGAGAAAAAGGTTCAGGAATCGCTGCTCAATACTTTTTTACTTTTTCAATGTATGCAATCCAGAGCAGGCATTACTGGGGTCACAAACTTTGCCCCAATTTCCTCCTGCTTCCTTAATCAATCTCTCTCACACACACACACTTCTTGGAGTCAAAGTAATTCTAGGATCTTCTCCTTTGGCTTTTCATTTCTGAATGTAGTCTGGAGAACAAGGAAAAAATGTGCAAGGCAATTGCTTGGTCTTGATCTCACCATGTGCTGGAATATGGTCACAGTGGGAAGAGGATGTCAAAGTGTGAATAGGCTTAAATTCATTTTCTTCAACTTAGGAAAGCACTGAAGCCCTACAACGCATCAGCTTTTCTACGTACTGTACCTTTCAAACCAGAATTGCACCTACTTTCAATATTTTTGTAAGGCACACGTCATTGCTTGCTATTATGGATTGTCAGTGATATGATATGTTGATTAAAATGGAAGGGAAGGGAAAATTCATAAAAAATATGAGATGCTAGTTGCTAGGTGATAGGTGGAAACTCTCCCACAGCATGAAAAACATCTCTCAAGGTCCATAACATGGGATGCCTACTAGCATGAAATAAAATGAGAAATATTCTCTAGAATAGAGCCAGGGTTTAATCTTTTTAAAAAAAAAAACCACACAAGGTGGCTCAAGATGGAGGGTCTGAAATGAGCAATCTTGAGTTGAGGATGCCTTTAAGATAGAAAATGAGTATTTTTAGTAAGGTATTTTGCTGACCCTGGAGACTAAATTCAGCAAAAGGTATTTATATTTCATTAAATATCATGCATCACATCAAGAACTAATAATGAAGTACATGTTAGGAGCAGGAAATAACAGTGCTGTTGGTTCAAATCTTACCTCAGCCACAAGAATGCAAAGATTGCTTGATATAGCACTTTTTGTATTCAGCCCTGCTCTAAAAAAATAGAATAATATCAAAAGATGCAATGGGGCATTCCTCTCATCAAATATTTTTTTATATAAAACTACTAGTACAATTTAGAGTTGTGCTTTTATACAAAACAATACCAAAGCAATTTTGCAATACATACAAAGTTTACCCAATTCATCTACATACTTCTACAATGCAGCTTCTGACTTAACAGGTTCATGCTTTAGTTTACAATCAAATCTGCTTTTTTTCTAATTGTTTATTAAAGCTATACAGAGAACTTTATAGTAGAGTGGTATCTTAGTTCCCAAACTCAATCCGTTCTGGAAGTCTGTTCAACTTCCAAAATGTTTGCAAAATAAGGCGCAATTTCTGATTGGCTGATTGGCCCCGGAAACAATGCCGACAGCTGAAACAGACGTTCGGCTTCCAAAAAAAGTTCATAAACTGGAACACTTACTTCCGGGTTTGCGATGTTCGGGAACTGATTTGTTCAGGAGCCAAGCCATTTGGGAACCAAAGTACCACTGTATGTCATTAACAAAGGAGTGAAGTTAAGCACAATTTACAGTAGAATCCTATTCATGTCTATTTAAAAGCTCCAGTGAGTTCAATGCGACTTCTGCTCAAGAATCGGGATTCAAGAGGACCTTAAAAAATTGGAAAACTGGGCCCAAACTAACAAAATGAATTTCAGTGGGGACAAATTTAAGGTTTTACACTTAAGCAGGAATAACCAGCTGCACAAATGAGACGGGGAACGACTTATATTGTGAAAAGGGTCTAGGGGTCTTAGTAGACCACAAGCTTAACATGTTTGATTCTATGAATCACCAGTGTGATATAGCAGCAAAAAAAGCTAATGCTAGTCTAGTCTAGTCAAAGGTCCATATACAGTGGTACCTCGCACGACGAATGCCTCGCAAGACGAAAAACTCGCAAGACGAAAGAGTTTTTCGTTTTTTGAGTTGCTTCGCAAGACGAATTTCCCTATGGGCTTGCTTCACAAGACGAAAACGTCTTGCAAGTTTGTTTCCTTTTAGATTTTCAATGCATTCCTATGGGAAACCGTGCTTCGCAAGACGAAAAATTCGCAAGATGAAAAAACTCGCAGAATGAATTAATTTCGTCTTGCGAGGCACCACTGTAGTTAAAGCTATGGTTTTCCCAGTAGTGATGTATGGAAGTGAGAGCTGGACCATAAAGAATTGATGCTTTTGAATTATGGTGCTGAAGGAGCCTCCTGAGAGTCCCATGGACTGCAAGAAGAACAAACCCCTCCATTCTGAAGGAAATCAGCCCTGAGTGCTCACTGAAAGGACAGATTGTGAAGCTGAGGCTCCAATACTTTGGCCACCTCATGAGAAGAGAAGACTCCCTGGGATGTTGGGAAGGATTGAGGGCACAAGGAGAAGGGGACGACAGAGGATGAGATGGTTGGACAGTGTTCTCGAAGCTACTAACATGAATTTGACCTCACTGCATGAGGCAGTGGAAGACAGGAGTGCTTGGCGTGCTCTGGTCACGAAGAGTTGGACACGACTAAATGACTAAACAACAACAACAGCAGCAGTCTAGGCTACATCAACAGAGGTACAGTGCCCTGATCAAGGGAAGTAATAGCCTTATTACACCACAGTTCAAGAAGGACACTGACAAACTGGAACGTGTCCAGAGGAGGGCAACCAAAATGGTCAAAGGCCTGGAAACGATGCCTTATGAGGAACGGCTAAGGGAGCTGGGCATGTTTAGCCTGGAGAAGAGGTGGTTAAGGGGTGATATGATAGCCATGTTCAAATATATAAAAGGATGTCACATAGAGGAGGGAGAAATGTTGTTTTCTGCTGCTCCAGAGAAGCGGACACGGAGCAATGGATCCAAACTACAAGAAAGAAGATTCCACCTAAGAGCTGTTCGACAGTGGAATTTGCTGCCAAGGAGTGTGGTGGAGTCTCCTTCTTTGGGGGTCTTTAAGCAGAGGCTTGACAACCATATGTCAGGAGTGCTCTGATGGTGTTTCCTGCTTGGCAGGGGGTTGGACTCGATGGCCCTTGTGGTCTCTTCCAACTCTATGATTCTATGATTCTAGGAACGGTTGAGGGAATTGGGTATATTTAGCCTGGAAAAGAGGAGACTGAGAGGGGTAGGATAGGCATGAAAGGAGATTCCAACTAAACATCAGAAAGAACCTTCTGACAGTAAGATCTGTTCAACAGTGGAACAGACTTCCTTGAAAGGTGGTGGGCTCTCCTTCAGTTGAGGTTTTGATGCAGAGGTTGGGTGGCCATTTGCCAGCCACCACAAATTGACAACAGGCTTTTCTCAGTTCAACAATTCTGGGGGGGAAAGCACAGAATGGGCTTCTTTTCCTAAGAGAAGGGTGAGTACATCTGGACTGCATCTTGTGACGGCTCCTCCAACCCACCTCAGTTCCTCTACAAATCTTATGCTAGCCTTTGGTCTTACATTGGTCGCGTCTGCATGTAATTCATGGTTTAACCCTACACGGATGAGCTGCAGTGATCCCAGGCAAAGTGTTGGGGTTGTTTGCACCCCTTTCCCCCAAAACTCTTCTTGCGTAGCCACAAACAGGACTTATGCAGAGAGAAGTTTCACTTTCAAAGACTGTAAGCTTTAAACCAAAAATCCTGGTTTAAAACAAAAGCTTGGCTTAAAACCAGTTTTTATATCAGCTGTGTAGGAGACACTGGCCAGTCTATCCCCAAACAAACCCAAGGGGGCAGGACCTTACATATTAAAATGTGATGAGTAAGTCAAGAGAACCAAAATACTGAATTAAAGCAAAGGTGCTTACAAATGACCTGCTTATTGAACATACAACCTGATTTGTTTGCAGGGAGATGAGACAACACTGGCTATTTAATGAGCATTCATTCTGATCTGTTTGTGGGGAGGATAGATGACACTGCATCAAAGCAAGAGTTATCTCACAGTTTCTGTATTGCAAGAAGTTTGGTCAGAGGAATTCTTCTAAGGTCTCCCTAAAATACACAATTAAAAACCAAAACTAAAAACTAAAGGTGACCTCAAAAAAAATGAGCAGATCTGATGGAAGAATATTTTTTTTGCATCCTAAAGCAAGTTATTCCTGATTTCCACGGGAAGAAAGCTTTCATGAGCTGAAGCTCTGCGAAAGGAATACAACTCCCTGAAAGGCCTTATTTGGTAATAGAGCAGCAACGTTCTTAATCTTCTATGGGTCACAAGTCAAAGGAGATGAAAGGTGCCGTTTACGAAGGCTAATGCTACATTTATTTTTCGAAAATTCAGGAGGCAGCCACTTCCCATTTGCCTCCAGGAAAATAGAGGGCACCAGGAGAAAAGGGTGGTGGCGGAATAGAGCTGGAAAAGAAACTAAAATAACATTTATCTTTAGTGGTGATTGGCATCATTTCTCCTTTTATGTCATTCTTATAAAGCAATTCAAGAATGGTTCTGAAGATCATAAAATGTGTGTTAAAATGTCTTGAAGCTTTCACTGGGCAAAGTGGAACTTTGGCTCAATTGCAAAACAAACAGGAGGATATTTAAAGGGCAAATAAAATGCAGGTCAGTTACTGCACTCGATTGCAGCCAAGCAGGGTCTATTTTATAAAAATGTAACCAGATACTGATCATTTGCATGGGTTATTTCGTTTAAAAATATGGAAATTTAAAAGTAGGGGCAGAACTATACAACAACAACAGATGGCAGATTTTAAAGAAATGATCAAGTTGTCTGAAAGCTAAACAGGTGGCTATGCTTGTTAAGAGACGTTAAAAAGTTAGGGAAGAGAAAGGGTAGATCTACACACAGGGAAACACCCCCCCCCCCGTAAATAAGTCTTAAATCGTTATAACAAAAGAAAAAAACACTATGTAAAATTGCATAGTAAATTTTTGTGCTCTACAGTGCCATCTGGTGTTGCATGTTTATAATGCATTCAAAATGCTGGTTTCTGACTAATGTAGCTGAGTCCATAATCTACTGCCAAAACAACATTTAAACAAAGGGCAGTGAAGCCTCTGGTCACCTTATCAAGAACCATTAATGAAGTAATTAAACTGGAGGTCTCATCTTTATTTTATTACAAGCAGAGGAGGTCCTTCATTGGGGCAGAGAGACCCTCTGCCAGCGCCCACCATCACTCTACCTCTACCATATTCAGCCTCCCCACCACCACGAACAAGTCAGAGGTTACTTTTGCACTTGCTTGTGGTCCAGTCTAATTTGTTTCTTCTTCCTGCCATGGATGCATCTGCGATCTCTCTTCAGCATCTGTGTCTCCTCCGGCCCCTGTATACAGATACCTGGGCAGTGGGACAGGACACCACTATCCCCATGTATAATAAACTCTCCAGACTGCATGGCAGTGAGGAACGCTCTGCTTCGCTGCTCAGTTTTGCTATGAATGAATGGTTCTCCTGAGCCAATCAGAAGACAGTTGTTGATTTTTAGTAGGGCGTCTGTGAAGGTCACCCCCAGCCAATCCAGTTGCTTCCTGCAGTTTTTAAATATACATTTTATTAAGGCTTTCCAAAATGCAATACAATAAATAACTAATCTAAACAAAAACAGAGGGGGGGAAAGGATCGTGCATTCCTCCCCCCCGCCCCATGGTTTGAACTGTGGAAAAATGGCATACAAATAAAATTACAAATGTATGTATGCAACTTGTGCCTGCTGAAAGGTTGTCTTCTGTATAACCCTGTCCTCTTTTACACCTGGACACTTGAAAAAGAGGTACAATGGTACCTCGGGTTAAGTACTTAATTAGTTCCGGAGGTCTGTTCTTAACCTGAAACTGTCCTTAACCTGAGGTACCACTTTAGCTACTGGGGCCTCCCACTGCAGCTGCGCCACCGGAGCACAATTTTTGTTCTCATCCTGAAGCAAAGTTCTTAACCTGAAGCACTATTTCTGGGTTAGCGGAGTCTGTAACCTGAAGTGTATGTAACCTGAGGTACCACTGTACTGATATGCAGCATGATCAGGTCTATTCAGATTGCAGCCTGCGCTCCCTTTTCTTGAGCAAGTTATTTCCCTCCAAATCTCACCACTTTGCCATCTGTGAAGTGATCTTGGGAACCATTTGTGGGACCAGCAAACTGGAGTGGTAGGTTCTCATATGCGCTCCTGCAAACTCCTCCCCTCCACAAAGCAGATGATTTTAACTATGGCATCAACATTAACTTTAACCACTAGGCTGTTTTCACTGCTAAACCAAATGGTTGCAATGTCTGGCTTCAAATCCCAATGAGGGACAGGATTTTAGGAGGCCTTGCATAGGATGTAGAAAGCCAAACAGAGGCTTATGAGAGCTGCAAAAGCTGGAGCTCTGGATGCAATTGGGATGCCTGCCATGGAAGTATTAATATTTATACCACAAGCACTTTGTAAAACCTCCTTATCTTCTTTTTTTACAGCTGCTGTTCATAAAACTAAAAAGGCACCACCTCTTTTTACGAGTGGATGATGGGCTCCACCCATCACTAGGCACAAGATTTCCACAGACACTGTCCCAAAACATATGCACACTGACTTGGGCGTAAATCTGGGCTTACAGCTGCGTAGACGTCAGTAGGATTGCATGGAAATTTACTTATTGGGTGTCTTTGAGCAACTATGATATAAAAGCACATCTTTGTGCATCAAGAAATGCATTAGCATCCCAAACCATCCAGGACCTGATTCCTTCCTAATTAAAACCAAATGTTCAACACCAATGAAGCTAGATTTAAAATCTGAGGTTCTTTCAAAGGAATACTGAGACTTTTCTGAGGGAACAGGTAATCTTTGTCAGATTGGGTATGTGTCCAAACATGTCAAGGTTATATTGCACTGCCCACGGGACTGCCTTTGAAAAACATGCACATAATTTCTTCTCCTTCTGTTTGTGAAAACATTCACAAATTTCAAGATGAGACACTTACTCATGAACAATGCCCTACTGTGACAATGCCCTACTGTGTCCCTTTCCCCACTGTCCAGGGCGATGCTATGTATCCTGTATATAATAAATACTCTTGCAAGGCAGCTTATAAATATTTTAATTTTTTTAAAAAATGAGAGAAAGGAAAAATATGCACCTGTCCAGCCAACATTTTTGCTCTATGCAGACAACTGGCATGTGGAAATTATATTTTTCTATATCTTAGCGAAGGTGATGAGATTGACTGGTTCCACTGCTCCTGGTTTGGGACTGAAGCTTTTTGATATTGTTTTCTGTTTGCTCGTTTTTATCAATAGTTAAGTTATAAGTTGGACGCGGGTGGCGATGTGATCTAAACCACAAAGCCTAGCGCTTGCCGATCAGAAGGTCGGCGGTTCGGATCCCCGTGACGGGGTGAGTTCCTGCTGCTCAGTCCCTGCTCCTGCCAACCTAGCAGTTCGAAAGCACATCAAAGTGCAAGTAGATTAAATAGGTACCGCTCCGTCGGGAAGGTAAACGGCATTTCTGTGCGCTGCTCTGGTTCGCCAGAAGCGGCTTAGTCATGCTGGCCACATGACCGGAAGCTGTACGCCAGCTCCCTCGGCCAATAAAGCGAGATGAGCGCCACAACTCCAGAGTCGGCCACAACTGGACCTAATGGTCCCTTTACCTTTAAGTTATAAGTTTTACTTAACTTATAACTTAAAGGTAAAGGGACCATTAGGTCCAGTTGTGGCCGACTCTGGGGTACCTCGCAAGACGAAACATCATGAAAACATTCACAGGCAGCCCAACGTTCACTCTTTCAGTTTAATACAGCCCCTAGCTATCTTGTGAGAAAGATGACCGGCAACTCACCACTGCTCCCCCATCTCATCTCTCACTTTTGCTAAACTTTGGAGAAAGTAAGGAGAAAGTAGGTCTCTCTATTGCTGTTTAACATCTTCTCCCATCACAGCACAAACAAAATACAGGCATTCCCTCTCTGCTCAGCCCAATGAATTTGCCAGAAAGCTTGTTGGGTTAAGAGAGGGAAACGGGGGCAAGCGAAAACAGAAGCTGGCCAGAAAGCCAAGTCAACACTCATGGATTCCTGTAGATTCGTGTAGAACTACCATTATTAAAATACAGGAGACCGAAACATCTTAATCTGAGATGTCTGAGATCAAGTCTTTGATTAGAATATTGTTATTTACTTTTCACCCAAGCAAACAGTGCTGTTTCTGTTTGAGCTAAGAGGCATGGATAATTAAGACAATACTCCTTCGATAACTGATTTTTTTCTAGATTCTGAAAATACTGGGATGCTACAGGGATTTCTACGTAAACAAACAAGCATTACACACACACACACACACACACACACACACACACACCCCACCCATGGGACAGAACATGTAACCTTGTGACTATCCTCGCTCAGTGCTAAACTGCGGTGCAATCTTACGCATGTCTCCCTGCAGGTAAGCCCTACTGAATTCAGTGGGACTTGTTCCTAGGTGTGTATAGGATTGAAGCCTTACTGTTCCTTTGTCTGTATCAAAGTGTGGAGCAGAAGACTATTTATAAAAAATTAAATAAATTTAAGTTTCATCTTCAGGGTTTAGTGAAAGACCGTTAGCCCCAGAAAAATAAGATGGCTATCTGAAATTTCCTTCTGCTTTCCCCGCCAACTTGCCCCATGCACAGTGGTACTCATTTATTTGGTCTTGCATCTTTTAATACGCCAGCCCTGCGACACCGATGGAAGTTCCACCCAGTGATCCTTCTGCCCATCTGTTTTCATGTCTCAACGGGCACAGCAGGCATGTTCAAAGGCAAGTGTCAAGCCACCAGGAAATCCTGACAGTTTCTTAAACCTTCAGGGTATCACATACTGCTCAAAGCCAGCCTCTCTTGCGTGGAAAAACAGACCAAAGTATGAAAGCAGGCATTTCCCCCCACCAGTTCAACCTGAACAGGCAGGTACTGGAGTAAATGTCCCAGGACTAATATTGCCCAGAATTAAATATTTTCATCTCTGTTTTGATTTTTTCATTTGACAACAGAAGCAATACTCCTCAAAAGGAGAGCGAATCCTAGTTCTGAAGAGAGGAGGGACCGGGTGAGTCTTCCACATGTTCATTAAAAGTGAGGCAAGGGATTTTCAAAGGCGCTTCATTTGGGTAGAAGAAATGTTTAACTGAACGCATTAAGAAAAACAGTAAATGGGCAGTCCATCCATTTGCCAAATGATTCTGTTTTCTTACTGAAACTATACAGCATATAGACTGTGTCCTGGGGTACCCTGACATGCCACAACAGAAGAGAAATAAAAGGGCAAGGAAAGGTTCCTGTAGCTTCAGTGTACGGATCTCCAGAGCAGGCTACTCTGCATGATTCATTGCTTTGGGTTTGTCTCCTTCTGCTTGCCCCTCACTAACACTAGGGGCAGACAATCTTGCTTTGGGAGGGGCTGGAACATTGGGTCACTTCCAATACCAAGACCCACAGGCCACATGAAGCAGCTTCCTCGCAGGGTGCAGAAGCAAGGTGTTGGGAGGACAGAGGATCCAGCCTAAGTCTCTGATCCCATCCCTGCCAAGCCCTCAGAACACCCCCTTTTTGGGGGGGTGGAAATTACACCAGCCTCAGCTCAGCCAGGATGAGCAAGTTGTGCTGGGGGCTTAGCACCACTTGAGGTGGGAATCAGCTGGCTGAGCTAGAGATCCGCCACATCCTAATAATAATAATAAATTTTTATTTATACCCCACCCTCCCCAGCCAAGACCGGGCTCAGGGCGGCTAACAACCAATAATAAAAACAAGTTGATTAAAATACAATTTTAAAAAGATTAAAATATAACATTAAAACATTAGGATGCAGCCTCTTCACAGGAGGAGAAAGGAAAAAGAAAGAGGGGGAGGGAATCAAACTGATTCTAAGCCAAAGGCCAGGTGGAACAACTCTGTCTTACAGGCCCTGCGGAAAGAGATCAGATCCCGCAGGGCCCTGGTCTCATGAGACAGAGCGTTCCACCAGGCCGGAGCCAGTGTTGAGAAGGCCCTGGCTCTGGTTGAGGCTAATCTAACTTCCTTAGGGCCTGGGACCTCTAGAGTGTTGCTATTTATGGACCTTAAGGTCCTCCGTGGGGCATACTGGGAGAGGCGGTTCCATAGGTACGAGGGTCCTAGCCTGTGAAGGGCTTTAAAGGTCAAAAGCAGCACCTTAAATCTGACCCTGTACTCCACTGGGAGCCAGTGCAGCTGGAAAAGCACTGGGTGAATATGCTCCCATGGCAGAGACCCCGTGAGGAGCCTCGCTGCAGCATTCTGCACCAGCTGGAGTTTCTGGGACAGCTTCAAGGGCAGCCCCGCGTAGAGCAAATTACAGTAGTCAAGCCTGGAGGTGACCGTCGCATGGATCACTGTGGCCAGATCAGATCTTGCCATAGGACTGCCCCCCTCCATTTAGTAAGTGAGCTTCTTTCACATTAATAGCAACACTACTACTCACACCAGGGCTGCTTCCAGGTTTGGAGGGAATTGGCCAAAATGCCTTCTACTTGTCCCCCTCCTCCTTTTCTTGGTCCCCCCCCTTTGCCAGTAATGGGCTCCGGTGAACCTACCCTAGTCCTTTGGGATAGCGCAGCTGGCAGAGAATGAGAGTCTTAATCTCAGGGTTGTGAGTTCGAGACCCACCTTGGATGGGCAAAAAGACTGCAGGGGGTTGGACTAGATGACCCTCATGGTCCCTTCCAAGTCTATAGTCTATAATTCGAAGATGCCAGGTGTCGATGTTAGTGAACACATCCACACACGTATTTCAAACACCCCTCAGAGTAAGGATCTGTACCACCTCTCGTTCCCAAAAGGCAATTTGTGTCTAGTCACAGGACAAAACAGAAATCCCATCTGCAACCCTGACCTTCTCACCCACCTTCTTTTTCTAAAAGTAGCCATCCTGCAAGGGACGCAGGTGGTGCTGTGGGTTAAACCACAGAGCCTAGGACTTGCTGATCAGAAGGTTGGCAATTCGAATCCCTGTGATGGGGTGTGCTGCCGTTGCTCGGTCCCTGCTCCTGCCAACCTAGCAGTTCGAAAGCACGTCAAAGTGCAAGTAGATCAATAGGTACTGCTCTGGTGGGAAGGTAAACGGCGTTTCCATGCGCTGCTCTGGTTTGCCAGAAGTGGCTTAGTCATGCTGGCCACATGACCCGGAAGCTGTACGCCGGCTCCCTCGGCCGATAAAGCGAGATGAGCGCCGCAACCCCAGAGTTGGCCACGACTGGACCTAATGGTCAGGGGTCCCTTTACCTTTACCTTTAGCCATCCTGCAAAGTAGCTGCCCCGGAGGTTGGTGGCAAACCATCATCTTTCCGTTGAGCAGTCTCAAGGAAATTAGAAACACGGAGCACATTGTGATCACACTCTCTGGGATACACAAATGCCTTCTGGAATAGCACTGAAAGTAAAACACAGCCCCCTACCTCCCCAGATTATGTCTAGCCCATCGGTGTGGAATTTTATGAGCCGCAAAGGTTCCTCCTTTAAACCACTTGCCTATCCTCTCTCTCCTCAATCATTCTGCATCAGAAAACACAACCCTGGGGCCCAGAGGTTAATCGATGCCTATAACTCAAGGGATGAAGTCTGAAACCTCAAAATGCCACTGTATTTCTGACTTCCAGCAACTGACTTCCAGCAACACTTTGACGTCTGACGTCACCCACCACCAGATTCAGCCCTACCCAAAGCCAGCGTGTTGCTCCAGACAAATCACCTAGGAGTTGTTATAAGAATTTTAAGGTCTTAGATATGTAATAAACGTTCATAAATGTACCAAACAAACATGTACATATAAATATATAAACCACATGTCTGAAGCTGCACAGGAAGACAGTCCTGAAACCATTTTGACTCCCAAGCTGACCAAATGTTTCTCTGCAAGGAGGGAGGAGGTGAAAAAACCTTCCCATTGTCTCAGGAATTGGGTAATCACCATTTCAAAGGAATGGGCAGACTACCAGGAAAGGCAATCAGATAAGGCATTATCAGATAACCTGGCAGACAGGAAAAACAACAACATTCAAATTTCTGTTGTAGACCACCTTTTCTGTGATGTATGTATGATGTTTGTGTGGGGGGGTCTTGGGTTACACCCCTTCTGTGATGTATGTATGATGTACGGAGGGGTGGTCTTGAGCTCCAGGGAAGAATTGAAAATGTCTATATAAGGGCAGGCACACCTTGGTTCTGGGTCCTCCTCCTTTCCTGCGAGTGAGGGGAGCACCCTGTTGCAACAGATGAATAAAGATCAGGCTTACTAGCTGCTTTGCTTCTCAATATTCTTTGGTTGGCCTCTGTTATTTTCTCCTACCAATAGGGACCCCACTTAAGGACTCTTTACGGGCTCTTGGATACCCCATAAGGGAGGAAGGCCAGATTTTGTTTACAACAGAGTTAATACAATCCTTGGCCAATAAAGGATGCAACCCCTGTTTTATAGGATATGGCTTCCTTTTAGGAAATAAGCACCTGATGGTGACTTTTGTCACAGTTAATTTACAAAGATGTAAGTTGCACAGGCAATGGTGGGGGTACAATGGTCCAGCCCCCTAAACATTCGATCCAGCCTTCTGAATGCTCTGTTTGGCAGCTAAATCAAAAACAGCTGCTTTTCAGCTCTTTCGGTGCTCACTTGTCCCACTCAGACCAATCAAATTGCTTTCAACCTCCTTCTCAGCCTGCTGTTGCAGGAACCCTAACCCTAAGTCTTTGTGGTTTTAGTCAACAGGTGGCCTAGTTGCCCTCCGGGGTCCACACCGCCCTTAAAATAAGCGTGCCGTACCAATTCTGTTTTAAATGGAAGGTTTTGCACAAATCAGCAGCAGAGCGCACACAACACTGTATATTCTGCTACTTTTGGGAATAGAAAGAAATGCCTTATTATCAGATCAGGCCATTGGGTCCATCATCTACAAAGATTAGCAATCACTGTCTGCATTTTCAGACAGGATTCTCTCCCATCCTATCACCTTGGGACTCTTGTGCAAACAAAGGATAGGTGGTATTCAACTAAGTTTTACTCAGAGTAGACCCATTGAAATTGATAATAATAATAATAATTTATTATTTATACCCTGCCCATTCGGCTGAGTTTCCCCAGTCACTCTGGGTGGCTCCCAACAGATTAAAAACAGAATAAAACATCAAATATTAAAAACTTCCCTAAACAGGGCTGTCTTCAGATGTCTTCTAAAAGTCAGATAGTTGTTTATTTCCTTGACATCTAATGTGAGGGCATTCCACAGGGTGGGTGCCACTACCGAGAAGGCCTTCTGCCTGGTTCCCTGTAACCTCACTTCTCGCAGTGAGGGAACCGCCAGAAGGCCCTCGGAGCTGGGCCTCAGTGTCCGGGCAGTACGATGGAGGTGGAGATGCTCCTTCAGGTAGTCATGCTCACTGGTTTCAGTAGGTCTCCTCTGACTAAAACACAGAGTGAATATCACCCTGTGAATCCTACCACTGAGTTAATGCAAGGCAAGGCGCTGGAAGTATAAAAAGTTGGAAAGTCACCACTTGCAAGAACTAGCCCAGTCTAAAAAAGCTTTTGTAAACTAGAAGAGAGTTGATTAATTTCACTTCAACCTGCCAAAGTCGCATCAGCAATTATTAAGATACATGATATACCTGGTCAGGTGGCCTAGTAAAAATAGTCACAAACTAGTAACTTTCATAGGCTTAATCTGAAGGGCTGATTAACTTATTCTTACCAGAAGAATAAAAAATCAAGATAACAAACATTTTATAAAAGAATGGAAATGGTTTATTGAATATTTACAGATAAATTGTAAACAGATAAGAACATTGGCAGGATTATTGTAATAACCTGCAGTTTTATAAGAATATATATTTAAAGTAGGTGAATAAATGAGCAAATTAAGTCAATTTGGATACGCAGAAGATATTGAAAATAAATTTAAGGCACCGCAGAAAGAGAGGGAAGGAAGTCAAGTTTTGAAATGTTTGTAAAATTAGTGAAAGTATAAACCTGAAAAGCATATTTTTTTATTTTTTTTAAGGATTATTGCCGGGGGGGGGTCTGAAGAGCTGAGATGGGGAAGGAGTGACGCAGTTCAAGCATTTTCCCCTCGCAGATATGGCAGCTGGAAAATTTAACGAGGTGAGGAAAAAAGGGTTTGTTTTCATTTCCTCTTAATTCTTGAAAAGCATGTGTTTTAGGCAGTGTAAAGAAAATACTGTCTCCCACAGTATCCAATTTAGCAACCCAATTTAGCAACAAGCGTAATAGTAGGAAGATTAAACTGAACCGTACATCCAGCCCTCTCCAGGGCGAAGGGAAGTTCTTTTATGCAAATGTCATATCCTCAACTAAATCTATTTTCTGACGAGAGGAAACACTGCTACTAATCCCAGCCATATAAAGTTTCCGGATATGGTTCAATTCCAGGGCTGAAACATCTAGGTCATTACAAAGGTCCTTTAAACAAGCAGTCTAATTACTTGTGACTACTGGTGGTTGTTTTTTTTAAGCTACATTTCCATCTCCCACCACATCTCAATCTGTCAGGTGATGCTGCACACTAGATATAGATCAGAATTCCCCAAGCCTGGTGCCTTCCAGATGTTTGGGACTGCAGCGCCCATCAGCCAAGATAGTCATGCTGGAGCTGGAAGCTGTGGTCTGAAAACATCTAGAGCAGGGGTCGCCAACCTAAGGCCCATAGGCCACAAGCAGCCCACAGGGATCATTTAACCGGCCCATGAGCCACCCCCAAACCTAGCCGCCCGCCCAGCAAGACCCTGCATGCTGCGCTAAACCGGCGCAGCATGGCGCAGGGACTCGCTTCCGTCGTGCCAGAAATCATGTGTGCGCAGGCACTGGAATTCACAGGCACATGGGTGATCCGGCCCACAGAGGGATCTCCACTGGAGTGAACTGGCCCAGGCAACGTAAACCTTGCCAACCCCTGATCTAGAAGACACAAAGTTGGGGAAGGCAGATGTTGGGAGTTTGCCTCCAGGGTGGAAGTCAAACCTCTGCATTCACAGCACCAAAATGACCTCCCCAGGGCAGGTCCTGGGCTGCCCAGACGACAAGACCCCTCTCTTGGCCTCACTGATGTGGTTCAAAAGAAAGCAGAGCAACACATTTGGCACCAGCGCGGCTGCAGGAGTTGCTGGAAAGAGGCTTACAAGATGCCATCCAACCGTCTTAGGGACTCCACTCTGGATTTGTGTAGGGTTAATCCTTAGCTGTAGGGGACGCGGGTGGCGCTGTGGGTAAAAGCCTCAGCGCCTAGGGCTTGCCGATCGTCAGGTCGGCGGTTCGAATCCCCACGGCGGGGTGCGCTCCCGTTGCTCGGTCCCAGCGCCTGCCAACCTAGCAGTTCGAAAGCACCCTCGGGTGCAAGTAGATAAATAGGGACCGCTTACTGGCGGGAAGGTAAACAGCGTTTCCGTGTGCTGCGCTGGCTCGCCAGATGCAGCTTTGTCACGCTGGCCACGTAACCCGGAAGTGTCTCCGGACAGCGCTGGCCCTCGGCCTCTTAAGTGAGATGGGCGCACAACCCTAGAGTCTGTCAAGACTGGCCCGTGCGGGCAGGGGTACCTTTACCTTACCTTAATCCTTAGCTGTAGCTGTTTCTTCTCCTGGAGGTATCCTGCAAGGCAGTGGAGGTTTAGGATCAGGGTTTTCCTTCTCCTAGATGGGCTACCTTCCCTGGTTAACAAGCCCCACCTGCTCCTAACTTCCCTCTACAGCACATGCAGAAACCACCGTCTTGAGCACTGAACCCACTATTGGTCTCGTCTGCTCAATCCGCCAGAGTCTGTCTTTGCATGCAGGCAAAGTCCCTAAGTCACTGAGGGTTTGAGACCCATCAGCTATCATCACCTGGTTTAAGCTGGCCGTTTCCTGGGGTGTGGCCGCTGTTGCATACTGACAACTTCTAGGAGCCACAGGTGAGAGCTGAGTGGGGACCAAAGGTGGACAAACTACCCCGGAAGGAGCATAACATGCCCCCACCAAAAGTGCTACTCCTTCCCTAACACCCCAAGGCAAGTGTAGACAAAATAATTCAAGCCAGCTGCATGTGTCAATTGTGCAAGCATGCTTGATAAATGCTATTATGACTAATAACATAAAAATTATTGGATCAGAACAACAAGACCACGGGAGTTAATATATGGTTCTCCAAAGGTGAGCCCTCATGTAAAAGAAGGCTGTCCAATCACACATAGTCCTTGCTTCCACTGCATTGAAACCCACCCCCCCTTGCCAAATCACCACACTTCAGATCCTAGGCTCTAGGGACACTGTTTCAGTTCAAGTGTTCAGCACTTGAAGTTTATGAAGAAGGCGGAGATGATTGTTATCATTATTCCCACCAGAATTCACTGCTGCATTTCAGGACAAACCATCCCAATACAACTCACATAAAAAGACAACTAAAATCACATCCTTGCAATTAAAAAAAACACAAGAAAACATCTGGGGGGGGTGTTATTGGTTTATTTTGTTTTTGTTATGTACTTTTAATTTTATTCTGTATTTTTATGCTGTGAAATGCCCTGAAATCTTTGTTATTGGCATCCGTCTGTCTCGAGACACAATGGAGTGCATCCCCGGGGTTGAACTTTAACAACAACAACTACAAGTTTAACAACAACTACAACAGCAACACTAAACGGGCTTGCATAACAAATCAGGGGGTGGGGGTTCCTGGAGAAAATGCATGTCTGCTCTATCTTGCATGATCGAAAGCACGTAACATAAATGAAAGCCCAAATTGCCAGCAAAATATCCAGATTTTAAGACAAGTTCTCTGGGTGTCAATCAGATCCATTTCAGAAGCATAGCCGGACTAACCAGATGTCTGGAATGGGTCTGATTAGTATAGAAAAAACCTGCATGAACTCATTGCAGTCTCCACGGTGTAAATCAATGTGTGCTGACTCTCACATTGCTCACTAGAAGTGGGGAGGACAGTCAAGAGTCCTCAACCATCATGGAGATTATTTTGATGTCATCGTGTACGCACAGTGAACCAAGTCCAAATAGCAATTATGGGCACTACAGCTCCCATGGTCCACAACTCTCCCACATGCATTGCTCACGTGCAGGAGCTTGGAGATGTTGCAGAGCCCATGCCACAAAACAGGTTCTCCTAGCCCAGGCACGTCCAGCTTCAAGTAGGCCGAGATCTACTATCCAGCATTAAAAACTGGCAGTGATCTACCACACCATCCCATTGCCATTAGACACAAGGAGTAAGGTGCTGGTGGCCAGGAAAAAACCCTTTCTTTCCTTAGCACAGATTCACGGTTGATTCCATCGCTTTCTTCCATGTATTGCGCAAATGGAGGTGACAGCTGATTAAGCCACAGGTCGCTCTGTATGGAGGAGGAAGAAAAAGTGATCTCCTTTTATCCAACCCCATCCCGTTTCCGAGCACAATTCAAAGTGTTGGTGCTGACCTTTAAAGCACTAAACGGCCTCGGCCCAGTATACCTGGAGGAGCGTCTCCACCCCCATCGTTCTGCCCGGACACTGAGGTCCAGCGCAGAGGGCCTTCTGGCAGTTCCCTCCCTGAGAGAAGCCAAGTAACAGGGAACCAGGCAGAGGGCCTTCTCAGTAGTGGCACCCGCCCTGTGGAACGCCCTCCCACCAGATGTCAAAGAGAAAAATAACTACCAAACTTTTAGAAGACATCTGGAGGCAGCCCTGTTTAGAGAAGCTTTTAATTTTTAATAGGTTATTGTATTTTAGTGTTTTGTTGGAAGCCGCCCAAAGTAGCTGGGGAAACCCAGCCAGATGGACGGGGTATGAATAAATTATTATTATTATTATCCAAAATGCAGAACATCGGCACCCCAGCACCCTACTTCCCTTTGCTCCCGAGGGGGACCGCTGCACCCTCTGCCCACCACATGAGCGCGGCCCTGCTGCACCCAGCGAGGGCTGCCCAGCCGAGGACGGCAAAAGTGGAGGCACACCTCTCTCCCTCCTTCAGCCGCCTCACACGCCCTATTCAGCCTGCTGGTGTATGCTGTGGAGCTCACAGGACCGGCTGCAAAGGAGGAGCAAAGGTTGCCTGGTCATAATGCGATTGACGGAAATCCATCCAGCGATCTACCCATCGATCATGATCGATACATTGGACATGTCTATCCTAGCCTTTCCTTCGCTCTCTAGTTTATCAGATGCCTGAAATACCGGAGCTGATTTACTGTAAAGCCAATTACATAATCCTATCTGCCAAACTATTTCCAACCCATACTGGCTGGGCAGGGGGCACGGAATTCTCCCATCTCTGATACAGAGTTATATGGAATTTTAAATGACTCAAGAAGCGAGATCACAATAACCATATTTGCTACAGGAAAAACCCCCAATTTCTCGTAAATCTGCTCTTAGCAAAAAAAAAAACCCTATTTCTCTTAAATCTTAGCAAAGAAATGGAGGAACAGTAACAATGCTATGATTTCAATATGATTTTTAAATTTAATTTCCATGGTCTGTTTTTTTTTTTTTTTTTTTTAAGGACTAGTCAGTAAATTTCTACCATCATCTCACAAAATGTCAAGTAGCCCTTTTCATCAGTTGGGCAGAACAATAACAACAACAAAAAGTTTCACATGTGAATAGAAAGAGAGAAAAAATGAAGAAAAGAAAGTGAATGAAGAGAGGACAGGAAAGAGCTATCTTGAGAAGCTCAAGAAAACAGAGACGGGGAATGTATACTCAAGTAACGTAATTCACCCTGCCCCAGATGTGTGTCTTTTGCTACCCAAGAAAAGAAAAGGAGAAATATTCATACAAGGTGAAGCCTGTAGCTTACCCCAGTGCTGTTGCTTCCTGAATGAGAAATATTGGATTGCCCTAGAAAGAAAGCTGTCGCCTTTTATTTTATGTTTTTTGCAATGCCCCTGTGCCTTTAATGGCAACATATCAAGCAGAAGTTCACCAGGTACAGCGTCCCAAGGTACCAGAAGGCTTCCCCGTTTAGTTGCTTTTCTCAAACAGCTGCTTAAAGGACCTTGCTGGAATCAAAAGGCAGCAGCCCTACTCTGTAATGACTCCGGGGTCTTTCACATTAATTAAAGCTAGTGCAAAAGAAAAGATTTCCGACACACATTAGAATGATGTATATCCTGCCTGCAAATCATGCATTTTGTGTGATGCTGCCTTCTGGACTACATGGGGCCGCTTAGCCTATCTTCGCGAGATTTCTTTCTAGAAAGCGCCTGCTTGTTTTGTCAGCTCAAGGCCTGCCCAAATCTCATGCGCCGGTGCCCTTGCTTTGAAGATCCTTTCCTACGTCAATCACATGTGCTGCTGACAGGTGGCCCTCACATCAGTCACAGGCAAGAAGCTCTCCGACACAGCATCAAGGACACGGCGAGGTCCCACCAGACTGGAACGCCGGCCAGGGAGAACGCAGGGCTGTCAGTCTGACCTCCTTGCCACCCCAAGATCTGTCACTGCTGCCCAAGCAAACAAACAAACACCCTGTTTGGACAATGGCCTCCTTCCTCCCCCAGCCTCCACAACACTCCTTGCACCAGATGTCTGAAGATCTAAAAACTGGGGGGGGGGGATGTGCCAAGAGGGTTGGTTCCACGCAGATGATTTTTGAGGGCTGCTTTTGCACATTTCATGGAACCAGCCAGCACAGCCCGTGAGCCACCAAGTTGAAGGCAGCTCACCAGGCAAGCGTGGCAGCCTGCAAGCCACTGACAACTTTTGTCTTTCTGCCGCCTCAGGGAGATGGCAAAGAGCGATTTGATGAGCCCATGCGGACTGCCATAAATGGCTGGCAGGCTGAACAATATAACGCAACACGGTGGCCAATAACAATGGCACTAAACACTATTTATAGGCAAATACAAATGATCATAAATTACAATCAAAGTCTCTAAATCTTCTTCACCAGTCGCAGTAGAATATCGCCATCTATATAAAATAACATGCGTAATACAATATGTACAACTAAAATACATGTAAGATTGGGTATGTATTTTAGTTGTGCATATTGTATTATGCATTTTATTTTATACAGACACAGGTTTCAGCGCATGTATATTGTAATTTCAGCTTGTTAAGAAATTGAACTGCATCCTTCTCATATTAATTCTTACAAGTCTGGCTGATGAAGAATTGATCAAGATTAGCTGATGAAGCATTGAATGAAACAGATTGGTTATCCGGAAACTCTGTTCCGGAGATATTTGGTGGCAGATTATGTATATATCGAACTTTTGAATTATTCTACAGTGACTGGTGAAGAAGATTTAAAGACTGTGGTTGTAATTTCTGATCATTTGTATTTGCCATTGTTTAGTGTTTAGTGCCATTGTT
This sequence comes from Podarcis pityusensis, assembly GCF_964106645.2. NCBI lineage: Eukaryota > Metazoa > Chordata > Lepidosauria > Squamata > Lacertidae > Podarcis > Podarcis pityusensis. The sequence continues at coordinate 96,813,659 of NC_138027.1, read as the reverse complement.
ATTGGCCATCATGTTGTGTTATATTGTTCAGCTTGTCTACATTGCAACACAGGGGTCTGTTTACGGATAAATGGCTGGCAGGCCTACATTTGCCTTGATGAGGATCAGGATCTGCTGGCCTGGAGGAAATGTGAATCAAACAGCACCTTCTATCCTGCTGCTCTTATGTAACATGAAGGTAAAGGTAAAGGGACCCCTGACCATTAGGTCCAGTCATGGCCGACTCTGGGGTTGCGGCGCTCATCTCACTTTAATGGCCGAGGGAGACGGCGTACAGCTTCCGGGTCATGTGGCCAGCATGATTAAGCCACTTCTGGCGAACCAGAGCAGTGCACGGAAACGCCGTTTACCTTCCTGCTGGAGTGGTACCTATTTATCTACTTGCACTTTGACGTGCTTTCGAACTGCTAGGTTGGCAGGAGCAGGGACCGAGCAACGGGAGCTCACCCCATCGCGGGGATTCGAACCACCGACCTTCTGATCAGCAAGACCTAGGATCTGTGGTTTAACCCACAGCGCCACCCGTGTCCCTATGTAACATGAAAGAGACCCCCCCAAAACATTTCAGACACTGGCCTGATACACAGGACATGGTGAGCCAAGTGCAGATCTTGACTACACCTTGTGGTTGGCGAGGAGAGAACTTGAGGAAGTTTGGACAACACCCTAAACCCAATCTTTGGTTAGCTCAGCACGGCATCGGGAAGGAGCAAAGCAGCTGTAAGCACCCCTCGTGCAAACCAGGCTGCAAAGTAATTGCCATCTATAGATGCAGACTTTATGCCAAACAAAAGCAACTCGGGTCACTATAATTTATGACAACCCAAGATTCCATTTGTGATACCCGTCTGCTGCACTGGGTGACGTGCATGCACAATATAATTGTTATATGAACACAAATTGTATTCTGTCGGGAGCGTGCAACTGAATCAAACTGGCTTGGAAAAGAAAGTGGCAGAAACAGAATGCAATTGGGATTTTCTCTCAGACTTCACAGGGGCAATTCTCATCTCTAAAGAAATTAATTCAGATTTCAATTCTGAAAGCGACTCAGAATGCCAGTAGTTTGTAGGGGCCGAAATGTCATTCTGCATAAATATTAATGCTCACCCAGCAATTCCTGAAGAATGTGCAAAGGGCAGTTGAAAAAGTAATATCAACTTCTGCACAGACAGCAATAGGCTCTGCACCCTTAAAAACCAGATTTCCTTCTTCTCCTTTCCCCAAGTAGAACATGGGGAGCCACACTGTGATCTCCACAGTGGGTGCAACACACTTTACAACTCTCACTTGAAAAATAGGAGCGTTTTCACCTACCCACTTGCAAAGTTTACACTGGCTTACTACATGAATTATTTCCAAACTTGCACCAACAGAAAGCTGGAGGAAAGGGGATGGAGAGTGAAAACATGATGGTGGCAATCCATGCAGTGATACACACACATGGGGCAGGGTGGGAGGGAAGAATGTGCTATCCTTTCTCTCGCCAGTTTAAAAATGGGATGCCATTTTTAAACTGCACCTTGCCACCATGTGCTCCAGCTCCTGAGACTGAGACTACGCAACACAGGAAGGGGAAAACAACTTTGAGGGGTGGAGGGGAAGTCAGAGGAAAGTCACAAGGCAGAAGGAGCACTTAACCCTCCCTACATTCTTTCTACGTTCCACAAAGACCCCCTTGCAAATGTGTGCTTGGAAATCTGAAAAAGATGGAGGGGAACAGGATTTAGCTAGGTGGGCAGCTTGGAGCAGAGAGGCAGCAAGGGTTAAGCAGCCTCTCAACTCCTAATTACTTTGAATTTCCCTCCCAAAGCTGCTTTTCTTCAGAAAAAAGCAGCCTTTGGACTTCAGCTACCCCTGTATGCGTACAATGTACAGTTCTGCCCTTGGTTCTGTGTTTGCTGCTGGTGCACATATTTCAGACACTTTTAACAATGCTTATTCCTTTCCTTCCCTTCTCTCTTGTCATAAAAAAGGTAAAGGACCCCTGACAGTTAAGTCCAGTCGCAAACGACTCTGGGGTTGTGGTGCTCGCTTTACTGGCCGAGGGAGCTGACGTTTGTCCACAGACAGTTTTTCTGGGTCACGTGGCCAACATGACCAAGCCGCTTCTGGCGAAACCAGAGCAGCACGGAAGCACCGTTTACCTTCCCGCCAGAGCGGTACCTATATATCTGCTTGGACTTTGACGTGCTTTCGAACTGCTAGGTTGGCAGGAAAGTGAAATGATGCTTCTTTTCACCATGCAGCATAATGTTGATACCAAATGTTACGGGTCCCCCCCCCCTTTATCATCATCATTACTACTACCATTGGCATTATTAAAGTCCTGTTTTAAGTCCTAGGAACTACCTGCGAGCAAATGGCTTAAGTATCAATGATCAAGCAATTACAGAACGCAAATAGATAAAAATCCATTCAAATTACAGAAGCACAAATGAAACTCATTATTTTGTCTCACAGGTAGAAAAAGCTTAAAGGCAGGGAGGCCTGCTAATAAGTTCTGAAACCTGTGTTAATTAAATGAACAACAATTGTAGTAAGGATATATCATTCCTTCCCCACTGGATTTTGAAACTGGTGACACCAGTGATTATTATTCTTATAACTTTTAAAGGGTATTAGCAGAGCTACAGCAGCTCTAGTTTTACACACTTCTGTTTTCATTAGAAAAATAATGGCAAAGTTCAGCATTATAAAACATTTAATTAAGATTACACTATATAAACATGATCTAAGGGATGAAAACCCTTACTGATTCAAAATTAAATCCTTCCGTTTATACAGCATTTCCTACCTAATCCTAGCAGGTAGAGAATGATAAAGTCACATTTACCCTCCTCCCATCTTGCGTGCAGTTCAACTTTTCAGTCTGAAGTTTAGCACTAAAATGTCATTTTACGCATATTGGCTAGCGATGGCAACTGCTTGCCTGCTAAACCACAGTTAGAAATCAAACTTTAATGCAGGTTTCCACCGCTTCTTTGGAGGCAAGGCAAACCTAAGGTTGCCAATTGAAAGATCCCAGAAAACAAAAATGGTTAGCACAGTGTTTGGGGTTTTTTGTTGGGAGGGGGTTGTTGCTGTTGTTGTCTTTTGTATATTTATTTTAGATCTATGTGGATTCAGACTTATGTGGAAATTGTTCCGTAAATGTTTTCTTTATTGTTTATGACTACTTTTGTTATGTTGTAGACTATGTATTCTTTTCATGTTGTAAGCTTTGAGCTCAATTTGAACTGTGGAAAGATGGCATACAAATAAAATTATGTATGTGTATATATGTGCAAACTAAAAATGGACCTGTTAATTCCAAACCATGGAGGACTGGAATTAAAGCTTTTAAAAATTAAAGAGAGTTTACAAATCTGCAGTATCACTGCAAATATGGGCCTTGTTCCAGTAATGTCTTAAGAGCGCATCCAGCGCAGGATTGAACCCCGTTGCAAATTCTTGCTAATATTTGAAGCATACTTTGTGGCCTTGGGAAAGTCACCATTTCTCTTGGCCTACAGAAGTGGAGCAGGTGAACTCTGAATTGCTGCTCGATTCATGAAAAGATCATGTTGCCAGGCCGATATTAATGCTTTTGCTTTAAGCACAATTAATGCTATAGGGCGAGATTCATACCATCAGGTAGACAGATGGAACCCCAGTCTGTCGGAAAGAAACAAAACGTCAAGCAGAAACTACGGCGTGAGCGACAAGCTTCAAATATTGTCAAAACATTCTCCGCAAGGAGCCTCATAGCCCTCACTGTGAAAGCCTAATGACTATAAAAACTTTGGAAAATAACTCAATAGCAATGTGAGATATTTAAATTGGAATATACACAAAGGTCCAAGGAGCGGAAAGGAGATCAACAGAGGGCGGTTCAGCAGAAAGATCTGCTGCCTGCTCCAATTCACTTCCATGGGACTTGAACAGAGGAACTCACTAGCATTTTGCACCCTAAAGGTGGTGGCTTCCTGCCTTATATGAAGTCAGACCAATCGGTCCATCTAATTCAGCCCTGTTCACACTGACAGGCACTGACTTTCCAGGGTGCTGTGGTATTCAAGTCCCGCTTGCAGGCATTTGGTTGGCCACTGTGGGAATATGATGGTGGATAGGGCCCCTTGGTTTGATCCAGTGCAATTATTCATATGTTCTTAGGTATATGCCTGTGTCTGTACAGGGAAGTAAGTGTGAGAACAATCACCGTAGCTGCCTCCATTGTGAAGCCAATATCCTCTCCGTTTCAGAGATGAAAGCCTGTCTGTGTATTTGGGGAGGTGACGTAGCTACAGAGGATCCACAGAGTTCTCTCTGCCATTTCTCAAGCAGCAACAAGAGAAGGGATGATCTCCATAACCTGGCTCCTCCGGGCATGGGCATGAACAACACCATTCAAATACTCAGATGGAATGAAAGTGCTTGCGATTACTTTTACTCAAAGTACCCTCTGTAAGAAGACAGGAGTGCCTGGCGTGCTCTGGTTTATGGGGTCACAAAGAGTCGGACACAACTGAACGACTAAACAACAACAACCCTTCGTAAGGACAACAACTCATAATTGGCCCAGATGCAAAAGCAAACCCAAAAATCCTGCCAAGGCCTGGGGTTGTAGTCAAATGTATTATACTCAGAGTAGACCCAATGAAATTAATGGATCTAAGTTAGTGGTGGTCTTCAAATTCAGTTGGCTTAGTTGAAGTAGGACTGACTCCTTCCAAGTTGGTTGGCTGATAATGTTAACCACATGGCATAAGTCCTCTCCCTGTGTTCCTGAGTCAGATCATTGGTCCATCTAGCAATGATGTGTACTGTCTACACAGATTGGCAGCAGTTTTCCAGGGTTGAAAGCAGGGTTCTCCCCCAGATCTACCTGCAGACCATCACATATGATTGCTATGTACATTCCATCCACGTGATTCCCCCCCCCCACTTTTTACATCATTTAGCAAGATGTACATGAACCAAGAGGCACACACGTGTCCGTAACCACAGACAAACCTCTACATAAGCATGTGCCCACCTACAACTCACTTCTTGTGCAATCTGAATGCTGGGAGTGAGGGAGACCTCATTAACCACATGTTGTACCCAATGCCATCCATACTCAGAACAGACTTTGACATTAGCAGATATGGGCTATCTTACCACCATTATTTTCAGTGGGTCTGCTCTTAGCTGGATACAACCCTACTAGTCCTGTGGAGTGTAGCAAGACCAGGACCAGAAAATGTATTGTTGGCTAGCTGTCGTTTTGGCTTTGTATTTAAGCCTAAATTGGTTTGTTTGCTTTTGTAGCACTGGAATTAATCTGCGTTGCTAAACTGTTGTTGTTGTTTTAAATTTACTGACATGTTCTGTATTTTGTATATACAATGTACAATTGGAAATACAATGTTCTCTATTTTGATGTTGGCTCGTTGAGGAAAAGTGGCATATAAGTCAAATCAATCAATCAACCCTGTGTTACACTTCATAACAATAATGCCCTAGCTAACTCACAAGACTGTTGTTGTGAAACTTAACAAGACTATAAATCAGCTTCATAAAGGATGAGGCAGGCACGGCGCAACAGATGAAACTCCTATCTGAGCTAATGTATTAACAAGTAAGCTAATGACTTGAAGTAATAAAATATATGGTAGCAATTTCACATGGAACGTAGCAACTGTGTCTCTCAAACTGTGGAAGGAAAGTTCTAAACTGTGCAGAAAGAAACTACCCTCCAGTAACTGAATCCGCAGAAGGCTCATAAAATGCTAAGTTTATGGAAATATGACAAATGCGCAGCATTTAAAGCCGCACAGAGAAATTAACATGAAGCATTCTAAATGGTGCGAAAATATACATCACCTTTTATGGAGCATTCACAGGGGATGGCAGACTGGTAAGCAATACTGTATTTATGGAGGATTTGTTTGTGTGAATGCTAACCAGATTCTTAAGAAGGGGACTCCTTTGGCAGCTGCATAGAAGGAGGGATTGTCCGCTTCTGGAAAAAGCAGTTGTCGTGCAGGGCTTGAAAAACAGCCAGGCCTATTAAAACCCTGGTTTGTGCAACCATCTAATGTACAGAAGAAGAGAAGAGTTTGGATTTGATATCCCGCTTTATCACTACCCTAAGAAGTCTCAAAGCAGCTAACAATCTCCTTTCCCTTCCTCCCCCACAACAAACACTCTGTGGGGTGAGTGAGGCTGAAAGACTTCAGAGAAGTGGGACTAGCCCAAGGTCACCCAGCAGCTGCATGTGGAGGAGCAGGGAAGCGAACCCGGTTCACCAGATCACGAGTCTACCGCTCTTAACCACTACACCACACTGGCTCTCTTCTCTCCTGTAAATCTGTCCATCTGAAATAGGGATGCGATAGTCCTCCATTTGTCAATGGACCCCAGCTCCTATCAGCCCCAGCCAGTATGTCCAATAGTCACAGATGATGGGATTTGAAGCCCAACAACCTCTGGAAGACAACTGATTCCCCACTTCTGCCCTGGAAGATACCTGAGGTCATATGACATAAGGTAGGCAGTTCCATCCCTGCATTCCCCCCTCAAACTCTTGAGTGGGAAAGCAGCTTCTGAGAATGAAATGGGTACCAGGAAAGTGTTAAATCAGGAACACTCAGACCTCCACCTCTTCCTGGGCCCCTGATTTCAACTACAGTTTCAGACTCCTGTGGCTGCTTTAATCTTTAAAAAGAGTGCATGACAGGAAGCATCACAAACAGATGCCCTGTAGGAATGGCCAAGCCTTAAGTTCCATTCCATGCATAAAACATTCATACAAAAAGGTAATTTCCTTGCAAGAAAATGTTAAAACAATGCTTACCCTTTATACTGCACTTTTGCAAGGTTCAAGGAACACCATTAGGCAGTTTTCCTAAAACTAACTGCTAGTTATCCTAAAAACAGATCATTGAGGTAGACCAACAATATTCTCCTATCGCAGATGGGAGGGAGCAATGGTTGGAAGCTACAGCAACAGCCACCACCTGCCTTGGGCCACACAGTGAGCTTATGGTTGAGGGTGAGATTTGAACTAGGAGCTTCCTAGCTCACAATTGTCACTACTATGCTGGCAAGAGCTCTCAAGTATGCGTTCACCATCATATCATGTTAGTAGGAGAATACATTTCTGTGCTCCAGACTACGTAAACTAGGCAGCCACTGCACATATACAGACTATATACAGGCAGTGAAATATCATACTTATGCCACAGTTTATATGTGAAGATGCACACTCTTTTCCCTGGACAGAAATTCATCTCTGCAAGGAAAATAGCATCGTACATGCATCAGCCGCAAGAGAGACCTGTGTTAAGATTTTTCGTGCAAGCCTTCTTGCCCTATGAAGAGAGGAGTGGAGCATTACAGCAACCTCAGAGGGGTATTCAAGCCCAAACAGGCTCCAAGATAACAGCTCCCTAGGTCAAATAGGCAACTGCAGAAGATTCTGTTTTCTTGCTTGCTTTTTAAGTTTGGTTTTACTCTTAGTGGAGATGCTGTAGACTATAACGGGCCTAGCATTTTTACAACAATGGTAGAGCAACTCAGAAGCCACAATAGTAAAAAAAGTGCAAAGGGGGCACAAATCAAAAGAAGAAATGCACAATATTACGACATCAGGGTACAAGGTAAGCCACTAGGGCCCCAGGAATATTGGAGAACTCAAATATGGAGCCATTTTTGTGGACCAGTGCTTTTTATGTTCAGCTTTTATTTCATTTACTATACTGCACCTTTTTCCAAGGAGCTCAAGGTGGCATACAAACTTCCCTGCTGCTCTCCATTTTACCCTCACCACAATACTGTGAGGTGGAACCCACCATCTCTCAGGGCCACCTGCTACAGTGGCAAACAACTCTAACTAGCGAAAGGTTTTCCCTAAGGTTTAGCCAAAACCTGCTTCCCGGCAGCATCCACTCATTAGTTTCTCCTTAACCTTCTCTCCTTTCAACTGTTCCTCATGGGACTTGGCTTTCCAGATTCCTCCCCCTCCTGACTGCCTTCCTCTCAATACGCTCCAGTGTCCTTAAAATGTGTGGTCCAAACCAGTTACTGTACTCCAGATGTGAAGTGGAAGAACAGAGTGGACCTCTAGCCCTATTCAGCTGTTTCCCATCATGCAGTTCTCAGCTGGCTACTCTGTCCTCTTCGTCAAGTTCTCAACAGCACAGCCACCACCCACATCATGTTGGATCTCAACACCTGTAGTGAGAAACCAGCCGGGTCCACTCATGGAAGTTCCCTGCATGAATCAGAACCCTGCACAATTAGGGTTTTAAATTGCACAAGTATCATGCTTTCATCCAACACACATCAACACACACACACACATACAGAGAGAGAGAGAGAGAGAGAGAGAGAGAGAGAGAAGCGCAAAAGAGGAGATCTTGTGATAGGCTCCTTACTTATCTTGATCCGGGCGCTATGTTTCAGTTAATGGAGACAAAGATTGCCTCTGCTTCTTCGACAGCCACATGCTCGGGACAATGAATGCAAAGGCACTGGGATTACTGACAAGCGCTCAGCACTGAGGCAATTCATATTTTATTAAAACCAATTGATAAGCGGAGTAACTTTAAACCTGTGAGATTAATTGCATTTTGCTTTTTGCTTTTTTACAGTGCCACACCGACATTTATGCAGGGGATGGGGAGGTGTTAACAACCTTTATTTTTACAGGCCTGAGCTCCTCTGTTGAAAACATGGCAAACAAGCATGTATCCTCCTTGCCTTCGCCTTCTTAAAAGGCACAAAACACAGAGCCGCGATACGATGAGTTTCAGTGCAACTACTTATGTGTTGTGACAGATCACAAGGCCAGCCTTATTTTGTAGTTTCTTAAAAATAATATTAATGACGGAAGAGAGAGAGATTACATGCTTGCCAAACTGCACTGTCTTCTCACACAACCTGTTTACTGCATGCTACAAGCGCCATCTCCAGATTTCTTCCCGTAAACACCTGCTGTCAGCACCACTAAAACAAACAAACTGAAAGACAGGTGAAGGGATGAAATGAACCAAAATTGCAGAGGCAAAAGCTGCCCTCCTGATTGCAGGCTGCTTAAACCCCACTGACTTTCACATGGTGTGTGCGCACACAGGACTGCAGCCTTGGGCACTCAAAAAAGCCAGTCGACTCGGGGTTCTTTCAGATGCCTTGCCAAAATACATCTGGCAGACCATCTCAAGATAATCAGAGCTGAAGGGAAGAGAAAATGCTGTCTTCAAAATGACCTGGGCAGAGGAAGAATTGAAAAAAATCCAGCCCGTCCAGGAACTGCAGCCTAGACTCAGCTTGTTACAAATTAATAAAAGCTGAGGGAGGAGTAAGAAGACTGATTTCAGTAGTTTACTCCTTTTATACAGAGACTCCTGAAATGGGAATAGGATTAGACTTGTTAAATTTGGAAGTAGGCCCCACCGAATTCGGAAAGACATATTCTGAGATCAGAGTGCATAGAACTGCAGTTCTAACACATAAGGGACTTTGCAACCTTTATTTTGCATTTTGTCCTGTATTTGAAACAGGCCTGCGTGTTAAGGTCACAAACATTTCCACTGCGCAGGAGGGGAAGGGAACTTAAGAAAGAGCAACTTCCATTGCAGCAGAACGTCTGGCAGCTCAGGTAGCAAACAGCATGCTGTTTCAAGCCAATGACTGAGCTGCTTATTGAATAGGGTGCATCCAGGAACCCCCCCCCCCCGCCCAGAATTCTGACATTGCACTTTGTAACTTATAGACGTTTTATGTGCATCCGGCCCAAGTGAGGTATATTTTCTGTTGATGGCTGGTTACTGCTCCACAGCACTGTAACTCAAAACCTCTGACTGCAGTGCCTCATTTATTATTGCCCACAAAGAATAATAAATGCGTTCGGAGGTTCATGCTCCAGCACAGCCTGCTGCCTTTGGAGCAGATGCATCACTCGGGGCCATATCCTCTCCTTGACCCATGTGTGCGTGGAACATCCACAGATCCCTTTTGCAAACTGAATGTGCTCTTTTCACAGAGATGAACTATGATCCAGAAGGTTCCCTTGCAGATCGGCTGACTCACATCTTAGCATGCCTCTCTTTTGCAACTAATTTTGCTCTACATTCCAAACTGCTGCAAGAATGGCTGTCGTGCCCAAATCTTCAGCTTGTTCTGTGCTGCAACTTTCATCCTGAGGCACAGTGACGGTACTAGAAACTATTCTTGGTTTCTGTGGGGAAAGTGCGAGACAGGAGACAGAGTTGAACCAAAGACGCTCAGAATCTATTTCACTGGTAGACATCTTATACAGGGACCATTATATATTTTTTTACCTGAGCCAGCAATGAAGGGCCAACAAAACTGATTTCAGCCCCACCGACTCCTTCCCACATGAGCCACAGACAAAGAGCTCCAACATCCTCCTCCCCCACTACGAGCAATTTGGATTTGGGTCAGCTCCAACACAGAGGCTTGAAAGAGCTAAGATGGCCTTTGGGAGAACTCCAACAGGGCCTCCGCTTCTGCTCAAGGAAAGGGGATGAGAGCTGAGGTGTTGAACAGCTGAGTTGAATAAGGGTGGGTGTGCCCAAGTTTCTGCTGCTATTTACACGGAGGAAGCAGGGATTAGGAAGCCCTTTTGCCCACTTCTCAGGGGCAAGCAGATGAAGCGCTTCATAGCAAAGGGGCATTGAAGACAAAGGCTTTTCTGGTGAAGAAAAATTAGCACACAGGAGTCAGACAGAATTCCAGGGCTGCCAGTTGCCTGGTCCGCCATAAAGCTGTATATTGCCAACAAATAATAATGTATGCATCTCAAAAAATAGAGGCAGGGATGGGTGTCCTCCAATTCCAGACATGGGTTTTTATCCAACTATGTTAGGCATGTCCATTAATTTGAACTAGATCCACTTTGAAAAGGGCCAGAGCTGGATATGACCCAAGCTATCACTCTCCAGAGAATTTTCTATAGGGGTCCCACAATTGTGGGCTGAGCTTGGTAAGTAAACAAAAAATAATGGTTGCCTGCTTCCTGCAATTCCCCTACTGACTTAGTTGATGCTTAGCAAGGAAGCTCCTGATCCGGGGTCAGCAACCTTTTTCAGCCATGAGCCAGTCCACCGTCCCTCAGACCATGTGGTGGGCTGGACTATAAAAAATGAACGAATTCCTATGCCCCACAAATAACCCAGAGACGCATTTTAAATAAAAGGACACATTCTACTCATGTAAAAACACGCTGATTCCCGGACTGTCTGTGGACCAGACTGAGAAGGCGACTGGGCCACATCCAGCCCACGGGCCTTAGGTTGCCTACCCCTGCTCTTGATGCTTCAAGGAAGCCCTGCCAGCCTTCTCTAACTGGGAAGGGAGGGGGAAATATGCAAAGGCTGGCTCATGCAAGGTCTGGCTCTGCCAAGCAGTGGCTGAGAAAACCCCACTTCTTCTGCTTATTGCATTAAGAGTCGAAAATGTGGGTGGGAGTTCCTGGTTTGGCACTGCATGGCCAAGCTACCTTTAACCTTCTTCTCAACCTTGGAGTATGAGAGGGAGGGGGAATTACTGTGCACCTGCCAGGATGATTTGTACCCATATCTGCAGCTTCAAGGTTGGGAAGGAGTCTTGTTGCTCGCCACACTCACCAGAGGAAGGTGGCAGACTCTCTGTGGCAAACAGGAATAGGGAGCCAGTGCAAAGGTGCTTGCTAGTGGATTGCAAGAGAACTTCTGGAACATTGCATGAGGCAGCTGACCACTGCCTCCCTGCACTTCTCGCTACTCGCGCCTTCCCTCCTTCCCATATTCACTTCTACAGGAGTCAGGGAATATGGCCACATTCAAGTCACTCCAACACAATGATGCAGCAGAATCACCTGACTTCAAAGAAGGCAGCTGCTTGCATTTCTGCAAAAGTTCCTGCCATTTGGGGCAAAACCAGAACAGAGACTCTTACTGAAACACAGAAACACCCATGCAGAAACAAGGCATTCCTGATACCAGCTCACGGCTATCCTTTCCTACTCTAAAAGTGATCCTTTCTCAAGCACAGAGTGTCAAGGGACGGAGGGATTGCGCCTTTGCAGTCAGGAGTTTGGAAAACAAAGAAGATTTTATATTCGCCTGTGCTTTTGGGTCACGGACCCAGCTGTGTGACTGCAGAGTTTGTCACTGTTGACACCACTCTCTGCCTCACCACCACCCTCCAGAGTGAGCGTTCAGCACCCCAGCCAGTTTGTCATACCGAAAGCTACAGTGGAATCTTTCAGCTTTGTTTGCAATTGTGGTTACCCTGCTTCTTGTAAACAAGGCAACTTCCTGTCTCAGGGTTCCCATTGCTAAATCAGGATAAGGCAGTTGTGACCTATGGATGTAGTCAGGCTGGAACGCTGCCTAGTTCTATTTATGCCACATTGCATTGGAGGTGGGAGAGAGGAGAGAAGAGGAGAGGCTTCCAAAAGCAGGCATGCCTTCCTGAAAATTGACTAAGACTCCACCAAAATGTGCTTTACATATGTTCTCATGAGCAGCGCTCAGAGCTTTAAAGACTGGACCAAGTGGCCTCCTTCCTACCATTACTGGTCACTCCAATCCCTGCCAAGCCGTGCACAGGATTCCCTGGGTCTTGGTTCTCAACCAGAGTCTGTACACGGCGAAGGCTGTCATAGGTTTAAGAAAGATGGTCTCACATTTGCACCTTCAGTCTGCATGAAGGGAGGCCAGCTCTTACAGCATGGTTATCTCAAGAAGGGCTCGTCCCCCACAGCAGTGCAATGCTGGAGTTCAAGGCATGTCTCCCAGCCTTCCTACTCAAGATGGATCTCTGTGTTTTTGTTCTCCCCCTTCTCCCCAGCACACCTTGCTAATCGCTCTCTGACACACACACTATCACCTTGCCAACCTCTGCCCGCCCAGGTCCAAGATTAATCTTCGATGGGCCATCAAAAACCTTTTGTCATGTTAATGGATTTGCTCTTCATTAGCCCGGACAGGCTAGTTTGCATAAGCCAGCCCAGGGATTCCTTGTCTTGTACAGTTCTGCACCTTTTATTTCTCCCTTCATATCCCAAATAACCAAAATCCTACCAATTGTTAGTTTCTAGGGTTTTTTTTGGGGGGGGGGTCCTCCCCAAACCTATAACAATACGAACACTTGGCAGACATACTAAACATTAGTCAAAACTGCCAAGTCCCTCTTCTGTGATCACAGTCCTACATTCGAAGTACAAAAGCTTCTTGCTCAAACAATATATATAAACAATATATGAATATGATGCAAACAGATTTATCATTCTTCCAGATAAAGGCTGAAAGTAAAGGAATCAAAGCAACATCTTGCCAAGATTAGGGAAACTTTTTATCAGCTAGACTGAGGGTTGTAGTCCCCTACAGGGGATCTGGAGGCCGCAGACAAAAAAAGTGAGCGAAGCAACAAATATGGCTCTTACCTTGTGTAGGCCACATTCCAGCTACACAAATGCCAGCCCACATTCAGGCAAGCAGGAGGCATCACAACTGTTCAAGATCACATTTGGACAGGCAAAAGTGTTCAAGGGTGTGGCGCAAAGGCGGTTAGGGGCCTGGCCTGGGGAGGGGCTTGGGGAGGACTAGAAGGTCATATTTGGCCCACAGGCCTCAGGTTCACCACTCCCAATCTTACATATTTACAAGAGTTCCTTGTTCAAATCTCACCTTAGCCATGGCCTCACTAGAAGGTGTTAGGTCATGGGAAGAGTTGCTACTACATTTTTATTCTATGCCTCTGCAAAGGAGTTCATGGCTGTAATGGTTCTAGGGGTTGCTCGTGCGTAAATCGTCGCCACACCTGGCTGGGTTGCCTGGGTGAAACCTTTCTGTCTGGAGCCCTCCCTCTCCCTCAGGCTCCGATGGCAGTTCCCTGACAATGGCAGTTTACAAAGCGCCCCCTGTTTTACCCTCAAAACAACCCTGTAAGGTAGCCTAGCTAAAGGCTATAGGAATGCTGTCTTAAAAGGTAAAGGTAAAGGGATCCCTGACCATTAGGTCCAGTTGCAGACGACTCTGGGGTTGCGGCACTCATCTCGCTTTACTGGCCGAGGGAGCCAGCATTTGTCCACAGACAGTTTTTCTGGGTCATGTGGCCAGCATGACTAAGCCGCTTCTGACGAACCAGAGCAGCGCACGGAAATGCCGTTTACCTTCCCGCCGAAGTGGAACCTATTTATCTACTTGCACTGGTGTGCTTTCAAACTGCTAGGTTGGCAGGAGCAGGGACCAAGCAACGGGAGCTCACCCCGTCACGGGGATTCGAACCGCTGACCTTCTAGAAATACTGAGCCAATGCACCTGAACTGCTTCAACTCAGCAAAAACACTATGTGAATGCTAAGCATTGCTATTATTGGGACATTTGCCATTTCCCCCCTGCAATTAACATGTTTTGTTGCTTAAAATTAATTTTTTATTTTTCTACTCACTCAGAAATTATATGCACAGTATATGTACCCTTTCATATGTTGCTTATAAATTCTTGCAGGACCATGCCAGTGAATGACAGAACCACCATTTGTTAACCTGCGTAAAGGGGGGGGAGGGGGGAAAGAGAATCTCACTGTACAATCTCAGCAGCCCCCCATCTTGTTTTCCATCTATTTTCTTCCATAGTCCAGTCACTTCAGCCATGTATCGGTAGCCTTAAGAACCTCACAGCAAAGCAGTTGGCACTTATGAATCAATATCCCCTCATCCTAATCGCAAAAGCAGACCCTTTGTTCATACCAGTGAACCTAGTCAATGCACCTGGTGGACTGGGATGGAGGCAACCAGTTACTTAAGAAAACACACTTGCCGTTCTTGTTCTTTTAGCATGCCTGTACACAGTGCACTGCGTAGATGTATTAAAATAGAACTGGCTGTCTCAAACAGTCCAGCTGGCGATGCCCTCGCAGCCTGCTCTTGGGGAGAACAGCCTCTTCAAACCATGTGGATGTTCACGTTTTTACTGAAGAACGGAAAATGTCTCCTTGTTGAACAAAAGAAGGGAAGTAGCTTTGTCTCGCTCTGCTTTCACTTATTAAATGACTTCAGCGTTAACGATGACGAAGATTCTTATTTATGAAAAAGAATTTCTTCCAAAAAAACCAATTCAATTCAAATGAGAAACCTTGAAAAAAGACACACCCCAGTCAGATAGGTGGGGGTACAAGGAATACATTCATCATCATCATCATCACTGTCTAAACTGCCCTGCTTCCCCTAAAGCAAACAACAGGCAGGGGTCACTCAACTCTATCCAGCCGAAAATAGGAGCATTACCACCATCAACTTCATTTAGCAACCAGTCTAGTGACAAAGGTAAATGTCCAGGTTCTGGGAGTCAGAAGAATTAAAACATCACCATCTTGCAAATGGGTTCAGGACCATGGCAACAGAAGACCATTGGTGAAACCGGAACAATTTGAGTCAACTAGTTTCAAACTGTAGTGAGAAGGTGGTAGAGATAGATGAATATACTATGCCAATCAAGGCTGAATGAGATGAATATAGCCCCAAACTGTCCCCAATTGTGAAGACCACAGGTGCAAATAATAAAGAGGTTTTTTTCATTTTTATCCATAAACTGCCTTGAATCCTGTCAGGGAAAACGGTGGGGAATAAATAAACGGAAGAAGAAGAAGGAGAAGGAGAAGGAGAAGAAGAAGAAAATTTGTTAAATGATACTTCTTTTATTTTACTCTAGCACACACCCCAAAGTATCATCAAATATCTTTGTGATCCCCACTTGTGGTTTCAGCAAAACTCAGATTTCTTTCTAGAGTTTTGTTCTTCAGTTGAGATTCCTGCATTGCAGGGGGTTGGACAAAATGACCCAACTCTACAATTCTATGATTCTATGAACCCTACAAGTCACAGGGAAAGCTAAAGGCAAAGATTACTCATCTGATCAAAAAACAGAGTTTGCCTCATTAAACTTTTAATAGCACCTGGAACTGCGGCACTGTCCTAATCCACAATCCTATCTGCCTAGAGTGTTGTAGCAACTACTGACTATGCCAACCATTCCTTTCCCATGTCTTCTCCCAATGAAATGGGATTTTAATTACTATCAGCTTGAAAAGAACTGATCCCGGCAGGCAAATATATTGACCTTTATCTTTCGCTGGAACATAATAAAATGTGGCAAAAAAAAAGGCTGGCACCCAATTAATGAAATTTTAGTAAATTAAAGTTAAGCATTTTAAGAGATTGATTGGTATCTGCCTAAATTTAAACACCACTGAAACTAGGAACAAATGGTGTGTTGTTGCCTGCTAGGTCAGAGGATGCATGTGTCGCTGAAAAAGAGCACAGGAGAGGTATTCCCCCCTGTGAGAGAGGAGATAAGAGGAAACACTGGAAGCTGCATTGTGCAGAGTCAGGCCATCAGGTCCACCCAACTCAGTACCGTTTACTGGCATCGGCTCTTCAGGGTTTCAGTAGCCTGACCTGGATATGCCAGGTTTCACTTTTTTCAGAGATACCTCCAAATGGAATGGGGATTTGCTACCTGGTGAAGTAGAGAGATTGTTTTAAACCTTTTTATCTGTCGCTAGCTCTTCCTGCCCTCAGGTGTCCCATTGCCAGTGTCAAACAAGGGTTCAAGTGCTAGTCTGGCGCCAGCTCCTGCATGTGTAATGAGAATTGGGACGCCATCTTGTTTTTCGCCTCGGGCAGCAAAATGTCTTGGGCCAGCCCTGTGTAAACAGTCCTGGGCTCTTACTGGTGGAGGGCAGCGTGCAAATGTTTTCAACTCACAGAGGCAACCCCTGGTTTTAAATACCAAAGTTGCGTGAAGGCTATTCATCACTCCACGGTTCTCGCCTCACACAAACACACCCACCCACACCCAACTTTGGAAGTTACCAGCGCTGGCTTTTCCCATCTCACTTCATTTTCTCTTTATGTTTTCTGAGGAAAGGGGGGGGGGAGAAAGCCGCGCTCCACATTTCTATTCACTCTTTGAACATTTCCGGATTTTTCTTTCAGAGCACCACAGCTGCTGAGCAAATTACACTGAAATTAGGGAAGCTTTGTTTCAAGTGCGGCCACACAGAAGCTCTCTCAGCGTGCTCCAAGAGTTCATACACACACATCCAAAATACCAACAAGCTTAACCGCAAAGACCAAATCATTACGGGAAAATGACAGTAAACGCTTTAACCGTGGAACAAATACTAAAGCAAGTTGATGTTGCCGGAAGATACTGTTACACAAGCAGAAAAACCATCAGCCAAACAACAACAACAACACAACCCTCATCCAGCCTCTAATGGGGATTTTCACCCCCCCCCCAAAAAAAGAGATTGGAAAAGTAACGTATTTGCATATTACCTATTCAGCAATATACTACATAGCATAGCAGATAAGCAGCATGTCAGCAGCTAATATTACTTATACTTTAAGTAAAGCTTTTTTAAGCATTAGGATTTGTATGCTATTAGCAACATTGTCATAAACGGAGGGGACTTCTTCTTTTTTTAAAAAAAGGAGACCGATATAACAACCTTCTCCCTCCCATTAATTTGTTAGCACTGTACTTTCCCGGTTACTTTATTCCATTCATGATTAAAAGGCATTAACTCTGGACCCCCTCCAGGACTCACTGCTGTTGCTGCACTGCAGAACTGCACTGGAGGAAGGCTGTCCTTTAGATGACATAATCACACAGTTTCCCTTCTGCGTATCCAAGGCTAGGAGAGGGGGAGACAGGAGCAGAGGACCCCACTCTCCCCTTGTCCAAATTCCTTCATCTCAGAAGAACACAGTATTGCACCAAGGGCTACATGTAAACTATTTATTTTTTTAGACATTGTTTTAGATCTTCCACTTCCACAGCTCCACTGCATACTACAAGAGTATCTGAAGTTGCTACAAACTTACCTGAATAATACCCACCTCCGTACAGTCTGCCCCATCACCACCACCTTTCTCTCTTTGGAGCTCCTTAAGGATTCTGCTCATTGATGCTGCTGATTGAGTTCTCTAAAGCCTCCCTCTCCCTCTCTCTGTCTGTATGCCTCTGTCTCTCCCCTTTCTTGGCTGCCTGCAAACTGGCATTAGCCCACTCCGCTCTGCCGAGACCACTTTCACAAAGGTTCCTCAACGAAGATCTGCTGCTGGCAAAGATGAGGACCAGTGGACCTGGAGGTTGCATTTGGATGCAGGGAGACCCAGACTGCTTGGCCGTGAAGCCAGCTGGGTACCACAGGACATCTCTCACGTAGGGCTGTGGCGAGCATGGGTGAGATAGGCATTTAAAGCACAAGTAGGCCACCACTGGGGACGCGGGTGGCGCTGTGGGTTAAACCACAGAGCCTAGGACTTGCCGATCAGAAGGTCGCCGTTTCGAATCCCCACGATGGGGTGAGCTCCTATTGCTCGGTCCCTCCTCCTGCCAATCTAGCAGTTCGAAAGCACGTCAAAGTGCAAGTAGATAAATAGGAACCACTCCGGCGGGAAGGTAAACGGCGTTTCCGTGTGCTGCTCTGGTTTGCCAGAAGTGGCTTAGTCATGCTGGCCACATGACCCGGAAGCTGTACACCAGCTCCCTCAGCCAATAAAGCGAGATGAGTGCCACAACCCCAGACTGGACCTAATAATTAGGGGTCCCTTTACCTTTACCTAGGCCACCACTAGGGTTGCCATACACACATCCGGGGTGCAAAATGGCATCTGGGTGAATTTTTGCTGAATTGGGAAAATGTCCAGGAAAACCCAGATGTATGGCAAGTAGGGTGATTTTTAAAAATGCTTAAAAATTCTCCCAAAATTTAATTTTGGTGGGAGAGATGTTCCCCAAAAAAGCTCAAGAACTTCACACCACGCCTCCCCCCCCCCAAAAGCTCAATAACGTTGTCTGGATTTTCACTTTGGGGAATACGGCAACCCTCAGCCACCACACCTTAATACGAGTTGCTGCACAGGGCACTTTTAGCTCATAGTTCTCAAGCATTGGGTGGAGAGGAAGTCATGTGAATGCTGCCTCCATGCCCTACTGCCATTGTGGGGGAAATGCTTTAAGAAGCACCCCAAGATCCCAGAGACCTCAGGCCCTGCAGAACTATGCACAAAGCTTCCTCTTCACGGGAAAGCATTGATAGGAGTCAGTATGGGGGGAATGTGTGTCTTCTGACTGAAAGGGCTTGCCAACTTGGTCTTTAGAGCATGGATGGGGAATTTCCATTCCCTGTTGAGGACAGTAGTCCCTAAAGTGTAAATCTGTCCAGAGGTTGTATGCCAAGGGTGGAGGTATTGGAGGGTGGGGCTGGGTGATGAGCAAGGCCAAAAGTGAGAGGGGAGCCTCCTTTCCCTTCTTTACAACCGGCCCAGAATTGGCCATGGGCTGTAGGTTCCCCACCCCTGGGGAATAACACCCGTTTCTCTGTCCTCCTTTACAGGTATCAAAGTTTGAAACTGGCATCTAGGAGCTTCAGAAGCAAGCAGAGACCCGCTGAGAACGAGCATTTATTTTCTGTCCTCTCACCTGGCATGAGGCCCACGTGTAGGTTCCATTTCGCTATCATGGCTCAGGCAGCTTCTAATGAATTTTCCACAGATTTATGAAATGCTGCCTCTGTTCATGCTTCTGTTTTCTTTTCCCACAACTGTCCTGCTATCTCAGTGGACATACAGATTTCACTATCGGAAACCCAGGATTATTTATTATTATTATTCCTTGAACGTCCTTGCACTGGCACTTTTGCAATTCCAATCTACCTTTGTTCTATTATTATATATCCAACCTATGCATGAAAGTGTTCCTACGGGTATGTTCCAAGGCAGCAAACTGAATTAAAGCGAGACAGAGGAAATGCACTGACTCAAAACAAAACAGAAAACGGAGTGTTGGGTCATCATTCTGCTGCTGGGCATTTAGCATGTTGGGAGTGGCCACTGCAGGATGAATGGCTAAATTCCTCATCGTCATCTAAAAATACCCTCGCAATGTGCTTCAAGAGGTCAATGCAACATCATTTTTCAGAAAGGCATTTGAACTTTCTTCATGTTGCTCAAGCAGAGAACAGATCCGTTCTAGCTTCCCAGATGAAATACAACTTTATTCTCATGCAACAGCTAAACCAAATCTGTTCTGCACATTTGTGTACCTCTCTCTTGCTTCAGGGGTGGCATCCACCAATTTTTAGATGTTAATGCAAATCCTTTAGATGTTCAGCTGATTAGCTCCTAACCGGCTCTGCTGGAGTGAGTTATTAAAACTATACCCATTAAGCGCAGCTGAGGTGGAAGGAATACAAATGCACTTTTGCAAATTGTGTTTAAGAAGGTTAAGTGTGGTAACATATCATTTCTTATTAAGCAACGTGCCACTGACTTAAGAGATACATCATTAACTTAAATGGGGAAAATAACTTACAAGCTGGTCCAGATAAACAGATGTCCTACACAACTGATGTATATGTTGTCGGCCCACATCATTTCAGGGGACTGAATGCATCCCTGCGTAAAACACTTGAAGATTCCAGCCTAAGCTATTCCCTGGCTAGTTTTGCATACATAGGAAGAGAAATGAAACATTCATGCCCCCATCTTCAGTCAGATATGGTGCAGCCAGCAACAAATGCATCCTGTAGAGTTTCTGCTCACCAATTTCCAGCTGTGCTGTGGCCATTCAGGTGCTTCAAGGAAGCTCACAGCAGGCCATGAAAGCAATATCTTCCCTGCTGTTTGCCCTGCACATCCCAGAAACATATACCACCACTAAGTCTGGAGATTCCATTTAATTATCATGGAGAATACCGATTGATAGATCTGCACTCCATAAAACTGTCTCTCCTACCCGCTCCACCAACCAGTCCTGCAGCCATCTGGGTAAATATCAGTTGTGCAAATAAGTATTTTCTTTTGACTGCCCCCAAACAACTGCCAATCAACCTGACTGACAGATTTGTTTAGTTATCTGCTGCCTTTCCACAGTGAGCTGTGCCCAAAGCGGTTTACAAGAGAGTCCACTGGTTATCAAAACACAAAACATTGAATGGACGGGGAGAAATCAGCTGACAAAACAGTTGATTCAACTAAGACAAACTCAACAACAAGGTATAAAACATATGGTATAAAACAACATGGTATAAAACATATACCAAACATGGTATAAATTCAATGTTACAAAAAGAAAAATAACTAGACTTAAATAGGTATGGAGCAAAAACAAAGTCAACAGATGATTGAAAGACTCAGAATTCAAGTATTTAGGGGAGCAGGAGGGGGGAAAAATCATCCCTACACATAAAGGCTAGCTTTATTTCTCTAAGATGCAAACACTTCCACCTTTATTCATAAGGAAGATGACCCAATTCAGCATAATTATTTGGGCTCCAGTATCGTTCCCAGTTCTGCAATGCCCTTTCTGAGCTATAGTGAGCAAAACTGCATACAGTATTCTGGTTCTGACAGCACCATGGGTTTTATATTGGGGACACCTTTTTGGTGTAGACACAAAAAAGAATACTACAGATTAGGGGGGGAAGTGGCCTGTGAAAAGGTTCTACAGGTGTCTCTTTTGCTGTGTGTGCACACATTGGAATACAGAGGAATGCTGGTGTTACCAGCACATCTGTAGTCAAGATGCATGGACACTCTTCAACATTATTCAAAGGCAACCTCCGCTTATCAGGCCCTGCAGATATTCAGAATTAGCATCACATCAGCATTCCTTTCAACCTAGTATTATTATGATCATAACGTTATGGGCATGCATCACCAAACAATCAGACCCAAACACCCTGGGGATATGTTAAGAAACTTAAACAACAGTGGTGATTCTTTTAAGCCGTGGTCCTCTCAAGTCAATATTTGGCACACTGTGCGTTACCCAAGCAACCAAATGAGTAATCCTTCCTTTGATGAGACCACCCTCCAATTGCAGAGCAGACCTTCCTATTATATTCATTTTTTAAAAATTAAATCGAAACACCACCGAAAAGATGTACTTGGCCTTACAATGAAGCAAGCCCTGCAGTGAGCGGGTTAGGCTCTAGTGGATCTCTGTCTAAGCTGGGAGGTTCCTGGAGCAGCCGGGCTAGGCCAGCTTAACTCGCTCATCCTTGGCTCAGCTGGATAGATGTCAGTGTATATCCCCCATCCCAGCTCACCCAGGAATCAGCTGACTGAGTTGAGATCAATTGATTCTGGCGTAAGCCCTTAAAATTATTGGGGTGGGAGCTGCAGGAGTGCTGTGGACTTAGGCAAGATCCCAAATCCATTCCGCTTGGTCACGTGACTTAGCAATCCAGTTTAAGTTAAACCAGCAAAAAGGATGGTGTATGGAAAACACAATGTCACATACTTTCAAACCCATGTTTGCAGCCATAAGGACTAGAATTCTGTCTTGCTTTTAAAAACATTTTAAATGTTTCTTAAAAGGGAGAGATGGGTCTGGAAGCCATGCCTGCACTTTTTCCTCTCCCACAGAATGTGCACCGCCTTGAATGTTAAATTGTGGAAGACAAGTCCAGGGCGGCAGTCAGAAAGTCACTACGTTGCTCAGATACCTTTGGTCAGCTCTCCTTAAGGCCTTTGGTCCTGGATAGCCTCTTGGGCAAATGTAACTCTCTGACCATGAGGCCAATTCTTTGGTTCCATAGATCCTGAACTGCCCTCCACCATCCTCAGTACCGATGGTTGGGAACCTCCATGTAAAATGGGCAGGTAGCAGGTCCAGGCCACCCTCCCTTCAGATCACTTTGCTAGAGTGATTTCTCATTAAGCAACTGGTGATGATCTGGAGGGTTTTCCTAATTTTGCTATGGACATCAAATTGATTTGCTTCCAATGAAGTGCCACACCGTTTTGAACTCAATACTATTCAATTGCGAAAGCTGTTAAAAAATGCAAATTGCTTTAAAACTGTGCAGACAGACAACTGACATTTGCCTGTTTCTGATTCCCCAAAATGTGTCAAAGATGAAGCACCTAATTAAAGGATTCCTTTGACAAGTGGGATTGAGACAGATTCGGAGGTTTCTCTCTCACTTAAATTTGTTTGCATTCTAGATGATACTCAAATTCAGTATCATGCTTTCAGTTGCACCTTCTGTTCCCACTTTCAACCACTGCCTGCCGGTGATTTTCTGTTACTGTAAGGGGAAAATCCTATGGCAAGATCAGCTGAGATGAACAGTTTAGGATGCAGCAGATTTCTGGCTCAGCCAGGCTTTGCCAGCATGAAATCCCCAACCCTGGCTCAGCTGGTATCATTTGCCCACCCCGGCTCAGCCAGGGCTCAACTGAGCCAAAGCCAGTGTAAGTGCCCAAAAGGCAGTGGGATGGGGCAGGATGTGTGCTTAGGCTGGATTCTAAGCCCATTCAACTTGATCACATGACCTGGCTTACAGGTGTCAATAAGAAGACAGTAGGGACACGGGTGGTGCTGTGGTCTAAACCACTGAGCCTTTTGGGCTTGCTGATCAGAAGGTTGGTGGTTTGAATCCCCACAATGGGGTGAGCTCCCATTGCTCTGTCCCAGCTCCTGCCAGCCTAGCAGTTCAAAAGCATGCCAGTGCAAGTAGATAAATAGGTACGGCTGTGGCGGGAAGGTAAACGATATTTCCATGCGCTCTGGTTTCCATCATGTTCCAGAAGCGGTTTAGTCATGCTGGCCACAACCCGGAAAGCTGTCTGTGGACAAACACCGGCTCCCACGGCCTGAAAGCGAGATGAACGCTGCAACCCCATAGTTGCCTTTGACTGGACTTATCCATCCAGGAGTCCTTTACCTTTACCTCACCTAATAAGATAGTCCACACCCTCAAGTTTACAATCTAAAATACAATACAAAGGGGGGGGGAATTGGAGAGTAATGTTCTTAAGTGATGAATATGAGTGCTTTGGAAGAGCACCATTTTAGGACCCATCTGCATGGTGCTTGTGAAGCAGTCACATAAGTATCTCAACACACCTCCAGCCCACCTGCCATAGTAGACAAATGCAGGTGATCTGAGACCATGATGTCCCTGGTATATCCTTGCCAGCAAACAGAAAGAATGATGAATTAGCGCATGAGGAAAACCAACTTGACCAGTTGCTAGTTTTACACTAATGATCCTCCCCAATTACTCATTAAAAGTGTTTTGTGAATGTGCCCACAGGGGGCATATTTTTAAGAGCTTACTTTACCTACGTTGTTATTGCCAGCTAGTCGCTATAAAGCTTGATTGCCTTCATCAGCTTTCTGGAGGCATAATTAACACTGATGAGCAGGAGATACATCTTAAGTGATTTTGCTTGGTGGCGTCTTTGAGAAAAAGCAAGGTCATCATTGAACCAGTAGCAGAAGAGAAGACTATTGAAAAAGGAGAGTTTGATAGAAGGTAAGAACTAGAAGGATAAAAATGTCTGATGGGAAATGAGTTTCCAGGTTTATGCACAAGGACTCTTAACCATATTTTATGTGAGCAGCACTGAAGACCATCCAAATAAAAGATCAATTTTCCTAACTCCAGGTTGAAAAGACATTTACAGTTCTGATGACTTATGCTTCCTTCAGGAACTGAGTAATGTATATTATAAGCACATGAATGCAGCACTTTACTCCCACTATTTGCCCCAAACAAACTTCTAAGCTTGAGTCAGATATAACTGTGACTTAAAAACACACGAGGACAGCATATATATCCATTTTCCTACCTAGGCTTAGCCAAGTGATCCCCAGCTTGTTACTTTGATAAGCTTCAGCACAAAACCTGCAGAGGTCATTTGGCATTCAGAGTTCAGAAATCTGAAAAGGGGAGGCTGCACAAAGAGAAAAGTATTAGGAGAAGCAGGAAATAAACACTGCTGCATGCCTGTTTTACGAGAGAAGGCGCATTTTGAAAAGCAACATCTCTACCTAAATGCATAGTGAAAAGCCTATTCCAGAGACAAGAAATATGGGATTACACAGGGAAAGACCACATTCATGTTCATATGATCAGTTACCTAGCAATAGTAATCCTTCAGCTGACTTCATCTCCAATATATTTACATTGACCCAAAGGTTAATCAGAGGCTGAGGGGTAAGAGCCCTTGGATAATTAGGGGCTTAAACCTGCCTCTGTTTCAGCTCAAGATAAGATCATCCTGTCAAGTACACACAGATAAGTAGAGTGAAGAATTCACTATAAATTGAGACCACAAGCATAAGTCTGTGGATAACGCCGCCTTATATACACTGTTGCTGGCTCGGGGTGGCAGGCCAATGGTGAAACCATCTTTGCTGCCCTAATGATAAACAAGTCTGTGAACTAGAAGGACCAACTTGTGTGAGTAGAACGACACTGTCCTTCTGTTGAATGGGAGGAGGAAAGTGTAATGCAATCAAGCACAATCAAGTCTAGTTCCACGTTCTCACAACAGCCAACCGGATGCTTATGAGAAGCTAGCAAGCAGGAGCTGAGGGCAATAGCACACTCCCCACTTTTGATTCCTACACAGAGGCATGTGGCCTCCGAACCTGAAGGTAGAACACAGCCATCGTGGTTAGTAGCCAGCAATTGCCTTCTCCACCATGAATTTGTCCAATCATCTTCTAAAGCCATCGAAATTGGTGAATATTACTACATCTTGTGGAAACTAGTTCTGTAATTTAACTACGTGCTGTGTACAGAAACGCAGGATATATAAGCAAGGCACAAAATGGCTTCTTAAACCAAGCAATGTCTAGTTGCCATTTGGGGGCAAGGCAGATCTAAAGTCTTAATTTTCAAACTATGGACGGACTGTGATTGATTATCAATTAAACATCTGGCTAGTTCAAATGACAACCTTGAGCTAAGTGAAGAATTCTGAGAACTTAAAGAAGAAAAGTCACTTGATCCAGGGACAGTCCACATAAATATTGGCCTAATCTGACCTCTTTTTCTCAATGGTGACTCAGGCTGCACAAAAAAAGCACTTTGGTTCCTGAAATTCATTCCAATTGTACAGATGAAATATAACTAATAGAATTCTACAGGATGTGTTGTTAGTGTGTGAAAACGGTCTGGATCCAAGGATCCCCAGGCAGGCATCTTCAGATGGTAGTGATGTCAGGTGTCATCCTGGTGCCAAGGAACCTTCACTTGGTTGCAAGTGTTTGATAGCTAGGTGCAAAACGCGCCTGGCGCCTGGCTAATTTCAAACACTGACTGTGTGAAGAAGTGCTTTCTTTTGTCTGCCCTGAATATTCCAGCTTCTTGGGCTAGCTCAGAGTTCTAGTAATATGAGAGACGAATACTATGAGAAGTGGCAATGTGCCAAAGCATGGACAAGGACATGCATTATTACATGCGATCAGAACAGCCAGTTTCAGTGAACACGTGCGGATTTTGTTACAGTTTGACCAAACTTGAGCCGACAAACAGTTGAGAACTACCTGGTCCTTTGGTAATTCATCAAGAAGAATCCCAACTCAAACAGACTGAAAAGTTAGTACACCTGTATGGGGCCACAGGGATTGAACCACATCAGGCACAGATTCCCTTGCTCCTTATGCTACTAGGACTTCTGGTCAGGGAAGAAATCTGCAGAATCCTTCTGGCCTAGAGAATCAGGTGACATCAAAAGGACCATCTCTCAGATCTGCTCCAGTCCCTCAGTCTGGGCTAAGACTGCTCCTGCCTGTCTCTCGAAGATCCATGCCTGTGCTAGCAGCTATACTCCTGAAAACAGCTCAGCTCTGTTCTTTCTACAAAAAGAGACAACACACTAATTGTTGTAATATTATCTGCACCGGAGCCAATGTCAAAAAGCACACATACCACAATGAACTGCTCACACAACATGTCTAGAAAAGTCCCGAAAGCCTCACAAGTAAATTGAATTGAATTGAAATCGGTTTATATATTTATTAGTAAGTTTGTATTAATGTAACTTTTTATATGTAACTGTATATGTTTGTAGAACTTTTGTTTACATCTGTTGCTGCTTCAGCTTTCTGTACACCACTTAGAAATATTTTAAATATACTGTATTAAGTGGTCTAAAAATTAAATAGCAATCATAATAATAAAAAATAAGAAACAAATGAATAAGCAGGAAATACACAGAGTGTTTGGTGTAAGAAGAACAATGGAAATTCAAAATAGGGATAGCCATGTTAGTCCGTTGCTGTACAATCCAAAAAGACTAACAAGAATTATATTTTGTGGGCCAGATCTGACTTACGTGGGTTCAGGCCTACGAAAGCTTGTGCCACAGTGAATTTGCTAATCTGTGTATGGTCTGACAAGGCCTTTTTGTTGTCTAGGACTCCTTTGCAATAAATTCACATTATTTTACCAAGCCTTCCATCCTAATTCCCAAGTACAAACTATAAGCCTGCCTGTAGCTTCAGCAACTTCCAGGTACCACATAAGGCAAGCATGGCCAAATTTGGCCCTCCAGATGTTTTGGGACTACAACTCCCATCATCCCTAGCTAAAAGGACCAGTGGTCAGGGATAATGGGAATTGTAGTCCCAAAACTTCTGGAGGGCCAAGTTTGGCCATGCCTGACATAAGGCATCAACACTGGTTGATAGTGACCCACCCAAAAAAAGCCAGGGAAGTTGTTTAAGAAGCCTTTCAGTGGGCACATTAGCTCATATGGGATGCTTTTAGTGTTAAATATCTGATATACTTTAGAGAAGTGGTTCTCAACCTGTGGGTCCCCAGATGTTGTGGGACTACAACTCCCATCATCCCTGAGTTCTGGCCTTGCTAACTAGGGATGGTGGGAGTTGTAGTTCAACAACATCTGGGGACCCACAGGTTGAGAAAGGCGGCTTTAGAGGAATTGTATTACATATTTGGACTGAGTCTTAACCTGTTGTTGGATACAAACAAATACCTTCATCCCGCAAGCAGAGCATGAGCGCAAAAGCACTCTCTCCACCAAGACCCCGTGATTCCCAGAAACTGATGTCCAGAGGCCTATTGCCTCCGATAGTGAAGGTGGAAACCAGCCATCGTGGTTCATAGCCACTGATAGCCTCTCCCTGAATGAATTTGTCCAATCCTCTTTCAAAGGCATCCAAGTTGGACAGTCCCACGCTGTCTCCCTTGGGAGCAAATCCCCACAATCTGCTGTGTGAATAAGTACTTTCTTTCTTCTGTTCTGAGTCCCCCAACATCAAGCTTCGTTGGATCACCCTTAGTTCCAATATTAATCTTCTATGTTAAATTTGTAGATGAGAGCTTCTGTGGCTGTAGTAAAATTGATATTCTTTGCAGATAAAAGGGTTATATTCCTATAGCCATTTAGGGCGCTCTCTCTCTCTCTTTCGTGATCTGTGAAATTTAGGACCATACCGATGCTGAATCTGCATTAGGAACAAAGGGAAGCATTTACGACTATCATTAAAATGGCCCTCCGGCACCACTTTGTAACACTTTCTACTGTCTAGAAAGTGTGCAGGACAATCTAAAGCAGAGATGAGGACCTGTGCTCCTCCAGATATTGTGGGACTCAAAGTCCCTTCAGCCGCTGCCCTTAGGGGTGATGGGAATTTTAATCCAACATCACCAGTGGGTTCTCCAGCCCAATCTGAAGCAATGTGTTTTAGAAAGAAACACCTAAGGTACCATATCTAGTTGTTCACCCCACCCCCAAACCATATACAGTGGTACCTCGGGTTACAGACGCTTCAGGATATAGACGCTTCAGGTTACAGACTCCGCTAACCCAGAAATAGTACCTCAGGTTAAGAACTTTGCCTCAGGATGAGAACAGCGGGAGGCCCCATTAGCTAAAGTGGTCCCTCAGGTTAAGAAGTTTCAGGTTAAGAACGGACCTCCAGAACAAATTAAGTTCTTAACCCAAGGTATCACTATATATCCTGCTTCCACAAATTCTTCCAATGCAGCTTGCAAGTGACATTAAACAGCAATAACATATTATAAAGTTGCCAGAATCTGAGGTACCACTGCCCCGCCATCTTTCTCTGAGACAATTCTGTCTCATAAAGGAAACACACAGGGAAACATCAACAGAGTCTGAGAGAGTTATTTACAAAGAAAAAATGCTGAGCCACCTGTTAAGGTTCTGGGGGGCGGGGAATTCTGTCCCTTCTAGGACTAAAGCGTTTAATTGCTCAAACTGTCTGAAGACCTTCCCAAATGATTTTAAAGATGCATCCAATTAACCAGGCACCATTTGAGAGGTGGAATTAACCTGCTTTCTCCCTCCACGTCTAAACTGTTGCTTGCTATGTTACTCACCCTTCTCAGGCAACAGAGCTGGGAAAAGGAATTTAACAGAGGTGTGGCTGGTATCTTTGCTGGCCCCTGCCTTGCCTCTAGGAGGAACCCATAGAAAGACCAGCCTGCAAGACTTCTGAGCAGTTTGTAAAGCAGTACTTATTTATCTACTTGCACTTGGTTCTGCTCAGCTCCAGGAAGCGGGTTACTTTTCTTAAGAACTATTGGTTTTATGCATTCACAGATTCCTGCAAACTTAACTAATTAGGCTGGCAGCCCTAATTTCTATTTGTCAAAGCTATGCATGTACTCACATTTATATGCCTTTTGTTCAAAAATTATATAAAAGCGAGCATCTGGCTTTCTTTTCTTTTCTATAACAGTTCTAGCGCTCATAGCGATTGACAGAAAATGGAAAACACGGCTTCCACCTACTTGGTCTGAATATTATGTGGTAGTAATGTTAAAGTCCACTTGATTTTATAATAGTCTTATGTAAAATAATTATAAATAATATGTGCCGTGCCTTTAATGGTGGGGAAAGTGGGGGTTGCAATGCTTTAAGTAAATAAATCAGCGTCCCAAAGGCTAACAAAATTAATAACTAAATCGCTTTAAAAGGGGGAGGAAAACTCTCAGTAATTTTCTACATCAGCCCTATGAATGGGTGCTCAGTGGTACAAATGACATCAAGAGAATCAAACTGAGCAGAATCAACCAATGGAAGAGAAGGAGAGTTCTTTCCAAAATGCCATGGCAAATGCTGCAACAGTATTTCTCAAGCTCCCATTAGCCAAGACACAGTTTATTCTGAATTAGAATGTGGAGTCACGCTTCACTCTTGCACTTAGAAAGATACACTTGGAGAGTATGGAAAAGTACAGAAATTACCTATCCCAGAGGAACCTCTTGGGTTTGTTTGTTTTTTACACTATGCAAGCATCTGGGTGTGCCTCCTGACTGGAAGGAGATGAAATCCAGAGGAGTGACTTGTGCAAATGCAATGGGTAGCCTCCTCTAGAGGGAGCGCAATCCAACTCTTCATTAGAAATGAACAAGTGGGACCTGCAATAAAATGTTGCAGTATGCAGTGCTCCTGTTCCAGGTTCCTGTCATCTCTGCCTGAATACAGTTGAGCGGAACTCTAGTACATTCCCCTTTCCCTGGGTTTCCAGATCTGCCCAACAAGCATTCTGCAGCCACTGAGCATACTCCATCGGGATATTTTGTTGTGGTTCTGGTTTTCTCCTGCTTAGGATCCCCTCTCCCCAAAAAAGCTTTGTTTTCCGCTTCTGCCCAACTTGCTGAACATGCCAGTACTTGCCTTTTAAAGGTAAAGGGACCCCTGACCATTAGGTCCAGTTGTGGCCGGCTCTGGGGTTGCAGTGCTCATCTCGCTTTATTGGCCGAGGGAGTCGGCGTACAGCTTCCGGGTCATGTGGCCAGCATGACTAAGCCACTTCTGGCGAACCAGAGAAGCGCATGGAAACGCCGTTTACCTTCCCGCTGGAGTGGAACTATTTATCTACTTGCACTTTGACGTGCTTTCGAACTGCTAGGTTGGCAGGAGCAGGGACCGAGCAACGGGAGCTCACCCCGTCGCGGGGATTTGAACTGCCGACCTTCTGATCGGCAAGTCCTAGGCTCTGCGGTTTAACCCACAGCACCACCCAGATCCCTATATACTTGCCCCTTGCTTCTCAGTAACCCCAGCGTATGACTGTCTAGCCAACATCACTCAGCACCTGGGTAGACTATAGAGAAGTTGAGCCTCAAATCAAAATGTTGTGTTTGGAAGAGAACCTTCAATGTTCTCTCTTCTCAGGCAGACGGCTGCGCAGAGCAAGGCGGCAAGAAAGCAAGGGCAGAAGCAGGCACCCCTAGCTGCCCAGAGAGCAAGAGTAAGGAACTGGTGGTTGCTGATGGCTGGCCAGAGAACAAGAGATTGGGCGTGTGCCCTTTACATCCACATTTCCATTCCTCTTGCCTTCTTTTCCTGCCGTCACTCCATTCCATTTCTCCTCCCTTTGGGTTTTCAGTTCCCCGCTGCCCACCCTCAACAGAAATACATTTTTTTGTATTTCTGCAAATCTTGGTGTTATATGAAGACAATCAGTCAGGTCGTCTATCTACAGTGGTGACCAGAGGAGGTATGACGCCTGAGAGGAGTGCAGAAAGAAGAAACATTATGGTGCAGCAGCAAAAGCAAAACCAGATGCCTTCATCTGCCCCAGCTGCAACAACACACCTCTCTCCCCTATTGGTCTCTACAGCCACAGCAGGCGCTGTAACTCTCCAGTGGTTTGACTTCACCCCTGAAGGCACACTCTTCCATTGTCTCCCAAGACAGATGGATGCCAACTCATACCTCCCCAGGTTTTTTGACATTTTGGCTACTTTAGCAAGCTAATTCAGAGAACTGGATCAGAATTAGAATACAAGATGGTATTCAAACATGGCACAATTGCACCCCTCCGGCTAGCCTGAAAGAGGCAAGCTCAGAACCCTGAATCATGCAGAGAAGCAATGGACCATCTTCTCTGGGCTGTGGCATTTGGCCTCACAGGAACTCTTATTTATTCAATATATTCCTTGCAAGCCACTCATAGTTTGGGAATTACTGTACTCGACAGCTTTCCCTCAGCTCCCACATGAAATTTCACTACATAAACAAGTACTAACTTGGGGGAAATAACTCTGCTCACTGGTTTACAGGAGTGCTTCTGACAGCAAGTGTAATATATTTCCACTAGAAATTTTCCATTTCAGGACTCCAAGGACCTATATATTGACACATCCATAACATGCAAATATGTACACACAAATCACTGCAAATGTAAATGTGTGCTCTGAAAGCCAGTTCTGTGCAGGGACCTCTCGTAGCCAAATAAACGTGAATGCTGGGAAAGGTGTCAGGTTGGGAAGGAGGAGGAGCCAAGGAAGAAAAGCGCGGAAATGAACTATTGATTGATTGGTGTGTTTTGTAAAGCCCTGATTAGTTCCTTCGGATGCAAGCAGTGATTATTTTAAAGTTCAAGAGTGAAGCTGTCTTGAGGAAGGGACATGTTCCCCACAGAGAGTGACCATTCCCAAAGTGGTTTAACAGTCCATCCCTCTTCCCAGGGAACGTTGGGAATTGTAGCTTTCTGGGGGTTACAGGGGGTCTCTCAACCATTCTCAACACCCTTAGCAGACCACAGATGGGCTCTCAGATACAGTGCACAAGTTTTGCATGAAGATGTCAGGTTTAATCCCTGATATCTCTAGGCCAGGAATGTCCAATTCCCAAGAGACTGTGATCTACTCCTTGATATAAAAAAATGCAGTGATCTACCCATTGTCATTGGAGGGAAGAGGAGCATGCATGGGGTGGGGTGGGTGGGTTGCCCAGAATTGTTGAGCTTTTTGGGGGCAGGATTGCACAGAGTTTTTTAGCTCCCCCCCCCCGTAACTTTTTGTACACAATAAGGATCCCACGATCTCCCAGGATCAGCTGGGGATCTACCGGTAGATCACGATCTACTGGTTGGACATCCCTGCTCTAGGCGAAAAAGGACCTCCCTCAGTGGAGCTGCAAAAAAAACCCCTCAATGGTGTTTCAATATGCTGCTTTAAGAACTAATAACGACATTTTCATAAACTCACAGAATTTATAGAGTTCCGTTTGTCCATTGATGGTGCCATTTTGACAACAAAAGATTAGCACTTGGGAAAAGAGTTTGCGACTAGTACACACGATTCTGTTCATCTTTAAAAAAATAAAAAATAAAAATTGTGCTCTATTGCAAAGCACCGTCTTTTAATCTTTTAGCTTTGTCCCTTCAAATTCCATAATTCAATACTCTACCATTTATGTTAAGAGAACATGTTAATTATTTTGTCGAATTAAGAGACAGACACATGAGTCCATATTAGGTTACACAGCCCTTTGGTAGCATATCTCAGAGATAGTCTAGATCAGGGTTGGGCGGGGCGAGGGGTTTGGTTGATGGATCTGGTAAGAGGTCCCTCATCTACTACTCCTTCCCACACAAAGTAAAAAGAAGTTTAAAAAACTGGTAAATAAGTAATTTATCATTTACAAAATTCAAAGACAAAAATGTAGACTGATTAATCATTATTGAATCCTATTTAAGATCACTGAGCCACTGCAATGCTATTAAATGTAAAGGTAAAGGGATCCCTGACAGTTAAGTCCAGTCGTGGACGACTCTGGGGTTGAGGTGTTCATCTCACTTTACTGGCCAAGGGAGCCGACGTTTGTCTGAAGACAGCTTCCGGGTCATGTGGCCAGCATGACTAAGCCGCTTCTGGCAAAACCAGAGCAGCGCACGGAAACATCGTTTACCTTCCCACCAGAGCGGTACCTATTTATCTACTTGAACTTTGGCGTGCTTTCGAACTGCTAGGTTGGCAGGAGCTGGGACCAAGCAATGGGAGCTCACGCTGTCGTGGGGATTTGAACCGCTGACCTTCTGATCGGCAAGCCCAAGGCTCAGTGGTTTACACCACAGCACCACCCGCCTATTATATGATCCTGGTCTAGTCTCATGACTGGTCTGTCAATGCTGAGTGTTCAAAATCAGAACCTATACCCTGCTCACAAAGCCAACAACCCTGTACTTGATAAGATTCATTAAAAGACTGAATATTAGTCATAAGACTAGACCAGGTCATACATTACTCACGGACAGCCCCACTTCTGGACTGGGGGTAACTGGCTGGAGCAAGAGGGGAAAGTGAAGTACCTGAGGATATAGAATGCATGATATAGGACAAAATCCACATTGTCAAGTCTTGGCCTACATCACATTTCAATACGCCTTTTGTTGGAGACTCTTTTTTTGTTTTATTTTAGTAAGCATAGCAACCCAGTCTCCAAGAAAGTACTGAAATTTCAGGAATGCAAAGTGAACATCCCTCCAACAGAAAAGAGACATGTCAGGAAAAATATATGTGCCATGGGAAGGTGTGTTAAAAGGCTTAGATAATCATCAGGAAGGGATTTCAATTAGCTTTTTATTGACTTTAAAAGCAATGGCTGCAATTCTCAGCGCAAAGTCTCCTGGAGATGGTTTGAGAGTTGCTTTCCCCAACATTTTTCAGAAAGCTTAACTAATTCACTGTCTATTCTTACTTTCCAGATGGAAATTAACCAAAAGATGGATTTGGGGTAGGGGAGTGGAAAGGAATTGGACATTCTAAACACTTGCTGCAGTATCAACAGATGAGAAACACTCCTCAAGTGAACGCAAAAAGGGAAGCTCTTAAACTTGGAACACATTATTTATTATAAAACAAATGAGAATAGAGATAGCCTATGAAGTTCAGGTGCCAATATTGATATGCATCTCCCAAAACAGACACTCACTTATCTTCTAAAGCAGCACAAAATAAGGCATTCCCAATTAATTTGTCTGAAGGCCACTGAAACATGTTGTCTGCATGGCATTAAAAACCAGCAATCATATTTTGGTTACTCCATCATAATTATTAGGCTGTGTTTCAGTGTTCTAACCCACTCTAAATCTGCAAAGGGGAAAAAGTACAATTAAAGACCACACACTGTGGTACAAATCTCCAATGTAGATAAAAAGCAATATGGGATGGTGGGATGGTGCAATCTCTCCCATCAAAGCAAGATTCTCAGAGCACAATCCTATATCTGTCTCCTAAGAAGCATGTCCCACTGGTTTCAATGGGGCTTACTCCCAGGTAAATGACAACAGGATTGCAGCGACAATGAAGATCGCATTTCTGATATTCATCCCTATGCTAAACAGCCAAACGTCTGTACAGTGAATTAAATGAAAAATAAAACTTTTGTGCAAATAAATTCCTTAATATTAAATGTACAGAAAAAGCACTACAGATGGCACATGCTACTGAAAAATGCATACCTGAAGATACTATTTTGTAAAAACAAAAGCTATTTAAGCATACATAGAGAACTGCACAGGTGCTCTGAGCATTCCCTCTCAGAAAGGACTCTAAACCCTCACCTTTTTCAATTATTTTTCATTGAGTCAATGCAGCAGGAACTAAAGTTAATAAAAAAAAACCCCAAAACAATAGCATCCGTTATGTCTCCAGTAAGTTAAAACAGGTGTTTGATAGGAAGCTGTAAAATAGATAGTAGTGCGATAACACTGTGGTAGATGAGCCTTTGGGGTCTGAGACTCTGCACACCTGGATTTTGGTTCCCACTGTGGTTCAGCTTCTCTGTTAACCAATGAACAACATGAAGAAAACACAAAACAACTTGAGGACTCTCCAGCAACTACAAGGTGCAGAACAGTTATTTGTTTTGCTTTGTTCTGCCAGTCAAATAATTATCAAACACTGAACACCTTATTGTCTCTGGTCTTCCTTATCATTTCAAGTTACAAAAAAACTATAGACTTTCAGAATCATTGGGTCATCTAGTCCAACTCCCAGCAATACATGAATCTCAGCTAAAGCATCCTTGACAGAAGCGTTAAAAAGAAGTACCATGTCAGATCACATGGAGATTCCTCATCACAGAAAAGGAAGCTGCTGACTTGTGCCATGGTGACGACAGACTGTGCG
The DNA here is from genome assembly GCF_964106645.2 of Podarcis pityusensis. Classification (NCBI taxonomy): domain Eukaryota; kingdom Metazoa; phylum Chordata; class Lepidosauria; order Squamata; family Lacertidae; genus Podarcis; species Podarcis pityusensis. The sequence goes on along the minus strand of NC_138027.1, from coordinate 96,777,950 downwards.
CCTCCTTTCTCCTTATCCCCATGAGATGCCTCCAGTTGTAGCATGTGTGGAGATCCAGGCCATCTGTCTCCATTGAGGGAAATAACTCTCTGAAAAGAGTTGCAAGGGAAGGAGTATCTGCTCCTAGATTTGGGGGCATGCATGACCCCTGAAAGACTGGGGAGAAGAGGACCTCATTCCCCAATGCTATCAGATGACTTCATGGTGTAGTAATGAATGGTGGACTGCCATATGTAAAAGGAATTTCTTGTCCGATTTTCCTTGAAGTCAACACATACGTAGTCAATTGACTGGTGTTTCAATACAACAGTGAGAAGCACCAAATCTAGATTGGATGGGCATGTCCGCTGAATGAAACAACTTGCCCAAAATATGAGAAATTGAAGCCTGGCCCACCTCAAGGAGTGATAAAAGGCACTGCTACTTAGAAAACAGTCACAAATCAGAATGAAATAGTAATGGCCACCAAAATAGATGCTGGAGGCCACAGCTGTCCACCTGCCTATGTAGTTGTAGGTACTCAATAAATGTGCCACTCTTGGTCCCAGGTCATTCCTGATAGCGCTCAATGCTATATGTTCTGGAAGCACCATGTGTGTCAAGCTGCGCCTCCATCTGGGAAATCCCATGAATACGTGAGAAATTTTGTTTACAAGAAGTTGGGCTCCATTTGCTACTACACCAGCCCAAGTCATCGCAATGACAGAGATTGATAAATGGAGTTAGTACTTATGTGTGGTACTTTCTGGGCTAGACGTGGCTGGGACAGCTGCATTTTCAATCCAACTGCAGTTCTGTCCTACCAGCACTGAATTTATCCCCATCGGTATAACCCTTTCCATTCTAGATACAAGTTCCTAGCTGTCGTGAACATCTGAGAAGGCTTAGGAGCACCCAAGCATATTTGGTGACAATTCAGAACCAACAGAGGTATAGAAGAGGGCTTTCAGCGGTTAGTGGGTAGGGAACCCTTCTCTTCCCTCTTTCTTGATTTCATTCCTACAGCTATAGGCACTGCTGCTTCCCAATCCATCTAACCCATCTCTCCATAGGAACACAGGAAGCTGTCTTATCAGACCACCGATCTATCCGCATGCAAAGCACTAAGCTATGGCCTTTCCCATGAACTTCTCTCCATCTATATACACATTACTACCATGGGCTTATTTGCCCCAAAATTAAACTCCCAACGTTGAAACATGAATGTTATATAAAATAATCTAACATAGCTCAAAATAAGCAGATGTACTTTAGAACCTGGGTTTGTTCCGAGTCTTTTTTTTTTTTTGTCTGTGGTATATGGACACAAAGGAGGCAACAGAATATAAGTCAACAATGGAGGCAACAGAATATAAGTCAACAATGGAGGCAACAGAATATAAGTCAACAATGGAGGCAACAGAATATAAGTCAACAATGGGCTGAAGAGGAAATGGGACAAAGAAGCGTTTAAACCGGGCAGAAATGGGAGGAGGATCAGGTCAAGAGTTCTGCCCAAGCCTGCCAGGTCACCCAGCTTCCATCATTTCCTTCCCCACAGATAATTTCCTAGCCAAGACTTATAGGTTAAGCAACAGCTGCAGCATTTGTGGCTACCCTCCTTTCCCCTCCCCACACTAAGAGATACTGCATACCACTTTCAGGAACCACATGCTATTAACTGAAACAACAACTTCTGCCAAGACTTCAACAGAGCTGTGTTAGTGATGTTAAGTAAAACAATCACTTTGGCGCTATGATTGCTCAAATACCACTCCTGCCTGATCTCTACTCCCAGAAGCCCCCTTTTAAAGCCACGAAAAACTTCTCTGTGCTTTTATAACAAATAAACAAAATTTCATCCATAGCACTCAAGTGCAAAATGCTTTTAACCAACTAGAACACAAGACTTATGTTAAAAGTATATTTCCCTACTGGAGAAAAGAAAAGATGAGATTATCTATTACACACCTACAAGGTTAAACACCAAAAAGCAAATCTTTTGCTGCACAGAAAGTTATCCTTTAAAACCAAGAGTTTTCATGTTGCAGACAACATATATTTTTGTCAGAGTGTAGCCAAAGTCCATAGGCAAAGGTACCCCTGACCATTAGGTCCAGTCGTGGACGATTCTGGGGTTGCGGCGCTCATCTCGCTCTATAGGCCGAGGGAGCTGGCGTTTGTCCTCTTCCGGGTCATGTGGCCAGCATGACTAAGCCGCTTCTGCCGAACCAGAGCAGCGCATGGAAATGCCGTTTACCTTCCCACCGGAGCAGTACCTATTTATCTACTTGAACTTCATGCTTTCGAACTGCTAGGTTGGCAGGAGCTGGGACCAAACAACGGGAGCTCACCCCGTTGCGGGGATTAGGGTTCGAACCGCCAACCTTCTGATTGGCAAGTCCTAGGCTCTGTGGTTTAACCCACAGCGCCACCCGCGTCCCTAGCGAAAGTCCATAACAATGGATTAATTCCATTCCTCTATGTCTTTTATACAGTGTTATGTCTCTTCCTTGAAAATTGTTATCTCCTTGCATCTTTTCACAACTCATGAAGGCTGCAGCCGTACAACCATTAGCCAAGAGTTTAGAAAGTCAAGGTTTCCCTGCTCCACCAGTGCTTTTCCAACTCTACCACCAGCCCACCCCCAAAACAAGACCTCATTTACTGGGGTGGGGGGACATTATGTTTTCCCCTTCTACTGGAGAGAAGCTTAAACCATGGGCTTCGCCTTGCGAAATGAAGTGGGCAGAGTCCCGCACAACAGACTTAAAATTAAAAATACAGAACTAAATCTGGCACATACACGGGTCCAAGCTACTTTGACAAAAGAGCCCATAACAATAGCTGGAGGTTCCCTTTCCACACGGATGCAGGAGCAAACAGGACTGCCAGCCAGCCAGCATTTCACCAGTAAATAAAGCATTCTAACAGGCAACCAATTCTGACAACAGAAAAGCCAGGATTCTGCCAGATGTGGCTCCACCTACACCTCATCAGATTGTGTCCTGTATCCTTTCCAACCTGATCCATACCTCCAGGCTCCAAAAGCACTTTTTTGCGTCAGAAGTTTTGAGATGAGGTGGTGAAGCCTAATACTGTTGCAGGATCTAGTGTCTGAATTTGAGAAAACGAAGCTCGCAACAAAAAAAGGAAAGCCACCACTACTTGGGAGGCTGCCTCCATTTATAGCTACGATGGGAAATCCAACACGACCAAACTTGCCGCAAACTTCTCTGCCTTTGTTGCAATGAACCTTCCCCAAAAAAGGGAGGAAGGAAGCACTTGGCAAGCACTTAATAACTGCAAACAAGCATCCCTATGGCCTTTTCACTGCTCAGAGAACATTAAATGGCGAATTACACACACTAATCAGAATCCTCCTCCAGTAACTGCTAGGGGGCCAAGGTGTAAGAAAAAGACCTCCAAGATACCAGCAGCAACAGGCTTTCAGTAGCTTTAGGAGGGGTGTTATCTTGGACTATTTTCCATAAAGAGATACGAAATCTGAAGATGCTGCAGCTGGTTTTGATTGATTAAAACACAACCCAACACAAATAGAAGACAACGCCTTCACCCTGGTTTGGTTCCCCTTTATCACATACACAGCCCAACAAGACAACAACAAGAATCCCCCAAGAGCATACGAATCAATCCGGCTAACCTGATTCAAAAATACAGTCATACCTTGTTTTGTGATCAGGATCCGTTCCGGAGCCCCGGCCGCTAGCCGAAACAGGCACAGGGCAAAGCGCCGCTTCTGCGCATGCGCGAGTGGCAAACCCGGAAGTAACCCATTCCGGTACTTACAGGTTTGCTGCGGATGTTCACCGGAATGGATGCTAGACAAGGCGAACGTTTGCGGAGGTATTACTGTAAACACTCACACATCGCTCCCAAACAAAAACAATTCTCACTACAGCCAACCAAAGATAACCAACCACACCCTAAGCCACATCCAACCTCTCTCACCCACCAAGGAAATACAACAAGTGAATAGTAAGACAACCCATACAAGTACGCTGACACAACCCCTCTCACACACGAAGTAGAATAATAGAAGCATAACCACACAACCCCTGCCCACTTACCACCCCCCTTCTTTTTCTTCCTAATTGTTCAAACCAATTCATAAACCAAGAATTTATACATTGATCACTAATAATGAAACATATGTTGTAGATGTTTTTCCACATTTATTATGCTATTTTTGTGATATACAAATGAAAATATTGGTCTACTTATTTGTATAATATTATTCTTGTTTCTAAAACCCAATTAAAAAACAACAGTCCAACAGTTCTTTTAGGCCCTCATGAAGGGCTGTAAAAGGAACACGACGTCACAAAAAGTCAACCATTTGAAACCAAGTAAACAAATTTTATATAATTTATGTATATGTTTTATATATACTTACTCAAAAGTTATTTGATTGGTTTTTAACTGTTTAAAATTTATATGAGATGTTGTTCATTTTATAGCTCCTGATAATGGCCTAAAACAACTAGAGGCCAAAATGTGTTTGGCCTTTCTTTTTGTTTACTAATAAATCCACATTTTTAACTAATAAATTCCAGCTTGAGATTTTACCTCTCTTTTTGGATTGCTTTGAATGCTTACCTTTGGTGTTTTGTTTTGTTTTGTTTTGTTTTGTTTTGTTTTGTTTTGTTTTGTTTTGTTTTGTTTTGTTTTGTTTTGTTGTGTTGTGTTGTGTTGTGTTTTGTTTTGTATCTGTCCAAACAAGTTTGCCACTCCTAAAATTTGACCCAGGCCAGTCTTGAATACGGAAGCATTTAATCCCACAATGCATCAGTCCTGCGCCATCTTTTTTTCAAATAACCATGGCGAGTGGGCTTCCAATGTTTGTGTGGTGGGCAGAGATAGGGATGGGGAACCCTGGTTTAAGGAGCCATAGCTTATATATCTGAGTTTCTAACACTGGAATGGTGGCCTCCATGCATGAGATTCCTCAGCCATGGGCAGTTGGGTCAGAGAGGCAGAGATCCACTTCACTTGTTCTCTCCCAATACAGTGCTAAGATAAAACTAGCTTGGTGCATATCCACTTTCCTGAACTCCCAAAGAGAGTAAGACTTATTCTAGGCACACAGGGCTGGGAAGTTTTGCAAAATGGAAAAGAGAATTTGAAGGACCTTTCCTTGCCCCCTGACCCCACACAAATAGATATGGTGGAACAAATGGGCCAGTGTTTCCTGTGGACCTGTCCTAAAGGCTCCCTTAGAGAAGAGTCATAGCTGAAGCACTGCATTCCCTTGAACAAAAGGCAGCCTTCTCCATAAGCAGGAACGATGCGCAGCTGTGCCAGCCTCAGAGCTTGTGCGGAAAGCAAACATGCCTAGCTGGCAACCACAGGTTCAGTGCAGACCAGGACAAACAGCGAAGACCCACTGCAACCTCCTAGCTGAAAGCTTTCAGTCCCAGCAGGTTTTGATGCTCTACAAAATGATGCAGTGTGTCCCCTGTACAACACACACCCACACACCCCTTTTGAGACTTAGCATTCTGTGGGTCTAGTCTTCCTGTCTCAGAAATCACTAAGAAAAGGTGTGGGTCTTCCTCTCTCAACCTAAGGCAATGCCATCAGAGTAAACAAAGATCATGCATCATATAAGAATGCCCCAGAATAACTTCTTCCTCCCGACCTTTTTGGTGCAACAGGAGGATGGGATCTCTCCACACTAACAAGTGCATATTTTAAGAGGGGGTCAGAAAGCCCTTTATCTCCTCTGCATAGGGGACCATGATAAAAGCAGCCTTTGAATGTAATATCCTTCCCTCTTAACAAAATTAAAGGAAAAGCTTGTTATGGGGAGTTAAGCTGTTCTGCTTATATTAGCGGCCTATCATTAAAAAAAAATCAGCAGAGAAGCCTGAATATATCACTTTATATGCTTGGCCCCAACCCTCAGCCCACCCTCCCTTTGCATGTCTGGCTGGCTGACAAGACTTTCAGATAAATAACAGCAGTACTGTTCACTTTCCAATTTCTGAACTCCTTTTCCAAGCCAACATAGGAGCCCCCACTGGTTAAAGAATTTCTCCTTCCTGCTGCTGTCTTCCCCACCTCCTTCTCAACTCTAGTCCAAAGCCCTCAGCTGCATTCAGGAGGACACTTCCTGCTCTCGACTTCCACCACCGGTGCCTTCAGACCAGCTGTTTTTTCACGCCATCTGCTGCTATTAATGGGAGGGGGACACAGTTCACACCACACCCTGAGATATGTCAGAGTTTGCATTCTATTTCCTGTCCCCCCCCCCCACCAATCCTCTCCAGTCTCTCACACATCATCTTGTGTTTCCTTCAAGCAATACAAATTTTGTTTGGGGCCTGCCTTGCACCGTCGCACTTCCTGGACATGGTCTTTGTCCTTCCTTCCTCCGTACTGGGATCTTTTTAATTAATTATTTTCACAGGGGCTTATTTCAACCACTTCACCTGGGTGCCTTAGATAGCTTGTTATATACTTTCCGGCTCAGAAAAAGCTAAAACTGCCAACCACATTTTCTTCAAGGCCACTTTTTCATGATCTAGTCTCAAGGTACCGCACTCTCCTTTTGGTAAAATCCCTGCCTTGCATCCAACCTCACCCACACTTTTGCAAGGTCACTTGCAAGCAAAGATATCATTGCAATATTTTAAGCAAAAATGAAAACACCACACGGACTGAGTTGTGACGTGGGTTGGAATCTGGCTGCCCATATGAGCTACTGCAGCCGATGTGAGTGCCTGGGAAGACTAGGCAGGTCTGTAAGTTGTGGATGGAGCCATGAAACCACCTTATAGAGAATTGCAACACTGGTCCATCTAGCAGCCTGGTATTCTCTGGCTGGCAGCAGCAGGTCATGGTCCTTCCCCACATGCTACTGCCTGAAATCCTTTTGATACTGAAGTGGAGGCGTTTGGCATACGAAAGGGGTGATCTAGCCCTACTGTGAAGCTCCTCCCCACCCTGCCCAGTCCAGAAAGACCCATGAAACCGAGTGCTCACCCTGGAGAGATCCCAATTCACAATCCTTACAGCTGTCCTGGTGCTTGGGAGCAAAGGCGAGGAGGTGGATTACCGATTGCAGGAGTAAGTAAACTGCATGTTCTTGCTGGGGGGGGGGGGGAGAGAGATACCTTTCGCCCAGAGGTCCATAAAAGCCTGCGAAGAGCTGCTTAGAAGGCATTTGTGCACATTCAGCGTTGCATTTCGAAGGAGGATTTTTAAAGAAGAGGACTGCAATTTGGGGAGGGCAAATGCAAATGTATGGGAATTACACAAATATGTGTTCCAAGGCAGCAAGGGAAGAAATCCTAAATATAACATTACACGAGTGGTATAGAAATCCAGAGGGAGTGGCTGGGTTGTGGGGGGGGGGGGAAGGTTTTTCCTGCTTTTGCAATCACTCATTTGACAAAAATCACTTAACCCCTGCCTGGCACAGGTAAAAGAAGACTGCAACATTTCCCCACCCCCTCATCCTGAGAGTTCTTCTTACACAACCCATCCGAGATATGCAGAGCATGGCCAGAAGTTGCCCCCGCTGCCACCCACTCTTCCTTCCTCAGCGTCACCTTTGATTCCGTAGGAGAAGAAACTCCTGACCCCGACAATGGTATCCGCAGTAGCCCTAGGAAACACCATGCGTGACCTGAGAGCAAATAGGAGTGGCCCAGCCCTCTTCTTCCCCCCACCCACCCACCCGAGAGCAGAAAAGGAAAGTGACATCATTGTGTTTGCGCATGAGGCAGAGGGAAAATAGTGCCGCTCAGAAAGCTAGCTCTCCAGTGCGCTCAAATACGTAGTGAAGGGACAGAAAGAGAGAGGGAGGGAGGGAGAATACTTGCCTCACTTTGCCAGGTATGGAGAGAGCATGCCGAACACTTTAACAATGTGCCAGGGCTCCGTTTCCCAACTAGCGATGCACTTCGACAAACATAAGTGTGCTGTGTCATAAGGGAAGGAATTCAGCTTGTATTTACTTTATCTGCACACCCAAGGAAGTATCTGTGCTATCCCATCTCTGAAGCTTTTCAGTGCCATTGCTGACACTAGAGGGGTGTGTGTGTGTGTGTGTGTGCGCGCACATATACACACTTCACTGCTCCTGTTTCATTTCAAGGCTGAGGCTGAAGGCTAGGCAGAAAATGGAGCTCACATACCAGGGCCATATAAAGAAGCCTTGTAAGACTGCCATGAATTCCTACCTGCCAAGATACTGGAGCCTGGGTGGGGAGGGGGAGTGAGGACACCATGGAAACCGACATCTCCAGCCCACTCCTCACCACATGACTCTTAAATTGGGCCAATTTGTTTCCCCGGCTGTCAGCCAATCAAAGCAGGATTTTGTGAGCCAAACGACCTAACTCATGGCACAGAACAACAAGGTGTTAGCCTTCAGCATCTTTTCAGTCTCACATCTTTGTTCTCCAGCAGGCAACTCCATCTTAAGCACTTTCAGAAGTAAAGCACAGCAAGGAAAAGGCTGCCAACGCTAAAACTGAACAGTTGCTTTCTGTTTCTCTCTCCCCCAATCTCTCTTTCTCTGTTGCAACATCCTTAAAAAATAACAGGAGCCTGACAAAAAGGGTTACACCCTGCATTGAAAAGATGACCACTCCTCTTCGCAAAGTGAAGCACCATTCGTCCCACCCATTATGAGACACGCATTTCAGACCAGACCATTTACTTAGCTAACCAACTCTGTCCTCCAGTAAAAAGAGGGAATGGAGCAAGTCTAGGTGGTTTTAAAGCGTGACGTTTGCTTGATTGGCATATGTCTGGCGTAACAGCTTATGCACATGCTTTTGATGTAAATACAAATGCTTCCACGAAGAGCTTGGCAATGCTTATTCAATGGGGGGGGGTGAGAGAGAGAAGCAAACAAACATACATACATACATACAAGCAGGTTTGAAATTAAATAATGCATGTAATACATTGCTTTGAAATAGCTGGAAGAAGAACCTTTATTGAGCACTGGCAATGCCAAACTACAGCAAGTTTATCCAGATTATGCATTCTACTGTACTTATATATTTAAGAGACCACCACTGCAAGCTTTGAAATCAGCTGAATTTTAATAACTATTATTAAAGTATGAATCTTGTCCGTAGAGAGGGAAATGTTAAGATAATGAGAATGCTGCGCAAAGCAATACAAGGCGAGGACGCTTCATCTGCTTTTTTCATTAAGTGTTTGGCTCCCCTCCTTCCACTTTTCACTTTTAAAAAAGTTCATCAGAAGTTCTAAGGACAGCGAGCCAAATAAGAATTGGTTCTTTCTGCATATGAACTTCCAGCAATTACGCCAGCTCATGGCACCCAGGTCAGTACTCTCACATTTCCACAAGCTTATATTGAGACTAGTAGCACAGTTACCAGGCTGGATCTCAAATATTCATCACTAGTAGTCTAAACGCAAACTTCTCCCTTTGTCAACTCCAGCCAGGGCTACCTTAATGGAAAGGTGGGGGTTGGGGGAGAGTGCCAGTCAGAAACCATCTGTTCCCCCCACCAAAAAAAAAACAAAAAACCAAAAACCTCAATTGCATGAGCAATATTGTGGCAAGTGACAGTTCCATACCATTATTACCAGAACAATAATGGTTGTAGCACAATTAAGACAGAGAAAGTGTCATCAGAACCTTAACCCTTTGCTGGCCGATCTCTCCCCGCACAGACACCCAAGCAAATAACTGAGTGACAAACTAGTACAGCACAACTCCCCATTCAACCTGCTGTTTTTGTTTCCCTCTCAAACCTCGCCCCCCCCCCCAATATTTGAGCCAACAGTTTTCCCCAATGTCAATTTACACTGCCAACATGCATTATCTTAAGAGGATTCCCCTTAGCAGGACTGAGAATGTCCCAATAGTATATTTTCCTTGGCTAGGTGAAGAAAGAAACCCCTTTTCCCTTCTTTATTTGCCCTCGTTAAAAACCCACGCCTCCAATAAGAGCCCAAACACTTCTTTAGATTTTTTCTTTAAAAAAAACAAACCAACCCCAAACCACCTCCCCAAAGACAAAAAGCAGCGACTGGACGGGACAGCACAAGGGACCCAGATTATTTTTCTTTAGGTTTGTTTCGAGAAGAAACTAAAGAGGCACAGACCTGAGCAGGAGCTGCAGAGCTGAAGAAATTTTCTCTCCCTTATAAAGGTCCCCCTCTCTTTTTCCTCTGGCTCTCACTCACTTACCCACACATTCACACACACACACACACACAAAATCCGGGTGCCTCATCCACACGCACACACTCCCCGTCTCCCCTCATCAGCTCTATGCAGTTCTCAGGAAATGAATGGGGGGGGGGGATGGAAAGGGAGGGGAGGGGGGGCCAACACAGAGAACTGTTGTACTTGCAAATGACTTACCCGGATCACATGATGTGCTAAATGTAGGGTGGGCCGGTGGGTGGAGGCTCCCGAAACAAGAGCGGGCACAATGTAGCGGCGCAGCAGCGGAACCTTACCGGGGACGCATCGGATTGCATTGGGGCCCCGGTGAGGGTGGGCCGATGGGAGGGGAGAGAAAGCGGTGGGGGGGGGGGAGAAAGAGAGAGGAGAGATGCGATGCGGCAGAGGCGGCTTCTCTCCCTCTCTCCTTGCCCTCAAGGTGGGGGTGGGCGGAGGAGGAGGAGGAAGAGGAGGAGGAGGGCGGCGGTGGGGCTGGGCGGGGAGGAGGCACCACAAACCCAAACAAAAGCCCCCCCGCCCCCCGGCCTGCCTCCCTCCCTTGCTCCACCCAAAAGGTGGCGGGGTGGGGTCGGGTGGGGGAAGAATGCAATGCAAGCGCGGCTTGGGTTGCATGCGACGGCTCCCGCCCCGGAGGAATGGCTTTACTGCCTGGGGAGGGCAGAGCCCCCCCCAACCATCAATGGGCGGAGAGGGAGGAGGAGGGGCGCGTGGGCGGCGGCATCTGCCTGGGTCCCCGGTGCCCGGGCAGGGGTGGGTGGGTGCCAGGGAAACGCCCACTCGAGGAGGCTGCGGGGGAAACGCCCGGCTTCTCCGCCCAGCCTCGGCCTCCCGGTTGCATGCGAAGGGCGGCGGCGGAGGAGAGGGGAGCCGGGGGTGGGCGGAGGGGCAGCGCCGAGGAGGGCACTGGACGGACGGCCGGCTGGCTGGAGCCGCAGGCCGCGAGGGGAGCGGAGGCCCCAAGCAGCCTCCGCCAAGGGGCGAGCGGCCCTTCTCTGCAAGCGGGGGAAGGGCAGCCGAGGTATCCGCCACCCTCGCCAGTGGGTCACGCCGCTTTCCTCGGCGTTGGGTGCGAGAGGAGCCGACCTAAGCAAAGGACTGCGCCGAGGCAAGTGCCTCAGGCGGCAGAATCGCCTGGGACGGTAGACCCCATGTCTACAGTTGGTACCTCGGGTTACATACGCTTCAGGCTACATACACCTCAGGTTACAGACTCCGCTAACCCAGAAATAGTGCTTCAGGTTAAGAACTTTGCTTCAGGATGAGAACAGAAATCGTGCTCCGGCGGCACGGCACCAGCAGGAGGCCCCATTAGCCAAAGTGGTGCTTCAGGTTAAGAACAGTTTCAGGTTAAGAACGGACCTCCGGAACGAATTAAGTACTTAACCCGAGGTACCGCTGTATTTTCATTCCCTGCCTTGATCTGCCCTCAGCCCATTTTTTTCTGGTGGGAGGGGGGCGCCGTTTGAGGGTCTGCCAAAGTGCCTTGGGGGCAGGCCCCGGGTGCGAGTGACTCTCCCCGGGCTCCAGAGTGCTCCTCGGCATCGCCAGCCTTCTTCGGTGCAGCCCCTCCATGTGTTGCCGACCTGAAGGGCTGCAAAAGGGTGAGGGGGCTTTGCCATGCGGCAATGTGGGGCAACTGCCTCAAGCAGCAGATTCCACGGGGGCAGCAGGTCCAGTCTCCAAGCAATGCATTCCTTGCTGCCACAGCCACAATGGCAGCCGTGGCATGCTGCTTGTCGACTGCATCGGCCATCCCTTCCGCCCGTAGCTCTCAACGTTTAACTTTTTTTTAAGGGAAATTCCCTTATTCCGAACAGGATTCCTCTCAAGAAAAGGGGAAAGTTGACAGCTATGCTTCCACCCCATGCTGCTTCTGCAACAGGCTCTTGGGAAGCAGGAGGCATCGCTGGTCTTCTCCCGCCCTTGTTCCCAAGGTTGATATTTATTTCCCTCTTGTACCTGATGTAGAACTTCATTTGCCCCTTCTTCCCTGGGAGGTGCGATTTTGTGGTTCTCATGTGCCAAAATGTCAGTCCAGCCCTGCCTTCTGGGCCCAGCCCCAAACTCTGCCCGTTCACATCTGCCCCAGGAAGGCCTGTGGGGTCAGCTGTCTCCATGGGGAGGCTGCCTGGCTGCAGATGTCGGGGGGGGGCAGGGTCCCTTCTTCAGGTTGTGCCTTTCCTAGTGAGCTATGATCCCACAGGAAGTGGGGTCCTCTGGATCCTCTGAAGGGAGGTAACTTACTCTCAGCACTCCAAAAGTTAAGTTCCTTTATTAAACTTACGGCTTCACCCACCAAGAAGGAAGCTCCAGAGCATTTACAAGATCACATTACATAATAAAATATCCATAAAAACAATGCAAAGCTTGGGGGGGGGGGTTGGAGGGTAAGAACGAAAGTGACTAGTATACTTCCATTTTTTTATTAAAGGAAAGCTAAATATATATACAGAAAGATGAGACGTGAAAGAAGAAAACTGTTCTGTAGGTGGTGGTTTAAAAGTTTTGCCGATTGCGGAGTGAGATGATCTGGTAATCGATTCAGCTGGCAAAGCTATCCTAGGACACTCAGAAAAATGATGAAGTAACTGACTTTGCTGGATACTAGGCAGTCTGCAGTTAAAAAGCAGGCAATAGAGGGTGAAATGGTGCCATCTGCAATGTGAATAGGCATACTGGCTGCACCCAGGGCAGAAGGGTGAAGTGTATTTCTGTTTTGTTGGATTGTTGTCTTAATATATTTTAAAATAATGAAGCAATATATTAAGCCTAAAGAGGCAAGGCTGGGGGTTCCTAGGAAGAGAGCCTTCTCAGTGGTAGCTCCCTGGTTGTGGAATGCTCTCCCTAGAAAGACTCATCTGTAGCCTACATTTGGATCCTTTGGATTTTGTAGAGAAAATCTTCTTTATTCTTCTGGGCCTTTTAATAAAGCCAGTGGAATCAGAGAACTATTTTGCTTTCCCTTTTTATCGATCTTATGCTGCTTCATGATGGTTTTAAGCTGATTTTACATGGAGCTTTTGTGCTGGTAGAAGGGTTTTTAAAATATTGATTTTTTGTTTTTATTTTTTGATAGTTTTTAAGTTCACTTTTTAAATTGGTGAACCACTGAAAGGCTTGGTTGATTGGATGGTGTATGAAAGCCAAAAACGAATGAGCATTTGAAATCTACTGAGATGTTTTCTTGTGGTTCTACTGAAATTTAAGCCTTGTGGCCTGGCTGTACTTGGTTTAAAATGGCACATGAGAAAGCAACCCTATTGAAGCTAAGAAGTACTGGGATAGGCTGGTGCCTGGAGAGGCAACTGCCCATGAACCTCACACATGGGGCATAACACCAGTTTATACACCAGCTTTAGCCCAGTCTCTGACCTTTGTGTGGCCCACTTTCATTCCTCTAGCATTGCAAAATATGTACAAAGCTGCCTGGCTCCAGAGTGTGGAAAGAATATGATCCCTGGGTGGTCAGGCATTGGCATGCGCCTCCTCCCTTCACAGCCCTTGATGATGATGTGGGGAGTAAATGGGGTGTAGCCAGAGAGCAGCTGCGTTCTGGTCAACTCCAGCTGTTAAGCGATTCCTGAAAATGCAGGCCGCAGCCAGTGCTTTAAACGGAGTTGCACACTGAATTGGTCCCTGACCAAATGCAGGCTGTGTACATGGCACGATGCCACGAATATCGCCTTGCACCCCAGAAACCACTGGAGCTCATCTGCAGGATCCAGCAGCTCTCATAAGCAAAGGGCTGTTTGCATTGACTTAGAAAAGACCCACAGACAGTATTCTTGTTTGTTCCAAACAGCAGCTATCAAGTATTTTCCTTCTCACAGTGGCAAAATCAGAAGCTGGCCAAAATGGGGAAATGAAAGGGTGCATCTATTAAAATATGATTTGGGGGGAGTGTGCTTTTGTTCCTGTTGTACAAAATACTGTGAAAGCCCCAGGGCCGTCCCAACCATAGAGGCAAATCAGGTAACTGCCTGGAGTTCTGGAATTCCAGAGGCGCCAGCTCAGTTATGTAAATCATTTGGAGAATTGTTGCCTGTGCTTTCGGAGAGAAAGTGATTAGTGGCAGCTTAGCAAACTCTGGGCTGGTTGGTATCCCCTTGTTTTCCAGGAGATGCCATCAGAAGGCCTCCTGAGCTTTGGAGGGCACATAGCTCAGAAGCGGAGCACATGCTTGCATTCAGAAGAACCTGGGTCCAACCCCTGGCACCTCCAGTTTGAAGGAGGCAGAGAGCAGGCGATAACAGAAGACCATGACTGATCTAGAAGCATAAATAGTAAAGGGAAGCCTCCCTTTGACACCAGTGTATAGACACACTTTTGGCAGAGAAATATGCTGCCCTTACGAGTGGCAGAAAAGCCACCATATTCATGGGGTACTCAGTAAAAACGACATAAGTAAAAGACATAAACATTTGGTAAAAGAAGCACCCTTGGCATTTGAAGAAACATCACCTTATATCCCTGCCCTTATATTACCAAGGTCTTCAGGGAAGTTGTCCATGGCTTGGGTACCCAGCTTGTATCCACCAGGAGCCATCGGTTTTGTGGGCTCAATTCAGTGGTGCTCCCTCCCAGCTGAGATCAGTCTGGCCTCCCTGTTGAACTTTCAGTGCTTGCTGTTTCCGCAGGTATTTCAAGCAAGTTTTCTCAATGTAAAGGTTCATTTCAGCTGATTTCATTGTATCTTTTGTAACCCTACTGTACGACCCCTTAGAGACTATGGTATTAAGTGGCATGTATACATTGCTGAAATAAATAAATAAAATAAACCAGGGAGGGAGCCAATGAACTCACGCTGATGGGACGTGTCCCCAACATATGGCCTGGAATCAGCACGCAGAAAGCATGAAAAACTTTGCAACAGCCACCCCCTGCTCCCATCCGCCCCTGGGGCCCAGCCAGGAACCCCCACTACTGCAGATCCCCAGGCAAGCCTGCAGAGGTTTGCATCTCAACATCTCAAAAGCAAAAAAGGGTATC
This sequence comes from Podarcis pityusensis, assembly GCF_964106645.2. Classification (NCBI taxonomy): domain Eukaryota; kingdom Metazoa; phylum Chordata; class Lepidosauria; order Squamata; family Lacertidae; genus Podarcis; species Podarcis pityusensis. The sequence continues at coordinate 96,762,778 of NC_138027.1, read as the reverse complement.
TTTTCACGCTGTTTCTTGTAATTCACTTCCATATGGCTGCTTTTGGCACGAGCTTGTTACATCGGCAGCTGTTTGTGTCTCCGGCTTTCAACTCCATTTTTGGCAAGACTAAAGAAAGGGAGGTTAACAAACCAAGGGAAGGGAAAGCAGCAATGATACAAAAATATACCATGCATGCCTATCCCTCGCAGGATAAAATAGGGCTTTAATGCTGAACCGTACAAAGTTCAGGGTGTAACTTCTTACTTACAAAGCAAATACAAAATGTTACGACATCAACAGGAGAGCTGTATTTTCACAGGTATTAAATAATCTTAACTACCGCTGCTGTACTTCCAGTGGAACCATTGCAGTATACAGTTGCCTCATTCCCAAGAATCCTGCCCAGAAATCTTGCAGTGTGCCAGAAGTCCTGTGAGGTCTGGCTCAGATCACCCAGCCCCCATAAACTTATCCTCCAAGAGAGGCAGTCTCAGTGTCACTGTTTCCTCTGGGAGCCACAACCTCCCACTCCCAGGCACATTTTCTGATAGGCATTGCAGAAGATCAGGGGCCCCATAGTATCCGCTCTTGATGGCTGACTCTGTAGATCAGTGATATGTTGCAAGCGTGTTGTATTGGGGGCAGAATTCAGCATCCTCAGAATCTTAGTGAGGTGTTTTTTTTAAAAAAATGCATTTTTTTCTATTCCCTTTGACTATAAAGGTGGGCTTGAAAATGTCCTGACATGGCGATGTATCCCCCCCACCCGGGTCTAGTGGCCAATGATACTGGAAGTCTGAAAAATGACACCGGAACAAGTAATATATTGACTAGGATGTTACCTGGAGGAGCTGGGATGCTTAACCTGGCTGCCATTTTTAGTGGCAGTCCCATGGTCTTCATAAACTGTTAAGTAGTCTTGCATCCCAATTTCGAATTGATTCCTAGTATCATGGGTGCCAACTTGAATAAAATATTTGGGGGGAGGGCAGGTATGCCGACTCCTACATAATTGATCACGTGTGCACACACCATTTGAATGACAATGCCCATCAACTTTGGAGGGGCCCAGCCCCCTCAGATATTTTTTGTTGGGGGCGGGGGCGAAAGGAACTAGGAGTTGTCTCCTATGCCAAAAATAGTTCTTACTGACAGGTTGTTGTCATCCAGATTGCTATCAATATTGGACATTACATTTCCTTTGTTAAAGCGAGGGGGACTTGTTAGTGGGGGTTTTTGTTTTTAAGAAGTTTCATTTTGAGAAATGCAAGTAATCACCAAGCTGGCTGACCTATCATGATGAGGGGAAGTAAATCCTGCTTGAGCGTTTCTCGTGGGCATTTGGGTGGCCATTGGGAGAACAGGGTACTGGACTAGATGGGCCATTGACATGATCTAGATAGAAGACTCTTCTTATGTTCTTAGGCCTCAATCAACACAATAAGTAGCCTGTAGAGAAAACTAAACGTGATGGGCACAAGATGTTGGACATAACATAATGATGGCTGACTGGGAACAGTTATGGACCACAGGTATGAAATTTATGGCATGTAATGCTCTAAGAGAAAACTTAATGAAAATGATTTATAGGTGGTACATGACACCAGTCAAGCTTGCAAAAATTTACCATTTGCCCGAAAATAAATGTTGGAAATGTAACGAGACTGAAGGTACATTCTTTCACCTTTGGTGGACATGCCCAAGGATTAAGACATTCTGGGAGATGATCTATAACGAAATGAAAAAGGTATTCAAATATACCTTCCTGAAGAAACCAGAGGCCTTTCTCCTGGGCATGGTCGGCCAATTGGTGCCAAAGAAGGATAGAACTTTCTTTATGTATGCAACAACAGCAGCAAGGATACTCATCGCAAAATATTGGAAGACACAAGATTTACCCACCCGGGAAGAATGGCGGATTAAGTTGATGGACTATATGGAATTGGCGGAAATGACTGGCAGAATCCGAGACCAGGGAGAAGAGTCGGTGGAAGAAGACTGGAAAAAGTTTAAAGATTATCTACAGAAATATTGTAAAATCAATGAATGTTAGAAAAATGTTGGAATGAAGTTACATGGCTTTAGTAGAAATGTTATAAGGAATTAAGTATAAATAGATTAATAGAGTATTAAAGGAAAAAATAAGGTTAGAATGAGTTAAGATAATTATAGGATAGAAAACAGAGGAAGATGGAAAGGAATTGCTGAAATAATTAACAGAAGTGGAATACAAAAAGGGAGGTGTGAGGAGGTCGTGGAAATAAGTGAATGAAAGATGGGATAATGAAATTGTTTTATTTTATTGTTTTTGTTAGTTTAATGTATTGTATTGTGTGTTTTTTTAGTGTTTAATTTTTTTGGAAAAGTAATAAATATTTTTTTTAAAAAAAGAGAGAGAAAACTAAACGTGGCGAATGAGAAATTTCATGTTATTCCGGACTGAGAAAAAAACGAAATCAAGCTGCTGCTGCTCCTTTCCAGGAAAAGGAGAGTCCCTAGAAGATAACTCTGCAACGCAGACATTTGTTCACATAAATTTTTGAGCATCGTAGGCTTTAAGTGTGGTTAAATAGAAGATCTTCATTCTGGATCGCTACTTAGCAGGCTGTACTACAGACTTGTTATTATTGCATAAATTCAGGTAACAATTTCAGGAAATCGGGCAATACAATTTTTGTCCCCTAGATAGTTGCCCTGATATGACATTCCTGTGTGGGAAGAGGCTTCCACGCATGTGGCCAATGCGCAGGATATTTATCTAAAAGATTTATATGTTGCCCTGCCCTTCAACAGAACTTCCAGTGTCACTTACAAAGGCAAGACAACACACATTAATAAAACACCAGTTGTTAAAGGGGGGGAAACATGCATTATTTCAGTGCTCATTCAGGCCTTAATGAACTGCTTAGATGTACTTCTTGATGCACATTCTCATCTGGGGTCACTAGATGTTTTGAAAAAGTAGTCTGAACAGTTTGCATCAGATCTCAATTACTGCTGTGAAGGTGGCAACTTCCGGCTCAGTTTTGTCTCCATGCAAACCACAAGCAGCAACCAAGGTTTGATCTTGGCTTATTGCTCAGGTTTTGTTTCAGAGGGAGAAAAACGCAAGCCCTGGTTTGTCTACTTGGCTTGTTTCCTGGTGGTAGCAGGGGTAAGGAAGGAACCATAGTTTGCTTTATGGGATGGCTGAAGCAGGCCACTTTATTTTCTGTGAAGCAATTAGCAACAAATAATGCCACTCCCTGGCTATTCTGTGAACCTAGCAGTTCGAAAGCATGTCAAAGTGCAAGTAGATAAATAGGTACCACTCTGGCGGGAAGGTAAACAGCATTTCCGTGCGCTGCTCTGGTTCGCCAGAAGCGACTTAGTCATGCTGGCCACATGACCCGGAAGCTGTACGCCGGCTCCCTCGACCAATAAAGCGAGATGAGCGCCGCAACCCCAGAGTCGGTCACGACTGGACCTAATGGTCAGGGGTCCCTTTACCTTTACCTTTACCTTTAATGCAACTCCCTGGCTACTCTGTGAACCATAATAATAACAATAATACTATTTTTAATTTTATTATTATTATTATTAAATTCTGCTCTGTGGAGCCAGTGCATTCACCACAGTTCAAGTACTTCAAAAGTGCCAAGATGCAACAGGTTGAAGATGGCTGTAGTATTTTGAAAGAAAACAGAAGGTTCTTCTCTTGCAGAGTGAGCTCAGCTTTGCAACTGGCAATATAAATTCATGCACCTCTGAGTCCTATGCTAGATTCAAATGCAATCAGCCCTTAAGCCTTTTCTTTTCCCTATGTGCACCTACTTTTTCTTTTCTTTTTTAATTACTTACATTAAGAAAGAGGGATGTTAGAAAGTAAAGGGAGGGGATTCTTTAAAAAAAAAAGTGGAGGGAATAATATAGCTTTGTTTTCCAATTTTAAAATGAGCTAGAGTTCCTTTCCTTTTGTCTACCTCGTGATGCCAAAAAGTATTCTTCTGAGTGGGAGCTATTTTCCAGCCACAAGGCATTGTTCTCCCCATCTCATCTCCTCTCCTGCATGCATGTCATATCTTGACACTGCACACCCCATAAAGAGAGGCAGTTTTGCTAGAAAGGTGAGCAGGTGTGCTTAGCTGTCGTGATGAGCATTCAGCCAGTCATTGTCTCCATTTTGAATTTTTTGAACATAACTGATCTATCGAGCCCTTCTACCTTAAAAAACAAAAACATCAAACCCCTCTTATTTGAACTTCAACTTAGCAAAGTTTCCCAGACTAGTTCTCCTCCTCCTCTGTTTTCCATTTCTTCTGTTTGCTGCAAGGTTGCAATGAGCAAGGTTGTATTCTGATTCCCCATGCAGCACCTCAGACTTTGCAGACCCTTGATATTCTTACTGCTGCATGTCACCCCAGTCTCCAAGGGGCAAGAGACTCCGGGGGTCCTGGCACATAGCCAGGGTTCGCTTTCCCTGGAATGAAGGTTAGAGGAGACTGTGGTGTAGTTGGGATATATGGTTTTGTTTACACACATATATACAACCAGAGCACAGGATGTCGGGGCTCACATCATCAACACTCCAATAGATCTTGCTTCTTTAGACTGCAAGAGAAGCCAGCTTAGATTCAGCACAGAGAACGATAGGTCACACTCTCCAGAGTCCAGTATGCCACTTCCAGCTCACATGCATATGCTAAAACTCTCGCTATTGTCCTTCTACCTAACAGCCAGGTGAGAGGAGTGAGGGGGAAAGGCCCAGCCATGCGCTCATTTTCTGTAGATGCAGATGTCTGAGCAGCCAATGCCATTACCCTGACAAAAGGACTACTTGCCCTCCTTTACATTCAAGCCTCACAGGTTCACAAAAATTGGAAGGGATGCAGGGTATGATTCAGAGTGACCCCCAAATTCATTTATTACTATTATTATTATCTGTTGTTGTCGTCGTCATCACCTTTCCCAATTATCTTGCCTAAGTGTGGAGGGAAACTTTGTCCTTGGAAGAGACATGTATACAGGAGGAGAGATGGTTGAGGTTTATCTACAAAGACTCTTTTCACTTAGCTTCCTGCCCTCCTCCTGTCAGAATCTTCTCTCAGTTAAAGCAGTTGGGTCATGTGGATCCTGGCCTTTACTGTCCTTGATCCTTTAGTCCTGTTCTCCACCGCACTTGCCCCTCTGGATCAGATGGTTTGCGTGGTCTCAGATCCAGATGTTCAGCTCCTTCTACCTCCATCTTGGCTCTCTTGGTAGTTTGAGGTATCAGGTAGTTTCTTTCACCATGTTTGATTCCCTTTTCACTTGGGCTTGCCCTTCAGTTCCTGTGACCTATAGCTGTCTACACACACAAACATCCATCGCTGACAAATTCCTTAGCACAGATCTGTGTTGCTTTGTACCCTGTCTTGATTTGTACACAGATCTGTACCCTGTCTTGATTTGCATCTGCCTCCCCTTTGCTATAGGGAGGTTTGTCACAGAATGTTACCTTGGCATGAGACAGATCAGACAAAAATGTGCTTGTGGAACATCTGCAGGGATTGTGTACAAAGGCCCTAGCACTACACGCTAGCAGAGGTCTTGTGCTCATTTGCTGAACTTGGGAGAAACCTTTGTGTTGACAGGAAATCAATTTAAATACCTACTACTGAGAGATTGTGTTACTAATTCCTTTTTCAACCCTTCTCTGATGACTAAAAGCATAGAAAAGGTGCTGGGTTTTGCTGAGCCAATCAGCTGTATGAGCGCCCGTTTAATCTCTGATATAGAGATAACATAGGCTCCGCTTCTGCTGCCTATCAGCGCAGAATCCATTAGATATCGGTCAGACCTCAAGGGGCCTCTGAGACTGTCCACACTGATCTGATAGCAGGACCCAAGCTTGTTTGGTCTAGAGACACCATCCTTTATCTATCTGAAATGTCACCGTGCATACATGCCACCATACAGCAAAATCATTATAGATTACAGTCTCCAGGTGGCAGATTAACCAAACTGTTTCCTGCCCCCCATAACCTTGAAAGAGATTTTACTGTTGAATTCTATATTAAGTCAGCAAGCACATGAAACACTTTAGCACCAAAGCCTAGGTGATGGCCGGCTGCTCTGCACCACAATGAGGCAAAGGCTTTTGGGATGGGCTGTCTACTGTGAGGCGAGGACCTCGGACAGGCCTCTTCTGACTGCATCTGCTCCTCCCTCCTCCCTCGCTGCTTCTCATGAAGCAAGCCACAGCATTGCAGGTGCATTCAGTGCCTCTTCGAAGGCTGACGCCGGTCTCTATTCCAACTTTGCTCCTGAAGCTTTCTGGTAGCCCATAGTCTGATGGTGCCTGCTGCTGATTTAGACATCTGCAAGGCTCCTCTCAGCAGTGACGTGCAGGTGTGCAGACAGGTAAGCTCCTGGCCTCCAGCTCCCACGCTCCATGTTAGCAAAACTTGCATGCACATAACTAGCATGTTGTGCTGAAGGTTTCTAGCCTAGCCCTCTGGATGTACTTTATACGTGCATGGATTGCTTGCATGGTGGTGGAACGTTAAAAAACGTGACACTCCCCTGATGCAGCCGCAGTCTGACCGGCACAATCCCCAGGGTGGGTGTGCGGGAATCTCAGCACTGAATTGACCCAGTTATGTGTTCAATCTCTGACTCTCTTAGAAATCATGGCTCCACACAGGCTCTGTGCCAGAAACTCACACCATAAAATCACACCCGCTAGAATATTTTTCGCAGCGACCCTTCGGAACACCTGGGTCATAGTCAATGCTGTTCTAGTTTGATGGAAAATTACCCTTCGGGGATTGCTTCTGTCTCTCTGTCTTTTGGCTAGTTTTATATCATATACCGAGGAGTATATACAACAGGGTCCCTTTTGTGGACATCTACATATTTCTCTACTGATTTAAGTGGAACAGTAAGGTCAGTGGGTGGGGTGTGCTTGTGCCTCCACCGACACTGATACTGCTAGGACCCTAGTATGGTTACCAGATTTTTTTCAATGAATCCGGGACCCCCCCTTTTTTTTTAAACTGAGTAGCAACAGGGAGTCTGGGCCCAAGCACATATGCAGATTGTATAAAGGTGCAAAGCCCTTCTTTCGCACCCTGTGAAACATAAATGTGCAGAGTTTTTTAAAAACTGGGCAACGGCGTGGCACCCGTGACTCCCAAGCCTCCCCAAATCGGTCAAAACAAAGGGGGCAGGGGGCAGGAGATCTGTACCGCCGGACATCCCCAGTTTCCCTTTGGCAGCGGCAGTCGGCAGCCCGGAGCCAGCCTGGTAGCGCAGTTGGCTCTGGCTGGCTTCAGGAGCTGCTCGCTGCCAAGGTGCCCACCATTTTTCCTCTCCGGAAGTCCCCATATGATGTGTTGCACACAAGACATGGGGACTTCTGGTGAGGCAAAATGGCGGACGCCATGGCAGCGAGCAGCTCCTGAAGCCAGCCAGAGCCAAGTGCGCTACCAGGCTGGCTTCAGGCTGCTGAGGCTGCCGCTGCCACATTTCCCGGGGACAGATTTGCAAATCTGGGGACATTCTGGGGATGGAATTTGTCCAGGGACAGATGTGCAAATCTGGGGACGTCTGGTAACCCTACTATAGTGGCATTTGGAATATCAGGGACCAGCATGTCTGATACTCCAAGAAGCCTTACCCAGAAAAGGCCTTAAGGATTCATTGCACATTGCAAAAAAGTGGCAACAGAAGATGGAACAAATGACCTGCACGTTGCCTCCCCAATTTGAGGTGTCTCGCAAAGGGGAAATCTCTGTACATTTTCTCTTAGGGGACAACCACATACTCTTTTTTTTGCAGATGAGCTTTAGTGTTTCACTACCAGAGAGATGTGTAGGTCCCCCCCCCCCATTCTGTCTGAACCTTGGGAGGGTGGGAAAAGAGTTGAAGGTCATTTGTACATATGCTATTACTGCTTTCTCATGAGGCACAAGCAGTCCCAGGAGTTACTTTGATACAGAGCCACTGGGAAATGTCAACATATTTGGACAATCAGAAGCTTAGATAAATGCTGTTGACTTAGAGTTCCTGTGACATGGAGGGAGCTTCAGAAGAGACACACATTTCTGATCATACACAGATTTGGATAACTAAGGTCTTATGAGGTTACACTATATACTAGCGATGGTCAAATGCAGCAATTTCAGTTTCTCATTTTTCAGTCAAGTTCAAGTTCACACATTTCCACCACAGTTTGTGAATTTTTTTAAGTCTTCATGAAAATGTGTCAGGATTTCAGCACACGTTTCTTCTAATATACAATTGTTGTATGCAATTTTCCACAATATGCACATTTTAAAAGATATTTTCCCCTAATATAATGCATTTTGTATGCTATTTGCAGCAATATATGCATTTTTGCACTTTTTTTAAGTTGGAGAACTATGTCACAAAATTTGGATAAGTGAATGTTGAAGGACAGCTGCTTTTCAGTTTGCATATTGTTTCAAGAATTGTGAATTAGGAAGGTTAATATTAAAAAGTGGATTGATCTGAATGTCTCATAGAATCATAGAACTGTAGAGTTAGAAAGGACCACAGCGGTCATCTAGTCCAACCCCTCACAATGCAGGAATCTTTCACTCTACATGGGGCTCAAATTGAGACCCACTCAGTTTGAGGCTCCAATCCACAACCCTGAGATTAAGAGTCTCATGCTCTCCCGACCAAGGGTTGCTTATACCAAGTATAAACATATTGAAGGCTACATCTCCAGTGGTTTCACTGCAGGACAAAATTCTGGCTAGTAGTGACCATAAATATAAACATTCTCAGGAGTGGTATTTCTCTTTTCTTTTTGGGGTGGGTCCTCAAGACCCAAGAGGTGGTTCAGATACTTTTCCCATTCACACATAAAATGAGTACTGGATGGAGTTATATGGGCAGATTCAACTAAGTTGGTGCTCTTGCAGAAGCCAGCACAGCAAGTCCTACTAGTGCATCAGGACTTTCCTCCCCTTTCCCCCACCCACATGCTATCCTGCATGCTCCCCAAATCTGCTTGGGAGTGTTGAAAGAACCCTCAGAACAGCATATGTGAGAAGGAGAGAGGAATTGGGTTCATCTGGCAAGTGGAAAGGCTTGTGCTGCTACAGCAATCACCTTAGCACCATGTCTGCTTCCACCCATGTCCCAGTGGTTTTGTATATAAGTTAAAGTTTGACACCTGGGGAACCCCAAAAATCAGCTCCCAAGGCACTGAGCAATAGTTCCCCCCCCATTGCTTTCTGAAATCAGGCTTAGAGGTAGGAATGGGATTGGTGTGACATGGTGCCCCCAGCACCCAACCCCCAAAGCCACTCTAGGAGGATGCAGTGGTCACTGGTATCAAAGGTCACCGAGAGGTCAAGAAGAACCAACAAGGTTCTACTTTGACAAAGGTCACCAACCAGGGCAGCCAAGGCAGTTTAAGCACCATGTCAGGGCCTGAAACTGGATTCAAATAGGTCCAGATAATCAGTTTCCTACAAGAAAATCTGTAATTGGAGCATGTTTACAGGAAGCAATGTTGAATGAGAGATAGTGGTTAACACATCTATGTCCAAGGAGGTGTGCACCACCTCCTTAAGTCATCACCAGCACAACAAGACATTTACCACTTCCTGGACCCGCCCAGCCACACCCCTCCAGCTTGCTTTTACAAGCCATGATGGGCAAAGGTCAAAAGAACATGTTTGCCCAAACTCCTTCAGGCAGCTTGTTCACGTTGAATGGCAGCAGTTGAAACTGATCAAAAATAGACCAGACCAGATAGTGCTCTGGACATTTCCCCAGGACTCTCTAACTGTGGCATCCAATTCCATGTTAATCTGTGTGTTTTTAGACTTGAAGTACCTTGCAACTTTGTCACAGTAGACATCTGATGGTATCTTTATCTCTGGCCAGATATTACTGGACCATTTCCCACATACAAAAGATCTGCTGGATGGCTCTTAGAGGGTGGGATGGTGGCAGAGAATTATTTCATCTTGGTTACTGCCTCATGGTAGCATGATAATGTGTTCTTTCTTGTATCTGGTCAGATTCACATCGGGATTCCAGCCTTCCTGCTTCATTGGTCATCATTCCTTGGAAAACAGGGAGCTCTGTGGTCTCCACAGCATTGGGAAAGGCAGTTGGGTGCATTCAAGCCAATGGATCTGCCTAGTTCACAATTCCAAAGGGAGAAGAGAGTCTCAATTGAAGCACAAGCCATGCCAACAATAACACAATCACCCAGAACATTCAAGAATCCATTGGCTTCCATGTGTCCAAGAACATACCAACTCAATGAATTGACCATCTCCACAGGGAGATACAGCCACTATCAGTCCAAATCTCACCAGAAGATGATCTGCCCAAGACAACAGGCATGCCACAAGCCCCTCTCCATCAATGGATGCCCACTGGCATGCTTGTGATGGCCTGGGATTCAGACTCGGATGCTGAACCTGAGGGATCCCAGCCTGCACAGGATTCCCCGCCTCCAGAACCACCTGAGCCGGGGCTAGGGGCATGAGCCTGAAGGGTACTCACCTGTGCTGGATCCTCAGGTGCAGGCACCAGCTGAGTCTGCTCTGGCTCCTGAGGTGATGGAGGACCCATTGCCTGCAGGTGCTCCACTCCCAGCCCCATCAGAGGAAGGTGAGGTTGCCTCTGGGTCCGGTAACCCTCCAGCCTCTTCTAAGCTGCAGAGGCTCAGGGCAGAGAGGCGGAGGGAACTAAGTTCCTGCAGGAGTGCTCGCCTCCAGGCCAGGAGAGGCAAGTCACCAGAGGATTGGGGCCGCCCTATGCCTTGGGGCAGATAAAAGCCAGCCAGCCCCAGTCCCAAGTTGCAGGAGCAACATCGTTGGTTGCTAGTTCCTGCCTGAACCCTGTCCTGCTTTTCTGCCTGAGCTCATGACCCGTCTTGGCTCCCTGCTTGCATGCCTGATCTGACTTCACCTGACTCCCTGCCCTGCACCCAGCTTCAGCTACTATGGACTGCCTCCACGTTGCACCTTTGACCACGGACCGGACTTGGACCTTGCCTCTTGGGTAACCCATGGGACCAGCACAGTGCTCCATGGCAAAAACCAGATTGAAGGTATGCCCAGTCACTTATCTTGAACCTATGTTGAACTGAAAGAGCACCATGGTTGTGATGGAGGCCATGAAGTCCCAAGCTGGTACACAGGAGGCAGCTTCAGTGTGAATATTGAAGTCTCTCAAAACCATACTGGAGGGAGCCTCCAACACTACGTTTGAGACAATCTCCACCAGCTTGGTCATCAGGAAGCCTGCTGAGCAGCACAGCAGGTGTTGCACCAGCAGCATCCGTCTTCTGTCCCTCAGATTCAACACCTGGAACAACCCATTGAACCCAGTTACAGAATGGATCAGCCACCTGGAATATCTCCACTTATATCTGATTTTTGGCCCACTATGAGACTTGGAGGCAGCTAACATCTTCAAAATACATAGTTAGAAGCAAGTCGATAATGTACAATAAAACAAATCCTAGAACCATATTCATAGCAAGTACAAACTCAGCAATAATATAATTAGCAGCATCCAAAGTCAATCAACTAATCACTCCTTGTGGATCGTATGAATCAACAACAATAATTCAACAGTGGCTATAGGAAAGTTTAACAGAAGGCACTTGATTCCAACCAGGTAATTTTTATTATTATATAGAAGCAGGAAAAGTTGTCCTCCCTTTTCCTTCCTCTTTGTTCTGATATTCTTTGTGGATGTGCAGTTTGTACCCATCAAGAGTAGAAGAAATACTCATGAGCAAGCAGGCCAGTTTTTGGGTGTGTGTGAAGCAACAAAGGCTGATGAGGAGACCGGCTGGTTGCTAGTACAGAAGTTTAAGGACAGAAGTTTATATGAACTTAGCAAGTGCCACTCCACACACATATGAAAGAAATGTATCATGTACCAGCATGAAACCCCAAAAGTGAGGCTGATTGATTTATAACTGTATTTCCATTACCTAAAACTATGGGATGACTTTCTGTTATCTAAAACCATGGGAAGAGGTTTATTGATCTTCAGAGATGCCCACTTGAAATAAGACCTCATCTAGGCATAATAAATCATGAATCTGAATTCACTGAAATTTCTCATATTCGGTTTTATAATTGTTTAAATCCATTGAAGTTAGAAATGCAAGAAGGCGCTATGATTTTATGATTTGCCCCTTCCCATCCTAAATGAAGCCTGATAGGCCTGAGAAGTAGGGTTTTGGTTTCCCCCCTCGATTTTATAGTTTTATCTTTTTGTAAACCACTTTGAGGTTTTTGTTTTTTTAAAAACAACAACCAAGCAGTGCATTAAACAAACAAATTGCTGGAGGTATCACTGTTCTGAAGGTGATCACAACAGAATGCACCCTAAACGCTGGTGATGTTATAAGGGCAGGCAACAAATCTAATAATTAATAATAAATCTCCTCTTCCACCCAATTATCTTCCTATATACATGAAAACGTAAGGTGTTCATCACGCGCTGAAGCTGGACACTCCCAACCCACTTCCATGCCTCTCTCCCACTTTCGTTTCTGCACCATTTGAGAGGCACTCTGCACATGTTCAGAGGCAAGACCTAATCCACACACATGGGGTTGATGCCAGTAGTTCTGCACATCCCTAGCACAAGCATGCAGGAAGCTTTTAAAAAGCATGCAGGGCACGGACAAAGAGAGAATGGTAGCATTTAACACCATTCAAAGAGCATTTTATTAGCCAAGCCAAAAACAGCATGGTGTTGCATTGTGGTTCTGTGCACTGGAAATTGGGAGGGGGTGTGTGTCACAGTTGAGTCAGCTTAATTCCAGCCATATCAGGAATTGGACATGGGTTGAGGTGTACTGCACGTTGCTGAAGAGGACCTGATCCAGGCATGCTGCTTTCAGCAGTGACCTCATGTTTCTTAAAACCTGTGGCCCGACCTAAACTGTTTTTCAAAAATAGGCAAGGGAGAGAGAAGGACAGGGGAGATGCCTTATACAACCAACTAATGGTTTTGTCACTTTGGGTAGCAGGCTGCCCCAAGTTGTCTCTTTGTATACGAGAGCAGGGAGAAGGGGTCACTGACACCGGCAACCCCACACCTTTGTGCGTGTTATGTGCATTTCAGCACATTGACGGCTTGTGCTAGGGCACCTCAAACCAGTTCATAGGACTCAGCTGCCTGCCTCCAAGATGCCCTGGATTTTACAGAGAGTATTCTAGCTGAGAAGAGACTTTTGTTTTTCAGTAGGTACCTCATAGCTCCATAACACACAGCTCCATAAGCATCTCTGTTGGTTTTTTCACCTTTGTTTAGACCTTTGTTTAACAAGCAGCTAGCAAGTAAATAATAATAATAAATAGCTCATAAGAATTTTGCAGGTCCATAAAACTCTGCAGAAAAGCACCTTTTTTTGTTGGGGGTTTTTAAGGCTGAAATGCTGACCCAACTAATAAGAGACTGCTCCGATAATAATCAGACTGACTTACAGAGAGAGGTGTGCCTGAAGGCACAATGCACGAGGTAGTTTATTGGCAGAAGGGCAGGCTAATGCAGTTTTCATGTCCACACATCTTAGACATTGTGATTTACCAGTTCACAGAAGAAGTGAGGAAGATCTCACAGCACAACCGTGTCTACTCAGAACTAAACCCTACTGAATTCAATGGGGCTTACTCGCAAGTTAGGATTTCAGCCTTGGCTGTTTCAGTCTTAAAAAACCAGACTGAAACCAGAGTGCACGGAAACACTGTTTACCTTCCCGCCACAGCAGTACCTATTTATCTACTTGCACTTTGACGTGCTTTCAAACTGCTAGGTTGGCAGAAGCTGGGACAGAGCAATGGGAGCTCACCCCGTCGCAGGGATTCAAACTGCCGACCCTCCAATTGGCAAGTCCAAGAGACTCAGTAGTTTAGACCAAGTGCCACCCACATCATTACAGTGGTACCTTGGTTTAAGAACAGCTTAGTTTATGAACAACTTGGATTATGAACGCTGCAAACCCGGAAGTAGGTGTTTTGGTTTGTGAACTTTGCCTTTGAACAGAACATGTTCTGCTTCCTATTGAGTGTGTTCCATTTGTAAATTGAGTCCCCCGCTGCTATGGGAACGCATACCTTGGTTTAAGAACGCTTTGGTTTAAGAACGGACTTCCGGATTAAGTTCGTAAACCAAGGTACCACTGTAAACACTTTGGAACACATGTATGTATAAATGCCAAACACATAGGACCAACTAGAACAGCAGACTTGCAAAATGAACAACAACTTTTATAAAACCTTGGAGGGAGTCACTGACAGAATATCTAAATAAAGAGGAACATCAATTCAAACAACAAGCTACACTGTTCATTTTCGGATCTGACGTACAAAATCTGAATATGTGGAATATTTGTCATTCTGGACAACTAAAGAGAGAAATCGAGAGGGATATATTCAGCTCACTGCCCATTTGAAAACTGGCTTTCTTATCTTTGCTCTTGTCAAACTGGCTGCTCTCCAGCAAGAGGCACTTTCACAGGTCATGTAGAGATGCACAGGGCTGCCATGGAAACCCCAAGAACCAAAGGGCAAGGGGAAAAGGTATCACTTAGTTACAATCACGTCTTTGCTGTTCTTTTTAGCAGAGTACCTATCTTTTCCACATTTCTTTCTTATTCTCCAAGTCACAGCGGCATCTTTTCCGAAAGGTTCCTATAATTAAAAAGACAGTAATCCACAGCCCTGTTGAACTCTGCAAATCCATTGCCACCTGACTGTTCACTCCGACTTCAGCACTCTCCCACTTCAGCGTTTAAAGCATTGTACACATGGCATTAGCCACAATCTCTATCCATCCCGCAGTTTCTTAAGGAAACATTGCTGTTTAATGAGCTTCCCCCTCAAACCAGCTTCTATTCGATATGAAAATGTGAGCCACATTCATGTTGTTGAGGTGTGTATGTTTGAGACTGCACATGCATAGATAGTTCAAGGGGTTGTGTGAACAGGCAGGGCTGCCATATGTCTGATACATATCTGGGAGTTGTCCGTCGGAAATAGCGTCTGGGTGGAATTTCCAAAAAACATCAAAACAGTGAAATGTCCAGGAAAACCCATGTCGGAAGTGTAGTTTTTTAGCTCAAAAACAATTTCTTCTTCTTCTTCTTCTTCTTCTTCTTCTTCTTCTTCTTCTTCTCCTCCTCCTTTGGAAATTTTGCAAAAAAAGCTCAACAAAGAGGTATGAAACTGCTTTGTATGTTTATGTATGCTACAACAGCAGCAAGAATACTTATTGCAAAGTATTGGAAGACACAAGATTTACCCACTCTGGAAGAATGGCAGATGAAGGTGATGGACTATATGGAACTGGCGGAAATGACTGGCGGAATCCGAGACCAGGGAGAAGAGTTGGTGGAAGAAGATTGGAAGAAATTTAAAAACCATCTACAGAAATACTGTAAAATTAATGAATGTTAGAATGATGTTGGATTGAAGTTAAGTGGTTTTTAGCAGCAATGTTATAAAGGAATATGTAAAAATGGATTGTTAACAGGTGATAATCTAAAGTTATAATATATTAAGATAAAAGATTAAGATAAAATTAAAGAGGGAAAGGATTTGCTGAATTAACTAATCGAACTGGAATACAAAAAAGGGAGGTGTGAGGAGGTCAGGGAAACAAGCAAATGAAAGATAAGATATGGAAAGACTGATTTGTTTTTAACTGTTTTTTACCTTGTATTTTCGTTTTCTTTCTTTTTTTTCTTTTCTCTTACTTTTTTCTCTTATTTTTCTAATATGCTGAAACTTTAATAATTTTTTTTTTTTAAAAAATGAAACTGCTTTGTATGAAGACATCTCTGCCTCCTCTTCAGTGTGTACAGCAATGTGCAAATGTGACCATGCTGTGTTTTATGCTGTTAATGTGTATAATTCCCATCCTGTAGACTTCATCCTTTGCCCCCAACGTCACACTGCCCAGTCCCCTCTGGGCAAAATGAGAGAGTTTCGTATTACCATTGTGTCCTGCCTACCTCTAAGCCGCTCAAGACACATAAGAGGGCCCTCGTGTTATCATCACGAGAACCCTGAATGAGGTAGGTCAGGCCTGAAGGCAGCTGGGCGGAAGGGCCAGAAGGAAATATGTCTCCCTGATCAGGTCGGTGATCAGATAGGGTAGAGGCAAATAGGTATGGGAGAGATTGCAAAAGGTGGCAGTGCAGAAGAGTGGAGCTAACAACAAAACCAGAAACTAATATATTGGGCCAGCCAAGGCCCAGTTCTTTTCTCTGATCTGGTGAACAGCAATGGCCTCCTTAGGTGGCACTACAGAAATCAGGCCAGTAACTCCCTCTGAGAGCTGCCCTGTGGTGCAAAGGCATCTTGGCACCACTCCCGATACACACTGGTTTATGTATTAGCTAGCCTATCCAACCATATCTGTGGTAGTCCTCTGCAACTAAAAGAAAGAAAGAAAACTTGGTTGCCTCAAAGCAATTCTTACTACCTCAGAAACAAGGGTAATGACTTCTTCAGTGTAGGATGTAATCCACTGGAGCAGTCAAGTACAACATCACCTGTATTGCTAGAGTGGACATGCAGGGGATGTTGGTCCAGCCAGTCGAACTTCCTGTTACACCTGGCTGGGGCACCATTCCTTTGCATGTGACCAGTAGGTGGGTGTGACCTTTCCAGACCTGGTAAAAGGCCAGGTCACGTAGCCACCTCTCTCTTTCTTTCTTTTTTGTGCTTCCTGCTTCATCTGGGCTGCACAGCCAGCAGTCCCTGGGGTATCTCCCATATGGGGTAAACCTATTTGTACATATTTGTAACTTTAAGCCCAAAGCCTGCCTTCAGGAATCACACTCTGCTCTACCTGATCGTGAGTAAACTTCTTTTTGTTATTTATGAATAAGACCAGGGTCAGCAACCTTTTTCAGCCGTGGGCTGGTCCACTGTCCCTCAGACCATGTGGGGGACCGGACTATATTTTGAAGGGGGAAAAGAACAAATTCCTATGCCCCACAAATAACGCAGAGATGCATTTTAAATAAAAGCACGCATTCTACTCATGTAAAAACATGCTGATTCCCAGACCGTCTGCAGGCTGGATTGAGAAGGTGATTGGGCCGCATCCGGCCCCCAGGCCTTAGGTTGCCTACCCTGAATAAGACTGTTGTGTCTTTATACTTTTAGGAGGGATTCAAGCGGTATTACCAGGAACATATCCCAATCTGGGCAAGCCAGATTGAATTGCTTATTGCCTTAAGAGATTCTAACGAGTCTACAACCAGCTTCTGGCTGTGTAATAGAGGAATGCACTCTGCTGTATGAAGAAACTTGCTAGCGTGAGTTAGGAAGGATAATGTTAAAACAGTGGTACCTCAGGTTACAGACACTTCAGGTTACAGTCGCTTCAGGTTACAGACTCCGCTAACCCAGAAATAGTACCTCGGGTTAAGAACTTTGCTTCAGGATGAGAACAGAAATTGTGTGGCGGCGGGCAGCGGCAGCGTGAGGCCCCATTAGCTAAAGTGGTACCTCAGGTTAAGAACAGTTTCAGGTTAAGAACAGACCTACAGAACGAATTAAGTTCTTAACCCGAGGTACCACTGTATATCCTCTCCTACTACCCACAACCCTCCCAAATTGAGGGCTAGTTTTCATAGAAAAGGCAAATGGGGCTCTGACCTGTACCACTTCGGACGGTGAAGCAAGGAGACATGGATGTACATGACTGAAAGTTCATAGAATCACAGAATCATGGAACTGTAGAGTTGGAAGAGACCTCAGGGGTCCTCTAATCCAACCCCCTGCAAGGAATCACAGTTAAATCACACAGGAATTGCACCCCTTTTGGGTGCCGAACACCCTTCTCCCACCCCCTAGTGGGCATGTCCATGAAACTCAGCTGCAGTCATACCTCATGTTATGTTTGCTTCATGTTATGTCTTTTCAGGTTGCGTCCTGCGGCGACCCGGAAGTACCGGAAAGGGTTACTTCCGGGTTTCGCCGCATGCGCAGACGCACAAAATGACGTCACGCACATGCGCAGAAGCGGCGAATCGCAACCCGCGCATGCACAGACGCGCCGCTGCGGGTTGCATTCTTTTCCTGTTGCGAACGGGCCTCTCAAATGGATCCTGTTCACAACCAGAGGTACCACTGTATTACTTAAGGGGCAGATGATGGGAGGGAGGAGCAGGAATTTCAACCCCCTCCCTTAAATCTCAAGTTGAAGACACTTCACAAAGGCTTAAAACGCAGTAGGGCATGTCAAAACAAAACCCATCCCCATGACACACGGTCTTCTATGCGCAGAACATGTTTCATTATGAAGGAGCGGTCCAGTCATGAGAGACACCACAGTGATAGAGCGCAGACCCAGGTTTAACCACTTCCCTGAGAACCAGGCATTGGAATGAGGAACAATGGAGATCATAGAATCATCTAATTGAGAGTTGTAAGGAACCACAAGGGTCATGTAGTCCAACCCCCTGCAATGCAAGAATCACAGCTAAAACATCCATGACAACTGGCCATCCAACCTCTGATTATAAACCTCCAAGGAAGGACCTCTGAAGGGAGTCCGTTCCACTGTTGAACAGTTCTTATTGTCAGAAAGTCCTTCCTAATGTTTAGTGGGACTCTCCTTTCTTTTAATTTGAATCCATTGGTTCAGGGTCTACCCTCTGGAGCAGCGGGGGGTGAGGTGGGGGTGGAGTCCTTAGCTAGACATCCCCAAGGATTGAACCACACCCCTGAACTCCAGGGACTCAGATTTTGCTAGAGGGAAAGGCCTAAAAGCACAAATTAGTATAAATCAGCATGAGCATCACGAAATTCATGGAGCCCTGCAGATAAGGTCACAACCAAGGGGTTTGCCCTTGAACCTTAGGGGTGGGGAGAATCATCATTCTTTCCTATTCCAGTTCTTGCCCCCAGCATCCCCTCTTTATATCAGGGGGACATTAATCTGTTTCCCCCAGCCATGTTGCATCTGTATCAGTATATTATTTAATGCTGTACCGGAAAAGAAACTTTGCTGGCTACCCTTAAATCTTTTCAGATGTCTTATTTTACTACCGCAGGAATTCGGCAAAGGAATCGTCTAATTTACACAGAGTCACCCAGAGGTTAATTAGTATATGAAGGTAGATTTCCAAAAGAGGAACGCCACAAAAGAGCTGTTAAAAGCAATTCCTAGCTTAATTTGTTTTGTATACAGACCCACACATGCAAAGCTCTCAGGGGGTGGCAGTGGGGTGGGGGAGAGCCCTCATTATCATTTTATTGGTTTGGGGGCTTGTTTCTGTTTCTTTCTTTGATCAAAGGTTGCAGTACTAAACAATATTTTCCTGGAAGTAAATCCCATTGAAATTAATGGGGCTTCTCAGTAAACCTGAATAGTGTCATGCTTTCATTGCTACGAAAAAACACTAGCTGTTCTTATGGTATGTTATGGAGCGCCAGGGTGTGCTCATCTTTTGAAATCTATTAAATTTAGGGGCAGGGGGCTATTGCTCTCGGACAATGTGTGACATTTGCCACTTCTCTTGCCATGTTTTAACAGCCTTAAGGGCAGTGGTAGCATTTAATGAGAGATGGGACAATTCATCCCTCCACCAAGTATCAAACCACGTTTTGTTACTCCTTAGGAACACCTGTATATCTGATTATTATGTGATGTAAACAAGCAATCACAAACAATTCATGGATTGCAGGGGGTTGGACTAGATGACCCCCATGGCCCCTTTCCAGCTCTACAGTTTTTTGATTCTATGAGAGCTACAGCCAGTAAAGATTAACAGCCTGATTCAGGAGATGGTGGTTCCTTATTTGGGCTGCAGGCAACATAGGGTGGTCAAAGAGGAATGTAGGATGGGGGGAACATTTTGCTGTAAATCAAATTAAAATCAGCTACTTTGGGCTAACTCAGCATTTGCTGCATAAATGACTTCTATTGTATTTGTAAGTCAGTGCAGCTGGTAGATGGTAGCTCTAGCTGCTAATTATCTGGATTTTATTTGTATTAGACTCACTAAACCATTACTGATCACATTTTCCAAGGATTGAATTGCATGTGGTTTCTTTTCTTTCTTTTTTTAAGCGACAAAACTGGCCGTTAATCAGCTTTTAGTTATTCGAAGGAAAAGCACTGTAAAAGACCCACCTTGCGCACACACCCCCCCCCCATTATTTCATTTCACAGGCAATATTTGCAAGGACACTTGCCTTTGTCTGTGGTGTTTCTCCTTAAATCTGAAAAGAAAATCTTTGGTAGATCTTAAAGCGATATTCCAAAGGGAGGGAAACGACCAACCTCAAATGGCTTACTCTAGGACAAATCCCTTTCAAGTCGGTGAAACTCTTAAGTTTCCATCTTGCAAACCAGAAACAGGAAACAGGCCTTTCAGTCTCCCGAAGTTGTGGAAAACACAAGGCATCGACTGTGCCTCCCATACATTTCCTCCACACCCTTTCAGTTTCTGCACATGTCGTTCCACACCCTCCTCCCCTTGCTGTGTGATGAACAGAAATCCAGATGTGCCGTGTGGCAGGTGATGGAAGGGGCTGACAGCAGCGACAGGGAGAGCGAGTGGGTGGGACGGATCTGCAGCTGCTTTTTCTTCCACTGTTTCAGGAGACTTGGAGATCTGTGTCTGGTTTTCTGCCACTCTGGTGTGTGACTTGCAAGGTAACAACTGGGGGTGGCTGGGGGGGCAGGTGACAAATTTGAATGCACTTACGTTTAAAGGCAAGCCTACCCAATCCAAATCTATATGCTAGAGTAAAATGTGCATGTAAATGCATATATTGGTGAACACAGTATACAAAACTGCATTGTGTTATGGAAATCTGCTTTGCAAAAATGCAGATCGTAGGCAAAATTGCAAGCATGCCCCTATTAGGAGAAGTTTGCACTAAAATGCTGATGACTTTTCACTAGGAAAATATTGCAATCTGATGTGGAAACACGGAGAACTGAACTTAAGTTGGGAAAAATGAGGAATTGAAATGGACAGATTTGGCTACTTTAATTATCCCTGAGAAATGAGTTTTATCTGAAGTAATGCTTCCCTCCATCTGTATCCTCTGTGTGCCTCTTTTATTCAAGATCTGGATGTTGTGTACCAGATTCCGGGGCCTTTTTCATTCTGGTCCCCTGCTTGCCCCAAAGATCTAAGTCCCCCCTTCACAACTTTCCTGGTAAGTGAAACAGCTGATGTAGAGAAGACGGCATTGGTGAATGTGATGGATCTGATCTCTTTCTCAAATCCATCCTAATCCATAAGACAGTGGGAGAAATTCTAGTGGTCTGCATTTACCATACCACAGTGGCATCATAGAGTTATGTAGATACCGTGTCATCTGCATTTGCCATACCATTTAACCCAACCCAACCTGCTTGCAGTGCTGCTGCTGTTTTCCTTGGCTGCTTATTTGCTAGATCTCATCAGTTATTTTAGCCTTTACAAGAGACACTTCTCCTACTTGCAGCCAGTGGAACAGACAAGCGCATCTGCATTAATGGTGTGTGATTTAAGCAGAACCAACAGCAATATGTTTCACCTGCCATTGTTCTGGATATGGAAATGCAGCAAGTTTACCTGATTAAATCTCAGCTTATGTCTAATGCTTGAATATCCTAGAGCAGGATGGGTGTTGGACTACAGATTCCATCATCCTTGACCATTGAACATGCTGGCTGGAGCTGCTTAGTGTTGGGAGTCCGTCAACAACATCTGGAAATCAAAAGATTCCTCCCACCTAGAGTACCAAGTAGAAAATATTTGCAGGCTGCACATGAAAGAATCAGCTCTCTCACAGTATTCAGAACCCTCTCCTGTTCCCCAGTGTGATCCCAGACGACTGTCACACCCTCTGTCACCCACTGATTTCGAATTCTTAGCAGTCCTATCGCTTCCTTTTGTCTGCCTGCTTGTTGGACACACTCTAATAGACACTTTTCAGATATAAATGGAAATTAATCTCTTCAGATTTCCCTTCAAATGTCCAGGGACAACATTTAGTTCAAAAGAAATGTCTAGGCAGGTTGCCAGGAAGATCTGCACAACGCAAAATTGCTTTTCATTTTGCTGACCGCTGCTGTAACAGACACACGTTAGACAAGTCGAAATCTCAGAGATGCTCCACACTCACACATAACACTTTTAGGTGTACACAAAACTATATTTTATGTCCTTTTCCTCCTTTAGCAGATCTCTACTTCTGTTGCTACAGAGTTATCTAGGTAATCTTGCCTTCGTTAATGCTTTAATGATATGAGCACCCATCAATGTTTCTAATTCGGAGAGATGTTTCACAATAAAAAAGATTTATGTTTTTAGCTCTGCCTGTTGACAGGTAGTCTTGTACTGAAATATCAGCAGCTTTGGAAAGTAGATATTCTTTCTTAGAAATTCACTAATATCAAAGCTTTCTAACCTGTTTCACTCTCGTATCTATATCAATGATTCATGAGCAGTTTATGCAAATACTTCAGGTTTGCCACAAAGCAAAATACCTAAATAGCCTATCAGAGTGTAACAAGGAAAAGGCATTGAAAAAGCAGGCGCAGTCCATATGAATGATTCCCCTCATTGAAGGCCTTTGAATGTTCTGCTTTTCTTTAGATTTGGTTTGTGGAATGTAGGTTGGAAAGACATATTATGAGGAAAGCATTAAAGCCTAACCTCACGTTTTCTTCATAATGCAAGTCTGGACTCAGGAGACCACTTTCAGGGGAGAACTGGAGAGCAGGAGGCGAGGGCTTAACCTGTCTTATGCCTGTCCATTCTTCAGGAAAGCTGTCCCTCAGAAATCTGCTGACCATTTCTCTCTAAGATGGACTCCAAACCTGTAAATAGGTATGTCAGAGTGGCGCGGTAGGAGGAAGATCTAACATCCCGCTTTCTCCTGCAGATTCCCATCTCCTCCCGCTATTATTTTCCACCTCTTCCATTCACCTTGTTTGATGTTACTATTCATTAAACATATTTATTAAAAAAAACACATGAACAAGTTGAGTACAAACGTAAACTTGCCATGGACAGATTTAATGATATTTGGAATTCATTTTTATGAACACTGTATTAAGGTTAAGTTTAGGTTAACTGCAATAACACTCATGTAATGCTTATAAGTTTTTTTTGTTATTTTATTCTTTTATGTCATTTTACTTTGTACACTTATAATTTTATCCTTCTTATTTTCTTATTCTTTATTTTTCGAAATGTGTGTGTGTGTATATATACAGTTTTACTTTGGAAGTCGAACAGAATCCGTTCCGGAAGTCCGTTTGACTTCCAAAACGCGGCTTCTGATTGGCTTCAGGAAGCTCCTGCAACCTGTAAGTCGCGCAAGCCCCGTCGGACATTCGGCTTCTGAAAGAACGTTCGAAAACCTGAACACTCACTTCTGGTTTTCAATCATCTGGGAGCTGAAACGTTCAACTTCCAAGGCATTCAGGAACCAAGGTATATATGTGTATATATAATACATATTAGTTGCTTGTTACCTGAGATGGCTCCAAGCGACTCACACTAAAGAACATATCCATAAATATATTAGAAAATAGAAAAGAAAATCATATAAAGCATCAACATAGACAGACAGAGGTATAAATAACAGCATCTCATAACAGCAGTCACAACCTTAGCAGCAGAGTAAAAATAAAGCTATGGTTTTCCCAGTAGTGATGTATGGAAGTGAGAGCTGGACCATCAAGAAGGCTGATCGCCGAAGAATTGATGCTTTTGAATTATGGTGCTGGAGGAGACTTTTGAGAGTCCCATGGACTGCAAGAAGATCAAACCTATCCATTCTGAAGGAAATCAGCCCTGAGTGCTCACTGGAAGAACAGATCGTGAAGCTGAGGCTCCAGTACTTTGGCCACCTCATGAGAGGAGAAGACTCCCTGGAAAAGACCCTGATGCTGGGAAAGATGGAGGGCACAAGGAGAAGGGGACGACAGAGGACGAGATGGTTGGACAGTGTTCTCGAAGCTACCAGCATGAGTTTGACCAAACTGCGGGAGGCAGTGGAAGACAGGAGTGCCTGGCGTGCTCTGGTCCATGGGGTCACGAAGAGTCGGACACAACTAAACGACTAAACAACAACAACAAAAATAAAACGGAACAATATGCCCACCCACTAACCAGCTGTGAAAAACAAAAACCGGAACACTCACACCCACCCTAGCCAAGGCCAGAAGTCCTTAATCCAGCATTTTTGGGCATCTCCCTACTCCACCCCGAAGTCCAGTGTCATGGCCAGCAGCTGCAAAACAGAAGCGAAGGGAGCTGGTGCAGCATCAAACACAGAGCAGGTAGATATAGCAAAAGTTTCCCTGCTGCTCCTCTCTTGTCACGCAGTGCTAGTTCCACCCTCTGTCACAGGATTTAGCAACAGTCAACAAAGTAGGAAGCAAAATAGAGAAGTAATCTGCATTCAGGGACGTGGATGACACTGTGGGTTAAACCACAGAGTCTAGGACTTGCCGATCAGAAGGTTGGCGGTTCGAATCCCCGTGACGGGGTGAGCTCCCGTTGCTCGGTCCCTGCTCCTGCCAACCTAGCAGTTCGAAAGCACGTCAAAGTGCAAGTAGATAAATAGGTACCGCTCCGGCAGGAAGGTAAACGGCGTTTCTGTGCGCTGCTCTGGTTCACCAGAAGTGGCTTAGTCATGCTGGCCACATGACCCGGAAGCTGTACGCCGGCTCCCTTGGCCAATAAAGCGAGATGAGCAACCCCAGAGTCGGCCACGACTGGACCTAATGGTCACCAGTCTCTTTACCTTTACCTTCATCTGCATTCACAATGGGATGGTGCTACTGAGCAGTGATCAAAGCCCATTTTCATTTTCAAAAACTGATGATCCGGGGGCCCAGCCAGCTGGGCCCTTGGAACAGATATCTGTGGCCCTGCAGAGGCCCTCCAGTGTGTGATTAAAAGTTTGCTCATGGTTTAACTTGTAAGGGAAAATCAGCAAGGCAGTTCCACATAGATTTCATGTGCGTGTTTCTGTATTGCTCAGACACATCCCAGAATTGCAAACGACTTGTGCCACAATGCCATAAGTCTCATATCGCATAGTTCTAACTAGCCATTGCAACTAGAACAAAGACCGAGAATGCAGCTTCCTGATTTGGTGACATCCCCCATGGTGAGGGCTGTGCATATTCTGACTCACGTCCTTGCTGGTCTTGTTTCAGACTCCCAAATCCCTTCTCAAAGTTGCATTTTCCAAAAGACCAGCTTGCAAATCCCCTCGTAGCACTAAAGCTCAGTGCCTCAGTCCCCAGGAATGTTGTCAACGACCTCTTCCTGC
The DNA here is from genome assembly GCF_964106645.2 of Podarcis pityusensis. NCBI lineage: Eukaryota > Metazoa > Chordata > Lepidosauria > Squamata > Lacertidae > Podarcis > Podarcis pityusensis. The sequence continues at coordinate 96,737,504 of NC_138027.1, read as the reverse complement.
CCAGATTTTCCATGAGGAAACTGTCTGGAATGGGCAACCGTCCTACCTCAGAAGGCCATTAACGGAGAGGCTGTCGCAAGCTTGTAATGATTTGTTTTCTCCTGGAAATGAACATAAAGACCACCAGTGCCCCTAGAAGTAGCTAAGTGTATGGGTGTTGCAGAATAGACACGAAGCAGGCCTTCTAGGCAACTGATGTGACACACAAGTCCAGCAAGAACACAAAGCTCATTTCATTTCTGCAGTCCGTAATCCTTCCTGCTGCCCATCGGACTACTAGGGAGCATCCCACAATGTAGGGCTGTGCCTCATATGACCTTCCAACTAGCCCCGGTTTCTCACTGCCTAGTAACCTTCAGTTGATTCATTAGTAGGGATTAATTTTAGTAAGTGAGGGCAACATTTACACCGTAGGGTTAAATGCCTACTTCCTCATTATTGTTATTTTTAGGCTAGCGTTGCTCTCGCAGATTACAAGAACACAGGATGAACATAAATATATCAAAAATTCTTCTGTGATGTTGAAATATGAAACACATGGGAAAAAGATGGCCTTTCCTTCCAACACTGAGCACTTCCGTTTCCACGAGCTCCCTTTTATAAAAGTGTACCAAGGTTATGATCATGAAAACAAGCAAATACATTTAAATAAAAGCAGTTAAACAGGTGAACTAAAGTTATTTAAGTGGCAGGCAAACCTAAAACAATCTACATCAGGGGTCAGCAACCTTTTTCAGCCGTGGGCCGGTCCACCGTCCCTCAGACCATGTGGCCGGACTATATTGGGGGGGGGGGGGGATGAACGAATTCCTATGCCCCACAAATAACCCATAGATGCATTCTAAATAAAAGGACACATTCTACTCATGTAAAAACACGCTGATTCCCAGACCGTCCATGGGCCAGATTGAGAAGGCGATTGGGCCGCATCCGGCCCCCGGGCCTTAGGTTGCCCACCCCTGGTCTATATTATATTTCAGAACTATGGAGTATTTTTGCCATAAACACGACCCCTTCCCTTCTACTTGTATGCAGTAAACCTGAGTAAAAAAAAATGTATTTCCTGACTTGCCTTTTGTTGTTCTAAAAGGTCAAGGGAGCTGAAGAAATATGATGTACCGCTCATCATTGGTGGGGATTCCCCCCCCCCCCCCAAGCAAGGTCTAGCTTCCTAAAGAGAACCATGTCTGGGACCCAGTAAGTGTTTCTCTGTAAGCCGAAGATGGACACTTGCCAGGGATTTGTGCAGCTTCCTGCCTCTGCTGATAAAAGGCCAGGGTGAGATAAACCCCATGTCCCTTCACAAATAGATTTCCTCTGAAGCTACCCAGGAAAAGAAGGACAGAAGCGGGAGGGAAGGGGGAAGATGGAGCCAACCGTTCTTTGCTCGTTATCAGCAAATCCAAGATTGTTTTCGAGTAAAGTTCCAGCAGTGGAAGAGCCTTTGGCTAAGTTCAGCCCCTTGTCCGTTTAGAAATGTGAGCTCCCAGCCTGGCTATTTGCATCAGCGCATGGAAAGTATGAATAAGCATATCTGATGCTGCAGCCGCCTTGTGCCGTGGTTATCAATAAGTGGCAAGGCAACATCAAGAGAGTTCGCTATTCAAAGCACTTGGTGCTAAAAGAAATACTTTTAAAACACTGGGAACGTTGTAATAGAAAAAAATGCAGAAAAATAAATATTCTCGCAGAATCCAATCCTTCCACAGCTGAGAGTCGGCAAAAACTAAAGACACCGGTTACTGACACGGCATGATTCCACCTTTTGTTAAGTCAGGCTCAAGAGTTTTCTTCAATGCAGCTAGTCAGAAGCCAGACATACCATGCAAGTCTGTGCATGTCTCCTCAGAGGTAAGTCCTGAGTAGGTCAATGGGACTTACTCCTGAGCAAGTGTAAATATCAGATCCTCTAAGTGGTCCCCCCAAGTGTCTGATATTTTCCAGGGACAATCCCAGACTTACAGTACAGAAGCCATCCCGGTTTCTGATTTGATCTCTGAATGTCCCGCTTTCCCTAATTTTATCAGAGAAAAAGCCAAGGAGATAAGTAACATTGGTACCTCGGGTTAAGAACTTAATTCATTCTGGGGGTCCGTTCTTAACCTGAAACTGTTCTTAACCTGAGGTACGACTTTAGCTAATGGGGCCTCCTGCTGCTGCATATTTCTGTTCTCAGCCTGAGGTAAATTTCTTAACCCAAGGTACCATTTCTGGGTTAGTGGAGTCTGTAACCTGAAGCGTCTGTAACCTGAAGCATCTGTAACCCAAGGTACCACTGTATACAACTTTTAGAAGACATCCGAAGGCAGTCCTGTATAGGGAAGCTTTTAAATGTTTTATTAGGTTTTTATGTGTGTATGTTAAAAGCCACCCGGAGTGGCTGGAGCAAGCCGGTCAGATGCGTGGGATATAAATAATAAAATTATTCATGTTTTTATGGAATAGGGCACCCCTATTTTCATCAGAGAAATGTTGGAGGAAATAGACTTGCAGCTTTAAGCGTTTGCATCCTGCCTTTCCTTGAAGGGGATTATTCCATTTAACCCTCCAAATGAAGTGGCAAGGTGAGTCAGATGCACAGTAACTTGCTCAAGTCACTTATTGAGCTTTAGGGCTGAGTAGCAGTTTGAGCGCAGGTCTCTCTAGTCCAAGCAAAAGGTTCTCTACTGGCTCTCAGATGGAACCACGAGGTATTTTGAGCCTCAGCGCTGAGATCATCCTACCTACAATGTCACTCTGCCCCTCCCCACACAAAGAGCATCGGCGTGGGGCCTCTGTTTCCTCACTGGGGTGCCACTTGATTACACATCCAGATGGCTAATTTAGAGGCGCCGCTTGAACATATTGGACCCCTGCAGTTCCAGCAAGGAGGGTCTTTTAGCCAAGCAGGTCAACGTTGTGGCAGAGATGGATGCATGATCAACATGGGCTGTCCAGCCATAACGTAGTGCAAGCTGTTTATGTTATCCTACCGCCTGATCAGCCTTATGGTCCCCAGCCCTTGCACTCACCCTATAATTCATGTGTGTGGCACAATCTATCTTTGTCAATGTGTGTTGTATGGCTCTTCTCCAGTAGCGTGCAAACATAAGACACAACCGTGAAAGCTAAGATTATATAAAATAAAATAAACCTCTGTCCCGAGTAAAGACCATTTTACACCTTGATGTAGCAGGGCAAACCTGTATTTGTCACCAAGTGTGCACCTGGCAAGTATACAGTGGTACCTCAGGTTACAGACGCTTCAGGTTGCAGACTCTGCTAACCCAGAAATATTACCTCAGGTTAAGAACTTTGCTTCAGGATGAGAACAGAAATCGTGCTCCAGCGGCGCGGCGGCAGCAGGAGGCCCCATTAGCTAAAGTGGTGCTTCAGGTTAAGAACAGTTTCAGGTTAAGTACGGACCTCCAGAACGAATTAAATACTTAACCTGAGGTACCACTGTACATCTGATGGGTATACTTATATGAGACACATCTTTGCAAAAATGTGCTCGCAATTTTCAACATTTACTATTTAATGCATCATTAGTATGGGTTTTTCACTATCATGGGCTATTGCATAATAATAATAATAATAATAATAATAATAATAATAATAATAGTAATAGTAATAATTTAACTGGCTGGGTTGCCCCAGTCACTCTGGGCAGCTTCCAACATATATTAAAAGATAACAAAACATTAAACATTAAAGAAGCTTCCCTATACAAGACTGCTTTCAGATGGCTTGGTGATCGGATAACTCCATACCCTCCAACATTTCTCTGATTAAAATAGGGGTGTCCTAAGGAAAAATGGGACATTCTGGGATCAAATCAGAAACTGAGATGGCTTCTCTAAATCTGGGGCTGTCCATGGAAAATAGGGACACTTGGAAGGTCTGCATTAATTGCTGTAAGATGTGGGACTATTCACCCACAATATGGTCATAATATGATTGTTAATGTAACGCTGGGTGGGTGAGGTCCAATTTGACTATGGCATTTTTAACCAGTGTGAGATGCTATTTCAGAACCCGTGTGAGAAGCCTCACATAAGTTCTACTGCTGAAAATCATGCAGTGTAGGCGTTATATTAACAGTCCAGTAGCGTAGCAGATTGATACCCGATCGAGAGTCTGTGTGGTGTAGTGGTTAGGGGGTTGGACTTGTACCTGGGAGACCAGGGTTCAAATCCCCACTGCCTCTCAGCCTAACCTACCCGTTGTGGAGGTTAAATGAGGAAGGGGAGAGCCATCTTGAGCAACTTGGAGAAAAAGGTAGGATATAAATACAACAGACAAACAAACGAAGAAAAATACCTGAGAATGATGTCACGACCTTCCTACGGTGACTGATAAAGAGACCTGTGCATCTATAAAAGCCTGAACACTTTTACACCAGTAATGGGGGAACTCCTTCAAAAGGCCAGCAAGGCCTTTCTGACAAACCACACCCACTTGTCACTTAGGTCATCAGATGTCACCTGTCAATCATACCTGTCGATGCATGGGTTCTTCCCTTGCTGCATCTCACATAGCCTTACAGTGGCACCGCCCCATGAGTTACAGTACCACATTGGTCATCTCTTTGTGTGTCATCATGAGCCTTTCGTAGAGTCTTTTTTCCTTACGCCTATAAATGTTGGTTCACTGAAGTTATATGGCTACACTTTGGGGGGGGGGGTATTGTTTGGGTTTAACATAGAAACAGCAGCATCTATACAAAACAATTGGCACTAAGAGTTCATGAACATGAGGCTCTCCCAAATTCCATCCTGGTTAACAGATGGATGTAAGCTCTGTAAGTTGTGTCTAATCATTTTCCGAATTCATTTATAGCGTTAGCTTTTCCCCGGCAATGGGGAATACACCTCTGTTCAGTTGTGTGCTGCCTTAAAAACACTTCCTTCTGTTTCTTCTGTTATACAGCATTAATTAACATACTTTTAAAGAAATCTCGAGGTTGCTCCTGGAACGGATAATTCTTTAATACTGAGCAGCAGATGGGCTGTGGGCTGCACTTGCTTGAGTAACACTTGCTGAAGTGCCACAACGTCCTTCTGGATCTTCTAAGAAAAATGCTCAGGTGGGAAAGCATTTTTCAAGACTAGGAATCTTCTATATTCAGCAGGTCTTCTATAGCAACATTTGATCAAGTGGGACACATCTCACCAGTATCAGCTTTGAGGGCTCCTTCTAGTTTTGGCACCCATCTGGGTTGTCAAATCTCTTTAGGGATACTGGTAGGAACTTGCAGGCACAAGGGTCACACGCAGGCTTTAGCCTAATTTCACGTGTCTCTCGTCATCGTCAAAAACATCATCTGGACAGCTTGCCTGAGACTTAGGGATGATGAGGTTGCAGAAAGAGAGAAAGAGCGATACAATCTGCCTAGTCCACCTGGTTCTAACCCACCATCAGCTCCAGCTCCTGACTGACTTTCCCCATGGGTCAGTAGCCCCTCAGAGGAAACAAGCTTCCATTTCTGCTTTAGGGACTGGGCTGTCCAGCAGGACAAGGCAGCAGAGAGACTGCAGTAGCATTAGCAAGTCATGACAACGAGAGCTCAAACAATTTCTCCCCAATTTTGGGATTTTCAAATGTTGGCTTTGGATACCAAAATCTGACCTGAACATTCAGACTTAAGGAACTTGGAAGGCCTGTTTTTCTCTAATTCCCCTGCCTGGCAGAGGGCAGTTTGGCTTTGATGGTTATTATAATTTCATTGTCTCCAGAAAGTGCTTTCATCAGGGGTATTCAACGATGTTTTATGTGTAGGCTCACTGAAGTTAATCAACATGATGAAGTTAGGTATATTAAGTAGGACTACTCTGAGTAAAATCTAGTTGAATACCATGTGCAGAGAAACACCTAGACCTTATCAAGCATCATTTGTTAAGTTTCTGAAGTCACTCTCAGGTGTGCTTTTCTTTCTTTTTAAAGAAGTGACTCTCTCTCTGAACATCTATGTTAATTGGCCTTTAAAAGTTCACCCAGTGAGCAATATAAACAAAAACCAAGATTATATAAACATTTGCATGGCAAAATGTGTACAAGAAAAACTACGCAAAGAAAATACAGTAAAGGCCCTAGCTAAATACAGTGATACCTTGGGTTAAGAACTTAAATTCGTTCTGGAGGTCCGTTCTTAACCTGAAACTATTCTTAACCTGAGGTATCACTTTAGCTAATGGGGCCTCCTGCTGCCGCCGCGCAATTTCCGTTCTCATCCTGAAGCAAAGTTCTTAACCTGAGGTACTATTTCTGGGTTAGCAGAGTCTATAACCTGAAGCGTCTGTAACTCGAGGTACCACTGTATATATAATTACCAAAATTCTAATCAAATGCAGTTGAAATGAACATAAATACAGCATTTGTGTGTCTGTGTAAGCATGCAGTTCAAAACAATTAATATCTGCTCATTCATCCAATTGGCCATGGGTTTTAGAAATTCCCAGTATAGTTCTGGCAAGAGATCACTTTAATAACCTGTATTGGCTCCTCCTTAATCATGGAATGGCTTATCCATGACAACGATCAGCATACAATTTCGTTAAGTGATCATAAGCTGTGGTTACATTGGGGGTGTGACTGAAGACAATAAAAAAGGTTAACATGTCAGGAAAACTGATCAAGCATTTCCGCTAAAACTTTATTTTCGTTTGGAAAGCACTGAAGACCTGTTTATTGAGCATCCATCCTGATATGTTTGCAGGGAGTTTAGATGATCAAGAAAATGCTATTTCATACTTTCCAGGGCTTTTCCACATCACTTTCCTTGTCACAAAAAGTCTGTGGGGGGAGGGATGTGGGCTGTTGTTGTTGCAGAGGAGCTCCAAATCAGCTGTAATTGTGCAACCTGAATTTGCCAGTATGTGCTTGAATTCCACCTGAAAATAGTATGCCCTTGGACTCATAACTGAACTGTCCAACAACGCATAAAAACCTGGAGCCAGCCCAATCCTGCCTGCCTGTACTGTTGAAGGGTACGATTGCCGGGTCAGTGCAGCAGGCACAGGGATATATTTTCCCAACCCACATATTTTATTTGCTTTGAGCAATGGCATTCCTCATGGATATGCCCACACATCCTCATCTTTGAGAAGATACATAATCATTACTTTTGAGTGGATCTGTTTTTTTTTTTTTTGTTGCCACTGCCTTTTCCTTCACTTAGTTTAAAGGGTATGTATGTGTAATTTAGGAATGCATGAAATACAGTGCTACCTTGGGTTACAGACGCTTCAGGTTACAGACTCTGCTAACTCAGAAATATTACCTCAGGTTAAGAACTTTGCTTCAGGAAGAGAACAGAAATCGTGCAGCAGTGGCACGGCAGCAGCAGGAGGCCCCATTAGCTAAAGTGGTACCTCAGGTTAAGAACAGTTTCAGGTTAAGAATGGATCTCCAGAATGAATTAAGTTCTTAACCCGAGGTACCACTGTAATATAAAACAACAACAACCCATATTGGTCAGATGAACTTTCCATGAGCTTTTGCTGGGTTACAAATGGTTGGCTGGCTAGTCTGAAGGGAAACCAGCACAATAAGACACTTCGCATAGCATTCCTCACTCCCTTTTTTGTTTCTGGCATGGCCACCATAGCCTGCAATATGCTGCAGTGCCCTGAATTTATTGGGCCAATAACATTTTGGAACAGCCTTGTTATACGGAATTGAATTAACATCCATCATCCACACACCTATGGGCTGTGAGGCTCCCAGAGCTTTTTACTGCAGCCATTTCCTTTAGCGCTTGCCCACTTTTGGCGAGATATCGTGTCTTTTAATCTTATTTCCTTTCCCGACTGTTACGATGGTATTGGCATTTGGATTATTGTGTGACTTAACAGGTCTCGGCTTTGCCTAATTTGCCCGTGTTTTTTAGGAACCGAATTTCTTTTATCGTTACCTGCCTGAGCTTATTTAAATAGTCGTGGCAGCTGAGTGGCTCTCCATCTCTAGTTCGTACCTGGATTGAGGCTGAACAAAGAACACTGGAAACTGCCTGAATCAGTGATCCATCTGGCAGGCAGGAGTCTCTCCCAACCCTAATTGGAAATGGCAGGAATTGAACCCAGAACATTGTGCATGTGAAGCAGATGCACTCCCACTGACCTATAGCTCTTCTGTACAGCTGAATACAGAAGACCATTTACTGAATGCTAAATTACATCATCATCATCATCATCATTATTATCATCCCTTGGGTTGCCCCAGACACTCTCGGCAGCTTCAAACACATATATAACATCAAACATTAAAAACTTCCTGATATAAGGATGTCTTCAGGTGTCTTCTAAAAGTTGTGTAGTTAAAGATCACCGTGACATCTGATGTGAAGGCATTCCACAAGGAAATCCCTATTGTTTACCCCAACCTTAGGTAGGATACTAGTTTTCAAACTGTGTTCTGGGAAACATTGGGGCTCCCCAGAAACAGCTTGTTGTTATATTTCTATGACACTTTTTACTTACATGAGTCACAAAGTGGCTTACATACAATAAATAATAACATAGCAATGGTAAAGGTAAAGGTACCCCTGACCGTTAGGTCCAGTTGTGGAAGACTCTGGGGTTGCGGCGCTCATCTTGCTTTATAGGCCAAGGGAGCCAGTGTTTGTCCACAGATAGCTTCTGGGTCATGTGGCCAGCATGACTAAGCCACTTCTGGCGAACCAGAGCAGCGCACAGAAACGCTGTTTACCTTTCTGCCGAAGTGGTACCTATATATCTACTTGCACTTTGACGTGTTTTTGAATTGCTAGGTTGGCAGGAGCAGGGACCGAGCAACGGGAGCTCACCCCGTCGCGGGGATTCAAACCGCTGACCTTCTGATCGGCAAGCCCTAGGCTCAGTGGTTTAGACCACAGCACCACCCGTGTCCCTATAATAACATAGTAGAACATCACAATTACAACATAAATCATATAAAATAATTAACAAGTCATCTGTAAAACAGCCACCTTCTATAAAGCACTATTAACGGAACAACTTAAAAATAGGGTAAACAGCGCAACCACAAGAAAAGTTGTATTACAAACTTCACAAAGCCTTACAGCATTCATAATCCACAAAACAATATTAACATCACCAACAAACTAACAACCAAAATCAAACTAAGCACTGTTGAATTCACACACACTCACACTTATTAGGGGTTTCAAACACCAACCTGAGTCCATCAAGGGACAGATGTTGTTTTATCTATTTGACTCTCCACATTATATTCAAATTATAATTTTTCATCTGATTTTTTGACAAATTCCAGGTACATATCCAGGAATTTCACTTGCTCAACAATCTCTTAAGAAGTCTCAGACTCCTATACACATCCATTCAAAACCTGGGCTAAATCTCCCACAACAAATTTAACCCAAAGCCTTTTTGCTTAATTTCCCCTTTTCCTCACTTTAGCTCCACCATCTGAGAACATAAGTCTCACAGATTAGAAAATATTGCTCTGTACTGCTGCTTCCTGACAAGATTTTGCCTCCACAAATTAACCTTTGCAAGCTTCATTACTTTTCTGTCAACTTCCCAACTACTGACATAATCAGATGTCTGAGGGCTCAATGGTGTCTTAAAGAAACACAAATGCAATAACACAAACTGCTGTGCTTGTGAGAGCTCTCCCAGATATCTTGGCATCAGCAGAATAATTGGTAGCCATTTGTCCATTGTCGACTTTTGGGGAAGGGAGTCACTTGGGCCACCATCTTAAGCTTATGATGAAGCCTTGCTCTTGTGTGGAAGGGGTCAGTTAAGATGATAATTTGGTCAGGGCCTCCAGTTCAAGAGGTAGTCAATACTTGAGATGAGCTGTATGTCTGAAATCCAGAAAGCTTTATCCTGAAGAAGCGGATCAGTAGCAGAGGATCAAGTATGCAAGCGCTCTTGTAGAACAACAAATAGGAAGATCAGTGACTAGAATAAGGTTAGCAGATGCCCAAATAATTCTAATAGTTCAAACCAGAGAGATGACTCAGGAATTTGCTTAGAATCATAGAATCATAGAATCATAGAATCATAGAGCTGGAAGAGACCACAAGGGCCATCGAGTCCAACCCCCTGCCAAGCAGGAAACACCATCAGAGCACTCCTGACATATGGTTGTCAAGCCTCTGCTTAAAGACCTCCAAAGAAGGAGACTCCACCACACTTCTTGGCAGCAAATTCCACTGTCGAACAGCTCTTACTGTCAGGAAGTTCTTCCTAATGTTTAGGTGGAATCTTCTTTCTTGTAGTTTGGATCCATTGCTCCGTGTCCGCTTCTCTGGAGCAGCAGAAAACAACCTTTCTCCCTCCTCTATGTGACATCCTTTTATATATTTGAAGATGGCTATCATATCACCCCTTAACCTCCTCTTCTCCAGGCTAAACATGCCCAGCTCCCTTAGCCGTTCCTCATAAGGCATCGTTTCCAGGCCTTTGACCATTTTGGTTGCCCTCCTCTGGACACGTTCCAGTTTGTCAGTGTCCTTCTTGAACTGTGGTGCCCAGAACTGGACACAGTACTCCAGGTGAGGTCTGACCAGAGCAGAATACAGTGGCACTATTACTTCCCTTGATCTAGATGCTATACTCCTATTGATGCAGCCCAGAATTGCATTGGCTTTTTTAGCTGCCGCGTCACACTGTTGGCTCATGTCAAGTTTGTGGTCAACCAAGACTCCTAGATCCTTTTCACATGTACTGCTCTCAAGCCAGGTGTCCCCCATCTTGTATTTGTGCCTCTCATTTTTTTTGCCCAAGTGCAATACTTTACATTTCTCCCTGTTAAAATTCATCTTGTTTGTTTTGGCCCAGTTCTCTAATCTGTCAAGGTCGTTTTGAAGTGTGATCCTGTCCTCTGGGGTGTTAGCCACCCCTCCCAGTTTGGTGTCATCTGCAAATTTGATCAGGATGCCCTTGAGTCCATCATCCAAGTCGTTGATAAAGATGTTGAATAAGACCGGGCCCAAGACAGAACCCTGTGGCACCCCACTAGTCACTCTTCTCCAGGATGAAGAGGAACCATTGATGAGCACCCTTTGGGTTCGGTCAGTCAGCCAGTTACAAATCCACTGAGTGGTAGCATAGTCAAGACCGCATTTTACCAGCTTCTTTACAAGAATATCATGGGGCACCTTGTCAAATGCCTTGCTGAAATCAAGGTAGGCTACATCCACTGCTTAGAAGGACAAACCTCCAATATTCATTCCAATACCGCTCGCAAACCCCAAAATGGTTGCCATTGGAAAGTCCTGTACCGTAGTGTCCAAGCTGATATATTTTAATGTCCATATATATTTCATAATGCTGTATCTATTTGTCACTGTGCTTTGCTTTGCTTCTTCCATTCTGTTATTTGTTTCTGGCTCCTGAGGTGAAAAGGAAGCTGTGGTTTACATGCACAAAGTTGTATAAACCTAATCACAATTTGAAAACATGGGAATTGGAAATCTAAGGCCCATGAACCAGGTATGGCTGACCATGTTTCTCCCCACAGAAAAGGTTTCTTCTAGAAAAACCAGTCCCTGAGTTGGGCACAACTGGGAACTCCATGAGTCTGCCTGAGCCGGAGAAAGATTGGTGGAGCATGTTCTATGGGCATTAAGATACCTGATCCAGTGCCAAGAACGAAATACCGTACTGATTTAAATTATTCCCCTCCATTTATACAGTATTCACACAGGGGGGTGGACTGAAGCTATCTATTCCAAACATGTCTTCACCCAGAAAATGAGGGCTATATTAAAATGGCAGAAAGGACCTTTGTTTACAGAATCTATTCAACATACAGTATAGAGGATTGACGCCAAAGATGGTGGATGTTTGTTATAAGAAAAACAGGCTGGAGAGCTCTTCAGATTTTAATGGCCCATTGCATTAGGGTTAGGGAAAGTCTAATTGAAAGGATTATATTTTGCATCAAGATGGATTAAGAAACCCACTATGGTCCACAGGAGACGAGGGAGAGTTACTCCATCTGACGAAGATAAGCTGTAAGGGTGAGAGAAGAACGACTTTTCAGGCTTTTCCTTGCCTTCAATTTCTCTGCTATTTAACTTTTAGATTAACCTTTCCCCTTTCCAGGGCTCCAACCATCCACAGGTGACGGCTGCTATCCTAATGCTGCTGCTGCCTCAAAGGAGAATTTACTCAACCTCTCTCCCCTGTTAAAGCTCTTTCTTACAGTCTTAAGTTGCTTATGAGAGAGCAGTTTCAGACTTGACAGCCGTTGTCGCAGAGTGATGAGGACACCTGAATTTGTCTAAAGCATTGCCCTGTCCATAAAACATGTTTTGCCTCTCCTCTGCCTGAAGTATATCCCTCTCAGCCTTCAGATGGATCTGCTGTGGCTGTGAACAGCAACTCAGTTCAGGAAGAGAAAGGGGACAGTATTGTTATGAGTCTGCAGTGGGTGGAAGTAGGCTTTATGCCCAAACCTGTCTAACTCTTGGCTCCAGCAAGTGTTAAAATATAAGCGAGGCTAGCTTCCTGATGAGGTGATCGCCTGGGTGATGGGCCATTTGTCAGGCTTCAGGGAATCAACTTCCTTCCCCCCTTTGACAGTAGATAAGCATAACAAAGGAAAAGGAGTCTTCTTACCAGTTAGAAACTTTAGTGATCACAGCAAGAGAAGAATCAATTTCCTAGGAATGGTGGTGCTCCCAATTAAGGGTTGCACCCACTTCCTCCCTAGTCACCCACATCACTACTGCGTCTTGTAACCTGAGCTCATAACCACTGCGCTTTCTGTGCTGCCACCTTATCAGCTCTTCTTGACCTTGGGCTGAGTGGATGAATGCTTTCCAGTGACAGTGAGTCTGTCAACTCTCTTTCCCAGTTCTTCTTCTCCTAGCTGTTCACCACCCAGGACTTCCCAGCTTCTGCCTTCTGAACTATGTCCCTCTGCAAACCACTGTTCCAAATCTATACTGTCCTCCTGCTCCTGGGAAGATTCAGGATCCTGATCAAGAGCCAGGGAAGGCTCCCTCCATTCCTCCTCAGTGCAGCCCTCCTCAGCACGGTCCCTGACACCATTTAGGAAAGGGGCTCTAGGTGAGATGGCAAAGGGGTGGGGCCCTCAACTCATGAATGGTTAGAAGGACAAAGCGAGAGCTGGGAGTTGAGCGGTGCAGTGATGTGAACTAAAGGGGATTATTCAGTCGTTTTTGTTTCGATTATGTATTTTGTGTTTTATATTGTGATTTTATATTGTGAACTGCCCTGAGACCTGCAGGTATAGGGCAGTATACAAATTTAAATAATAATAATCAGATGTTAAGGAGATAAATAACTATACAACTTTGAGAAGACATCTGAAGGCAGCCCTGTTTCAGAAACCTTTTAATATTTGATGTGTTGTTGTATTCCTTATATTTCATTGGAAGCTGCAATGGCATACAAGAAATAAAATATAATAATAATAATAATAATAATAATAATAATAATAATAATACATTGACACCAATCCTCTGCAGTGAATGGGGCTGATTGATAGTGGTGGGTAAACTGTCATTCAGCCCAATACAAACTTCCAAGAACTCTGGAGAACAATTTGAAAACCACTGATTTAATAAAATGCCACATTGCTAAATCCAGTATGTTTCTGGAAATTATGGTAAGTAGAAAACAAGCAAACAAATTATGGCTTTCCCTTTGAAAGTAGAAGCATGTTGGCTATGTGAGATTAGCAGTGAAAATGGTCAGCTGGTTCCTGATTAATGCGGACACCTCCCTTGCTGGGTGGCAAAATAGGTCAACAGAGCTTTCTTTCCACAGTTGCCTCGAGTAAATGGAAATGTCCGTATGCAATTCTGCAGGAGAGGGCGCATGCATTCGCATGTACACCCACTCAGCCCTTTCTTTACATAGATCCATATTTGCAAAGACTCCTCCTTTAGCGGGAAGGGGGGAATTCCTTCTTTGTAAACCTGGCACCAGCCTTTACCAGCTTCTGCTTTCAGTGGCTCAGCTTAGCAGCGATGGAAAACAGCAGAACCACCAAGTTCAGCTCGCCCGGGCAAGGCAAGGTCAGTCAATTAAAGGAGAGGAGGGGGTGAGTCGGCAGGGTGAAGAGAGGAGAGCAGGTGGGGAAGTGCAGAGTGACCAGAGCCCTAAGAACGGTGGCTCAGTTTCTAATGGCAACCATCTCAAAGGCTTTTGTCTTTGTGCCCTGCTTCGTAATTAAGTGTTAAATAGAAGTACGGCTCCGTCAGCAGAGCTTCCTTCCTGATAAAAAAAAAAACCCTTGGCTTATATTCATCTTCTGGCCTGACAGCTTATTAGAGAACTGCAGTTGGAAGATTCTGCATACTTGGGAACAGAGGAAGAGATCAAGAGATTATTCTAAAATCCCAGATTGGTCAGTGTCCAATATTGCAATGGAGACACAGCACGTGTGTGTGTGTGCAGGTAAACCATTTTGAGGCATCTAAATTTTATTAAATAAAACAGGCACTCGTAAGATTGTTAAAGCAAACGTCGGACATTTAGGTGCGCTGTGCAGGTCAATAGGCCCTGACCTGTTTTATGAATGTACGAAAATTCGGCAACACATTCACAAACCTTAATCCGATTGACAGCCATTCTTATTACATGTCTTTAAAAAACATGGAAATGCATGGATCTGTTTTGAACATATATGAAATTAAACTGGGGTTGTCAGTAATCATGTGGGACTGTCAACAGCCACCAGAATCTGGACACTCGCTACACGCATGCATAAAAATATCCTCGAGCATTTATGCAACATTTAAGAAGGTTCAGGGCAGTTCTTTGTTTATGATGTGCTCTGCACAATCTCATCCATTGTATAAATGGCCAATGATGTTTGCACATGACTGCAACTAGTAAGAAAGATCAGCAATAGACTGCAGATTGAGAAATAATGTCTAAGAGAAGACTATTGTGCCTAACAGCCGAGCAACATGTTACATTTAAGGTGCCATCGCATTTAACATACATTTTTGTTTTTGGAAATGGCACCCACATGGGGAACCAATCAGGTCTGGAGCCACAGGGCACTGGGAGGGGTGATCAATCTATCCCCCGCCATGCTAATGTCTGACAAAAATTAACCTGCTGTTGGCGCCGATATTGGACAAGGTTCACCCAATGCTAATTGCGTCCCACTGCCATCACTTTGGAACATGTTGGAAGGCAGATACCTCAAAGGCATGTAATGTATCATAGTTTGCCCGTAAGGCTGCCTAAAGATTTGGCTCTTGGCAAAGATGAGATCTGAACTGTGGACTCCACAGCTTACAATTTCAGCAGCTACAATGAACTCCAGAATATACAAACTCTTCCTTTTCCCCACATTAATATGTTACTAAGTATGTTCCAAAGTTCACAGAGGATTCTTGCTGGGGCAGCTTTTTTCCAGTCCATTTCTTCCAAACGGAAGAACGGGGAAATTAAATGACAACTGACACATTCGTACTTGAAAGTTGCTGGTTATTATCAATAAAGCATAATGAGGGGGAAAGAGTCAGTTCCTGGGGGAGAGAAACGAACACAATAGCACAGTAATATCTGTGGCCAATTTGGCTGTGTGTGTATGAACAGCCAAAATAAATCTGTGTGCTGCATGTGTAAGGACCAGTACCCCAAATTCATGATCCTCTGTATGCCACTATCTTTTAAACATTTGCTTGGGCACCAAAGCTATGGCAGCCCCCGTTCGCTTCCAAAGCATGTGAAAGGGCCTTGCTGCAAGTGTGTCAGAGGTAGGACACTAGGGGACTGACCCAGCAGAGGGGGCTAGTGATTTGGGGGGTTATCAGTGTTTCGCAACTTTGACCTGTTGCAGGACCTTAGCCAGACCTTAGCAGAGCATACGCAGAGTTCCAGAAAGCAATCAGTTGCAGGCAGGACGGACGAAGCAGGAACAAGATGCTGCTACTAGTAACTTGGTTACTTAGAGATGTTTATTATTTACAGCAGACTCTACAAGTTACTATATACAAGAACAGATACGGATCTTAACTAGCTGTCTCTTAACAAACTCCAGACGACTCTCAGAACACCACACTGACCAACACACACTCCAGTCAGTAAGGTCATAAGTCATCATGCCTGTGTGAAACCTCAACCAATGGTAGAGCTGTATCCAAGGTCTCATATCTCCAGGCAGAATAACTCCTCTCTGCTCAGTCTTCTTGGCTTTCGGCCAACTCTTAATTGACTCTGTGTGAAGCTGCACAGAATGGCCCGTAGTCAAAATCCCAACAGGCACCACCTGCGAGGCAGGAGCCAGGGTGGGAAGGGGGCGGAGGAATGATCAGAGCTCTCAGAGGCAAAGGTGGGCATTCAGGGTGTGTCGGAGGAAGAGGCTGTTCCAGAGAGGGACTGGCTAGTCAAATACCTGCCATCTCCCACCACAATGTCTCCCAGAACCAAGAGGGGTTGAAAGAGGCAAGAGCAGTGACAACTTCCATGTAGGAGAAGCCTGAGATTGTGCACGCCGAGGTCGCAAGAAGCAAGAAGCAGCAAGGTCTGGTCAGGAACGACGAATGGTGTTTCTAGCAACTGACTGAGGCTGGAAACCCTACTTTAAAAAGCTGGTTCTCATCAGGAGCAAGAAGGCTGATCAGCAGCAGGTGGAGTCACTTCGCTTTCTGCTCCTTCAGGCTGCTGCTCAGCAGGTAAAGCCGACCCCTGGCCCATGACACTCGTAAGCTGGGGGGGGTGGCACACTCCCACTGTTGTTGCAACTGCTCCGCAGGGTGCAGACCTGGGGACAGCATGTGTATCCAGGGCATCGTGGGAGTTGCTGCCAAGTACGTCCTGTTCTCAACAAAGAATTGACCATCAGATGTGTGCCTTCCTCTGTTGGGGCTGCCTAGGACAAAGAGGGAGTCAGTAACTGAACATTGCAACATATAGAATGCTGGTCTTCATTCCCAGAATCCTCTGCAAGATGCTGGAATTCCATGGAAGATGTTCAATGGTGCAGACAAGAAAACACAGAGATTCTTGAAGGTAGAAAGGGTTGGGAGGTGGACGCTATTTTAATCCTTTTCCATAGTGACTCATCTGGCTAAAAGGAATCCTGATGTTAGCTGCATTAGCTTTCTAGAAGTTTGTGAAGAATTCTGGGGCATATTACCGTATTTTTCGCTCTATAAGACGCACCAGACCACAAGACGCACCTAGTTTTTGGAGGAGGAAAACAAGAAAAAAAAAATTCTGAATCTTAGAAGCCAGAACAGCAAGAGGGATTGCTGCGCAGTGAAAGCAGCGATCCCTCTTGCTGTTCTGGCTTCTGGGATAGACGCGCAGCCTGCATTCGCTCCATAAGACGCACACACATTTCCCCTTACTTTTTAGGAGGGAAAAAGTGAGTCTTATAGAGCAAAAAATACGGTATATGTTGCAGACTCAGTTCATATGGTGCACTGTCTTGAGTGGTCGTTGTACTGCTATTGTACATGAATTCAGAGTTCAAAAAGCCTGCCCCAGCCGCACTTTCTGCAGGAAGCAATGGGAGAGGTTAAGCTGCCTTTCAGAGATGCTTGTCCACCACCGTTGATCTTCTCGGTGAGGAATCCCTGATAAGCTTCTGAAGGGCCCTAGGAAAACCACTGATCAAAGCCAGACATTTAATCAGGAAGAAGCCGGCAAACTGAACAAATGGATAGAAGCAAAAGCACTAAAAGGAATACTTTCCCCCACATAAATACATCACAGTCATGTAATGTGCAAGGAAGTTTGCCTTTACCAGCAAAACATGTTTTGACAATCTTGTAATATCAGTAATCCATTTTAACAACTCTTCAGCCAACGCATCACCACTGCTTTTGGAAATCTAGGCATTGGAGGTAAACCATATATCTCTAAGGAAGAAGCACAATTTAAAGGAAAACCCTGCCTCTTTTTATATCTTCGCATCTGGAACGCAGATTTGAAATGTTTCTGTATTAGTGGTGAGAAATGAAATACTGCAATGAAGTGGCCAAACGACTAAGGGACATAAAGCAAAGGAAGAACGAGGAAGGATACAGATCAGAGAAGCCGTGATAAGAAAACATCACACAAAACATTCCTGTGATTTTCTGCGTATCTCACAGCGGTAACCACAAATTTCAGAAAAGGCTACAATTCGAGGAAGTTAAGTCCCATTGAACTTGATGAGGCATGTATATAAGTATATAGGTTTAAGATAGGAGTGCAAAAAAATGTATTGTACAAAATGATTGCAAGACTTGTGATGGCTCATCATTCACAGTGATAGGCAGTGGAATCCAAGGCAAGTCTACTCAGCCAGAAATCTCACGGAAGTTTAATGGGCCTTATTCCCAGGTAAGCAAGCATTTGTTGTTGTTGTTTAGTCATTTAGTCGTGTCCGACTCTTCGTGACCCCATGGACCAGAGCACGCCAGGCCCTCCTGTCTTCCACTGCCTCCTGCAGTTTGGTCAAACTCATGTTTGCATCTTTGAGAACACTGTCCAACCATCTCGTCCTCTGTCGTCCCCTTCTCCTTGTGCCCTCCATCTTTCCCAACATCAGGGTCTTTTCCAGGGAGTCTTCTCTTCTCATGAGGTGGCCAAAGTATTGGAGCCTCAGGGCTGATTTCCTTCAGAATGGATAGGTTTGATCTTCTTGCAGTCCATGGGACTCTCAAGAGTCTCCTCCAGCACCATAATTCAAAAGTGAGCATAGGAAAGCAATTATGTACAAACTTACATGGAAGTAAATCCCACTGCACTTACCTCTGAGTAGATATGTATAGGTTTGTGCTGCAAGAACACCAGATTAAGCGTTGATTGGCAACATGCAAAATACATCCCCCCTGTATTATGACTATTTTGAATTTGGATGATTATACCAGGGATGGAGAACCTTCAGCTCCCCAGATATGGTTGAACTACAACTCCCAACATCCCTGATCACTGGCCATGCCAGCTGGGGCTGATGGGGAGCTGGAGTCCAGCAACAGCTTGAGGGCCTCAGGCTTCCTGTTCTTGGTTTGTACAGAGCCATAAATCATGTACATGGTGTGTTATAGCGAAACATAATCACAAGATATGGGCCCCTGCCCAACAGAGCTTACAATTTAAAATCGGGTGATGGGGAAGTCAACAGGGGGAGGAGTGGAAGGAAATGAGCAAATCTAGTAATATCTTGGTTTTGCTTTGGTTGGAGGAGGCGGTAGGCCAAAGAATTCACAGAAAACACTGTCTGTGAGGAGGAAATTGAAGAGGAAGAGGCGAAATTATGATGTAAGTGCTTTGGCACAGAATTCTAGGTATAGTGAGCAGCAAGAGAGAAAGGGCATAGTCACTTAACAGGGCAGAGCTCCTTCAGGCAGAGACGGAGAACACAAGGACATGGGCGGCAAAAATATTGGGAAGTGTTTCTCTTTCTCTCTTTTGAAATAATTTTTTATTAGTTTTTTATAAAGAGAAATAGAAAGGTTAATATCATATGTCCTTTTTTGTCCAAAACTAAAGCATTGATCTGAATACAATTAGATCACAGAGAAAAAAGAGAAAAAAGGGAAAGAAGGAGAGAGAGAGAGAGAGAAATAAAGAAGAAGCAATATACAAGAGATTAAAAGATAGACAGAGAGAAGAAAGTTCAGAAGTTAAAGAACTTCCAAGTTCTTCATCTGACCACTGTATATAAACAATATCCACTCCAGTATAACACCCTCCAAAGCCACTTTCTACAAACAAACCTAATCTTCCATCCTCAAATTCAAATGTCATCATTTCATTTTCTTTTTTGCGCAAAAGGTCTATGAAAGTTTTCCAATCTGTCATAAACATTAACAATGACTTTTCTCTGAATAAACATGTCAGTTTTGCCATCTCAGCTAAGTCCATTAATTTTAACAGCCATTCTTCCATTGTTAGAAGTGATGAGCCCTTCCATCTTTGTGCATGTAAGTCTCACTGCCAAAATCATATACTGAAGCAAAGTTCCATAGTTCTTTACTAACTGTATATCATTAAATCCCAGCAGGAAGAATTCTGGCTTCAGTTAAAAGTTAATCTTCAAAATTCTCCATATCAATTTTGGGTTGTTGTTTTTAACATGTCCAACAAGCATGATAAAATACCCCTTCCTGTGTTTTACATTTCCAACAAGTATTGGGCGTATTTTTATACATTCACTGTAGTGGGAAGTGTATTTTGAACTGCATGGGACCTCTTGGGAGACTTTTCACTTTGACCAGCACAACAGTTCTCTACACCAGATCATCACCGTTGGCCTACCCAACAATTGCACCAAGAAAATATTTTTTACAGTAAAAATCAGTGTGCAGATAGCACCACCGTGGTCTTCCGAGGCATGAAACCAAAACTAAATCACAACCTAACACACCACAATTTGTCTGTGAATTAACCTTAAATGTAGCCAAGAAGAATAATCATTTGGAGTTTAGTTCCACTAAATTCTTTCTTCCTCCCACCAAGCCCCCAGGGAAAGTCCACGACTAATTAAGTCAACCCCTTTCTCCTTGTCTAGCAAGAGACCCTTGTGAAAGGCAGGTCACTGCTATCCAGTCCAACTCTCCCCTCCCCCATATTTAAGGGAGGGGGACCCAAAGTACAATTTGCTTTTGCACCATGGTGACTCCCAGGCCCACAAGGCTTGCTTCACATTCCCAATGGCACCTGCTGGTGAGCTTGAGGTAGACTGACTTTCATCCCACAAGGCTGTCTTGCAATACAGTGGTACCTCGGGTTAAGTACTGAATTCGTTCTGGAGGTCCGTTCTTAACCTGAAACTGTTCTTAACTTGAAGCACCACTTTAGCTAATGGGGCCTCCCGCTGCCGCCGCGCCGCTGCTGCACGATTTCTGTTCTCATCCTGAAGCAAAGTTCTTAACCCGAGGTACTATTTCTGGGTTAGCGGAGTCTGTAACCTGAAGCGTATGTAACCTGAGGTACCACTGTACAAGAGACTGCCCATGTGCAGTCTTGTATTGCTTTAAAAACACCCCATAATGATATTATAGATTAAGCATTTTTTTTAAAAAAAGATTGCTTAAATGAGGGACTTTTCTGCATCCCCAAGACCTCTGTCAGGGCAGCAATGCAAGAGCAGAATCCAGTTTCCAGAATCCAATTTCCAGCAAGACAACATCCCAAGAGATAAACAAGGTCTCTGAAAGTTCCTGGGCTTCATGACTTTGCTCAGGGAACTACGCCTTATTAAGTCTTACGATTGGTATAAATATGATCTGTGTTAAGGTGAGCTGTCTGTGTCTGATGAAGTGAGTTATAGTCCGTGGAAGCTCGCGACAGAATAAGTTTGCATCTTTTCAAAAGGTGCAGCAGGGCTCTTGGTGGTTTTTGTGATGATGGACTTGCTGAACTGCGTCCTGGAATTAGGATCTGAATCGCGTTGCCTTCCTTCACATCCAAACACATTGGTTTTGTCACCGATGCGGCTTAATCGATGCAAACCTGAACCTGTGAGCGTCGGCTCCACAGGGCAGACAATGTCACAGAGATTCAGCGCTGGATTTTCCTTTGAAAAGAAGAAAGGCATTGACACGACGAGGGGAGTGAACGTGCCTGCGTGTCTGTGCACCCAGCTATATCCAATTCCCCATCCATTCCCACCACCCTTTATTTTAAGGGGGGGAGGGGACATTATAGGGGCAGAGCCCTGCTAAGAAATGTATTCAGGATATCCGCTCAGTGCTTTTTTTGGTCTGGTTGCAAAACATCTTTATTTAGACAAACCACCTGAATTTTCCCTGGACAGAGTAACTTGTGTGTCAATCCTACGTTAGGAGCTCAAGCGTTGCTTTGTTTGCATTGATTCCCTGCTCATCCAACACTGCAGTAAGTGGTTTTGCATATTAACTAAGTGCACAGTAACCTTCCTTTACCTCCTCCCAGCCCCACCTCCTCCCACCCAGCCTCAGGAATCAACACTATTGCTCAGTCAGATACTTGGAGGAAGCTGCCAGGAGGTTGCTATGGCAACTGTTCTGCTTTCAGCAGCTGCTTCCCTGGTTCCAGGCGGGGGGGGGGGGGGAGGAAAAGGGGAGGGAGGGAGACCTGGGGAGAACTAGGCGGCCTCCGATCAGAAGTTCAGATAAAGAGGGTCACTGTAATTTGCTGGCGCAGATTAAAAATAACGCAGCAGATGCAGGCGCTGGGAAGCAATAAAAACAACGTAGGTAACGCAAAAGGCCAGTCATTAAGCTGGAGCATTTGTAGATTTATTTAATTGCAGATCATGAGATTGCAGAACACCTCCCTGCTCTGCGCATCTTCCTCCTGATTGTAGGAAGGTCTCAGGGAAAAAGTCCAGGCATGCTACACAGAGCTCAGGTAGCCCTGCTGACCTTTAGACAAAGGGGAAGAAAAGTGCAAGTATGATCTGATGCATAACACCCAAAAACATGGATTTATGAAAAGGGTGGAGCATAGTGCTCTCCCTCTCTTCCCCCCACTCAAATTAGGAATGGGTGGATCTTTCTCCAAGTTCCATATTTTTCCAATCTTAAGGTCAGTTCTTCACATTTCTCATGACAGTTTGTGACTTAAGTCATCGGCATTTTAGTGCAAATTTCTCCTAAAACTTGTATGCATTCCCTCCAATATATACATTTTTGAAAAGCCATTTCCCCTAAGATGATGCATATCATTTGTACATTACTTTCACTAATACATGCATTTTTACGCATGCTCTACCCCAGTATATAAATGTTACATGCTACTTGGCCGGAAAACTGCATTGCAAAATTCAGAGAAGTGTGACTTTCGAAAGATGGTTGCATTTGTCGTCTCATATGGTAACGGAAATTGCAGGTTCGGTAGATTCATCTTTAAAGGCAAACTGAATGGAGCAGCTCCTCCATCCCTACCACACATGGGCACATAATTCATATTAAAGGCGAAAGAAGCCCATCATGGTGAAACGGTCGATTGGAAGGAACAAAACTTCCCCATAGGGCCCAGTGATCGACAGAACCTAGTCTGCCCTTTTGGAAGCCAAAAGGAGAAATCACCCTTATGACCAAAAGGGCAGAAGTTTTCCTATATACACTCTAATAAAGTCATCTGGCCCATTAAGCGTGATTTCCCCTTTTAGTGTAATTCAGACCCTGATTATCTACAAGGGATTCAATTTTGGGTTGCAAAATAGGTTTATTTATACACAGATCCATATATACACATGTACAGTGGTACCTCGGGTTACATACACTTCAGGTTACAGACTCCGCTAACCCAGAAATAGTGCTTCAGGTTAAGAACTTTGATTCAGGATGAGAACAGAAACCATGCTCTGGCGGCGCAGCGGCAGCAGGAGGCCCCATTAGCTAAAGTGGTGCTTCAGGTTAAGAACAGTTTCAGGTTAAGAACGGACCCCCGGAACGAATTAAGTACTTAACCCGAGGTACCACTGTATACCATAAACACAAACAAACATACTGTATCCTTCCAAAATCCTGTATCCCTTTCAGTCCATGAACACCTGGCACTTCAGTTCTCCAGGTTAACTGCTTCCCTGATCAGGGTGTTAAAATAATCTGATAAATGCGGTGCCTCACAGCCATTCTGTCCCTCGCAGCTTGGGCTGTGCTTGTCACTCTACGGACCACGCCTCCCTGCCGGCTTCCCGGGTCAGACCACATCTCCCACCCCCATAAACGTACTCTCGAAGACCCCAGCAGCACTGCCACTTTGCCTCTGCCTCTCTCCCTTGACAGCGATTGCCTGGAGATACACACACTTTCCCCTGACTCCCACCCTCTCTTCCTTCACCAAATCCGGAGGAACCTTCCTGCATCTCTGCCGTTTCTTAGGAAGAATAGGGGAAAGGAGATGGGCAAAAGGGACGTCCTCATGAATCTTGCTCAGAGGCGTAAAGCACCCTTTGACATAACCTTTCGACGTTCTCTTCCCCCCACACCCTTCCTGTCAAACAGCGTAGAGGTGATTAAATCAGGGTCGTTGTTGCACTTTTGAATAGCCTCCAAGAACACAACGGACATAACTGAAGGGAAAGGTTGAATTTTGAAATGGAAAAGCACCTTGCCTCTTCAGCAGTGCTGGCATCTACACTCGAAACTTTCAAAGAGGCCCCTGGCTGTGGGCACACTTAGAATCATAGATTTGTAGAGTTGGAGGAATCCTGTAGGAATTCAGCCATCCCATCAGGGGATCAAACCTGCAACCCTGGGGTTATCAGCATCACACTCTAACCAACTGAGCTATCCACGCACAGTTCTTTTCTCCCTCCCTCCTTCCCACCCCAATGCACATATAGCTTTGTTGACTCGATATCACATGTGGCACTGTGGTCTAAACCACTGAGCCTCTTGGGCTTGCCGACCAGAAGGTCAGTGGTTCGAATCTGAGCGACAGGCTGAGCTCCCGTTGCTCTGTCCCAGCTCCTGCCAACCTAGCAGTTCGAAAGCACACCAGTGCAAGTAGATAAATAGGTATCGCTGCAGCGGGAAGGTAAATAGCGTTTCCATGCGCTCTGGTTTCTGTCACAGTGTTCTGTTGTGCCAGAAGCGGTTTAGTCCTGTTGGCCACATGACCCGAAAAGCTGTCTGTGGACAAATGTTGGCTCCTCAGCCTGAAAGTGAGATCAGCACTGCAATCCCATAGTCACCTTTGACTGGACTTAACTGTTCAGGGATCTTTTACCTTTATAACAAATGCAACAGATAAATTTTAATTCAGAAATCTTCTAAGCATCTTTCCAGAAGGAGGTCATGCGCTAAGCAAATGTAGTGGTCTGAAAAGACCAATTCTCCACGCAACCACATTTAAGAAACATAAAACTCTCCAATAGAAGTATCGGCCTTCATTTGCTTGGTGATTCGACGGTCATTTTCAAAACTAGTGATTGCTAAGGATAGATTTTTAGTTAACAGCCTTATTTACCAGTGGAAGGGAGAAAAATATGAAGGTGCGTTTGATCCAAAGCTTTTCAGAGTGAGGAGCCAGTAAAGGTAAGTACAAAGGAAAGTGGCATAAATTAATTTCTTTTAGAGTTTTGCTGCTGGCTGCTCCTGGAAAAGGGCTTCATTATATATGTACGCTCATAAGTTTAAGTGAAGCGCTGGCACTCAAAAGTAGTGGCATCACTCCCCTGTGAGCCCTTAATAGACCCCATGGCTCTACTTGATATATGTAATCTGTAATACTAAAAGGAGACAAAAATGCCAGTTCTCTGAGGAGGTGGTGGTTATTGAAATACTTGACCTAAAACAGTTACCCAAGGGCACCAGATATTAATGATGCTTGTCCACTGCATTTATGGGCCAGAACAGCTCCCTCCTCAAAGGAAGCTACAACCAGGAAGAGGGAGAAAGATCAGGATAAGCAAGGGAGTGAAGGCTAGAACTGGGGAATGGAGAAGTAGGGGAGGAAGGATTCAGTATGGGAATAGTGAGGTGAGGTGAGAATATTCTCCAGAATGAGAATGAGAATATTCTCGAGAATATTCTCTGCTAGAAAATTCTCTGGAGAATATTCTCCACAAACTGTAAATTCTAATGTAAGAACCAGTTTTACAACCCACATTTTAAAAAATCTAGTAAATAATAAGCCAAGCTGTGATATTGCCAGTGTAAGTAATGAATAATGATTTTTTTAAAAAAATCCAGTTACATTACTGGGCATTGTGTCATTCACCATTGGCAGTTGGCAACATAATTAGAATTCAAAGTTGATGGGAAATATACAGTTAGTGGCAGGCTTAGTGATTAACGTGAGTCATTCATGAAATATTTTCAATTTCAAGTTTGGTGCAAAAAATCAAAGAATGTGAATTCACCGCATTGCCCCATTGAATAAAAGTATCTGTACAGTTTTTGGTTGCCATCTGAACAAGTTTACCCATTTATAAACATGTATAATTTTATCATTTTCAATGCATTAAAATTATATCATTTTCAATGCATTTAAAGGAATATTGTCCTATTTTAAATGAAAATTCTCTAATATTCTCATTAATCAAGAATATTCTCCAAAAGATTATTCTCGAGAATTTAACATCACTATATAGAAAAGATGCTAAAGAGAGAAGCTAACTAAATAATTAAAGGTTCCCTGCAATAGGATTTTATCATCGTCTTGTTAATCAAAATTATGAATCTGTGGCTTGTGCCCTTCTGAAATTTTTGAGGGTGTGATGTGGTTACCCCAAAACACATGTAAAATGGGACAGCCATTTAGGTCACAAATCATTGGGAAGGGGGGAGAAAGTTGCCAAAATGGCGGCTATTAGAAAGAGTTTTTGTGTTTTTAAACCATTTTAAAATATCAGTCCAATTTTCATTTCAGCTGCATTTTGCTAACATTGCAATGTGTGGGGTATTTTTTTTAAGATAGCTGGAAAAGTGTTTTAGCACTAATCAAAAGGTCAGCTGAAAATAAATAAAAGGGTCATCTAGTCCCAACTGCCTGCAATGGAGGAATCTCAGCTAAAGGCAGGAATCTCAACTAAAGCATCCATGGCAGATGGTCAGACGAATGATAAAATGGCAGCCACTGCAAAGGTCATAGTGAATGTGTGTTGAGCTGTGATACATTCACTTGATATGCCTTGCCTCTTAAAAAAGAAGGTGGGAGAGTAGCATAAGGGGTTCCTACACCTGTGGAGACTTTCTGCGCTCTGAGAAAAGGTGGAAGAAGGGCAGATAAACCACAGAAATAACTGGATGATAGTTTTGTGTGAATGCCCTGTGAAAAGTTGTCTGAAGCCACACCAAGCACTTGGGCTGGTGTCATTTTTTAATTTGTGGCACCATCGGGATGGCGTTTTTTGTTTCGTTGTTTATCATCTTGTCTGTGACTTTGAGGATGGTCCTGTGTGGACCAAACAACAATAAATATTCTGCAAATTTGAAACCGATCACAGGCCATCTTCCCTCAGATGGGGATGGGGCCCATTGTGTTACTTTCTCATTGCATCCGTTCATGGCTAGGAGGAATGATATTCAGTCTCTGGGCTAATGAGCAACGTGCCGAAAAAGCAGAAAAGGAAACTCAGCATTCTCCAAACTAATTTAGGCTTCCCGTTCCTGCAGAGAGATGAGGAATAAAGTAGCAGCACATGGCCTAAAACTGCCTTATTACAACTCTACTCCCAGGTGGCCAGTTCAAATGCTAACTAATAGTTCTCATGCTAACTAGCTTGGCAACACGATTTGAATGGGTGGTTGCAAGAACATCTGCCTCTCGGCTTGCACACTTGCCAACACAGACGTATGAGGCTCTCTGTTGTCGTAGGAACCTCTCGAGCAAATGGAAAGGAAAAGTGAAGCTCAAAACCACCTGCTCAAACTAACGTTTTGGCAAGCTCCTCTTTGCCCAACAGTGCTCAGTTGTGCACAGTGTGGGGAGGAGCAGGGAAGCAGCTGCAACAAACATGGCTTCGTGCGTCTTGCAAGGTCTGGATATCCCAGTTAA
The DNA here is from genome assembly GCF_964106645.2 of Podarcis pityusensis. Lineage (NCBI taxonomy): Eukaryota > Metazoa > Chordata > Lepidosauria > Squamata > Lacertidae > Podarcis > Podarcis pityusensis. The sequence continues at coordinate 96,710,133 of NC_138027.1, read as the reverse complement.
CTGCATATGTCACGCATGTTGTTGCAACCTCTAAGGGTTCATGTTTCCTTTTGGGAACGAGGCACAGCGGAGACTTTAGTGTCTTAATTATAGATGGTTTATTTACACATATATACAACCTGGGCCTACGATGGAGGGATTCACAGCATAATCACTCCCAGAGGGTCTTGCTTCTCTCCTAGCTGCAGTCTTGGAATCCAGCAGACATCAAACATCATGTTCTCTCTGCTGCTTTGTGTCTCGGTCACACAACTTACATTGCCCCCCCCCCGTAAACTCTGCCTTTATCAGTCTGCCCATTTGACAGAGTCCTTTGCTCCTCTGTTCTCTTAATGACTTATCACCTCAGGCAATTACCTCATAAGGAACGTATCCTTGCTTAATGAGTTTTCAATACTTGCTGATTCCGGGGGATTGGAAGCATCTAGCACACAATTTAATACACACAGGTCTGGCACCCAGTTTTAACACCCCAAGCCTTTATTTTAGCTTGATCTGGAGATTATAGAGGTCTGGCACTCATAACAATATAACAAGAATGGAAAAGCATCCTCATGATGCTTTCATTGGCTGTTTCCCAAGGCAGGAATGAAGGAATGGAGAGGGTGCCTGGAGGATATATATACTGCATGAAACTCCTCATTTCTTTGGACTTGTTGTGGACTTGATCACGCAAGTGCCTTCTGCTATCTGGAGAGCAGAATAAACTCTTTCTTTGAATCCACCTCGGTGTCATTTGACTTCCTTCCTCCTGTCCAGGAGCAACGCAGACCCAATCGGTGAACTCCAGTAAGGCTACAGGAAGAAGCAGCCAGCGGGTGGCAAGAAGGTGGAGGACCAAAAAGAGTAAGCAGGCCTGGGCAGGCAGCCACATTGGGTTCCTGTCTGTCTGGGGAAGCTCCCTAGCAGAGCAAAGAAGGCATTGCCTATGCTAGTGGTGGAGGCAGGGTTTCAGAGACGGGTAAAAGGGGTGCAAGAAGGGGGAGGCGGAAAAGGAGGGACCGTGTCTACGGTAAACGTCACAATGGTGGTGGCAGGGATGGGGAAAAGGCAAGGGTCTGGGTCTAAGTTTGCATAAGACTTCTGGGCTGCCTAGCAAATTTCACACAAAGTATTCCTGGGAAAAAATCAAGAGGCTCTATGTTCAGATCTTGCACAGCATCTCCTGCTCTTTGATTCTAACATTGGTTAAAAAAGCTAGGCTGGCATTCATCTATAGATAAACGAATAAAGAAGAACATCATCATGTGGGTCAATTGCAGCCAGTTAATCTACGTAACTTTCCGTCAGAAGCTCATCGTTGTGACATCCGAGGACCCAAAAATGATGGCTTATCTAAAAGCCATAAATTACACGAGAGATTTGATTGAAAGTAAATTAATTGACATCACCACCTATGAGATCAGATGGTTGCAGTTCCCAGGCCCAACACACGCATGCATTTATTTCATTGCATGAAACATGCTGTTTTCAAAGTATTGTTGCAAGATTTGCTTTACCCCCCTCCCACGGCAGTCACTAAAATATGAATAAAGAAGTCTTAGTTGTTGCCTTAAAAAAAATATCCATTAGAGCTTTCTTGTTGCCACCCAGCCATAAAATGTTGTATTTATTTTCTTCACTCATAAATTCCCCTTTTATCAGTTAACCACCTCCACCTCCCCTCTGAACTGAGGCGAGTGCCCACGCTGATGCAATTTCAGTACTTGCTGAAAACATATTTATTTTTGGAGGCTTTCCCTGACCACTCATACCAGATGGATTCCTTTAACCACCTGCGACTGACCTAGCAGCTGCTGTTTGATTCTGAATGTTGTCATTCTACCGTATTTTTAGATATCGCTTTGTAATTAGGTATGAAAAGCGGTGCAAGAAAACAAACAAACAAATAAATAAATGACTGCATGATGAATTGTCTTTCTAGAGACATAAGAGCACAAGGCTACTGAATGAAAATCAGGCAATTGATTAATAAAATTATGAGCTTAACAAGAATCTGAGAGCATTTATCTTTTTTTGTTAATGCACACAGTAGCCCCAATCCAACAAAGCACACAAAGAAAGCAGTGGGAGTTGTGAAAAAAAAGGCTGATTATCTTCTCTGGTGAGAAATAGGAGAGCAGGCAGAAGGTGAAATCCAGTCCCTTTTGCTCTTCTCACGAGTAGCTGATCTTCATAGTCTGCAACTTATTTGCAAGGCTAGGCAGCAGGTATCTGTTGGATCAGGAAGGGGAACAAAACCTATTTGCCTGTCCAGCATGTACAATCCTTAGCTGGATCAGGGGGCGGGTGGGTAAAAATTAAAGAAATTCCAGACCAAGAAATCATAGCCTGTATTGCTACTGCAGCAAAGATGCTTGATCTGCTAAGGATGGAAAGATGAACAAAATTCCAGGTGAAGGAACAAGTAGGACCCGAAGCCAACTGGCAAGAAAGGTGAGGTACAACCGCAAGAAGGGCAAATAAATATAGTGCTATGAGTTTGTAGGAGCCAGACGACTGCAATTCCTGGATCCAGCATGTGTTAAAAGCTAATCAAGCCAGGCTCGCTTCCTAATGAGGCAATTGCCTGGGTGATGAGCCATTAAGGGGGATTTACGGGCCCGGTGCGAGGGTGGGACCACCTCCCTCAACTTGCAGATAGAGGGAAGGACAAAAGCCAGAGTTGAGCAGTTATGTAAGCTAGAGGCTGGAGGAAAAACCAGTGGGCTGGAAAGGCAGAGAGAGGGCTGTGGCTGATCTCTGCTTGAATCCAAGCCTGTGGCTAGGTGAGAAACAAGGCCCTTTTGGGGTGTTAATACTGTGAACCTCTCCACCGCAGGCTCAGGTTGTATATAAACCATGTATCATAAAGACAACGCGCTCTCCACTGTGCCTCATTCCCAAAAGGAAACACGGACCCTGGCTGAGGCTCTGGATCCCTTGGGATCTTGCACCGCTCAGAGATTGGGGTGGCGTGAAACACGATTGTTCACTCACTTCTGGAACTCACAAGTCAGAACTAGAAATAGTAGGAGGCATGTGGCTGCCTCTGAACTCAGCCGCCCCTAGGTTTTCCCCTCCTTTCCCCCAGGAACATCTAATAATATAAAAAGAAAGGTGTTGTGTGACATCATCCTGCTCCGTGTTTCCTCCATTTCCACTTCATTGACTGTTGCCTGCCTGCGCTGGCAAAGCTCAAAATACATTGCATGTTGCAGAACGGAAATACTGCTTGTTTTAATTGGGAAGCCCAAGTCCGCCATTACGTCTAGTTTCAGCTAGATGAACCACACACTCTCTCGTTGTCAGGAAGTAGGACTTGGATGGTCCCACTTTCCATCCGCTCTGTCATTGCTGCCATAATGATAGAGATAACAATAGTAATTTTATACCGTATTTTTTGCTCTATAAGACTCACTTTTTCCCTCCTAAAAAGTAAGGGGAAATGTGTGTGCGTCTTATGGAGCGAATGCAGGCTGCGCAGCTATCCCAGAAGCCAGAACAGCAAGAGGGATCGCTGCTTTCGCTGCACAGCAATCCCTTTTGCTGTTCTGGTTTCTGAGATTCAGAATATTTTTTTTCTTGTTTTCCTCCTCCAAAAACTAGGTGCGTCTTGTGGTCTGGTGCATCTTATAGAGCGAAAAATACGGTAATTTACAGTGGAACCTTGACTTACGTAGAAGAAGAAGAAGAAGAAGAAGAAGAAGAAGAAGAAGAAGAAGAAGAAATAATTTTTATTTATACCCTGCCATTCCCAGTTCAAAAACCGGGTTCAGGACGGCTAACAACAAATTTAAAACACTTAATTGCAAAAGCAGCATAAAATACAGTATAAAAACATGAATAACAATAAAATTCAAAATTCAAAAATCACTTTAGGGGAGATAATCCCCAGGGCTGGCTGGCTGAATTGGTCCTACTTGGGCCAGCGAGGAGGCTAGGGGAGAATTAGCTGTGGGGTCTCAGAGTGGGTGATCTTCATAAAAGGGGAGGGGGAGGGAAGAGAAGGGAAGGGAAGGGAAATAAAAGATCAGGCTGAATTCAAATTGAAGGCCAGGTGGAATAGCTCTGTCTTACATGCCCGATGGAAGGAGCTTAATTCCTGCAGGGCCCTGGTCTCATGGGACAGAGCATTCCACCAGGTCAGAGCCATCACTGAAAAGGCCCTGGCCCTGGTGGAGAATAGTCTGACTTCCTTAGGGCCCGGGATCTCTAAACTATGGTTATTCATGGACCTTAAGGTATGACTCTACTTACGTACAATTCCAGTTATGACCTTCAGTAGATGCTTTGACTTATGAACTTTCCTCTAAATATGAACAGAGGCCTTGCCAGCAGCCCAGAGCTTGCCCGGCCGGCTGCAGGGCAGCATTGAGGCCTCTGCTGCTGGGGAGAGGACCCCCATCCCACCCGCAAAGCTGTGGAAGAGGTGCCGCCTGCAAGAGGCACAGCAGGGTGCACTGCAGCCCCAAACCTAACCCCAAACCCCACTGAGGAACTAACCTGAGGAAGCCCAGAGAAGAACCTGGCCTGGCAAGAAAAAAAAGTGAATCAGCTCTTTACTGACCCTTGCCCCAGTAGCCAGGTAAGCCCACTCATCCTCAGTGCACATAAGGGGGGGGGTTAATTTTTTTCCATCTACAATGCTGTCTTATTTATTTTATAGTACAGTACATTGATTATTGCCTTCATTTTATGGCTCTATGGTCTCGTTAGACAGCAAAATCCGTATTAAATTGCTGTTTTAGAGGGTGTTTTTCCTTGTCTAGAATGGATCAATTCACTTTCCCATTACTTTCTATGGAAAAGTGCGCCTCTACTTATGTACGTTTCTATTTACGACCGGACCTCCGGAACTGATTATGGTTGTAAGTAGAGGTTCCACTGTATTAATAGTAATCAAAGCCCAAAGTCCTGGCACATTTCTGTCAGTGAAATTCTGCTTGCAGTAGCTAGGAGTGGCAGAGTAGAAGGAGCTTGGGAGCAGCTGAATGCTGCTCTCTGGAACATCTTGGGTTCGTCTGAGGCAGTGTGGTATCATGGCAGCTCCTTGGAGTTCTGGTAACACTGAAATCAGAACGGATATTCTGTTTGGGCCAGTACTGAAAAAAAGCCCCAGTAAATGAAAGCATATTCAGGCAACCCTTCTGAGAATCATAAAATCATAGATCTGTAGAGTTGGAAGGGACCCAGGGGTCATCTAGTCCAACCCTCTGCAATGGAGGAATCTCAACTAAAGCATCCAGGACAAATGCGCCCCCTCCCACCTCTGCTTCAAAACCTCCAATGACTTAAGGTCCACCACAAACTCAAGGGAGGACCACAGGTCTGTGTAGGTGCCTTGCATTAGAAGAGACTCTACACCCATACCAAGGTACACACATGCAGAAATTCTTGGCATGAGGAGGGATCAGTGTTCTCCTTCACATGGAGAATCTGTATTTCGATTTCAGTGTTTTGATTTCTGGGAATGGAGTTGAGAGATGACCTAATCTGGTGAGAAAACAGTAAAGACCTGATGAAGAGAGAACAGCAGAGGTTATATTTTCTGAGAATCCTCCGGAAAAATAATCTCTCAAAGGACCTGTTGATGGCATTTTACCATTGTGCATTAACTTATGGTCTGTGTGCGTGGTTTGGGAGCTGCACGGTCAGGGAAAAGCCAATGCTGTCCAGGGTTGTAAAGACTGCAGAGAGAATAATTGGGTGCACTCTTCCCACCTTGGATCAAATCTATGCTTCCAGGTGCCACAAGAAAGCTGCAGAGACAGTGCAGGATAGTGCACACCCCGGAAACAATCTCTTTCAGCTTCTGCCTTCTGGAAGAAGGTACAGGGTTATAAAGACTAGGACTAGCCGCCTGAGAAACAGTTTTTATCCAAATGCAATTTTGGTTTTAAAAGCAGTGTTAGGTAGTCTCTGTGGGAGTATATTGTATTTAATTATGAGGTATCAGAGTTTTTAGGGGGTTAACCAGGCTGGGATAGCAGGCTTGTTGGTTTTTGAATGTCTGATGTAGATTTTTTCAATTTCGTTGTTCTGTATGGGACAATGACAATAAAGATTATCCTATCATAGGAGCACCCATCGTAATGAATGTACAATAAAGAGGATGTCTGGAGGAGTCCCCAGAGTCATTAGCACAGGGTTATAGTCTAACCCGTTCCTATGTTTTAAAAAGGAGACTTGCAGCGTGTGGCTGGCTTCTGGAATGGCATCACCAAGGAAACGCCGGCCTGGAGGAATCCGCTGTCTCACGCAGCCTCTTGCTGGTAGCTGGGGACAGGAATCCTAGGTAGACATTACTAAGGAAACCATCTGACACGTCAAGTTGGTGGGTGTTTGAGGCTCAGCCATCAACTTAGTCACTTGCTCTAAATTTATCTTAGTGGGAAATTGCTCTTTGGAACTCTTGCATACGTCTCCTCGATAGCAGTGAAAGGGGAAAGAGATCAGCCTTGGCAAATCAGAATGCAAAAGTTCTGAACAGAGAAACTTGAACCGCAGTTCAAGTTTGCTGTGAAAAGTTCTACTTGCAATTCTCTAAATTATTGGTGAATGTTTGCCAAATATTCAGTGTGTTTTACCCCAGTGATATACAGTTTCGCTATTAAATAATTTACAGATGATGTTTGGCAAGATATGATAGCTGAACTGCGACAATATTTTGTATCTGATAATTTGCATTGGTGTGGTATAGCTTAATATTTTGACTGTTTTTGATAATTGACATGTAATGCTGTTTTGCATGACTAGTTGACAGCTTATGATGTTTTATATTTGACGCCTGTGGAATAAACCAAAGCAGAGACATTTTAAATATTTAGGTAAGCTGTTAAATGTCAAAATGTAAATTTGAAAACCTGCATTCAAAACTGGACTGAAAATAGGCAGTGGGAGCAGTGGCAAATATAATCATGGCTTAGAACTTCTTAGCTTATGGAAATTTATGGAAGAAAAGTTTACTGACCCCCTCACCTTCCCTCCTGCAACCCCCGAAGTCTCCCGGGAGAGTCAGAAGACCTCCAAAACAATGTGAGATGAGACATGGGCCTGCTGAGGTGGGGAGGAAATGGGAAATGTTTATGCAAAATTCCTTGACTTAGGATCCAAACCCCCTGCCCCATACCACACTAGTAACCCTTGCTAGAGAGCCAGTGTGGTGTAGTGGTTAAGAGCGGTAGACTCGTAATCTGGGGAACCGGGTTCGCGTCTCTGCTCCTCCACATGCAGCTGCTGGGTGACCTTGGGCTAGTCACACTTCTTTGAAGTCTCTCAGCCCCACTCACCTCACAGAGTGTTTGTTGTGGGGGAGGAAGGGAAAGGAGAATGTTAGCCGCTTTGAGACTCCTTTGGGTAATGATAAAGCGGGATATCAAATCCAAACTCCTCCTCCTCTTCTTCTTCTTCTTCTTCTTTTTCTTCTTCTTCTTCTTCCACAAACTTCCTTTTGTTAACTTTTCTAAGGATCCAAGCCATGGTCTGCTTCTGGCTAGCTGTGGAGAGCCTGAAATCACAATGGCAAGATCTGCCTGCTTTCATGATGATGGAAAAGTGATGTCAATCTTGAGGGAAGAGCAGTGGCGTAGCGTGGGGGGTGCCAGGAGGGCCGGCCGCACCGGGCGCAACATCTGGGGGGGCGCGCTCGCTGCCTCCGGAGTCGCCGAAGAGCCTCGGGCGCAGGCTGTAGCAGAGCCCCATGTCTCGTGGAACCGACGAGCTGTGCGCGCGCCCGGGCTGAAGGCGTCCGGCAGGCAGCGGCTCTCAGCCCCGCGCGTCAGGGCAGGCAGCCCCTCCTCACAGCCCCGCCTCCGCTGCTGCTGCTGCTGCAGCTGCTGGGCCATGTTGCATTTTCCTCGCCTCTCTGCCCCCCTCCTCCTCCGGGCAAGCGGCGTGGTTTGGGCGGCAGCGCCAGCAGCAACTCGACTCAGATCGGCAGGTTAGGCGTTGGGGGGGCGCAAATTACTTGCCTTGCCCCGGGTTAGGGGGCGCAAATTACTTGCCTTGCCCCGGGTGCTGACAACTCACGCTACGCCGCTGGGGAAGAGAGGGAGAGAGAGCAGCTTGAAAAGAGGACTGCCGGAAAAGCTGCAAATCCTTTGGTGCTTCCAGCAGGAAGCTCCATCAAGCACAGGAGGGGATTATTCCTGCTGCCTCTCAACACTACAGATGGAACAACACTGAGTGGAATAGTAGTAGTAGTAGTAATAGTAGTGGTAGTAATAATGGGAATGTTGTGGTTGTTGAGGTTGGTACAGTGACTCTTAGGCAAACGAAGTCACATTTTCCTCCCTCCCTCCCTTCCTTGGTTCATTCTCACTATAAACCTGTCAGTCACAATTGATTTTGAGTGATTAATCACAAGCACTAGAAAATGTCTTAGTGTGTCTCATGCAGCTGGATGATTAAACATCCGCCACCCAGACTTGAAAGCTTATATAAGGAATTTGTCAGATTTGCTTTCCTGGGAGAGGAAGACATTTGAAGACATCTGCAGTTTTCATCTCATTCCCCACTCCGCCCAATATATTGTTTCATGACCCCCCACTACTGATAGGAAGTTCAGGGCAGCCTTCCTTTATTCAATATTCTTTAGAGACATAGCACGGGAAACTCAAATGATTCTGTAATAATCTGTTTCTTTACTAATGTAAAAGCAGATGTCACAGAATTGCAGAAGCGAGCACATGCACGAGCATTAAGAGGGAGCTCAATCTATGTTGCATATGCACTGTACATTTAAAGCACCTGACTTCTGGCTGTTGGGAACTGTTGCTCTGTGTGTGGGTAAACTACAGTTTCCAGGATACTTTGGGGGAAGTCATGTGCTTGAATGTATGGTATATAAATAGTTCTAGTTCCTGGAAATCAGTGTACACCCCCAAAATGGGTAAGATCTTCTGCCGGTCAATTCAAAATAGCATAGGTCTTTCGCTTGCCATGTTTAGAAGGCACAGTTTCACAGCATGTTCCTGCCATGCTGGGAAGCGTTCTGGGGAAAAAAATGGCAAGGTTGCTCAGGAATCAGGACTGAAGGCAGCCTAAGGTAAAGGTAAAGGTACCCCTGCCCGTACGGGCCAGTCTTGACAGACTCTAGGGTTGTGCGCCCATCTCACTTAAGAGGCCGGGAGCCAGCGCTGTCCGCAGACACTTCTGGGTCACGTGGCCAGCGTGACAAAGCCGCATCTGGCGAGCCAGCGCAGCACACGGAACGCCGTTTACCTTCCCGCTGGTAAGCGGTCCCTATTTATCTACTTGCACCCAGGGGTGCTTTCGAACTGCTAGGTTGGCAGGCGCTGGGACCGAGCAACGGGAGCGCACCCCACTGCAGGGATTTGAACCGCCGACCTTTCGATCGGCAAGCCCTAGGCGCTGAGGCTTTTTACCCACAGCGCCACCCGCGTCCCTAGCGCCACCCGCGTCAATTAGGCAGCCTAATTGCCCATTAATGTCCCATAGAGAGCCAAGCCAAGACTAGGGTCATTTATTCATCTACTAGTGGGAAATGCCTGGCACTGCCTGAGAATTTGAAGAAACCAACAACATTGCGATTTTTATATGGATACAGTAATTTGTGAGTTTCAGGGCTGTTCATGCACTCACCCACACACCAACCAACCCAAGACCTGACCCTGACCAAGGGAACATTTGACCTAGCCTCAAATCAATTTGTGGTGGGCTACTAGTGCTGAATTATGGTTTGTTTGGTCCACCATCTTGAGTCAACATGGCATCTGGCATCTAAACATAAACAGAGACCACCTCCCCCACCTCAGAAGTCATCTGCTGTTGGTAACAACATCTTTAGAGGCATCCAAATCGGCACTGGTTAGAACCATCATGTCAGATTTGGCTATATCACATCAAACTGAGCAATGGTATCTTCAGAGGCATACAAATTGGCACAGTTTGGACTTGCCGTGCCAAATATCAGACGAAGTCACGCTTTCTTTTAACCTATTCTTCTATAAACATAAAACAAAACAAAAAACCAAGTTCACTTCAGAGCTGCCCTGAAGGCAGACTTCTGGAATGAGTGTGGAAGGACTTGGGCCAACACAGCACAAGATCCTTGTGTGAGAAAATAGAACACTGTTGTTCTGGTCTCACCAGGTTTTTCACAATGGCTTAAAGAAGTTTGCTTGCCCTAAGTCTGTGTTGTACAAAATCTTCCACTAGTAATTGTGCAACAGTTTGCAGAACAACGATACTGGCAGATTTCCGCCCCCTGCTTACATGTCTCTGGATCCAATCAAACCTGTTTAATTTTGTGGGTATGGGCTGCTTCACGCTTCATGCGCTGGCCATGTTTGCTGCAACTATAGCAGTGTTGCACCAGCTTTTCCGGAAGAACAGATGCAAATTATGAAGGGTTGGTACATCTTAGTAAGCCTTCCTAGGATGTCCTTCTTAGCAAAGCTGAGAGGCTGCTGTTCCTCAGCGTAGGCCTGCTGCTTATTTAAGAATGTGCATATCTCCTGGCCATTTTGCATGCTTTTTTGGTGTACACTGGCGCATCTGCAGCTAACAAAATTGCTGCATAAAGCAGTACCAAGTGTCCTGAAATGTAATGTCCTCTTTGGCAATGCGGAAATGGCTGTGCAAATAAATGAGAGGGTTCACATTTTCCTAGAGCGCACGGCTCATAACAATAACAGGAATGACATGCCATTACAAACCAGCACTATGGTGAACATTTCTACACCCAACCTTAGCCAAGTTGTTCTGCAGAGTCTGTTTTGGGACCACAAGTGATTTCTGGTCTTCCTCAGTCATTACAAGAACAGCACGTTGTCAATAAATTTAGGGTGTGGAGACCACATAGATATTAACAACAGTGTTATCTGTAGGCAGAGAAAATTCCCATGGTGATGTATTTAACATCTTAATTTCAAACAGAGCACAGCTGGTAACTGGTGATTGGAACAGGAAAATAGTCTTAGAAGAGAGATTCATAAAACCTGTTCCACGTATACCCCTTCGAGGAAGAGTTAAAGATTTCACTATTTGCCCCAGATCCTCCACTATAACAAGAAGAGTGCCAGTCAGAAGTGTGGAATAATGACTGGACCTCTGAATGATATCAGTTCTTTAGCTCAGTTTTGATAAAGTAAGCGATCTTTAGGAAGAAGAAGAAGAGTTTGGATTTGATATCCCGCTTTATCACTACCGGAAGGAGTCTCAAAAGCGGCTAACATTCTCCTTTCCCTTCCTCCCCCACAACAAACACTCTGTGAGGTGAGTGGGGCTGAGAGACTTCAAAGAAGCGTGACTGGCCCAAAGTCACCCAGCAGCTGCATGTGGAGGAGCGGAGACGCGAACCCGGTTCCCCAGATTACGAGTCCACTGCTCTTAACTACTACACCACACTGGCTCTCCAGTTTGTCCCATTGAACTAACTGGGTCTTACTCCCAAGTATGTCTGTAAGAGGCCAAGGCTTCCCAGTGGGAAGGAGGAGTTAAGGGAACTAGAAAAGGTCTTGAGGTTGCAGCATGTGGCCGTGTGGCTAGGTAGCACTAGCTCAGGGAATTTGGGGAAAGGGGCTCCTGTTGAGATTGCAGGTGCAGCTCCTGTGACTGGCTTGAACCATTCCTTATAAAAGAGCATGGGGAATGGATGAAAGAGGGGACCAAGAGACTGAGGTGTCTGAGAACTTGAAGCCTCCAGGTACCCAGAGGCAGGAAGCAGCCAACAAACATCGGGAAAGGACTGAAAGGGTTTTAAACACCCTTCCCACTTTGTTTTGAAGCTGGACCAGGTTCAGCCTTGCCCAATATTTTCCCTTTCCCTTGGCGCAGGATGGTACCGCATGGCCTGATCCTGATCTATTCTTTCATACGGCTTTTCATTTAGACTGTATCTGTCCTCCACCCTGGTCTCTCCCTCTCTTTCAGACCTTGCAGTGATTTTTGATTTTTTTACAAAAACAGGTTTTATTTTAACGATCACCTTCTCCATGGAATCGTTACTGACCCTCTTTTCTATTGTTTGGTTTGGGCTCTTCTTATTTTGCTTTTGCTGCGCCCAGATCAATACAGCCGCTCTTTCCCTTAGATCAACTCTTTTCAGTCCCCATTCACCGCTGACAAAGCTGCTCAGAAACCCTCAATTCAAAGGCAGCATGCCAAGATTTGACAACTTTGTTTCTTTCCCCGGCCTTTGACAGCCCCCACTTTCCAGCACTGAAGTCTGAGCTTTTAACACACCGGCCTGGAACCCAGCTGTGCCCCCGCATTCGACACAGCAAAGATTTCCTCATATTTGAAGATTTATCACCAACGCAGTTAAAAACTTTCCCCAGCCACCACAGAATACCAGCATTAAGTTAATGCCAAGCAGGTTTAACAAGTCTTGAGCGCAAGGAGGTTAAGTATTATTACTTCAATTGGGAGTGTAGGATGTGTGCGGAGATATCTTATATATACTATGTACAAATCTGTGACAAAAGGAATTCTATTCCAAAAAACAAAGGCACTCAAAACCCATTATCGGAACAAAAAGAAACACTTACAGGTATTTATCTGTTCCTGTTCACGAAACAAAACCTTAATAAACTTTAAAAACTAAAGCAGATTTGAAACCAGTCATACTTGTCACGGCTAAAATGGCCGCTGTTTCTTTAATGTGAATAAAGCTGGGTCAGCAAGACTCAGTGGCTTGCAGCAGGTTGTATATATATATAGTGAGAAATGTTAGTCTGAGACTGGGGCTGGTGTTTGGGTTGGTTGGTTGGTTAGTGCTGGTGTGTATAGTTATTCAGTCGTGTTTTGCACAAAGACTTTTAAGAATTAAACTCTGCAAGGATATTCTCGTGGACTCTTTTGTGCCGACAAGGGTCCGAGGACCAGGCTGAGGAGACAAAGGGAGGTCAGAACCCTTTCCTTCTTTTTTTTGCTTTTTACAAACACTGACAGGTTATGGGCCCAGTGTTTCTGAGCATGTGCAGAGTGCAGAACGACTGACAGCATCTGAGCAGGGAGCTGGTGAGTCCTGGTGGTGCCTGGAGCCAGTGGCTGTGCGTTGGAGCAGTTGGTGGCAAGCTGTAACTGTCTGCAGTGTTGCTGGAGCAGCTAGGATCTGAGGATCAGGAAAGCACTCAGCGTCGGCTACTGGAACAGTTTGAACTGCTAGAGGACCACAGTAGGCGACTCACAGAGTGGCTACACCAGTTGCAGAGCCGGGCGGGACCTGAGGGTCAACAGAGGCAGCAGCTAGAAGCCGGTGAGTGCCAGCCAGGACCATCCAGTTGGACTCTAAAGAGAGAGTCAGGAGAGATTGCTGGAGGCCCCACAGAAGGGGCTCAGCAAGCACCAGCAGAGATGGCAGATTTCCAGTCTTCCCAAGTTGTAAATATTGGGGGAGGCATGCCTTTTGAACTTCTCTCAGAAAACAACTGGCTGAGTTGGTCAATTAAAATGCAGCAGTTGTTAAGGACAGATGGACTATGGGACTGTGTTGAAACTGAGGTTTTGAGACAGGACTCTGCTGAGAAAAAACGGCTAGATGAAAGGGCTCGTGCCCAAATTATGCTGTGTTTGAGCAACTCTCAGTTATTGCATGTAGCAAATGCCAGCACAGTGTTTGAGTGCTGGAATTTATTAAGGGCAATGCATGTCAGAGAAACTGCTGGAACTATAATTTCTCTGACCAGAAGGCTGTTCAGGACTGTTATGAAAGAAGGTGAGAGTTTGGCAACTCATCTTCAAACGCTGAAATCTCTGTTTCTTCAACCACAGCAGAGAGGTAAGCATTATGATGAGACTGACCAAACATACATTATCCTTTCAAGTTTGCCTGAAAGCTGGTTGCCTGTGATTAACAGCATGGAGAGTATGTGTCCCCGAGATCTGACCCTTGAGTATGTGGTTGGAAGATTGACCGAAGAAGCAGAAAGAAGGTCAGATAGGCTGAACTCCAAGAGCGGAGGAGTTACAGTCGAGGGGGGCAGCAGCAGAATCTGCCAGTGGAGCAACGCCAAGGTTTGGACCTGGCAATGGCGGTGAGGAGGTGCTATAGATGCAACCAACCCGGGCATCTCCAACGTCAATGCAGGGCAAGACTTCCAGGAGACGACGTGCAGCAGAGACAGCAATCGACGCAGAAACGTAAGCAGAAGGGGTTCTCTTCAGGGAAGAAGAACACGCGTTCTGCTCAGTTTGTTTCTGCATTTTCTCGAGAGGAGAGGAAGATACCTCGAGGAACATGCTTGCTGGACTCTTGGAGCAGTAGGATTATCTGCAACAGTTGGGAGGACTTTAAGACCCTGGGGAAGCCAGCTGATGGAAAAGACTCAATCTATCTTGCTGATGGTCGTAGAAGCAAGATTGATGGCCAGGGAACATGTTTCCTGCAGTGCTTGAACACTACTCTACCAGAAACTCTGTTTGTCAGCAGTTTGGACTATTGTTTACTGTCTGTAAGCTGTTTGATTAATGCAGGGTATAGTGTTAAGTTCACACAGGATGGTTGTCTGATAAAGAATGGAACTCAGGTATGTGGCCATGCAAAGTTGGAAAATGGGTTATATGTAATGCAGGACAAGCCTGTTAAAGCAGCCCAGGTGGTTCAGGATGGTTCATAAGGGGTGTGTACATGAACTGCACAGAAAACTGGGTCACGCCAATTTCCGTGTGCTTTCAGAGATGCAAAAGGTGTGCAAGAACCTAAAAGTAAATAGCTGTAACTGTTTCCTAGATTGCAATGTATGTAAAATGGCCAAATCTAAGAGGAAGCCTGTGGCTTCTAAAAGTGACAGAGTATCTAAAGAGGTTTTAGAACTTGTCCATTGTGACGTGATAGGCCCTTTTCCACAGAAGACTGAAGGGGGCGCCAGATATGCTTTTCTGGTAATAGATGATAAATCACGTTTTAGTTGGCTGTTTTTGTTAAAGCAGAAATCTGAGTGTTTCCCCACATTCAGAGAATGGGTTGCCCAAGCTGAAAAGCTCTTCGCTCGGCCTGTTGTGCAGCTGCAAACAGATAGGGGCGGAGAATTTCTGAACAAACAATTTGGGGCATGGTTGCGACTCATCACTTGACTAACCCTTATAGCCCTGCTGAAAATGGTCTGTGTGAAAGACGTGGGGCTGTAATACAGTCAGTAAAGGACTGCCTGCTAGTGGATGCAGGATTGGGTCACAACCATAGGCTGTGGGGCGAGGCTTTTCTGACAGCAAACTTTTTGATTAATAGAACCTGGTCTAGCTCTATAAAAGATATTCCTTATCGTGTGTTGTTTGGGAAAGAACCAGAGTGGACAATGCTCCATAACTGGCGTGCTTGGGCACATGTAAATATCCCCAAAGCTCAGCGCCAGAAAGGGGGCGCTAGAGCACAGAAACTGCGGTTTGTGGGATATCAGTCCTATGGCAAAGGGTGGCGTTTCAATTTACGCCCAGGATGCGTGGTTCTGTCATGAAGTGCAGACTTTGCTGACCAGGACAGATGGACTGCGATCCATGCCAACCCAGACTGCCTACTGCCCCTGCAAGTAAGAGAAGAGGCTTCTTCTCAGCCATTGGCAACACAGGAGCAGAATGAGGAGGAGGCACAGATTTCCCCAAAAGACATGGCAATAGATAATACTTCTCTAGAGGAAGAGGAAGAAGAGCCAGAGATAAGGGGGGAAGAAGAAGTAGTGCCTAGACACTCCCAGCGGTCAAACAAGGGCGTACCTCCTCAGCGTTTGACCCTAGGAGGAGTGAGAGTATGCAATGTGAGTTGTGTGGAACCACAAAGTTATAATGAAGTCTTAGACTTACCCCCTGGGGAACGTGCTTTGTGGGAACAAGCTATGAAAGAAGAAATGGAATCTTTTAAATGTAACAAAGTGTTTGAGGTCATAATGCCGCCACCTGGTGGCAGAGTGGTGTCATGCAAGTGGGTTTACAAAAGGAAAACCCTTGCATCTGGGGAACCACGTTTTCGAGCCAGATTAGTAGCCAGAGGGTTCACTCAGATTAAAGGGGAGAGTTATGATGAAGTGTTTTCTCCCACTGTAAAGAGTGAAACTTTTCGTTTAATGCTTTCCATTGCTGCTGTAAGACAACTAGCAATGCACCATTTTGATGTTGATGCTGCATATCTGCATGCAAATTTAGACCATGAAGTGTTAATGAGACAACCCCCTGGGTTTGAAGAGGGGAATGGTACAGTCTGGCATTTGAAAAAGGCTGTTTATGGTCTCAAACAAAGTGGAAGGTGTTGGAACCAGTGTTTAAATGAACCCCTTGTAAAACTTGGTTTTAAAAGGAGTGTGGCTGATCCATGCCTGTACACCAAGGGGACAGGCAACAAATATTTAATGCTCTTAGTCTTTGTTGATGATTTGCTTGTAGCAGGGAGTTCCACAGATGAGATCCAGAAGCTCACAAGTCAACTGGAAAAGAGGTTTAAGCTTAAAGCCTTAGGGCCTGTAAGCAATTACTTGGGAGAAGAAGTAAGGCAGGAAGCAGATGGAAGCTTCCTATTGAGCCAGAAAGAGAAAATTCTTCATTTGATGGAGCAGTTTGGCATGGAAAACTGCAAGCCAGTCCAGACTCCCATGACACCAGATTTCCCAAAGACAGTGTGTGATGATGAATTTGATCAGCCTGAGTTGTATCACTCAAAAATAGGATCACTGTTGTATTTAAGCCAGTGGTCAAGGCCAGACATTGCATGTGCTACAAATGTTCTGAGTCAACGTGTATCTAAACCCAGTCCTGCCGATTGGTGTGCTTTGAAAAGGCTTATCAGATATCTAAAGGGGACATTAAATGTATGTTTAAAGATATCTAGTACACAAGACGAAAAACTAGAAGTATTTGTTGATGTGGACTGGGGAAGCTGTGTAGCTACCAGAAAATCTACAAGTGGAATGGTCATGATGTTTGCCAATTCCATAATTGGATGGAGGTCAAAGAAACAAGGATTTGTTGCGACCTCATCCTGTGAGGCAGAATATGGGAGCCTATCGCTAGCATGCAATGAAATCATGTGGTTTATACAGATACTAAAAGATCTAGATTGTAAAGTAGATTTGCCTATCCAAGTGTATGAAGATAGCCAATCGTGCATTGCATTAGCGGGCTCAGAAATAATGAAATCTGCATCAAAACATATTGCTATCCGTCATGCGAATGTGAGAGATTGTGTACAGAATGGGGTGATCAAACTGGAGCATTGTCAGTCACAAGATAATATTGCTGATTTGTTTACCAAGCCTTTGCCAGCAACATGTCATAATGAATTGATGACAAAACTGGGTTTATGTATATAATGTATGAATGTATTGTATGTATTGTTTCTGTTGGGGTTTTTCGCATTTAAGAAACAGAAGGGGTGTCACGGCTAAAATGGCTGCTGTTTCTTTAATGCGAATAAAGCTGGGTCAGCAAGACTCAGCGGCTTGCAGCAGGTTGTATATATATATAGTGAGAAATGTTAGTCTGAGACTGGGGCTGGTGTTTGGGTTGGTTGGTTGGTTAGTGCTGGTGTGTATAGTTATTCAGTCGTGTTTTGCACAAAGACTTTTAAGAATTAAACTCTGCAAGGATATTCTCGTGGACTCTTTTGTGCCGGCAAGGGTCCGAGGACCAGGCTGAGGAGACAAAGGGAGGTCAGAACGCTTTCCTTCTTTTTTTTGCTTTTTACAAACCCTGACAATACTTACATGCGATGCACAAACCTGAAAACATAGAATTGTGGATTTGGGAGAGATGCCTGAGGGTCATCTAGCCCACCCCCCTGAAATGCAATGATCCTTTCTAGTACTAGAAAACAATACCCACGAGACAACGTTAAAACTGGACTGTTTCTCAAAAAGCAGATTAGAATAGAACTTAATAAATCTGGCGCAGTAAAAGATGAATGAAGCAACAATGGCAAACATTAGCAGGGATTCCCAGATGAGCATTTTGCATAAAATCCACCAAGTGCAGGCCATGCCTTTTCAAGAGGAATTGTTTGTTTATCCATGTACGCAGCTTTTATATTTAGCTATTTTGAAAACCTGTTACTCGACTGATTTATAGCATATCTGGGAGCCATGCTTTTATTATTATTATTATTATTCTCAGCCATTAAAATTAATCTTTTAACAGCCACACTAGTGCTTGGAAACCATTTTGTGTCAATCAAAGCAGGGTTGGGGAATGAAGAGGTTCCTTTCATTGCACTCTGGAAAGAAAAGCAGTTTGTCTTGTTAAGATTACCTCGACTAAGGAGAATTTCCCAAAGCCATTTTCTTTTTTTCAGATGCTGCAGATGAATGGATTTGCCACTTGGAAGAAAAGGGCAGGAAGGAAGTGACTGTCAACTGCTGAAAAAGTGAGGTGTTACCTGCTCCAGGCCCGTTTAGAAGAATCCTGGGCATCAGGAATCGAATGATCCATGGGCTAAATCTTCTCTTCTTCCCCCAGAAGCCACAGGTGAACACCATATGCTTTCATATAGCTACCCTCTGACCCCACAAGATCTCTTCCACCACACAGCCTTCCTACAAAAGCAGCAACCAACCATTTCTTCTATGCTGGCTCCTTGTGAATATTGTTGCTAAGGCCTGGCTGAGACATTTGGAGATCTGCACACACTCAACCTTGGAGAATTTCTGAGGTTGTAACAAAATCATGGGATGCGGGTGGCGCTGTGGGTTAAACCACAGAGCCTAGGACTTGCCGATCAGAAGGTCGGCAGTTCGAATCTCCGCAACAGGGTGAGCTCCCGTTGCTCAGTCCCTGCTCCTGCCAACCTAGCAGTTCGAAAGCATGTCAAAGTGCAAGTAGATAAATAGGTACTGCTCCGGCAGGAAGGTAAACAGCGTTTCCGTGCGCTGCTCTGGTTCACCAGAAGCGGCTTAGTCATACTGGCCACATGACCTGGAAGGTGTACGCCAACTCCCTTGGCCAGTAAAGCGAGATGAGCGCCGCAACCCCAGACTCGGTCACGACTGGACCTAATGGTCAGGGGTCCCTTTACCTTTTTTAACAATATCATAGAATTGCAGAGTTGGAAGGGACCCTGAGCATCATCTAGTCCAACCTCCTGCAATGCAGGTAAAGGTAAAAGGTAAAGAACCCCTGGATAGCTAAGTCCAGTCAAAGATGACTCTGGGGTTGCAGTGCTCATCTCGCTTTCAGGCCAAGGGAGCCAGCGTTTGTCCACAGACAGCTTTCTGGGTCATGTGGCCAGCAGGACTAAACCGCTTCTGGAGCAATGGAGCACTGTGACAGAAACCAGAGCACATGGAAACGCTGTTTACCTTCTCGCCACAGCAGTACCTATTTATCTACTTGCACTGGTGTGCTTTCAAACTGCGGAAGCTGGGACCGAGCAACGGGAGCTCACCCCGTCACGGGGATTGGAACTGCTGAATTTCCAAATGTCAAGCCCAAGAGGCTCAGTGGTTTAGACCACAGCGCCACCCGCGTCTCATATGGGGATCAAACCTGCAACCTTGGCATTATCAGCACCAATGTTCTAACCAACTGATCTAGCCAGGTGCTTTAGGTGCCAACTATATGAACCAATGTCTCAGCATGCAGGCCTTCTCATTGCAAATCGCTGCAAGATAAAGGTGGTAGATAACAAACTAATAATAAATAAATAAAACATGGGGCTACAAAAGGGGGTATCCTTAACCAAAACTGCAAAAAGCAAAGGACGGAGAAGTTATGGAAACAATTATTAATTCAGAAACACATGTTTAATTTAAACAAAACCCCACGCCAAGCTGACTAAAGGTGTGCCGCATATAATATTGTTGCATGGCGGTTCCCTCATTGTGAGAAGCGAGGTTACAGGGAACCAACCAGGCAGAGGGCCTTCTCGGTAGTGGCACCCTCCCTGTGGAACGCCCTCCCGCCAGATGCCAAACACATAAACAACTATTTGATTTTACAAGACATTTTTATAAAATAAACAAAATTTAAAAATATACAGTGTGAAGTACTAAGCTTTTTGTCTGCCCTCAAACTGCCACCATTCATTTCATTGGGTGAGCCCAGGTTGCAGTACAATAAATGGGAGAGAGAAAGTGTGTGTAAGTGTGTGTGTGTGTGTGTGTGTGTGTAAAGATTGTGCTGCTGGTATCCATATATTGCTAAAAGCGTGGAAGGTGCCAGTAAAATGGGCAGCAAAAAGAAGAGGAGCTGGTACTATGTACCACTGAGTATTGCCACAAACTCACCCTCAGCCCTGCACATAAAGCCATTATATTATCAAAAATTTGTTCTATTGTACTTTTTATTTTTTTAAAATAAACATGTCCCCCGGATGTGAAAAACAAAACACTCACATTCAGCTTTTCTGCTGATTAAAGAAGTGTGAGCTTAATAACTCTGCCTTGTAAACAAGTAATTAGTACTACTTGTAAACAGTACTAATTTGTAAAGAAGTAATTACCGTATTTTCCCGTGTATAACATGCCCCCGTGAATAAGACTACCCCTATTTTGGGGGACTCAAATTTAAGAAAATGGGGGGAGATGGCCCGGAGTTGTTGAGCTGACAAGCTCCTGCTCACAGCTGCAACCAATCACACGTCCCCCACATGCACTACCTGTGTATAAGATGACCCAAGTTTTTAAACATTTTACAGTAAAAAATACTTGTCTTATACACAGAAAAGTATGGTAATATATAAAAATTGTGTGTGTGTGTGTGTGTGTGTGTGTGCATGTGCAACACCAATGACGTACTTTTTTTTTGCAGGCATTTTGCAGCTCCTTTCCCCATCAAATTTTGACTGAGCTGGAAGTAGGGTACGAGAGGAGGCACTTAGAAGAGGCTGGGGCGGCAGCCAGGATGAATGTGAGGAAAAACATAAACACACTTGGGTTTTATTACAGATTGTGAGGAATCAGGAGTTACAGCAGAAACTGTGAATTTTGAACCGGAAGGAGGAGAAAGAACTCTGGGGAGGAGGTTACCAAAACATTGGTACAGATGTTTGAGATATTTTACATTTCATTGCCTTAAAAAACAACTCGTTGTTAGAAGGATTGGGTGCCCTTCAAAGCAAAGTGTATATTTTGCCTGGAAACAAAATTCTGCAATGAACATTAAACCGATCAAACCAAGCAAGTGAATACTATGTTGGCAATGTCTGGAAGCATTTGTATGCCTGGAATATTTCTGCCTCCAGGGACTCAGACCATTATCAATCACAATAAACTAGAAAGGTTTGTATTTTTTAAAAGCAAGGGAGAATGTGATGGTATCTACACTGTATCTCTAGTAACTGTTCATTGCATTGCATTAGTATACATCCATTGGTAGTCAAGGGCTCTACATACTGCAGTTTCACAAAGTAAACATGCACATCTGTGAAGGCACATAGAAGGCACGTCTTAAGATCCGATCACACTCAAGTGTGACCGTCACAGTGAATCCTGGAGTGAGCAATGCAGATAAACAGGAAACCTCATGCAGTTACTTGCGCTAATTCTCAGTGATAATATGAGAGCAATTAAATGGCCTAATTTAGCAGGTTTTGCCCAGGTGCATTATTTTACATTTTCCAACCTTCGTTCTATCAGATAAAAGCAAGTTCTGCATTGCAGTGGAAACAAATTCCACCCTTCACCTGTGAAGAGGGTAATCTAACCTCCTCACAAAGGAATCTCACATCCCCACCAACATTTCTCTGATGAAAATAGGGACGTCCTATTCCATAATAGGAACAGGACACGGGTGGCGCTGTGGTCTAAACCACTAAGCCTAGGGCTTGCCGATTGGAAGGTCGGCGGTTCGAATCCCCGTGATGGGGTGAGCTCCCATTGCTTGGTCCCTGCTCCTGCCAACCTAGCAGTTCAAAAGCACGTCAAAGTGCAAGTAGATAAATAGGTACCGGTCTGGCGGGAAGGTAAAAGGCGTTTCCGTGTGCTGCTCTGGTTCGCCAGAAGCGGCTTAGTCATGCTGGCCACATGACCCGGAAGCTGTACGCCGGCTCCCTTGGCCAATAAAGCGAGATGAGCGCCGCAACCCCAGAGTCGGCCACGACTGGACCTAATGGTCAGGGGTCCCTTTACCTTTATTCCATAATAGTAATAGTAATAGTAATAATTTTATTATTTGTACCGCACCCATCTGACCGGGTTGCCCCAGCCACTCTGAGCAGCTTCCAACATATACAAAAATGGAAGAAAATGTTAAACATTGAAAAAACTTCCCTAGACAGATGTCTCCCAAAAGTAGTATAGATGTCTTCTAAAGGTTATATAGTTTCTTACCTCCTTGGCTCAGGGGTCGCATAACTCCCTACCCTCCAACATTTCTCTGATGAAATAGGGATGTCCTAAGAAAATTCGGGATATTCCTGGATCAAATCAGAAACTGGGACGGCTTCAGTAAATCTGGGACTGTCGCTGGAAAATAGGGACACTTGGAGCACTTAGCAGACCTCAGAGATTCATGGAGTGTGCAATCTCACTGACTCATCCACCCACAAAAACTCAGGGTTTTTCAGTTTGCCAATCAGGTGAGCATCAGATGCCAGTTGTTCCTAGGGCACGTTCCTCTAAAACATGGATAGGCAAACTAAGGCCCAGGGGCCGGATCCGACCCAACCGCCTTCTAAATCTGGCCTGCAGACGGTCTGGGAATCAGCGTGTTTTTACATGAGTAGAATGTGTCCTTTTATTTAAAATGCATCTCTGGGTTATTTGTGGGGCATAGGAATTCGTTCATAGTTTTTTCCAAAATCTAGTCTGGCCCCAACAAGGTCTGAGGGACAGTAGACCGGCCCCCTGCTGAAAAGGTTTGCTGATCTCTGCTAAAACATAAATGTTTTAACAGTTTGAATGCACTGGTTACAATTAAATAGAATACTCCAACTATCAGAGGACCTCAAAAGAATAAGCCAGGTCACTGCTGCTTCACTGATCACCCAAAATTTCAAATATTCTTTTATTTCAAATTCAAGATTACCTTTACTTAAAGAGCCTTTGGCAGTCTTAACAATTAAAATGAAGTGTCTTGACTTAACCCCTCTCAGTTATCTTAACGCTTCCCCTCAAAGTTTCCTGTTTTCTGGAACAAAATGTGTGAAACGTTCTTGCACTTTAAATTCTCAAGCTCAGCTGAACAGCATCAGTGCATTTATCTGATGTTCATCTATTTTATTATATTTTTACAGTCTGTTAACAGGCCTTCCTATTGGTAATAAGCTGTTGACCCTAGGTTTGGTTAGATGAAAAGTCTTTTTACAGCTTAATTCATCCGTGTGTAAATAACTTTTTCATCTTCTGCTTCTCATCTGCTACTTTTTATAGGTCTAGGATTATGTAAGCTGACCTATATTATACCGCTATTATTATGTTTGCACTGAGTCAGACTAATACAGTAGTGACACAGCAACGGACGCTGAGTAGTTTTTTTGTCGTTGAAGGGGACTTTTCAGGCTGGTGCTCAAAAGCATGGGTAAAATACAGTACGACAAATTATTTATAAGCTAATAATGGAATCTTGAATTGGTCCGGTTTTTAAATCAAACATTGTAAAAGACTTGCACTGCAATAACTGTTTACTAAAGGGATTGTTTTATTAACACCAGTATAGATATACAGAGGGACATGGGTGGTGCTGTGGGTTAAACCACAGAGCCTAGTACTTGCCTATCAGAAGGTCAGCAGTTCGAACTCCCACGACGGGGTGAGCTCCTGTTGCTCGGTCCCTGCTCCTGCCCACCTAGCAGTTCGAAAGCACTTCAAAGTGCAAGTAGATAAATAGGTACCACTCTGGCGGGAAGGTAAACGGCATTTCTGTTGCGCTGCTCTGGTTCACCAGAAGCGGCTTAGTCATGCTGGCCGCATGACCCGGAAGCTGTATGCCGGCTCCCTCGGCCAATGAAGTGAGATGAGCGCCGCAACCCCAGAGTCAGCCACGACTGGACCTAACGGTCAGCAGTCCCTTTACCTTTACCTATATATAAACGCCGTTTACCTTCCTGCCAGAGCGGTACCTATTTATCTACTTGCACTTTTTTTGGTGTGCTGTCAAACTGCTAGGTTGGTAGGAGCTGGGACATAGCAACGGGAGCTCACCCCGTCGCTGGGATCCAAACCGCAGACTTCTGAACTGCAAGCCCAAGAGGCTTAGTAGTTTAGACCACAGCACCACCTGCGTTACATCAGTCAAATTTTCATGAGGGAGGAGGGGAGATGTCCTAGCTTTAAATGCAAGGTAGCTGAAGGTCTCCCTTTCAGTGAATTTTTTTTGCCCCCACTGATTTCAGCTGCCTGGCTGCATCTCTAGGGCACAAAGATGCCACCATTGTTGTCCTGACATGACCCCCCCCCCCCAGGATATACTTACTGACTTAAAAAAATTAAATTTATATTGGAGTGTGGTTTTGTTTTTTATAGGTTGCATGGGATGTCAATACTTTATACAATTTTTTCTTTTTTTTATTTTCTATGGTGCAATGTTTTTTAAATGTCAGTTGCTTGGATGCTCTGGATGAAGGATGAGATTCCTGCATTGCATGGGGTTGGACTACGTGACCCTTGAGCATGGGTGGCGCTGTGGTCTAAACCACCGAGCCTCTTGGGCTTGACGTTCAGAAAGTCAGCAGTTCGAATCCCCATGATGGGGTGAGCTCCCATTGCTCAGTCCCAGCTTCCGCAGTTCGAAAGCACACCAGTGCAAATAGATAAATAGGTACTGCTGCAGCGGGAAAGTAAACGGTGTTTCCGTGCACTCTGGTTTCCGTCACGGTGTCCCATTGCACCAGAAGGAGTTTAGTCATGCTGGCCACGACCCGGAAAGCTGTCTATGGACAAAAGCCAGCTCCCTCGGCCTGAAAGTAAGATGAGCGCCACAACCCCGTAGTCGCCTTTGACTGGATTTAACTGCCCAGGGGTCCAACCCTTCCAACTCTACAATTCTATGATTTTATGCTTCTTGCCTCCACAGAACTCAAGGGATCACACAAGGTCCTCCATATGTACCCCTCCCCGTCTTCTCCTCCCAACAACCCTGTGAGTTAGGTTTGACTGAGAGACATAGACTGGCCCAAAGTCACCCAGTGAACTTCATGGCTGAGTGGAGATTTGAACTCTGGTCTCCCACGTCCTTGTCCAAACTAACCATCACACCACAATGAATCTTGGGGATTCTCTCTGTCCCCATTGTCCAATGATCTTAGAAAGGTGGGATCTGCCATTTCTCTTGAAATTGCTTCCTTTTAAAATTATTATTTCATAAACAGTGCTGGAATCCAAGGGACATTTTCTTTTCTTTTCTAGTTCCTCTTTCATTCAAAAGTATTTTAAAATTCTGAACAGTGGATTTTTTTTATTTTTAAAAAATGTTTTCTGCAACTTTTTGCATCCTTCCATTGAAGGATCTCTAGGGGAATCTTCCTGCACCTTTTCTTTTTATGGTGCTTCTTCCCAAGGGACTGCTCAGAAAATGAAATCAGGGCTGTAAAATGCTAGGTTTACTGTTTTTATTACAAATGACTTCTCTGAAATGGTTGGTGATGTTCTCAATATGCCAGGAACCCAATTTTCATTTAGCTGGTTAGTACTGGCACTAACAGGATGACCTGCCATCAACTGCCCCGTGGGAAGGATTCTGGCAACTTTATAATATGTTATTGTTGTTTAATGTCACTTGTAAGCTGCCTTAGAAGAATATGTGGAAGCAGGATATACTGTACATAATTGTAATAAATAAACACATTCCAGTTTATTGCCCGTTTTAAGCATAGTGCAATGTCTGCATTGGTTCTGCTCATGACCATCGCCGAGTGTGGATGCCAGAGCATTAATGAGCTCCAAAGGGAGCTGTTAACTCAGCAAAAGTTCAGGGGAGACTGAGAGGCTATATAGGGCTCCTCCAGGAAACTTACTTACTTATTTATTAATTTACCATTTGCTTTCACAAAGTTCATGCAGAAGTTAGATTATATCTTTTTTTAAAAAAAAAAAAATGAACACATGTTCAGTGGGCAGGTTGCAAGCTGAGACACTACCTGCCCATGGACTGTCTTGTCAGAGTGGTGCATGCTCCGGTTATCTCCCACAATGCTCTCTACGTGGGACTACCTTTGAAGGTGACCAGGAAACTACGATTAATCCAAAATGTGGCAGCTAGACTAAGGTTACCAGATTTTTTTTTCAATGAATCCAGGGACACTTTCCAACTTCAATGGATTTTGTATGGGGACTGATTTGTAAATCCAGGGACTGTCCCCAGGAAACAGGGTGTCTGGTAACCTTAAGCTAGACTGGGAACTGGGAGTGGCCACTGAGACCATATAACACCAGTCCTGAAAGACCTACATTGGCTCCCAGTACCTTTCTGAGCACAATTCAAAGTGTTGCTACTGACCTTTAAAGCCCTAAACAGCCTCGGCCCTGTGTACCTGATGGAACATTTCCACCCCCATCGTTCAGCCCAGACACTGGGCTCCAGTTCCGAGGGCCTTCTGGTGGTTCCCTCCCTCCGAGAAGTGAGGTTGCACAGAACCAGGCAGAGGGCCTTCTCGGTAGTGGCGTCCAGCCTGTGGAACACCGTCCTATCAGATGTCAAGGAAATAAACAACTATCTGACTTTTAGGCCCAGCCAGATGGGTGGGGTATAAGTAATAAATTGCTGCTGCTGCTATTCTGATTTGTTTGCAGAAAGCTGATACAGCAGTGAACTGTCAGCCAGATGGGCGGGGTATAAATAATCATCATCATCATCATCATCATCCTGATTTGTTTGCTGGCTGTTTATGCATCTATCTGTTAATCATTCGTTCATGCCAAACTCTTTGGTGCATTTCCCAATCACTTTCCTGAACGCAACATCTGCAGAGCCAGCAGCTGCCTGCCAATGTTAAGTGGAATGGAGGCAAAAATGGGCAGAACAATGTGACAGTAGCTACATGCCAACCATACTAAAGTCTGGGGTCTCTGCACACTCCCTATGAGTGGTCTCTCTCTCTCTCTCTCCTCTCTTTCTCTCTCTCTCCCATCTTGGCAAGCAAGAGGCATTTCCTCCCTTCAAGGAGACATTCCAGCCAGACAAAAGCACTCAAGGTGGACACAGAACAGGGTGAAGGAGGACTGTGGCTTGCGGAAAAAGCATGGCGAAGAGTCTTGATGCAGTTCCTCAACCTGAAATTCCCAGGCTTAAGGAGGAGGACATTGATTGGAACAATCTGACAACTGAAGATCCATTGTGTTCATTTAAAACAAGTTCTTCTAGACCCCACAGATTTCTTTCTTTGCAAAGGAGAAACCAAGGGAATTAGGGGGAGCCACAAGGTTACACAGTGAGCCATAGAGGCTGTTGAGAGTGGCATAGCTTCAACATCAGGTGTGCATAAGAGCAAAGCAGAAGTTTCTGCAGCTGAAGGGGTGACCTGGGACTCTGCTCTCCAAGAACTGTCTGAAGAGAGCAATGCAGTGGCGTGAAAGTAGTGAATAAAAAGCAACAAGAGAAAAAGGCAGGATGAATGAGACAAAGCAAAACCACCGGCAAACCAAAAAAACACAGTACCCAAACCAGATGCTGGCACAAGAATATGAGAAGAGCTACAGGGGTGCAATTGTGTCAAAACAGGTCATTAAATCTATGGTCACAGCAACATAATAGATGGATGCTCACAGGGCAGGGATTCTGGGCTATGCTGCCACCTAGAAATCAGTACAGTGGTACCTCTGGATACCTCTGGATACTCTGAAGGAAGGCTGTGGAGGGACTTTAATTCTTTGCCCCAGTACTGTTCCAGTCAGAGACCCACCCTCTACCTCAGGCATAGGCAAACTCGGCCCTCCAGATGTTTTGGGACTACAACTCCCATCACCCCTGACCACTGGTCCTGTTAGCTAGGGATGATGGGAGTTGTAGTCCCAAAACATCTGGAGGGCCGAGTTTGTCTATGCCTGCTGTACCTCATTCCTGCTCTTTGTAATGAGGGGTGGGAATGCCATAACTTCTAGTTTGACCCTGATTTCCCAGGGAGAAGGATCAGAAAATAGGAACTGTTCCTTGGAAAGAGAGATGGAGCATACAGAAACTCATGCTGAGATGCACTGGGAAAACTCTGACAGCTGTTCATCTACTGCATATATGTACCAAACTAGCGGAATAATCCAGCTCAGGGTGATAGGAAATAGGTATGACCAATGAGGTATTGAGTGGTTGGAGTGTTGGATTAAGACTGGGAATAATAGAAATGTTTAGTATAGATGTGAATTTCTCCATCAGGGACCAGTCATTGCTAACCTACATCAGAATATATATAGAGAGAGGGGGGGATAAGGAGCTATGTATGCCACCTTGAGCTACTGCGAGGAAGAATGAGATAAAAATGAATAATGCCAGGCTACAAAGTACGCACAGATGCAGTAGGCAGCCTTCTCTGTGGATTTGGACTGGACTAAACATTTACACTGAGTGTAAATGTTTGCACAATTTAAAGCCACAAACTCAGCCTTGGTTTTTGTGTTAATTTTATAACCATGTGTGTTTCAGGCACTGCAATAACGGAGCACAGAAGAACTGAAAGGTCCTCATAAAATGTTTAGAAGCTGTAAGTAATTTTGCTTTTTTAATCCTTTTTTTTTTTTACTAGGGAAAGTCCATTTGGAGGGTCATTGTCTCTTCCACCCCTTTTCGTAGAAGAAGGATTAAACTGGGATCTCCAAAGAGGGAAATGGAAGCGGGATATCAACATTTAAATTGCCTTGGCTTTGACAAGTATAAATGGGCAAAATCACCCCATCCCTGACAGCAGTTTGCAGGCTCCCAGGGGCAGCTGTACTGAGACAAAGGGATCTTGCACCAGAGTCACACATCAGCAATATATATTTGGTACTTTGGCAACATTCAGAATCCTTCATTTTAAAGTTAAGTAGCATCATGCCATTCATTCCTTCTTAAATTAGCAGGCACGTGAGTATGATATTCAGGTTTAAAAGGTAACTTTTTAAAGAATAGGCAGCATGTCACAGAAGATTGATCACCACCAGAGATACCTCTATAGCATGATCTTGCTAGCAGCAAACAGGGCTGACTCTGAAGTGATGCAATAGTGTGGCCCCGTCAATAAACCCACAAAAGTTGCTACCTTGCTGTTATGTACTGAGCTGAATCCTAGAACAATAGGATCCAGAATGCAGCAGTCTGACTGGTCCTCAGGAGCCACCCAATCCAGCTCCAGGTGGAAGTGAATCAGTGACCTGATTGGCCTGCAGGAGCAGCGAATCAGGTTTCTGGAGGAGGTGAATCTGCAACCTGATTGGCCTACAGGAGCAGCCTGGAGTTAGCCAATCACACAGGGCCCATTGTGTAAATAATGTATATATAGCTAGATGTTTTGGGGAAAGTTTCATTCATTGTTACTATGAGCTGAATAAAGAACATGAAATTCACACTTGACTCCAAGCAAAAGCAAAATTCACAAAAGCAAAGCAAAATTCACTTGCCTCCTGGGGACTGACAGGTGAGGGATGTTGAGCTCTATCCATCCCCCAAATGCCCACTATTCTCTATGCTGGGTGTGGAAGAGGATACTTCTCTCCTCTGTCAGCCAGCAAGGAGGTTAGAGGGCTCTGGCTATTTACTAGGGTGGCTGAGCTTTTTTTTAGGAAGACCCAAAAATTCCAAAATGATTGAGCTTTATTTTTTTACAAAAATGGCAAAATAGCCACGCTTTTTCAATTGACTTGACTAAGTTCCAGGACAAAGCGCCACCTTTCGGACGTCAATTCCGTCTTTGACATCCCAGTAATTTCGGACGTATGGCAGCCCTATATTTACTGAGCGGTTAACTTACTGGGAAATTAACCAATGACATGTCCAATAATTGTTACCCCACATTTTCTAGTGCAGTTATTCCCATTACTTTCCATATCACAAAGGTCTGATTTTTGAGGAGAAGCGAGTTTGCTGTGCAAGAGCACCAAACCATAATTGCACATGTATTTGCTGGTATGTGGCTGAATCCCTTCCAAAAATAGGAACTGCCTGGAAGCAAGCTAGATATCAGTTCATGATAAGAAAAGTCCTTACCGTGGGCATTCAAGACACCTGGATATTTAAGCCAGGCTGAGATTCTGTCCTCTGAAGCTGGATAGGAAGATAGAGAGGCTGCCTTATTGCAGAGCTTTCTTTAAAACAAAACAAAATAAACCCTTTCCTGAATCGTTTGGAACAGAAAGCCAATGCACTGATACAGAAGGAGTAGGTCATTATTTAGCCAAATGTTTTTAAAGCGCAGGTATAAAACACACACCACAAGAAAAGGCAATTATGCTTTCGTCTTCCGGTAACTAATATTGCAATCTAGTCTGACGGCCAATATAGAATTCCCTTGTGCTAGCCTTGTGTACTCAGTTTAGGGAATAATTTGCAACTGCCTGATTAAAAATACTGGAAGGTTGATTCTTTCTAGGAACAACTGTAGGATGGGAGGAAATTAGGAGAACTCAACCAGAACATCACAAACAGGAAGGAATATATTTTATTAAAAAAAAAAAAAACAAAACTCAGGGGAAGAGATGGCTAATTGAAAAATTATGTAATAGTTGCATTAATTCATTAATATGGCATTGCAACCCAATTCTTACCCAGTTTTGCAATTAGATTATAAACATGTTCTGATTAAATAATTTTAGCTGATTAATCACCTTCCTTTTAACCAATTGATTACTTAATAAAAACAAATTTGCATATAACCAAAATCTCAATATAGGCGTCCCCTGAGATGCTGGGATAAGTGTGTGGTTAATCATAATTCATCAAATAAAAACTACGACGAATGGTTAGTGGTACAAATGTGTACTTCCTAGTACAGAAGTGCACTGGGACAAAAAAAAAATAGCCTCAAAGAAATATGTGCCTCCATGATCTCAAACCATCCCATTGATGAATAAACTAAAGGTTTAGTAGATTAATCTACTAGTGAAATCAGTGAAAGTTCTGAATGATGGGGCTCAATAAGGCTAAAGCTAGGTATTACTAAATCCCATTGATATCAACCGGGCAGGGCTTTAGCCTAGTGGCAGAAGTTCCAAAACCCTGGAGAGGCTCCATCAGTCAATGCAGATCAGGCTTAGGGAATTTGTGGACCGCTGGTTGTTGGACTACATATCCCATCATTCCTCACCATAGGCCTTAGCAGCTGGGGCTGATGGGAGCTGAAATCCAACAATATTTGGATGACCACAGGTTCCCCATTGCATTGCTTCCACTGGGATTCAGTCATCATGGCTAACCTTAGCGGAATAGGGGTCCTAACATACATACATCTATCTCAATTTCAGTTCCTTCTGGTAATATGTTCTTGAGTCTTTTCTGTCTGAGGTTCTGACAACAACAGGCCTACAAAAATTGTGAGACTCCAAGTGCAACGATGTCCCCAAGCCATGGTACATTTCCTGTTTCTGCTGCCTGCCCAAGATTTAAAAACCAGCAGGGCTGTTAAGTACCAGGCAGGCTGCAACACGCGATGAAAATGTTGGTGCTACATACTCATCTGCATATTTATTACACAAATCCAGGATGCAAAGACCGTGGAATGTGGTACATGCTTACAGACTGCCCCCTTTCGAAAAGGCCACTGTAGAGCTGGAAAAGGTGCGGAAAATGACAACCAAAATTACCCCAAATAAGTAGGAACACACTGGAAATTGTGTGTTATGTAAAGAACCTGGACAGACAGAGGTTTCTCCCAATAATAAAATTTGGGGATGCTCAGTGAAACTGATTGGAAGGAGATTCAGGACAGCCCAAAGGAAGTACATAATTACCATATTTTTCCGTCTATAAGACGCCCCCTATTTTGGGGGACTCCAATTTAAGAAAATGGGGGAAGATACTATCCGTGTATAAGACGAGCCCAAATTTTGAACATTATTTTAGAGTTAAAAAACCATAGTCTTATACACAGAAAAGTATGGTAACTTATGAAACTCACTACTTCAAATTGTGGTGAAGACCACTGACTAGCTTAGATGGTTTTAAAGGGGGGATTGGGCAAATTCAGAGTCAGCCTGGCCTGTGGCGACTGCTTGGCACCATCTCGCTTTTTCTGAGGTCTATGAGGACTTTTTCTGAGGTCCCTCTACAAAGAGCTGAGCCCCAGATTTTAAAATAAAGAGGAACAAGGACATCTTGATTGTGAAGATTATCCTGGTGATTTATTTCATAATTATTCACAGCACCCAGCATGAAGTCTTGGGGTATTTTTTAATCAATCATGTTTATTAATGCTATTAATTTTCAAACATTCCCCTGAAAGACAGGATAATGTGGCTAGAAAAACACATGAGTACAAGATAGAAATTGCTGTAAACTGACAGATGAAATTAAGTAGGTTTAGATGCTGGGGCACAAATTAGGTAGCAGATATTTAACTCCCGTGTCCAAA
Source organism: Podarcis pityusensis (assembly GCF_964106645.2). Lineage (NCBI taxonomy): Eukaryota > Metazoa > Chordata > Lepidosauria > Squamata > Lacertidae > Podarcis > Podarcis pityusensis. The sequence continues at coordinate 96,677,801 of NC_138027.1, read as the reverse complement.
AGTTAACTCTAGATGGTCCTTCAGCAACTATATGTGGGATCAAGTGATTATTTCAGACCCCTGATTTGTTGCGTCCATAAAACCTAAAGAGGGGATCTTTCTGAAACTTCACATGACATATTTGGGTGCTTTTTCTCCTTTTTGCCAGGCAGAGGAGGAGGAGGAGACTCACAGCACAATCCCATGCATGTCTACTCAGCAGTAAACCCCACTGAACTCTGTGAGACTTACTCCCAGGTACACGAAGGGGTGATGGACTTGTGACCCTCAGTATGTTGCTAGACTACAACTCCCATAGCCCTGTGGTGATTTCCATGATACTAAAGCAATGTCAAGTGTGTTAATTATAGTAATTTAATTCACTGAAATTGTAAATGCTTGTATGCATCACTATGTGTTTAAATTTGATTGATTGGTAACTGAATTCTAGAGAGTTCTCTAGTAGTTCTCATGTGAGTGACTAACCTTGGTCACACGGGAGGTGTCTACTGAAGGAGAGACTCTCTTTTATGCAAAGCAAGATGGCTGTGTTTTAGGATCCACTGTGAACACTGCTAAGTAGAATGGAGTGTTTCTTCTCTGCTTGAAATAAAGAGAGCAAAGCTGCAGGAGAAGGTAAAAGTGGGAATCTCTCATAGGAGCTGCAAGGCATGGCCTAAATATGATGCCGAAGGCTGAGTGCTGAGCTCTGGAAAGAGAGGAAAATACAGTTGTTTGGAAGTTAGAAGAAGAGATGGTAAACCCATGCTTGGGTGTAAATATTATGCTTTAATTTATCTATAACTATAAGTTTCCACAAGTAAAGTTTTTGAACATTAAAGTCTGGACATTGGTTAAATTTTCAAAGAAGGGTGTCAGTCATATATATATATATATATATATATATATATATATATATATATATGATTTGAGCAGCTTAGCTGCTATTTCGCTACTCTGACTTCAACAAAGTGGAACCTTTAGACATGCTTGTGCTAATACTAGAAGAGAGGGGTAAATATTAAATCTAGTGGATTTAGTGTGAAACACAACATCAAAAAGACAAGGAGCTTCTTTATATATAGCTATGGCAGCAACAAGAAGGAACAAAGACAAGACAATAATCAGTCATCATTGTGGACATTTATCTTTCTATCATCACCAGTGAACAGGTCATACAGGATTTTGAAGCATTACAAAATCTTGCAAAACCTATTTGACCAGATGTGATATAGGGAGAACAAAATCAGTGGGCACATGATATGCATTAACAACTTAATAGACCGTAAAAGTATTTTTTGTCTTCTGCCTATCTGCTTGGTCTCCCCACTCCCCCGTACATCTTTGCTGTTTCTGTCTTGTCATTATCAGAAAAAGACTAGGAATCTAGGCTATGTCTGACAAGTGTTCACACTTATCAGGGCAGTGTATTTTTTCAGGCAGAGCAACCAATTATATAGCATAAGGAAACTTTCAGATTGGTACTGATTATTCATTTTGTTGAGGTGCCTTGTAACATCGTTAAAAGGTCATGTTTTCTCAATTTGTACTAGTCGATGTCAACTTTTATATATTCTGCAGCTCTCTCTGGATTAAGCCAAGCTGCAGTCTGCATGCCAAATTTGAAGTCATCTATAATCCAAGTAGGCTGTGATTAAAAATTACAGTGCTGATATCCTAAACTAGATTTTAATAGCTATTGCGATAAGAAAAGTGGCCTTATTGGATTATCAGCTTTGAATTAATTTTAGCTATCCACTTCTCTCTTATAATTGTTTCTCTCAAGCCTGAACATCCTACTTCCTCTTCAAATTCCAGAGAATCTAATGAACATTAGGAGAAAATAAATAATTGCGTAAAAGCTTTTAAAGTTAAGCAATTGCTCTGAACTAATTAAAGCTTCGTGCAGTACCATGTTAAAGAAAGGCATTTAGCCAACATGGAAATTAAAAATTGCCATGCCTACCCTGTATTATGTAAGTCTTATGCATTTAATAATAATATTAAGCATATATAAGGAGCATTTTGAGTATGCAAAGCACTACATTTAGCTTGAGTGATGCATATAACAGCCCTATAATAGGGCTGGTGCTGTGGTCTAAACCACTGAGCTTCTTGGGCTTGCCGATCAGAAGGTTGGCGGTTCAAATCCCCATGACAGGGTGAGCTCCCATTGCTCTGTCCCAGCTCCTGCCAACCTAGCAGTTCGAAAGCACGCCAGCGCTAGTAGATAAATAGGTACTGCTGCGGCGGAAAGGTAATCGGTGTTTCCATGCGCTCTGGTTTCCATCACGGTGTTCAGTTGCACCAGAAGCAGTTTAGTCATGCTGGCCTCATGACCAGGAAAGCTGTCTGTGTACATACGCCGGCTCCCTCGGCCTGAAAGCGAGATGAGCGCCACAACCCCATAGTTGCCTTTGACTGGACTTAACCGTCCAGGGGTCCTTTACCTTTACCTTAATAGGTCAACATTATTATCTCTTTCCATCTTCTGTGTTGCAGAGCATGGAGGGATAACGGTTTGATTTGGACTACTAAGTGAGTTCACAGCCAAGGTTAGATTTGTACCAGAGGGTTCCAGGCACCTGAGTCTCTTTGGTATACCAGCTCTTAAATGCAACACCACATGCTGTAGAGGACTCAGGACTGTAGAGGACTCAGCTACATATATGGCAAAGACAAAGTGCTTTATAGACTATTTATGCAGTCTAACACGATGACACCAGAGGGCGCTGCGGAGTTCCATTTTTGCCAACCCGATTTCTCATACAAAGTTTGCAATGCGTTTAACCGAAACACTTCTTTGATGTGTCTAGTTCTAGCCTGATTCACTGTTCATACCTGTAGGTGAGAAGGTAGCTCCAGATCAACTGGTAGATCTCTAGAAGATTTGCAGTAGACCCTCCAGGGTCTCTTACTCCAAATTATTTAACGATTTGTTGTTGTTGTTTAGTCGTTTAGTCCGACTCTTCGTGACCCCATGGACGAGAGCATGCCAGGCACTCCTATCTTCCATGGCCTCCTGCAGTTTGGTCAAACTCATGCTGGTAGCTTCAAGAACACTGTCCAACCATCTCGTCCTCTGTCGTCCCCTTCTCCTTGTGCCCTCCATCTTTCCCAACATCAGGGTCTTTTCCAGGGAGTCGTCTCTTCTCATGAGGTAGCCAAAGTATTGGAGCCTCAGCTTCAGGATCTGTCCTTCCAGTGAGCACTTGATTTCCTTCAGAATGGATAGGTTTAATCTTCTTGCAGTCGATGGGACTCTCAAGAGCCTCCTCCAGCACCATAATTCAAAAGCATCAATTCTTTGGCGATCAGCCTTCTTTATGGTCCAGCTTTCACTACCATACATCACTACTGGGAAAACCATAGCTTTTACTATACGGACCTTTGTTGGCAAGGTGATGTCTCTGCTTTTTAAGATGCTGTCTAGGTTTGTCATTGCTTTTCTCCCAAGAAGCAGGGGTCTTTTAATTTTGTGGCTGCTGTCACATCTGCAGTGATCATGGAGCCCAAGAAAGTAAAATCTCTCACTGCCTCCATTTCTTCCCCTTCTATTTGCCAGGAGGTGATGGGACCAGTGGCCATGATCTTCGTTTTTTTGATGTTGAGCTTCAGACCATATTTAACAATACCAACAACTAAAAGAATCCCTCACTTTACACACACATTAGGCTACTCTAATGGAGGAAGAATAGCAAGGAACCTGGTTTGTGTGGAAGGACGATGAGTTCAGTTCTGGTACTGAAAACAAAATCCTAGGCTGAGAGTCGGAAGCATAAATCAAAGTGTATGTTTTTGCTCCCAGAGCCACTATTTGGCACCTGGTTGGTTGATGCTTCTGAAGGCTCTAGTAAACCCATTCCCCAAAGCGGACCCAAGCAAAGGTCTGCCTTTGCCTACTGTAGACGATGGCTTGTGGTAGAGCAGAGCAGATAGGCAGAATTTGCAGCAGATACGTATACTGTCGCTTCAGAATCAGGAGTGGCACAAGGCATTCTGAAGCAGATCCCTTGTTGCCATTGATCTCATGCCGCTTCTCCTGTTTTTACTGCTTCTACCCCAAATGCTCTTAGGGGCCATTTCTCTCGATAGTTCCTGGTCCCCTGTCACCAGCTTGCCCACTCCCAGTCAAAAAGCAGCAGAAAGGAGAGGACCTCATGATCTTTCTCAATGACATATTATTTCATGCAGAAGTTTTTTTTTCTGAGATATGTACAACTTCTTAAAATATGAGGTTTTTCAAATACTGTTTACAACCTTAAATCAAATTTGCCAGTGAGTTTATATTTAAAAAAGAGAAAAGAATCGAAATGGAAATAGTATAAGGCTGTTACGGTAAAATCTGGGTGCGAGGCTGCTCTGCCACCCAGCTTGTCGGACTAAGTCCGCGGGTCCCTGCGGAGGAAAATGAGCGCAGCCGGAGACAGGAGCAAGATGCAGAAGATCCAAGTTTATTGGGCAACAGGTTCAAGGCGAGATTGAACCCAGAGGATGGGGTGACATGAACTTTTAAAACTTCCCTCCATGCCCCAGAATACAATGCAAAATCATCATCAATACATCACGGTTACATCATGAATACATTAAGGAGAGGTTGGGTTACACAGGATTAACATATGGAGGATGGAGGGGGGAATATGCAGAGCTGGAGATATGCACAGATAAGTATATCCTGAGTATCGGTGATGAAAGGACAATAGTCTGTCACCTGGCACTGCCCGGAGGAAAGGCTTGGCAGAGTGATTTGACAGGATTAGGGTCTTCCTGAGTGTACGTGACACCTTGCTTGAGGGATTATGGAGGACAGAGGAGGTGTCATGGAGTCCTAGAGAAATGGAGTAAATTGGCACTGAAAGCAAGAAAATCGGTGCTTGTGTAACAGTGGGGGGGCTGAGGGGTCCATGTAGGGCCGGGTGCCCTTGAGGTCATCGCCTCGGATCCTCTGGTGACCGGCGGAAGGGGTGAAGAAGACATGCCCCCCCTTTCCGTATCAAAGGCACAAGAACTAAAAGGCAGAACCTGACCTTAAAAGCAAGATAAAATCAACCAGCAGAAGGACTAAAATAAAACAGAACAAAAAATAAATAAAAGCGCCCTGCCAATGCAAACTCCAATGCATTGTCTCATTGCAGGAGGAGGGGGATGAGTCTGAGAGTGTAGATTACAACAACGCTTCAACACAGTGCAGTCCTTTTCTCCCTGCACTGCAGATTGGGCGAAGAAGGGAGAGAGTCATGTAGTAGCAAACACAGATCTGCAATGTAGCCCAGTGTTTTCGCTGTGCTGCAAGCTGAGAGCTGCATGGCTGCATGTGGGTGTCGTGTCCAGACGGTATCACAATCGTCTCCATTATCAGATGGGGGCTGAGAGTGATATGACAGTTCCCTAATAAAGGTTTAAGACTGCCACCTACTTGATCTTTACTGGAAAGATGAAACGGCGTAGATCAACAGCAAAGTAAATCATTCAAGTAGCAGCAGCTTATTGCGATTTTTCACTCCCTAAGCAATAACAAATGTGGGGAAAATATAATTAAAATTATACTGAAAGCTCAGAGGTTTGGGGAATGTAAACCATCCTTTAGGTGGTATAAATCTAGGAGGCAGGGAGGTGAACAGATATTTCTTATAATTAACTTATACCACCCCCCATCCGTACTTCAGTTTGTGAAGGGTGCTGGGAATTGCAGTTCTGTGTAGGGGAAGCTACACTTCCCATGATTCTTTGGGGTGGGTTTGCTTTAACTGAATGGTGCATGTGCTGCCTCTGTGTCCAGCTATTGGAAGTTGCATTTATTAGCTTGCAACTTCTTGTTCTTTTTCCTCTACAGTGGTGCCTCGCAAGAAGAAATTAATTCGTTCTGCGAGTTTTTTCGTCTTGCGAATTTTTCATCTTGCGAATTTTTCGTCTTGCGAAGCACGGTTTCCCAAAGTCTTCAAAATCACCAAAGTCTTCAAAAACCTCAAAAAAGGCTACCACACCACGTGCTATGAGTTGATCCTCGAAGTCTCCCTGGGTATTAACGGTTTTAAGAAAAAGGAAACAAACTTGCAAGACGTTTTCATTTTTCGTCTTGCGAAGCAAGCCCATAGGGAAATTCGTCTTGCGAAGCAACTAAAAAAACGAAAAACTCTTTCGTCTTGCGAGTTTTTCGTCTTGCGAGGCATTCGTCTTGCGAGGTACCACTGTATTCTGCACTTCCAGTGCAATCCTGTGCATAGCTATGCAGAAGTCAGTCTCACTGAGTCCAATGGAAATGTAAGTCCAATGGAAATGTGTCAGGATTTACTTCTATTAATGTAACAGAAACCAATCTATATCTAGGTTCTGTCCTGCTGACTTTGCATATCATGGCTTCCCTTTCTTGGCTCTGCCCAAGGACCCAGATACTTTGGCCACCTCATGAGAAGAGAAGACTCCCTGGAAAAGACCCTGATGTTGGGAAAGATGGAGGGCACAAGGAGAAGGGGACGACAGAGGACAAGATGGTGGGACAGTGTTCTGGAAGCTAGCAGCATGAGTTTGACCAAACTGCGGGAGGCAGTAGAAGACAGAAGTGCCTGGCGTGCTCTGGTCCATGGGGTCACGAAGAGTCGGACACGGCTAAAAGACTAAACAACAACAACAAAGGACCCAGAATTTCAAAATCCATGGTTAGCAACCTCCTGGAAGTTTGGCTTCAGGAAGTGTGATTCCTACGTTCTTCCACCTGGATCTTGTCACATTCTCTCTAGTATAATTATCTCCCTACTTTGCATGAAACCCAGAAGCAACAATGGAGAAAACACAAGTCTTTTGCTCTTCCTTTATCATCATCACTTCAGATGAACATTTTAAGTAATTGTTATTCTTTTAAAGGGATGTATTGATTTTTACTAATGTACAGAAACATGATGAGCTAATCCTTTCAAAGCTACCTAAGAATATTTCATTCTAAAGAACTCCTCTAAAATCATCTCAGAATAGAGTTGTGTGGTGTCTTTGAATATGACTGATTAGATGTCCTTTAAACTTCCTTCAGATATTATGAGCAACAAGCTCTTGTTTAATTTAGACCCATCAAATACAGATCCATGGAAAGAAAAGAGATAAATGCAGTTTCATGTTCAGTAGCTCTCATGCCAACTCTCCAAGTCACTTAGAAACTCTGATCCTCTGGGATAACCAGACTTATATAACCAACATGCTTAAGTCTAATTAATGCATGAAAGGGTTAAGACCGTAGAGTAAGCTGTCCTGCCAGGCTTAGTCTAGGTCACTCTCCCTCACCTTGGGTAATCAAGCCTATTGTTGTACCTCAGTCTACCTGACTCAGTGTGTAAAGAGGTGTGTTGCTCCAGCTTAGCCGCTTGACTCTCGCAAACCATTCTTGTGTTCCTATACCAATATTTTAAGAACTTTCACCACTTTGGAACTGAACTAAACTTTACTGCCCGTGCAACTTTTCCAACTGATGAATGAAAAGCACATGAACCTGACCTTTGAAGAGTGTGTAAGTAAACAGATTGTTTACTAAACTTACTAGGCTGGATCTAGAAAAAGTAAAAGTTGGGCTTTTTTTGTGGGCACTGATTTTAATGAGACTGGCTTAAAAGTAAGATGTTTAGAATTAAGGTCCTCTGGCTCAGTTTTCTGATTATGCCGAAATTTGGTTACAGCAATTCTCATAAATACAAAGTAACATTCGGACAACACTGTCCTGCTCCTTCTTTTAAAAAAGCAAAACAAAAGTGCCTGATATTCTGTCATATACTAAAAATAGCCCTGGAAGAAGGAATGTTATTAAATATCCTGAAGAATAAACATGAAACCAGTCCAAAGTATTTTGCTTGGATTTAGTCCACCTGAAGTCTTTTATTTCCCCCCTAGGCCTAGCTTATGCCAAAATTTCTGTCAGGTTCTTTCTCTGAATTTTTATGACTTCCTTATATTATTCAGTCAGTTAAGTTGACAAATACAGACACTCATTTCTTTGCCAGTTCAGCACTTTTCTGGATACTGTACTCGTACTGGAATAGTCTTCTAAATTCCAGAGTAGTATTATAGGAGGAGGAAAACTGAGCCAATGTGCGTTATTTGAATGAAAATATTAAGTCCCTATCCAGCTTTACTTGTTCACAGCTAGACATACATAACTGCTGGTAGCCCTAGACACCCATTCACATACAGTGGCGCATTAAGCCTGAATGCGTATTATTATGGTGTAGACAGGGAGATTGATCTAAATCCAGATCTACACACAGATTTCTCTCCAGAACTGGCCAAAATAATGCGGAATAGTTAGACTTTTATTATTTAAGGTATTCCAATTTCTATCGCACCTCATTGCCAAATGGCCTTGAGGCAGCTCACAAGACTCCAAACAATAAAAAATGTAAACAAGCAGCAATAAAGGACTTTTAGATTGGCAGAGGGCAGACTAAATAAATGTAGAGCTAATCGGCTAAAATAGCAGAGAGGCACTTAAAACTATTAAAGACGTGAGAGAACAGGACAGGCTTTACCTGACACCTGAAAGACGTATGTCTCTGCAGGGAGTTTTGCAGTTTAGATGCACCCACAAAATGGCCTTTTATCTAATTGTTACGCACCTGTCCAGCCATGCACATTACGGGGAAGGCTTATGAGAATCTCAATTTCAACTGAGAAAGCTGACAACAAGTTGGGTTCTCGTAGTAAAAAAAAGGTAATTGGCTTACCAGAATGTGCATTATTTCTGGAGATCCCATTACCTTTGCAGAGGTTTCTAGGCATTGGGGCCAGAGAATTACGCAATTGCCCGGGAGCCTGACACGGATCAGATCATTCTCATCACAGGTTTCCAGATGACTACTTTGCAGAAATATTAGTCGGGAGGGTAAAATCCCCACCATGTAGGCTGCCATTGATTTTCTCTTATGTTGTGTCATGAGTAATGTAGCTTCTGCAGATTGTTCTTCTGGATTTCGCGCATGTCTATTAAAAAGCAGAGTTAAAAGTGAGAGTGTAGCTTTGATAGATGCTACATCTTTGCGGGACGCGGGTGGCACTGTGGTCTAAACCACTGAGACTAGGGCTTGCCAATCAGAAGGTCGGTGGTTCGAATCCCCATGACGGGGTGAGTTTCCGTTGCTCTGCCACAGCTCCTGCCAACCTAGCAGTTGGAAAGCATGTCAAAATGCAAGTAGATAAATAGGTACCACTCTGGCAGGAAGGTAAATGGCATTTCCGTGTGCTGCTCTTGTTTCGCCAGAAGCGGCTTAGTCATGCTGGCCACATGACCCAGAAAAACTGTCTGCGGACAAATGTCCCTTGGCCTGTAAAGCAAAATGAGCACCGCAACCCCAGAGTTGTTCGTGACTGGACTTAACCTTTTTTAAAAAAAATATTTGGAGTGTGTTTAGAACTGTTGTATTTGACTTGTTATAGAAGATCTCCAGCCTAACTCTAATAGAGACTTATGGTCACCTTTCTAGATGGAAAAAACAGGGCGAAAATAGCTAAGGCTAAATCCTGACAACTGGAACATTGAGCTTCACACACACACACACACACACACACATTTATATATGATGTACTGGCCATTACTAGGGTGTGCTTAAGAGTGTTGACTAGTGAGCTGTCCAAGTTTGTTCTTTATGTCCTTTCTGAGCATCATAAGGCGTGGTATAGCATACTCTAGAATACACTAAGTTTCCAAAAAAATAAAAATAAAATAAAATTCTAAGCTGTGACCCAAAGCACATTTACTTACAACAAGACAGTTCCAGTCAGAGCACTGGTGCTTGTTTTCAAACCAGTAAATCTAGGATTGGAGGAGTCAATGCTTTGTGTGTCATAAATATAAGCCAGAAAGGTGAAGACCAATGTCGTCTGCCTTTAGAGCATCAGTATGACAGGTTCCATACAAGATGGAAAAATCTATGAGTAACAGGAAGTCTATCAAATCTACACACTACACAAACACACGTTTTAGTGAGGGGGAAATAGTTTGCAAATTGTATTATTATTATTATTATTATTATTATTATTATTATTATTATTCTACTGGGCTTTGATGACATTTATGCTGAAAACAAACATGATTCAACCTGTATATCTACCAAGCCAGTCTATATTTTACTGAAAGAAGGGTGGAGAGCATTTGTTCGGGTCCCATCTGGAAGAAATAAAAAGGCCATTCTTAGATTCCCTGTGGCATCTATTCACAACAATGTACATGATTTCATCAACTCTAGCTGTGCACCTGCGAGCTACTTAGTCTGTTTCCATACTGGGGCTGGGCTGGGGACTATGAGAGTCCAGTAAGACTTCTTCCTGCATCTCAGTTCTGGGAATACTCAAAATCCTTAAGGAAGCATGGGGGGTTAGTTTTTCATGATATACCGTATTTTTTGCACCATAACACTCACTTTTTTCCTCCTAGAAAGTAAGGGGAAATGTCTGTGCGTGTTATGGAGCGAATGCCTACGGGTGGCGGGGGGATCTGCTGCAGTTGTGAGCAGAGGATCCATGGTTCCCCTTCCTTCCCTCCTCCGTGGCTCGCTATGAAACAGCAAAGCGGGAGAGGAGCCGCTGAGTGGGGAGGAGAGAGGGACAGAGAGCTCTCTGTCCCTCTCTCCTCCTCACTCAGCTCGCTAAATAGCATTATTAGCAGCATCCTTCTCCACACACCCCATGCGTGCTCCTTGTCCCTTGAGTGCTTTTCCTTCCCTCCCCACTTAAAACGTGGTTACAAAGCACGGATCCACATGGATCCTCAGGATTTTTGCACTGGGTCACCCCAAATTCACCATCAGATCACATAGCATGTCCATGGCTACATCTTGCACCAAAAAAATCACGCACCCACTGTTGCCTGGGGCCGCAGTGGTGCAAAAACGTGGTTACAAAGCATGGATCCACATGGATCCTCAGGATTTTTGCATTGGGCTACTCCAAACTCACTGTCAGATCACATGTCTGTGGCCACAGCATGAACCACAAAAATCATACATCCACTGTTTCGTTTAGAATATTTTTTTTCTTGTTTTCCTCCTCTAAAAACTACGTGTGTGTTATGGTCTGGTGCGTGTTATAGAGCGAAAAATACGGTAAACACACCCCTTCCATTTAGAAGGCATGCATTTTCAATTGTCAAAATTGCAGTCCTAAGCAACCCTACTAAGAGAGTAAGTTTGAGGGATGTACTTTAAGGGAACAGACTCAGGGCTGCCTGTAATACAGCAATTTTCTAGCATGTGGCAGCAATAACAGCAAATAGCCCTGTGGCACCTTAAAGGCTAACAAATTTATCATGGCCTAAGCTTTGCTGGACTAGAGTGCACTTCATCAAATGCACTAATGAATACATTTGTTGGTCTTAAAGGTGCCACAGGACTCCTCGAGCAATAGCTTTTCTTGATCAGAGATTACCTGTGCTCCACATCTAGACCTGGGGACACTGGCAGAGGAAGAGGGGGGCGGGGGGAGCGCACCACCCCTGGCACCACGATCCCAGTGGGGTGCCATCGCGGCTGCCCCCCCATGCCCCCAGGATGCATGCCACGCCCCATGAGTGACTCGCCACACCCCCGGAATGCGTGCCACGCCCCTGTGGGCAGTGCGCCACACCCCCGAGATACGCACCAGGCCCCACCTAAAAAGACAACAAAATGATCTGGACTCCTTGGCAGGTTTTGAATAAATATCCACAAATCTATTAGTTGAACACATGGTAGATAAGGCAAGGATATGTACAATTTTATAACATGCAGAGAACAATATGTGCAAAGAAACCAGAGAGGGGAGCTGAGGGAAGTCCTGGGTGGGAGGGGAGAGGGAGGGTGGGGTGGGAAAGGGGGGGGAATAATGTAATTGATTATTTGGATTGATAATTTGCTATGTTGAAATTGTCTAATAATATATTTTTTGTAAAGAGATACGTACCACGCCCCCAGGACACCCACCGGCCACGCCCCTGCCTGCTCTCTGCCCCCGGTGCCAGAGCATGAAGCTCCGCCACTGCCTGGGGAAGCAGACAGATGCCTCTGCCAACAAACTGGAACGGTGTGGGCACTCATTGGAAGGTTTCGCCATTTCCAGTGGCTGTGCTGATCATGGTTTCTAGGTTACCCTGATGGAGAAAGGCAGTGCAATGAGGGTAATTTAACAAGGGGGCATTTTGCAGGGTCCCATAAAGTAAACACGGACTCCCATCCAAGTTTCTTCTCTCTCACACTCAGTGCAAGTGGTGAAGTCAGAGCTTTCTTTTGGGGAATTACAGGGAGAAGAAATACCCAAACTGTATAGAAATTTATTCATGTATGTGGCAAGAATGTTACATGCCCAAAAATGGAAAGAAGTCCCAATGAAAGAAGAATGGATACAAAAACTTAAGGAATACGCAGAAATGGCGAAACTTACCGGGAAAATAAGAAATCAAGATAACAAACTTTTAACAAAAGAATGGAAATGGTTTATTGAATATTTACAAACAAACTGTAAACAGATAGGAACATTGGCAGGATTATTCTAAGAACCTGCAGTTTTATAAGAGTATACATTTAAAGTAGATGAATAAATGAGCAAATTAAGATAATTTGGAATATGCAGAAAAAATTAAAAAATTAAGGCACCGCAGAAAAAGGGGGCAGGAAGTCGACTTTCGAAATGTTAAAATGGTTCTAAAATTATTGAAATGAACAAATTTGAAAAACATTTTTTTAAAAGTCTGAGCTTTCTAAACTCTAAACTGTGTGTCGTGAGACATTAGTGTGTTGGCTGCAGTGGGCTGCAGGTGTGTCCCATCGCTTCTCCTGGGGCTGGAAAGGGGTCAGCAACCTAAGGCCCATGGGCCAGTAGCGGCTCACAAGGCTTGTCTAACCAGCCCATGGTGACCCCTGCCACCCCCCCACCCCGCCGCCTGCTCTTACTGGTGCGGCGCGGGGACCAACTTCTGGGTTGATGGTGCCTGTGCACATGCGCATGGGCACTCCTCCAACCCGGATGTGCGCCGGAAATAGCGTGTGCGCACAAGTGCGGGACAGAGAAGCGCCCGTGCGCATGCACACACACTATTTCTGGTGCACTTCCGGGTTGGAGGAGAGCCGGAAATAGCGTGTGCACACGCGCACGGGCGCTCCTCTGATCCGGAAGAGCATGCGTGCGCACACACTCTGGCCCATCCTCAGATAAGGTTGCCAACCTCTGGTTTAGTTTAACCTCCAGTTTGCTAGTAAAACTGAATTACTGTGTCATGAACTGATGCATGTCTAAAATGTGTGTCACCAACATGAAAAGTTTGGAAAGTTCTGGGTTAAGTATATCAGTTTTAACTTTGCTACAAGGAGGGAGGCGATCTACCCAGCAGCAGCCAGCAATGGTGCCCCACCTATGCTGCCTCACTGGTTGTTACTGGGTTTTCTCCAGAGAGAGCACTAAAGGCCTTTGAGGCTGGCTTTAAAAACTGCCAAAATGAGGAACATCTCTCTCTCTCTCTCTGAATTTTCAGAGGCAAACAGGCAAAGCATTTAATTTCAAATTGAGACTCAGTGCCTAATATGCTGGTTTTACTCTTGCATTGGCTATAGCTGGTTCTGTTGGGGAAGAAGTAATTTTATTTGTTTTGTGAATTTGTTATTTGAATTGTTAGCTGCCTTCGAGCACAGGGCAAGTTTTGAACTGACAAAATTAAGGCGTTAAAGCGTCTGAATGCCACACTCTGCAAAAGGCTTCACTCTGCAGCTTTTTAAGCAGCCCGTATGCCCAGATCTACGGCAACGATGCCAAACGGAATGAGTAATATTTCATTCCTTGAATTCTGAGGCACGAAACGACAGATTAAATGCACACAATAAAATTCTCCCCTCCCCGCAAAGATTCAGTGGTTTGTTGTTCTTTGCTATAACTGGGCCCTGCGATGGGTTGTGGGTTGTTGTTGTTTTTTAAATGCAATTTGTCTTTGAATAGATAGGCTCTGTTTAAAACCAGGAAAGTTGAAAGCTTCCAGGCACTGCCTGATAGCCCCTTTTTCAATTGCTCACCTTCTCTATAGCTGAGTGAACACTTAAGGAAGTTGAATAGCATTGCAGCCTGTCTGGGACATGAAGGAATGCAGGAGGAGGATAATCACAGCATCATCAACCCAATTCTCCAAGGTAGCTGCCCAATAATGCTGTTCTAATTGAATAACTTATCCATAGCTATTTCCCCAGGGAGAGCCTCCAGGTTAAAGCTCTGTATGGAGGCAGATGGTGCAGAATGCACAATGAAACCCCTAATTTTCTCTCACCACTGGGCATGTGAGCAGAGATTTGTTTTCTCTCCCTCCTTTAATATTTTAACCATTTCCCCCAAATTATTATGTGCCAAGGAGGCAGAGATGAGGAAACTCGTGATAAATTACAGTCTGCTCAAGACACGACCCACAACTCCTCTGCTAAGCAGTAATTGTTGATGTAAGCATCTGCCAGGTGTGTGTGTGTGTGTGTGTGTGTGTGTGTAGAAATGAAAATAACCCAATTAATAGCAAGTGTCACCATTTTGAAGCAAACTCATACAAACTACCAAGCCTGACAGTTTCGGTCAGGAGTCACATAGACACGACTCAGATACCACAGGCAAATGACCAAGTTCAGATATTTAGAATGAGGGTGCTACCAAAAAATATTTTTCTTTGCACAGCATGTGACTAAATTTTACATAGATCATATTACATATATGATTGTTGCGATTCAGAAGCTTATATTTAGTAAGAAGTTCTAAAGCACCTCAGGTAACTGTGTGTAACAGGAAACCACCTCAGAAACATGGTCAGTTGTGGTGGGACACTATATTGCTATGATTTTCTTGTATTAGTGGTTTTCATTTCAACAGTATTTTGTAGCTTGTATTTTGTCTCAGACCCTCCAAGTGTCCCTCTTTTCCAGGGACGTCCCTGATTTGGAGAAGCCGTCCCGGTTTCTGATTTGATCCCGGAATGGCCCACTTTTCCTTAGGATGTCCCTATTTTCATTGGAGAAATGTTGCGGGGTATGGAGTTTTCAGATCCCCAAGCCATCTGAAGGCAACCCTGTATAGGGAAGTTTTTTTTTTTAATGTTTAGTGTTTTATTATGTTTTTGTATATGTTGGAAGTTGCCCAGAGTGGCTGAGGCAACCCAGTAATATGTGTGGGGTATATATAGTGAAATTATCATTGTGGAATGGGACGTCCCTATTTTCATCAGAGAAATATTGGTGGGTATCTGTCAGTTACTTCTTGTGGGCTCAGCCTTGTTTGGTAACTGTACTCTAGTTTCATGATGTTATGTTCTGTAACTATATATATATATATATATATATATATATATATATAGTGGTACCTCTGGTTACGTACTTAATTCGTTCCAGAGGTCCGTTCTTATGGGGCCTCCCGCTGCCGCACCGCCACGCAATTTCTGTTCTCAGCCTGAAGCAAAGTTCTTAACCCGAGGTACTATTTCTGGGTTAGCAGAGTCTGTAACCTGAAGCGTATGTAACCTGAAGCGTATGAAGCGTATATATATATGTTTAAATACACCTCTCTCTCTCTTTCTATCTCTGGATCCTATATAGTAGGATACATCCTTCTTGTGTATGGATCATGCCCTCAAATATGGCACATGAGAATGACTTTACCACCAGTATGTGCGTTAGTATTAGTAAAAAATATCCTCACTGCCAATCTTCAGATATCCAAAACTGCAATACCCATGCACAAGAGAAAGGTATCGACAGAAATACTAAAAATGTAAGGGGTGAAACCTGTAGGGCAGGCTGTGTATGTAACAGCACTTTGAGAACTAAATATGGTCAGTGACTCACTTTGAGTGCTATTGGGGATGGGAAAGAAAATTGAAGTGAGGAGGAACAGAGCGGGTCATCCTCAGAGAGAACGTGGCAGGCTGGCTGGACATGAGCACTTCATGCTGCAATTTTTGCTGCACCTCCCACTTACACTGCTTAAAAATCCTTCCTACCGGTGTACAGCCTGTGCTCTCCTGAGGGTTCAAGGCAGGGGGCACAAAAGTTAGGTCTTGTTCTTGATCTTGAGGGACACCCAGTGACTTTCGTGTTGCTTTCAAAGTGCATAGCTACAGTACGTATTACAGGGTTTCCATATTCCCGAGATTTTGAGTTTCCTAAGAAAAAGAAAAGGCTCCTGAATTTTACTTTATATGGCAACCCTAACATTCTATTTCAATTGCTTTGGTTTAGCAGTCACACCATCTCAGCGGTGAAACGCATTTCTTTGAGGGCGACAGAAGCTCTCTAAAAACAATTCTCAGCACCTTCGCCAACTACAATTCCCAGAATTCTCTGGAGGAAGCCATTATAGCTGATCTAGTGGGAGAATGCGGATTAAAATGAAAATATTGATGCAATCCATCCAAATGAACTCTCATTGACTTTAGTGGGGGGGGGGGTTAAGCAGGTGCTTAGCTTCCCCTCTGGAACAAATGTGATTTAAAATGGGATGACCTTTGGCTCGGTTGCACCCTATTTGAATCCAGCTTTTTGACAAAACAGTCTCTGTGGATTTCAAATCCAGTGGTTATTGTTGTTCCCCCCTTAATCTCTACCACGATAAATATGTGCCATACAGCTGTATACATCTACCTAGATAGGATGGAAAGCTCTCCTGAGTTTGACTTCTAAATGACAGGTCACAGCCGTGTTTTCTTTCCTTTTGTTCTTCAACCTGTAATACAATCAGCAGCGGCAGCAGCAAATGCGGCTGAAAGGCAGAGCCGCCTCGGAAGGCGAGGCACGCAGAGGCAGCCTGTCAGCAGCCTAACAATATGACAGATGACAGACCCACAGGCAAATCTGGGATTGCCAGCAGATCAGCCCGGAAGTCGGCCAACGAGCCAGATGCAGCTACTGCAAAGATGATATCCTCGTTTTAGCATCTGGGCTCTGCGTGTCCTCAGCTTTGACCCCAATGGCTAGAAACAAATGAGAAAAGGTCCAGTGATGTCAAAATATTCTCTCTTCCAGGGGTTTGTGCACTTATTAAGATTTCACCCTTCGGTTTCTATACTGACAGGAGCGAATCTGTTGACATCTAGGTAGCTGCAGAGCTATCCCCAAGGAGTGAATTCAGCAGGTGATTCGCTACAGGTAAGCTAGGGCATTTTCGCATGCCAGGCTCCCGCCTGCGTCTTATGCTAATGCGGGAGAGAAGGTGAAGGAAAGGCATCTGTGAGGCGGATGAATCATCTGTCCAGTGCCAGCTTTACACTTGGGTTTCACAAACCAAACTGGAGAAAAGAAACTGCCTGGTAGAACCCCGTGTGTGAAAACACCTTTCAAATTGACCAGGAGGCAATGCTAACACAACACATAACGTGATGCCAGATGGCACCTGCTCTATGCTAAAACTGATTTACTTCTCAGACACACAGCACTCCTCAAACATGCATAATTGCCTTGATTTGGGAGCAGTCATTGAATGGAAAGAGGTTTGCTCCTGCAGATTTCCTGTACGGATGATGCAACAGGCTCCTCTATGGGCTGGTTTAACAGCCGTTGCTTTCCCCCACAGAATTCTGAGATCTGAGGCTCTTTAAGGGAGACCAATGGTGTCCAATAGGCTTCTCAGGAAGCTCATCAAACTATGGACTTCTTCACACATTGTTCTCCATGTGACCAAGGATCAGCAAGGCTGTGCTTCCAGTTCCAGCCACAGTGTCAGGCAACTTCGACCAGTTCCAACCCTGACATCTGTGGAGGTGGGAAATAGACCTGACCCATGTGTACCCACATTAACAAACAATTCGGCTGGGTGCCTAGATTCAAAACATGGGACTTTGCATACTCTCCAGCAGGAGAGAGCCCCCAGCAGATAAAAGCACTCTCAGAGTTAACCGGCAGCATAGTGTTGAATATAAGTTGTTAAACCCTTTTGCATATCCCATTTCATCTGCCTTAAAATGTTTGCCTTCTCTCTCCACCCCTCTAGCAATGAACAGATTACACACTGATAGTTAAGTTTGAAATGACTTACTTACTAAACCCAAAGGTCTGGTTCATGTGTTTCTCCATGTAGCAGCGAGGAGAACACAGGTGCAAAATACACAATATAGCTTCAAACATGCGGTCTGAACTCAAAGTTCAGACATGTCTGTTCTGGATTATATGGTGAGAAAAGAGTGAGGAAAAGGAATAGAATCAGCTTCACTTCCTCCCTCGTGGAAAGGAGGAAAAGGAATAGAATCAGCTTCACTTCCTCCCTCGTGGAAAGGTGAGGATATCACCTAGCTGAGTCTAGAAACAGAACTCTGTGGTCTTAACTCTTTTGTGCACTAACTAGCACTCATGCATAGTTTCATTTGACTGCAATTTCCCATATCATCACACTAGGCATAGAAGTGGAAAACCCACGTCAGTTGACCTAGCTTGGACTGATGGAAGTTACATTAGGAAGACAATAAGTTGGGGAAAGCTGGCATATGCAGTTAGATATCTATGTGTTTAGGCTTTCTTGGGAGCTAGGACCTTGATCGTGCAGGTTTCTAGCTCCTGGGAAGGCCTGTGCTCAGAGAGATCTATGCCCATTGCCTCTCTTCCTGCAGATATCCCTATGGATGCTGAGGGCTAGCTAGGAGAAGCCATGCAACTTTAGAGAACAGCCATACTCCCCTGAGATTATGTGGAGCCACTTTCACATGTACTATATGACTTCTGAGTTTTTCCTTCCAGAATTCTTTGCAAGAGCCTATGGATTACCTGAAATAAAACAGGTATACAGTATGTAGTGTGGATCTGTGTTTCTTTAGACTTTTTCAGCTAGCCATCCCACCTTCAAAGCCTTCTCTTCCTTCCAAGCCAGCCAACCCATCAACAGCCACACAGAATCCACACAGTCAGGTGAACATACAGAATTCCCTTGCAACACCCCTCCTGTTTTACTCTTGCAGTTCTAAACACGAACCAAAAGCCCCAAACCGCCCAAAGGAGACAGGCCCAGCTGGAGACAAAGAAAGAATGGACAGCTTGATTACTTATGCTGCAAAAAAATAAAATAAAAAGTGATCCAAAAAACAAAACACATAAACAAATGCAAATAAACGCAAAAAATATATGTATTTCTAATTCATTAAAACAAATCAACAAATAATATATCATGATTGTTTCCAGTGGTGCTGTCAACCCACTATGGGTCCCCTCGCTGAAATAGTTTCTGCTGCGAACTTCATAATATGATTCTATGGTAGGCTGAAGTTCCTGGAACAAAGCCTCCATATGCACAATACACAGGGGGCAAGGAATTATGCCCATTCTTTGGACCTTATAAGGATCCTCTTTCAAAGCCCTGGAATTTTGGCTAAATAAAGGCATACTAGGGCAGATTAATTGAAGAGGGGAAAGGAGGAGTTTAACGGAGAGTGCAGAGTTATGGTATCCAGGTCTCCTTAATGTGAAATAAAATATTGTTACAAAAGCTAGGTGCCTGCCCGCCCCCCTCTGCCAAGCAGTGGCAACAGCGCATGGGGTCACAGGCCCACATGCAGGGTCTGTGTCCCTTTGAAGAATTTGCTCAGATTCTCGTGCTTTAAGAAATATGGTTTATTTGCTTATTTATACCTTCAGTCTGCATGGAGGGAGTCCAGATTTTACAGCATGGCTCAAAGCTTTGCAGGCAACCTTTCCTTCTCTCCCGCCAGAATGCATCTCATCCTTCGTTTTGTTTTTTTCCTTCTTCATCCTTCCCAGAAGCCCCTGCTTCAAACTCCCTTTTCCGGTCCCCTCAAACACACAGTTACCCCAGCGACCCTTGTGACATCTGACTCCCCAGGCCAAAGGATCCTTCTATGGCCCATCAATACTTTTTTGTAGTGCTCCTCTTTTGTAACGCAGGTTTGCATAAGCCAGCCCAGGAATTCCCACCCAGCTTGCATTCTCCCTTCATACCACAAATAACCAAAATCCTAGCATTTATTAATTTCTGTTTTAGCCTGTCCTTAACAATATTTAAGCGCACACATTAGGAAAGTAGTAGCAGCAGAGGAGGATGACACACACACACCCCAATACACTGATGTTTCCCATCAGGATGGTAAATCCTAGTTTTCCAACTAATATTTAGAAGAAAAGAAAAGTCTGGCTGCCTACCTGAAGTAGAGGGGAGGGGCACTATTCGTGACTGAAGGAGCGTCTCCACCCCCATTGTTCAGCCCATACACTGAAGTCCAGCTCCAAGGACCTTCTGGCGGTTTCCTCACTGCAAAAAGTGAAGTTACAGGGAACCAGGCAGAGGGCCTTCTCGGTAGTGGCACCCACCCTGTGGAACATCCTGCCATCTGATGTCAAAGAAATAAAAACTACATGACTTTCTGAAGACACCTGGAGTCAACTCTGTATCAGGGAGTTTTTAATGTTGGACGTCTCACTGTGTTTTTATATTATGTTATTATTATATTATATTATATATTATTCGCCACCCTTTGTGAGTCACTTTGATGGGTGGGATTGCATAGGAGAGGAAGAGCTAGACCGTCACTCTGATGACAGGTATGACAAGAAATAAATATGGGAAATGGCATGTTGCTTCACCTGATAAAATGGGTTAGAAGAAGAGTTTGGATTTGATATCCCGCTTTATCACTACCCGAAGGAGTCTCAAAGCGGCTAACATTCTCCTTTCCCTTCCTCCCCCACAACAAACACTCTGTGAGGTGAGTGGGGCTGAGAGACTTCAGAGAAGTGTGACTAGCCCAAGGTCACCCAGCAGCTGCATGTGGAGGAGCGGGGAAGCGAACCCAGTTCACCAGATTACGAGTCCACCGCTCTTAACCACTACACCACACTGGCTCCCAAAGAAATAAACAATTACATGACTCTCTGAAGACACCTGGAGTCAACTCTGTATCAGGGAGTTTTTAATGTCGGATGTTTCACTGTGTTTTTATATTATGTTGGAAGCCGCTCGGAGTGGCTGGGGTAACCCAATCAGATGGGCAGGGTATATGAAGTATTATTACTGTTGTTGTTGTCTTTGACTTGAGCTGCCACGCAAATTGTGAAGTGGAAGCCAGGCTCACGCCCCAGGTGGAGAGAATCTGTCATGGCTTCTCTTTAAACGTTACATCTTTTTTCACCTTCTCTACGTCTTTCTTTTATGCCCTGGCGAATTCTTTCTTTTCTTTTCCGTGTACCATCTTTGGGGAACACTCTCCCCCCCCCCTCCGCCATATACACACAATTACCTTCTCCATTTCTCTCGCCGCCTTTCAGGTTCCTTGACAGAGAGCCACTTTTCACATCCTCAGAGCCCTTTATGACCATTGTTAAATTAGTGCAGGGCAGCAATCTTAAAAGACGCTGGCTTGGAAGTTAACTCCATCCGAATCGATAGGACTCACTTCAGAGTAAATAAATATGTGGGAACATTAAAGTGAAATGAACCGCTATTCCTCTAGCCGAAACCTAGTGTGTGGAAGGGAGTTCGCCCTTCTTCAGAAATGTACTTTGCCCCTCCTGTGGTTCCCTACAGGCACTGCTTTGAGCATTTTTAATGAAAGAGCCATAAATAAATGTATGGCTGAATATAATGAAGGACCCTGAGCTAAGACGCAGGCAGAGAAGGAAGACCGAAAGCAGATAAGCCTGACGTATACAGCAGCCAGCTCCCACAGCATGCATTGCTATGACCCAGGCTGGGCATTCTGGGAAATAATTGAAGGTCTTGAAGGACAGGGAATAAGGTTGTTCTTCTAGCAGGAAGCAGCACCGGCCCCAGGGCAAGAGAAACTGGAAGGTGATGTACAGCTCTTGCATTCACCGCCGGCTAGATTCTTTTTGACACAGGGGGAATGTCACTGCCCCAAAGTGCTATCTGCTCCTGTCACTATCAGCATTCAGCAGGTGAAACTGTGTAGGCGATGGAGCTCAGCCGAGACGCCCAAGGAGAGAGAGAGAGAGAGAGAGAGAGAGAGAGAGAGAGAGAGAGATGGTGGAGGACTAAGAAAGAGCCCCAAAGGGAGGCCCGGAAATCACATTCACGAAAGGGCTGGAATGTGGGGAGAATTGAACAAGGAACGCAGAATGACACAGTCACTGCAACTCGGCCAATTATAAAGTTTTCCTTAAAAAACACAAAAAAAAAACAGTGCAGTTGGATCCTCCGTCTCAGCAGCAGTTTCTGCAAGAAAGCCAGGTACTGGCTGCACTCATTCACAGTTTAAACAACACGTGGCTTTTAAAAACAGGGAAACAAAATGGTTTTAGCCAAATGGCGATGTTCAAAAGAATAAATGCAAAGAAATAGAGAGCTGGAAGATACTTGTTATCTTTCAAAATGCACTTACCAATCTACCCTTAAAAATAATAATAATAATAATATAATAATAATAATAATAATAATAATAATAATAATAATAATAATTTATTATTTATACCCCGCCCATCTGGCTGAGTTTCCCCAGCCACTCTGGGCAGCTTCCAATCAAGTGTTAAAAACCATACAGCGTTACATATTAAAAACTTCCCTGAACAGGGCTGCCTTAAGATGTCTTCTGAATGTCAGGTTGTTGTTTATCTCTTTGACATCTGATGGGAGGGCGTTCCACAGGGCGGGCGCCACTACCGAGAAGGCCCTCTGTCTGGTTCCCTGTAGCCTCACTTCTCGCAATGAGGGAACTGCCAGAAGGCCCTCGGCGCTGGATCTCAGTGTCCGGGCAGAACGATGGGGGTGGAGACGCTCCTTCAGGTATACAGGACCGAGGCCGTTTAGGGCTTTAAAGGTCACCACCAACACTTTGAATCGTGCTTGGAACTGGGAGCCAATGCAGCTCTCTCAGAACCGGTGTTATGTGGTCCCGGCGGCCATGTTTACCTTCCCGCTGGAGCGATACCTATTTATCTACTTGCACTTTGTGCTTTCGAACTGCAAGGTTGGAAGGAGCAGGGACCGAGCAATGGGAGCTCACTCTGTTGCAGGGATTTAAACTGCTGACCTTCTGATTGGCAAGTCCTAGGCTCCGTGGTTTAACCACATGCACACGAAAGCTCATTCCAATAACAAACTTAGTTGGTCTCTAAGGTGCTACTGGAAGGAATTTTTAAATTTTATTTCTAGGTCAGTCAGCAGTGGTAACTGAAGGATGTCAGAAGTTCTGGGGCAGAGTGGGGGGGCAAGCCCATAGCTGTCAACTTTTCCTTTTTTTTAAGGGAAATTCCCTTATTCCGAATAGGATTCCTCGCAAGAAAAGGGAAAAGTTGACAGCTATGGGCAAGCCATTCTTAGCGGGCTTCTAGACCTGGAAGAGCAGGTATCTGAGATTAATTTCAACACACCACCACCCCATACTTGTGGGTTGGATTTCTTCTCCTGTTTTTGCAGCTCTTCACTTCTGCAGCCAACAAGGCAGGAGAACAAAAGCGGGCGGGGTGGGGGGGTTATGAAAGAGTAGAATGCCCCTGGCGTTTGCAACAAAACAGCAGCAGCAGATCAACGCTGCTGCTCTTGGTAGGTCAAGTAAGGTAGCAGTGTCAGAAATGCACTTTCCGCTACCCCATAGAATTCTCCTCCAGCCCCTTTATTCCAGCTAAACATTATGCCAGCCCACTTGAAACTGAGCAGATGTCCTCTGCTCACAAGCTGGCAACTCATCAACCTTGGGAAGGGCACTGACCTAATTTCCTCTTGTGGATGCAAAGCACTTGAGGCTGTCGCTCTAGTCACGCACAGCAGGGGCCTCAAGTCCTGGATCGGGAAATGTCAGACAAAGGAAGCTGTTCTGGACAGCAGGCAACACTGTGTCTGTATGCGTGCAGCGCTGGGGAACCCACAGTCCAGGTGAACCCACTGACTACGCCTGTTTTTTCACTGTTCGATCCACTCAGAAGGCAGCTGCCTATTTTGCCCTTGGGGATTGTCGTGCTAGACTGGAAGCAAGGGAGGTGTCTTGGGGAAATGCTCCCCAGACTATTGGATATTCCATCTGCCCTGCACCAGTTTTTAGGTTTGCACATCCATATTTTTATAGTTGCATCCCAAAAGCATCCTATTGTGAAGGGTTTCCGCCCGATCTGGGGTCATAAGGCTGGAGCTCACCTAGCTCGGAAACCCCAGAGGTCAACGTCATTCCCAGGGAGAGCCAAACCATCTTGAACGCTTGGCAGAGGTCCCCCATAAACGTCTCTCACCTCAGCTTGAAGCTGACAGTGTTGCTTGTGGTTGGACATACCCAAAATCGTCAGACCTGAGCAGATCTGGAAGTCACACATGGAACTAAGTATCCTATTTAAAGGCATTCTAAAAAATATCTTTTTGGCATAAGAGAGGAAAATAGCTTTTTCTCTACCTTATGAACTTTCTAGACCAGGTGTGGGGAACCTTTGGCTTTGCAGATATTGCTGAACTACAACTCCCATCATCCCTTGTCATTGGCCATGGTTGCTGAGGATGATGGGATTTGTAGTTCAGCAATATCCAGGGGGGAGGTTCGCCACACCTGACCTAGGTCTAGATGGCCTTTGACAGCTCCTCCAAGGATATCCTGACACAGAAACAAGCCTTTCCTATTGAGCCAGTTTTCCACAAATTTCTGATATTTTTAGAATTTGTGATCCCCGTTTCAAAGCCTGAGACTGTCACAATGAATACACATATGGCATTGCCGAGGCACAGTGACGATACCGTCACTGTTTCCCTTTTTGCAGAACCTTAACTTTGCTTCTTTTTCTTCCTCACTGCGGCAACCTGCACCTATAAATACCACTGAACACATTGCATCTGACAGCTCATATGGAAATCTGAAATACCCCTTTCCTTCTCCATCACCCGTCAGAGCAGCTTATTCAGCTACACAAAATACACTCTTTTTGTGTCATTCAGGTATAGAAAAGGGGCCAAGGAGCAGTGGAGACTAGATATGCCTATGGATGGGGCAATGGTTCTGTTTTATATTATTTATTCTATAAATGTGGGCAAGTGGGGGGTCAAACACTAAATGCTATCTGGGTATTCTTCCTTCTGTAACTTTCCAGTGGCTTGACTTCAACCCTAAAGGTGCACTCTCCCATTGTCTCCCTAGACAGAGGGATGACAACAACAATATACACAAAGATAGATAATAGTCTATCTCAATAGAAGACAACATACCCTCCAACATTTCTCAGATGAAAATAGGGACATCCCATTCCATAATTATAATTTTACTATTTGTACCCCACACATCTTACTGAGTTGCCCCAGCCACTCTGGGCAGCTTCCAACATACATAATAAATCATTAAACATTTTAAAAAACCCACTTCCCTATACTGAATTGCCTTCAGATGGGTTGGGGGTCGGATAACACAATACCCTCCAAGATTTCTCCAATGAAAACAAGGACATCCTAAGGAAAAGTGGACATTACGGAATCAAATCAGAAACCAGGACGGCTTCTCTAAATCAGGGATGTCCCTGGAAAATAGGGACACTTGGAGGGTCTGAGAAAATAGACAACGGAAATGCAAAACAATAACGTTTGATAACATTTGCTGGTCAAAAACAGAACTATATAGCACAAAGGGAATGGAGAATTAAAAATTAAGAGTCAGAGTCCATGAAATAAACATATATATTTCTAAGCGGCATTTAAAAGGGTACCACAATTTGACCACAAATTACCTGAGGGAGAGCATTCCCAAGGGCAGAAGCTATCACTCAGAAGGTCTCCTTCCACATTGTCACCAAATAACAACCTACTGGTTGTGCAATGAGCAGCAGGCTCCCTTCAGATTGGTTTGGTCCATATTTTGAATGCAGTTGGTGTGAATGGCACCATCAGAAAACTGAGAGGGATTGGTCAGTTTCCTCAATATGGGGAGCCTATGATCTTCCACATGGAGATATCTCAAAATGCTCCTTCCAGTTAAAGAAGAGGAAGATCCTGGTGAAGAATTGAAGGCAGTTAGGATATCAGAAAATAAAGAAGGATTGGATAATGAAAGAAAGGTGGGAAGAAAACAGCTGGGAAAGATAGAAGGCTGACCTACCCACTTATCTCATGGTTGGTAAGCACATCCCTATTGGATGTGCATTGTCTGTTAGGGAAATAAAGCTTTGGGAGTAATAAAATCAAGCAAACCTTTAGGAATGGTATCACAGCTTATGGATAAAAGAACATAAGCAATATTTTGGGTTGCTGGCTTCAACACCCAGATGGCAAAGGCTTCAGCACTATTCTACGCCAAGTCTATTATCTGGTTTCTCTCTCTTCTATAAGTACTCAAAATCATTTTTAAAATTTCCTTTTTGATTTCTGCTAAGTTGGCGGAAATTGTTCTGAATGAAAAGAGGCCCTTTAAAAAAAACAACCCACAACGCTCTTACTTGCAGGAAATTATTGCCAATGAATAAATTCCTTTCACAATGCATTATTCTATCGCCACAGCTCATTGCAGGAGCCTTTTTCAATGAAGTTATGATCTTCAAAGATATGACAGGCTAGAAATAAACCAGACAGTTTAACCGGCGTCTGGGAGAGGATTTATTTACAGGGCTTTGAATCAAGGGGCAGCAATTTAGCCAACTGTTGCTGGTCACTGAGAGCAAAGCTCAGTCAAGAGATGTGCATTATTTCCAGGTGTGCCTGCGACTGCGTGTTTATCTGTAATTTCAGAAGTAGTGTTCAAAACAGCAAAGAGAAGCTGGTATGCAAAATACAGCCAGAATCCATAGATGTAGAAAAGACAATGGGTTGCATTTAGGAATGTGGGAGAAATACGATAACATTCGCACTGAAAGGTGGACGTACATAATTCTCACTTTCCCACAATCATTTGAAATTCACGCAGCTCTGAATTTTGCAATGCAATTTTCCAGCCAAGGAATGTGTACAAAGTGTGCATATAAACACATGTGCCAGTGAAAATAATATACAAAAATGTGTTCTATTGGGGGAAATTGCATATAAAAATGTGTATAGTAAGTGAAATTTGCACTGAAATGCTGACGAAATTTTGGGACGAGTCTTTAAAAGGTGATGTGGAAATGTGGAGAACTGGAAAAATGAGAAACTGAGAGAGCTGAAATGCTCAGATTTCATCCCTAGGGTATCCAGTGTAATACTATGTGACTGCTCCTCAGTGCATTCTACTTGCACAATGGAATTCGGGGGAGAGGAAAGAGGCGTGGTCCCATTGACCAAGTGGAACCTTGCACTGATGGGCCACAGTAGTTGAATAAAATCACTTCTTAACATGGAGCCTGGAGATCCAGTGGAATTGTTGGCAGGTGCGGAGGAAGGGGGGTGTGGTGAGTGCGGGCCGCTCGAAGTGTCACCACTGAGGGGGGTGACAAAATGTCGGGTGGCACTCACCGTGGGGCCTGCAGCACACCCAAGCCACACGTCTCTCCTGGGTCCGCCTGCTGCCTCCCCGCTAGATGTAGGGTGGATGAGTGGGAAGAGGCAGGCAGACTCTGGAGGCCCCGCGGTGCACCCTGCCCCAATGCTCGCTCGCCCCACCCCTGGGGTGGCACCCTAGGCCATAGCTGTCAACGTTTCCCTTTTTTAAAGGGAAATTCCCTTATTCCGAATAGGATTCCTCGCAAGAAAAGGGAAAAGGTGACAGCTATCCCCTAGGCACCTGAGCGGCTTCCTCCGCCACTGATTGTTGGTCTGGAGGGGGCTTGGGGTTAAAAATCCTGCTCAATTAGGAAGTCCATTAGACAACTTCAGGCCAGTCTTGGGCCTTCCTCACAGGATTGTTGTGAGGATATGATACCATAAGAATCGTGCATCTTAATCCTGGCAAACTGCCCTTCGTGTAATTCAGAACTCAGTAGCTGCCAACACCCCTGGAAAACAGAAAACAAAAGGTTCTTGGGTGTTTTTTTTTAAAAAAAAAGATTTCAAAATTGACTCAGTGTTGGCCATTTAACTGCTCCCTGAAATTCCGTACGTTTTTGTTAAAGTCCTGGATACTGATAAGAAGTCCCCCAAAATGCCCCCAAATGTGGTGGTTGTTTTTCATCTCCAGGGAATGGTTGCAAAGTCCAAGCAACTTTCAGAGCCTGGAGAGGAAGCATGTATCAGTTAAATGCAGCATTTGCATTTAAATACTGAGATGCCTGGAAGGAAAGTTTTTAGGCTTGTTTTCTTAACAAGGTCAAAAAAAATAGAGGCCAGGGGGAGAGCTTTGAGAGAGTAAATACTGTGTTTGTATAAACACAGTAGCTGAATTTGGGCTGGGAAGTTTTCCTGTGCTTGGTTAAACAAGATGAGAGATTGTGCTGTTTCCTCTAAACTCTAGAGATTGCCCACA
This sequence comes from Podarcis pityusensis, assembly GCF_964106645.2. Lineage (NCBI taxonomy): Eukaryota > Metazoa > Chordata > Lepidosauria > Squamata > Lacertidae > Podarcis > Podarcis pityusensis. The sequence goes on along the minus strand of NC_138027.1, from coordinate 96,649,579 downwards.
GTTCCCTGGAGCCTTAAAAAATCACAATTCGAGGGAGCTTCCTCAGCTCCATTTGGGATGTCCAATGGGGCCAAGTCTTAAAAACAACGATGAATTAAAACCACATTTTGTGCCAAATCTCATCTTATATTTTGAGGTATAGAAGAATTAAGCAGTGCAATAATGTCTGCATCAGAATACACATGAGCATGAAGAGCCGAGCAGTTTCTTACTCTGAACAAGGTTTTTAGAGGAAGTCTATGTCAAAAATGATAATCTTTTGGGGATCTGAGTTGCGCATATCCACTCTTCACAGGTGTACATCAATTTGTGACCACACACAAACACTGATAATGGCCTCAAACTAGGACCATCCACTCAGAACACCCCATGGCCCTGCAATTTGCTGGATGTAGAGTAAATGTTCATGTTTACACATAAACAGAATTAGCCCTCCCATGAGGCAGGGTGAAGAGGCTGCCTCGGACAGCCGAAGAGCAAGAAGCGGTACCCTGCCCTGCCCCACCTCTTCCACCAGAGGCAGAACACCCACTCTCCTTGGGAGTGTTCCAGCACATGGCATTATCGTCCATCCTCCCTGCTCCTGGGGTGGAGAAGATGAACCCCAAGGCCTAGCAGAATGCTGCCCCTCTCTCTGAGTTCGGTGAGAGGGAAGCATAGATTTTTGCTTTGTGTGTACATGCCCCCATGGAACTTCCCAAGTAGGAGCAGGGCATGTTGTGTTTCCCAGTTCTTATGCTGCGTTTGAGGAGGCACAGCTGCCCTCAGGTAGGTTTTCCATGCCAGTTTAAATGGTGAATATGGATTATTTGAATCTGAGGCCCCACTCGGTGCTCGTATGAGGAAACGGATGAACCTGAAGGTTTGCTCTGGGATGGTTCAGCAACTCGCAATACATTGCTAATGGAAGCAACAAGCACACCGTGTGAAGATGCAGCAGCTGTAATTTTTGGGTGGTCTTATGGCATGTGAAAATAACTTGAACCGGGCCTTCCCGACAGAGAACGAGGTGGCCAGGCAGTTTCAACCAACAGGCTATAACAAAGTTGGTGTTGAATGTCTTGGTTCGTTGTGGGTTTCAACATTCTGCATTTTCCCAATAACAACTAGGGGCAGCCAAGGAAGTGGAGCAGCAGTGAGGAAACACAACATGTCATGGCATGAGGAAGCAAGCAATTTCTTATAGACAACAGAGATGGCTAAGGGGTAGAATGTGGCAGGGTGTTTTTTGGTAGCAACCACAGGTTTAGCATAATGCTCTAGTTTGGCCTGCAAGTAGTAAAGTTCATTATTAATAATATTTCCGCTCCTTTCCCCCTCCATCATGTCATGAGTCTTTGAAGTCTCTGCTGTTCCTCACTACCAGGATGGAGTGCGTGGGGAGAGAACAGCCCTTAGGTGGCCCAGTGCCAGGGCAATCATGAACAAAACAGGAAAACCACAAATATGTCTGCAAAGGTTTTTACTGGTTTCTAGAATCAGGAAACTTGGTGTCTGCTTTAACAATGCTGTTTGTGCAGGACTAATAAATGGGTGCTTCTATGTGGCTAATGGTGAATGTGTTTGGAGATATTTCAGGAGCTTTTGAGCTAAACTCAGGTCTCCAATTTAGAAGGACAGCTGAGAGACTGTATACCCCTCCCCCAAGTTGCCTGACTGAGAGAAATGTATATTAATGGGTTCAAGTTGTGTAGTCAATAATTGATATTTTCGCTGCCCTGGCATGCAATATGCAAAAATCCTTCATCAACTAATGATCCCATGGAGTTGAGTGTGACTTCTCAGAAAAAAAGCCCTCGTGAACCTTCTAAAAAACACATGTCATAGGGAGTTTTTGTTTAGTGAAGCTGGTGAACATTACCCATAATAGAAAGCTTTAAATCAAAATCAGTCAAGTCTATCATTCTGTTCCCAATAATGACAGCCAGTCAGCGAGGGCAAAGTGAGGTCTAGTCTTGCTGAGTTTCTCAACCCCCTGAAATCTCCAAAGCCATGAGGTCCAGCCTTTCCCCTGCCCCCCGCAATAACACCAGCACATTTTCAGTGACTGAGAGGCTTCCGTCCATCTTCTCTGCTTAGCCAGTCATAAAAACCGCTAGCAATAGATCCCACGCACACCGAGCAACTGTCTCACATAAGAAGGGCAGAAATATTCTTGTCCTTTTCATCTGCTTTGCTCTCCCTTTCTCTCTCTGAAGCCTTGCCTCCAGGCACAAAGCTTAAGCTGGGAGGATGGGCGGATCTGTCAATGCTCACCTTAAACCTTCATGTGGCTCTTTGCTCTTTTACATTTGCACACAATATTCTCTTCCTTAGCAGTGCTTCAGATTGGATTAACAGTCAGTCTTCCAAGGGGAGTCTGGGAACTGTAGCACTGTGAGGGGAATGGGGTCTCCTAGCAACAATCAGTGACCGTTGCAAACTATAGCTCCCGGGATTATTTGGGGGGGGGGGGAACCATGCTATGACGCTGCTTTAAATGTATAATGCATACATATGTAGCTGTCCTTGCCACTTCTAGTTTGGTCCTTAATCTCATCATATGGAGCTGTCAATGGCTGGGTCTTGATAAAGTGATGCATTGATTGCCTCCGGCTTCATGTTTTGACTTAGAGCTGGCATGCTATAAATACTGCAGAGGTCATCACTGCAGCTAATTAAAACCAGGAGACATTCATTCTTTGCATAGTGATGATGAGGCACTTAAGGAATCCTCACCCCGAGAAACTACTTCCTTTCTGAAATGGCCCAGCCAAAGGAGACACACGTGAAAACTATGCATCCGCTAGGATTGAGAGCTTTGGTTGTCCTTTAGAAATTCTATTTCAGGTCTCCAACAGAGTGCAACAAGTCGTAACAAGCCTGGATGGAGGTTACATTTGTTTGGTCTTGCAGCCTTGGGCTTACTTTAATAAAAATGGATGCCTCTGCAGAACCAATAAATCTTGAGTAGTCTTGCTAGGGAAAAAAACACACAGAGTGGCTTATAAAACAAGCACCAAGCTAAGAAATGGCACACAATGGTTAGCAAGTAAAAAAGAACGTATGTGTTATATGTAAAACATTTTTTTTTACAGGAGGCATCAAGGCTGATAAATTTAAGGTCTAGATTCTGGGTGTCTTCATACTGCTATGACCACTGACTGGCAGAATAAAAGCTAGCAGGTAAGGTTAGCTAAGCCCATGGAATGGATTCCTTGAGGTGTCAGTAGGAGACTAATTGGCTTGCAGAGAGCCCAGAAGCAAGAGTACCATCCATTCTCTGTCTCCCTCTTAGACACACACAAACAGAGAGCAAGAGAGGGAGACGGGGAGAGCAATTACATCTGAGTGGAACTGGAGTCTACAGTCAAGTACTCTTATAATGTATGCCAGAGGGGGAAAGTGGAGCAGAAGTATGAAAAGAAAATCTACAGAACAGAAAAGGGGGAAAGAAGCACCAATTCATTATCGAGCAAGTGCAAGCCGAATTCACTTGCCACCACAATGCCTGGGTTTGAATGGAAAGATATCAGAGGTGTCAGCTTTTGTGCAGGAAGAACACGGCTCACCAGAACTGGTTCAAGTATTGCATGCAACTGTAGAGATGCACATTTTAAAGTTCACATGAGCAGGGATGGGAAATTGATGGACCACCCCTCCCTTCACTTTTGTCCATTGGCCATTCTGGCTGGGACTGTCAGGAGATGGAGACTAACAGCTTCCGGGGGGGGGGGCACAGGGTCTTCATCCCTATTCTAAAGGCTAGAGATGGACAGGTTTGGAAAGATGGTAAAGGTAAAGGGACCCCTGACCATTAGGTCCAGTCATGCCTGATTCTGGGGTTGTGGCGCTCATCTCACTTTATTGGCCGAGGGAGCCGGCATACAGCGTCCGGGTCATGTGGCCAGCATGACTAAGCCGCTTCTGGTGAACCAGAGCAGCGCACGGAAACACTTTACCTTCCCACCGGAGTGGTACCTATTTATCTACTTGCACTTTGCCGTGCTTTTGAACTGCTAGGTTGGCAGGAGCAGGGACCGAGCAACGGGAGCTCACCCCGTCGTGGGGATTCGAACTGCCGACCTTCTGATTGGTAAGCCCTAGGCTCTGTGGTTTAACCCACAGCGCCACCCACGTCCTGATCTTGGAAAGATGGGAGCCTATTCTAAAACCCAGTAGGGCAGTATTTGTGGGGGACAGCTCAGGCTTTTTCTGGATGGTCCACTCAAAAATAAAACAGTCCTTCTCCCATTCCAAATGCCTCCTCCCCCGCCAGTGCTCCAATATCACTCACCAGCCTCCGATGAATCTGGCTGGATTTCGCCAAAATTGAAGATTGCTTTTGATTTTTGCACAGCTGAGTTGTGTGGTCGTCACCCCATGGATTCCACGCTATTAAGGATTTTCACCAAATTCCACTTGGTGCTCAACATTATCAGATAAGGGCAGAAGACCATTTCTGATGCTCCAAACGTGGAGGGTACTCCATCTTTAAATATCACATATATTTGGAAATACAGAACAGGGCAAGGGATTGAGTGAAGAAGAGCCGTGGGCTGGTGGTAGAGCCTACAAGCTGACTCCATGGCTACAACATCAGTCTCATTTCCATTTGGGGTTGTGTTTCTTTTTCCTTTCCCTGCTCCCTTTAACATCTTGCAGTTGTAGGCAACGTGGTAGGGCTGCACCTCCTTCCAGCTGAGTCACTGCTACATACCAGTGGAGGTGTAAAGATAAAGAAGGTACTTTCTACCACATGTGGTGGACATGTAAAATAGTAAAAGACTTCTGGGTAATGATATATAATGAATTGAAAAAATGTTTAAGATAACTTTTATCCAAAAAAACCCCCAGAAGCCTTTTTACTAGGGTTAACAGGAGATGAAATGCCAAAAGAATTAAAAAGACTATTTATGTACATGACAACAGCCGCAAGAATGCTACTTGCCCAGAAGTGGAAGGAAGAAAACGTCCCAACCAAAGAAGAGTGGATAACCAAGATGATGGACTATGCTGAAATGGCAAAGATGACCATGAAGATCAGACACCAAGATGACAAGAAATTCAATCAAGAATTTCAATCAAATACCCCAGCCAGATGGGCGGGGTATAAATAATAAATTGTTGTTGTTGTTGTTGTTAAAGTTTATAGAATATCTTAAAAACCACTGTGTATACTTAAAAACGTTAGTAGGATTATTGTAATACGTATAATGTAATATTAGTTAAAGGAAAGGAAAGAGTGACAAAATGAACTAGAAAAATGCAATTAGATGCCAAGAAATAGGGGGAAATTTGGAAACCAGGGGTGGGGTGGGAGGAAGTCCAAGAGATCTAAGTAATCCCAGGAGTGAAAAATTTGAAAATGTTGTGACTGTATAAAAATTGTGTTTAAAAATGAAAAAGAAAATATTAAAGGGGGGGGGGAGAGAAAATGGTGATGGGTTAGGCAGCATGGTCAGTGTGGAGCCAATCCTGCACTCTTGCTGGCTTTTTTGCACTGTGGTGACCCCACCACTGCCTTGCTCCTCTCCCTCTCCATCCCAGCATGCAGCAGGAATTCAGCCAAAGGGAGAGCAGGTGAGTGGTGGCACACCATCTGCTGCTGACAACTTGCTGACAACGTGATGAAGAGTTCTGGGGAGCCTGAAGGCTTGCTGCATTTTGGGGACATCCTTCTTGATGCTAATAAAGATAATGTCCGACTATAATGATTCATGCAGTCACTTTGTATTTAGCTGTAACAAGCATTTGATTGATTTACAATTAAGTTCTCCTTCTTGTTGCTGTTAAGGGAGTTACTGTATTTTTCGCTCTATAATACGCACCAGACCACAAGACGCACCTAGTTTTTGGAGGAGGAAAACAAGAAAAAAAATATTCTGAATCTCAGAAGCCAGAACAGCAAGAGGGATCGCTGCGCAGTGAAAGCAGCAATCCCTTTTGCTGTTTTGGCTTCTGTGATAGCTGTGCAGCCTGCATTCGCTCCATAAGACGCACACACATTTCCCCTTACTTTTTAGGAGGGAAAAAGTGAGTCTTATAGAGCAAAAAATACAGTATATATGTTTGCAGTTTTCTGTTTTCATGGTTTTTCAGGATTTTTATTGTATGTGTTGTAAGTTCAGTACTGGGGGAAATGGGGGGAATGGGTGAAAACTTATGGGAAGAGAAGGCAGGTGCAGGGACAGCAAACCCACAAGCACACATGGTGCTGCACTGCCATATTGGCAGAAAAGTTGGGATTCTCTTGCATTCTGCATTTTGGTCCCTTTTCCTGGTTGCAAAGCACCTCATCACAACTCTCTCCTGGCCAAACCATCTAGACACAACCTTATGTGACCTCATCATCTTTGCTATCTGTTATGTAGACATTTGGCATTAAACTGCATAGCTAGGGATTTCTAAGGCTCTGGGGAGGGTGGGAAAAAACCACACAAAGGAAAGGTGATCAATAAAAATCTAGAGTAGCTATGGAAAGATCTTATTAGCGTGTTCTGTTGGGAAATCACAGTCCTACTTGAGCTATTCCTAGAAGACCAAAGGGCAGCTCACAGAGATATTCTATGGCTATCATTTGCCCCATATTCCAGTGACGTTTGTCTCGTATTCAACAGAAACTGACAAATGAGGTATAGCTGCTGAGTTCCTATACATTTTTTGCCTTGTCAGAAAGAGTTGCTGCATAAACTGCTTCAGCTGAAGAGGTCAGGTCACTGGTTAACCATAGAAGGAGGGCAAGTATGAACAACCACTAACACCTGGAAACAATAAAACATGCAAGCTATTCTAGAAATCCATTCAGTGGTGAGGTAAGAGTTCCCAGTCCCTAGGATACGACCACTGGGACATAGTCTTCTGACTTGCTAGAAGACCTCAGAGGATATTAGAGGACATAAATGCTGTACATATTTTGTTCCTAGAAGAGCTGAACAATGTGCTCAGTGGCACACGCAGAGCTGCAGAGCTGGTCACCAAAATACTGCAGAGAGCAAGAGGCGAGCTCAATGATTCCCACTGGGACTGGTGGGGTGGAAAGCAGGAAGACCAACAGTAGGTGGAGGCAGAACCAATGACAGGCAGTCAGCTTATTCAAGTTATGTCCCCATCCTTCTCCCTGCTGAGTTCTACAGAAGAAGAAGAAGAGTTTGGATTTGATATCCCGCTTTATCACTACCCGAAGGAGTCTCAAAACGGCTACATTCTCCTTTCCCTTCCTCCCCCACAACAAACACTCTGTGAGGTGAGTGGGGCTGAGAGACTTCAGAGAAGCGTGACTAGCCCAAGGTCACCCAGCAGCTGCATGTGGAGGAGCGGGGAAGCGAACCCGGTTCACCAGATTACGAGACTACTGCTCTTAACCACTACACCACACTGGCTCTCTGAGACACTGAGACTTGATGTCAGGAGCGAGCCAGCAGTAAATCACACCAAGCAAGTTGGAGTTAACTATTTCTTAGCAAAAAAATTTTTAAAAAAACAATCAACACAGGAGTGTCAGGCCTAATGGGCACAGCAACTTTTCTCTGATAGGTGTTGCCCCCATGAAGCAGTTGCTGAGACTGAAGGTCCTCACCTCCCCACTGCTGCCTAAACCCCCTCCTCTCCAGGGTTTCCCCCAAGCATTCAGAGACTGTGACCATGCATCACCAACCTCTCCTCTGCCCTTTTTCTGCCTCTTCTGGCTCTGGGAGATCAGGGGGAGCTTATATCATCAGGAGGGGGAGTCACTCATGGCTCTTTACCAGCCTGACTCATCTCGACCTCTTGGGTTTCCACCCTCCACCCACCTGCTTCAGCCTCTGATTCTGGACTTCTCTCTGCCAGCTCACTAAGCCCTGTTATCTCTTGGCTTCTGACACCTCCTCTTCTTCCTCTGACTACTCATTGTTGTCCCACCACCATTCCCTGGGATCTGAGCCTTCTTCCCTGTGTGGTTCCCCAGCTGGTTCCTCCCACCATTCTTCTGCATCCAACCAATCCATGACACTTGAGGGGGAGGAAACTGGCAGCCAGTGTCACCCACTGGACTGGGTGCAGGAAGGGCTGGGTGCAGGTGAGGGCAGACTGAAGATGCTGGGGCAGAGACTCATTCACACTAACCTTCACTGGGAGAGTGCTAGCAAAGAAGGGAGGTGAATGGATAGTCTCTCTCTCTCTCTCTCTCTCTCTCTCTCCGCCCTCCAGCTGCTTTTCTCTGCAACACAACACAGGAACGGGCTGTGGGAGGTGACAGAAGAAAAATGCCATCAGGAAAAGGGTCTTGCTTTCCCCCCACTACCACTTCCCCCCTGAAAGTTATGCTCTTCCCTCAAACACTTTGCAGCTGTTCAGTGGCAGCCAGCAATCCCCATTCAATGGCCCTGCCAAAGCTCTCAGGTTTCTGCCAATTTGTGCTTCTACAAAAATGCATCCTCCGTCACTTTTTACCCAGTTCCCAGAATTGCTGTGTGCATTGTTGGAATGTGGGAAAGACATCAGCCATTAGAGATGATGCTCGAGGAATTCAGCCTTTGGAAATCCCAGTATGAAGTGGCCTATCAGCTCCTCTCAAACAAATGTGTCGATCGAAGCTTACGAGACCTACCGGCTCTCTTGCTTCATACATCTGCCAATCCAATCGTCAACTCAGAAAAGTAAATCAATCAAAATACATCTACCAGTGCATACAGTGGTACCTCGCAAGACGAATGCCTCGCAAGACAAAAAACTCGCTAGACAAAAGGGTTTTTTGTTTTTTGAGCTGCTTCGCAAGACGATTTTCCCTATGGGCTTGCTTCGCAAGACGGAAACGTCTTGCAAGTTTGTTTCCTTTTTCTTAACACCGTTAATACAGTTGCGACTTGACTTCGAGGAGCAACTCATAGAAGTGTGGTAGCCTTTTTTGAGGTTTTTTAAGACTTTGGTGATTTTTGAAGCTTTTCCAAAACTTTCCCGACAGCGTGCTTCGCAAGACGAAAAAAATCGCAAGACGACAAAACTCGCGGAACGAATTAATTTCGTCTTGCGAGGCACCACTGTATTTGGATAGAAGATATACTTTGAAGCACATATTTACAATGCTTGTTTTTGCGTGGGTGTTTAAGAAAGTTAAAGTTTACGAAAGGGACACGGGTGGCGCTGTGGTCAAAACCACAGAGCCTAGGGCCTGCCGATCGGAAAGTCGGCGGTTTGAATCCCCGTGATGGGGTGAGCTCCCGTTGTTCGGTCCCAGCTCCTGCCCACCTAGCACTTTGAAAGCACGTCAAAGTGCAGGTAGATAAATAGGTACCACTCCAGTGGGAAGGTAAACGGCTTTTCTGTGCACTGCTCTGGTTCTCCAGAAGTGGCTTAGTCATGCTGACCACATGACCCGGAAGCTGTCTGCAGACAAACACCGGCTCCCTCAACCTATAGAGTGAGATGAGCGCACAACCCCAGAGTCGTCCGTGACTGGACCTAATGGTCAGGAGTACCTAGTGGTCAGGGTTGGTTTTCTTTTTTGGACGGTGGAGGGGGTGTGTGGTGTGTCCCATCTGTGTAGTTGTGATGGGAATGCTCTGCCAGGGTGGGATGGGGACAGAAAAATTGGAGTCACAGTATAGACACAGGCTTACTACTTCAGTCCAAACTACACATTATATTAGGAGAGCCAGGAGTCCAGATGTTTTCTCCCTCTGAGCAATTTGGTTAGAAAAGCACTACAAGCAGGTATTTTACCCTTATCCTCTTCATTGTCTTAAAAAATCATCATAATCTATATATCCCTCTTCAAGCTAGTTGCATTAGAGAAGAAAACTGTACACAAACTATACAAGAGCTCCCATTGTAATCCCTAAGCAGCTAATAGGAGTGTGTGTGTGTGTGTGAAAGAAAGAAAAAGCTGATTTATTTTGGGACTGTGGCACAGGTGGGGGAAGCACCGACACCCGCAGCCACCAAGTCATTTCCCCTGATCAACTCCTTCCCACGACAGCATTTCATAAAACAAGAAAACAAAAGCCCACACTTGGAGATTTAATCAAATCTCCCAGTGTAGCATGTAGGTCGGCCATGAGAAGGAGGTCAAAGTGCACCAAGTGCATTAAGTTGCGCAAAGAAAAACACATTAAGCCATGCTACTTAGTCTTAATGTTTTCCCCCTCTCTTCCACCCTCCCCAAAAGCGATGGAAGCTTATTTGGAAATGAAGTGTAATTGTGTTCAGTTTTCACTGAACGGATTCCCTTCCAAATGTTGGCCATTTAAAGCTTTGAAACATGTGTCTCATCAGCCTGCGGCACATCTCAATGCCATAGATTCACTGATGGGCAAAGGGGTGCAAGTATAAATTCAATCCCTGCAATCCAGGGTTCAGGGACCTGTGGTCCAATTCCCAACTCCCACCAGCCCCAGCCAGCATGCCTAAAGGTGATGGAAGTTGGAATCATCCAACAGCACCTGGAGGATCACAGATTTCCCACCTCTGCTATGAACTGTGGACCAGAGAAGCCCAGCTCAGAATGCTATGACTTGTCTTTGATGTGCTAAAGTCAGAGAAGCACCATTAAGGCTTTTTAAAAAGGGGGGGGGGGAAGAATTGTGTCTGGACTCAAGAACCTGGTCAGCAGCTGCAGACATAAGAACATCTAACCGTAAATTATGGTCTCTGCTCTCAACATTATACTTGGTAGCATCCAAAGGACTTCACCATTTTCTTGATAGATGCACCATTTATTTAATTAACCGCTGCCTTTGACTGCGTAAACAGGAAGCTAAATAAAGAACCACGCAAGTAGTTTTTCATTCAACAGCTCCCCATCAAATGCTTCACAGCAAACCACACTTGAAAACGAGAGGAGTTCCAAAACCTGCATGTGATACAGTATTTTGACTGTTCTTTGAAGTGAAAAAAAAAATCTTCCAGGACATGCACAAGCTATGGGCACAAGTGGCTCACAAAGACTTGCATTTATTAAAGTGAAAGCTTCTATGCTCCCTAACCAAGTGAAACCTCCCAGACATGGAAGATTAGGCATGGAAGAATATGAGATCTTTAAGGATTTCAAAGCATTTCTGAACACTCAACGGTTACAAGCCTGAACGTTATCTAGCTTATTATTTATCACTAATGTGACTGCTTGGCTACCTTGATTTCATAAAACAAGAGAATTATCTCTTTACATTCATGTCACAACATGCCGTGCCTGAAGCACATTCGATCATCCCTTGTGTTGTGGCCATGAAATAAACAGTGCTGAAGTGTGTCAAAGTGAAGTAGTTTGACTATTGTGTAGAAGGAGAATCTCTTCTGATGGCGCCCTGAGAAACCACCACAATTAAAAGAGAGTCGAGACCCACTCAAAGTTGTCTTTTCTGATTAAAATTGGACTTGCTCGATCCCATCAAATTGGCTTTCTTCATTTCATTATCTGTATAAAATCAGTAATCTGGTTTCTAATTAATGGATTGATAAATCGAACTGAAATAAGTTTGCTGAGTTCCAGAACTTCATGTGCTCCAACTGTCTGCGTTGTTTGCTTGTTTCAACATCAGGAATAGACAGTATCTATTTTCTGGAATCTATGTCTGGTTGTCCCCATTTGGCCTTTTGGTGAGATATTGTGGAATGGTGTTTCAAAACATCCTTATAGTGTGCACGAAAGCACATGACATTCCCCCCCGGCCACCATGATTTTGGCCCTCTGTCTTAGAAATAATAATAATAATAATAATAATAATAATAATAATTATTATTATTATTATTATTATTATTTTCAAATATCTCCCAGGTGAGGATAGGAACAGATGGATCAGCCTGCTTCCAGTCCACATCAGTTTCACATGTGTCCATTCATAAACCTCTTCTAACCCGTTTCTGCATCAATCTGTGGATTTTAAAAGCCGCATGAAAATTTGTACCAAATTTTGGTGTACGTATCTCTGAAGGTATTTGCAGATGCACAGTGTTATGTTCTGGTTTTGTTTTTTCTAAGGAGATGGCTAATGCAAAATTCAGAGAAGTATGAAATCCGGAGGATCATTTCATTTTCACCTGCACATTATGACAACAGGTACAGATCTGGTCAGCTGGCATTAGAATTCACATACATTGATTTCCTCAGTTATCCCTAGGTGGGGTGTGGGAAAGTAGGGGTGATGCATATTTTTGACTAGTTCATGTGAAAGTAAATATGTGCACACAATGTCAATGCTAGGCTTCCTTTACATCATTCTACGCACACACACACCTATGCGAGTAGTTGCTCCATGTTTTTCAACTGCAGCTAAGTGGAACATTTGGGGCCAGTTTACACACACATCCGATTTGAGAAGGCATGCTGTTGCAGAGTTCCTTAAAACAGTGGGAAGAGTCTCGCAGGAAAGCACCCATGGTGTGACATTACGGACCCCCTTGCACACAATTTTCATCTTTAAAGCGTTGGAGGTATGCAATATTTTAGGTGCTTTCCTTGAGATCGTGAAGCAACTGCAAGATCAGTTACTGTTCAGCAAACACAAGTCCCTCTTTAGCATTTTTGCTTCCCCAAATTTTGGCAATTTGCCCAAGCCAAAACAGCCTTCAGAAAATAAAAATTACACCTTTAACTTGTAGCACCCCGGATTAAAAAAATGTTCCTACAGGTAAAAAAGAGAGAGAGAGAGAGAGAGAGAGAGAGAGAGAGAGAGAACAAGAACAAGAAAAAAGGCAGCGGTCTCAACCTGTTAATCAATGAAAACATTGATATAGTTATTAATTAAAACAAATCTGCTTTGTTACCAAGAAGCTCAATTCAGCTGGAACTCTGCACGTGCCCTGAGACTATGCATTTATTTTAGCTACACTCTGATCAAAGAACATGGTGCTAGTGTAAATGGTCAGAAGATGTCCAAGCTAAGTATCACTTACCTAGAGGAAACTCAAGTGAAGTATTCAGAGAAAGTTCTAGTGATTTGTGCCAAATAGCGGCTGCTGCTCAGGGGAATTTCCCCACCAGAACTGATGTGCATAATGGCACATGTAAGCGCCATCCTAATTAGCCCCTGGAAACTCTGTTGTATCCAGTGCAAGGAGACACCCTTATCCAGCATCAATTAATGCTTGGACAGCAGCAATGAGGCATCCTCCAGCATCTTCCACTAATCATTGGATCAAGTCTAAATTGGCATCTCCTGGGAAAGATCCCCACCTTTCCCTTCAAGGGACACCTCAGGCCAAAGACAGCTTGAGACTCCACAGCCACTTTCCAACGAAAATCATATTGCGATGTTTAATGATAGCTCACTACCTGTTCTCTTTGTCGTGCTGCATATTCCTGGATTGGACTAGATCAGGCATGTCCAACTGGTCGATTGCGGGTCCTCCCTTGTGGATCCTGTGATCCAGATAGAAAAGGGGGAAGAAGAAGAAGAAGAAGAAGAAGAAGAAGAAGAAGAAGAAGAAGAAGAAGAAGAAGAAGAAGAAGAAGAACAACAACAACAACAACAACAACAACTTTGGTCACAGTCTCTTGGGAGTTGGACATGCCTGGGCTACATGATCCTGTGGGTCCCTGCCAGCTCTTTATGAGTCTTTCTGTCCCCGCCCTGTCCTTTTTTGAGATTGTCCTTTTCTCTGAGATCTGACACCCTCCCAGAAGCCTGTCCCTTTAATGATGGGAATCTCTCAGTCCCCACAATGGTCCCCAAGGGCTGTGCATGTTTGTGGTTTGTGTATGCTTTGGCCAGAGCCACTTTCGTCCCAATCACTCTCCTGGCTGATATGCAGGCCCTGATCGAGGGAACATAGCACTCAGGCTTCAAAAAAACAAAACAAAACAAAAAAGCTCTTGCAAATATTCATACTAATATATAAAGGTAAAGGACCCCTGGACGGTTAAGTCCAGTCAAAGGCAACTATGGGGTTACGGTGCTCATCTTGCTTTCAGGCTGAGGGAGCCAGCGTTTTCCACAGACAGCTTTCTGGGTCGTGGCCAGCATGACTAAACTGCTTCAACAGAACACTGTGATGGAAACCAGAGTGCATGGAAACGCCATTTACCTTCCCGCTACAGCAATATCTATTTATCTACTTGTACTGGCGTGCTTTCAAATTGCTAGGTAGGCAGGAGCTGGGACAGAGCAATGGGAGCTCACCACATTTCACAGATTCAAACCGCCCATCTTCCGATCGGCAAGCCCAAGAGGCTCAGTGGTTTAGACCACAACACCACCCATATCCCTATGTACTAATACAGTGGTACCTCAGGTTAAGAACTTAATTTGTTCCGGAGGTCCATTCTTAACCTGAAACTATTCTTAACCTGAGGTACCACTTTAGCTAATGGGTCCTCCTGCTGCTGCCACACCACCGCAATGCAATTTCTGTTATCATCCTGAAGCAAAGTTCTTAACCCGAGGTACTATTTCTGGGTTAGCGGAGTCTGTAACCTGAAGCGTATGTAACCTGAAGTGTATGTAACCTGAGGTACCACTGTATATACCCATTAGCTTTCAGAACTGCAACCTGATTTTTGTCAGGAGCAGCTGGTACCCATTGAGGCAGATGGCTGGAGAGCAGGGCACAACGCAAGACACACATCTGCAACCCAGACACACACTTGATTCAGACATTCACAGTACTTCTCTTAACCACTTTATATACGGACAACAAATCACATATGTCTGTTGGCACTGTCCATTTCCCCCCTTTGCCACCGTGTGCATTAAAAACACACATGGCACAATGGGCACCATCAGAGTCGTTCCCACACCCCTGAAAGCTGAAGTTCTTATTAGCCCTCGCTTTTCCTACATCTGTCATGCCCCCTCCCACTTTATCATGCTACACACAGCTGCTGAAGTGTGGAAAAGAAAGGGAGCCAGAGAGAACGTGCATGCGAGCAGGGAGGTGATTTGCTGCTGTTGCCTAGCCACGCTGCACCTAGGGACTGGCTGGCTTTGCCTCAGGCTCCCGTCAGATGGACACTTGCAGACAAGCAGGTAAGACTACTATGGAGGCAGAATGGTACAGGCAGGATAAATATCACTGCTAAATTCTACCAAGGGCAAACGGCTTTCGGTACCTATAGAAACTGCTACTTCCCTCTACCTTCCATCATCCATAGATAGACTGTGTCACAAACATAATGTGAAGTGATGAGCTAATGAATCTCTTATGAGTTAAGTACTAAATTTGCAACTGTAGTCATCCACACTAACGTTCCACTCTACCCTCCAATAATAAAAATGTACCGTATTTTTCGCTCTATAGGACGCACCTTTTCCCCTCCAAAAATTAAGGGGAAATGTGTGTGCGTCCTATGGAGCAAATGCAGGCTCCTTGGCTTCAGCGATAGCAACGCGAAGCCTCCGAAGCGCAGAGGCAGCGCTCCCTCCGCACTCCGGAGGCTTCGTGTCGCTTTTGCTGAAGCCTGGAGAGCAAGAGGCGTCGGTGTGCACCGACCCCTCTCACTCTCCAGGCTTCAGGGAGAGCCCCCTGAAGCCTTCCAAGCGCAGCGCGAGTTCCCGCTGCGTTCTGGAGGCTTCAGGTTCCTTTCGCTGAAGCCAGGAGAGTCTTGCTCTCCCGGCTTCAGCAAAAGGAACCCGAAGCCTGAGGAGCGCAGCGGGAACTTGCGCCGTGCTCGGAAGGCTTCAGGGATAGCCACGCAGCCCCTCCAGCAGGGAGAGACTGCACACGGCTATGGCTTCTTTAGCTCCACGCAGCCTCTCCCAGCTGGAGGGGTTGCACAGCTAAAGAGGAAGCCAAAACAGTGAGCGGGATCCATCCCGCTCGCTGTCTTGGCTTGTGCCATAGCCGTGCACAACCCCTCCGGCAGGGAGAGGTTGCGCGCAGCCTGTATGCTGCTCTTTGGGGCTGGGGGGGAAATAAGATTTTTTTCTTGATTTCCCCCTCTAAAAACTAGGTGCGCCCTATGGTCTGGTGCGCCCTATGGAGCGAAAAATACAGTAGCTCTCATTTTGACAAAAATTAATTTAGAAGTTAGTTCACTTAGACAGACTACATTTGCCTTTTAAAAAAAAATGGTGTTTTTCAGGTTTCAGACATTTCTCTCCCTCTGTTCCAAAATGTTAAAAATTATATTTGCTTTTGTAGCTAGGCTTCTCTAAACACAAATTTAAGTAGTGCAATGAAAGTTGGTTTGAAACTCAAGTGCAACAAACCTCTTTCCTCCAAGATTTTATTTTATTTATTTATTTGCAATAAAGGAAGTATGGGATAATATTTGCTTGACACAAATCATCTAACTTCCCAGCAAACAAATCATTGGATGAATAAATAGTTCATCTAGAAGTGGCAAAACAGTCAAACATTTGTGTAAAGAGATTTTGTTGTTGTTGCTATGAAAATTCAATATTAATAGTGTTATGTGACTGCAGTCTAAAACAAAATATTCTAGTGTGGTGTATTTAAATACCTGAAATCAAAAATCTAAACTCCAAATTCAAGTATACTTTAGGATTGTGACTTGATCTTTCTTGGAATTTTGGTTTGTATGCAATTTTTCCAAATATATGCAGTTTCGCAAAGCGACATGCATTTTATGCATGTTAATATTTTATTTTCATTACCATGTGCACTTTTATACGCAGTTTACTACAGTATACAGTATATGTAGTATTTTTGGACGTGCTGCTTGACTGGAGGATATTGAAGGATAGCTGTGTTTCAGTTCACATATTGTTTTGGAAAACCCTAATTAGGTAGGCTTGCCATTAAACGTGCAGTGGATTAAATTCCACCACCACCTACCCTTAATTAAGAGTCACATCTTCGGATGAAGGGTAGTGTACAAATCTAATACAGTGGTGCCCCGGAAGACGAATGCCTCGCAAGACGAAAAACTCGCTAGACGAAAGGGTTTTGCGTTTTTTGAGTCGTTCCGCAAGACGAATTTCCCTATGGGCTTGCTTCGCAAGACGAAACGTCTTGCGAGTTCTTGCGAGTTTGTTTCCTTTTTCTTAAAGCCGCTAAGCCGTTAATAGCCGCTAAGCCGCTAATAGCCGTGCTTCGCAAGACGAAAAAACCGCAAGACGAAGAGACTCGCGGAACAGATTAATTTCGTCTTGCGAGGCACCAGTGTAAATCATCATCATCTTGTAAGCCTCAGATATGAACAAGACCATGAGCTCTTTCTCCTGCTTTTAGACTGGTTTGGGTTGCACCACAGAATCTGTTAACATTCAATTATGGATTGTTATTGTTTTTTTTTTTTTTAGGGGGACGAGTAATTTTAAATCCTTCATATCCACATTAGGAGGAAATGTACCTTGCAAGAAACAGTTGAAATGCAACAGGAATCGAGCTTCCTAATCACTCTGAAAGACAGCACGTGTGGCTTGTAACAGATGGAGCGTTCCTGGGGCGAGAACTCATTCTGCCCAGCGCAGGCCTTCACCCCAGAGATTGTTCAACCCTTGGTCTCTTTGTCCAAGCACAGGGAATGAAGCCACATCTGGCAGGTGTTGACTTTCACCTAGCATTGCTCAGTACGGCAGCAAATAACCTTCCAGGCAATGCCAAAGTACAAATGCACACAGCTAAGGCTCCCAAGGAAGGCAAATGCTTCTCTGGCACGAGTTCAGTACTAAAGTGAGTTTGATGATTGCAAAAGCCCTGCTACACAAGAAAAGTGGCGGGATTTTAAAGGGGCGGTGCTCCAGAGTAATGCAAATTCAGTATAGTTCATTTACTTTATTCATTTATAAAAGTTACTAGACACCCAGTAGTTATCGCTGTGTCTGTGTGTACCGTATTTTTCGTCCTATAGGGCGCACCGGCCCATAGGACGCACCTCGTTTTTTGGGGGGGGGAAATGAATTTTAAAAATTTATTCCCCCCCCACCGCGGCTGCCGCCCTAAGCCTTGCGCACACCTGCCCGAAGCACGGGGCACCCTCCGGAGGGCTCCGCGTGCTTCGGGCGACAGGCTGCCGCCCCAAGCCTCGCGCGCGCTCGGCGGGACCTCCTGCCGGGCGCGCAAGGCTTGCGGACACTCGCCGGGGCTGCAGGCTGCTGCCCGCAAGCCTTGTGAGCCCGCGGGAACTCCCGCCGGGCTTGCAAGGCTTGCGGATAGCTTCCTGAAGCCTGGAGAGCGAGCGGGGTCGGTGCGCACCGATGCCTCTCGCTCTCCAGGCTTCAGCGAAAGCCTGCATTCGCCCCATAGGACGCACACACATTTCCCCTTCATTTTTGGAGGGGAAAAAGTGCGTCCTATGGGGCGAAAAATACGGTATATTCACGCAGGTACACACAGGTGTGTGCATAAGTAACAAAAACATGAATCCTAAAAAGAGCATTAAGCAATTACAAAAAAGGGCCCAAGCCAGCAAAACCATTAAAATACAAGAACGTAAAATCACTTTTTTTTAAAGCATTCAGAAGCAGAGAATTCAAAGGTAAGGTTTTGTTTTGTTTGGTAAACATGGTTAGGATTGCATTGTGGCTCTGCTACGCTTTTCCAATAAGAAAGAGCCAGCGTAAACCAATGTGGAATCTAGACATGTATAAAAAAACGCTGTGAAAATGCTTTAGAAATATATATTGAATTTGCCATAAGCTCACGATCGCCATCTGGTGTCACATTTGTATAATGCACTTAAAACACACTTAAAACGTTTTATTTGCAACTGTGTAGCTGAGTCCCTTGTGGCTTCTATCACCTGTTGCTGGCATGCAAGCCCTTCTATACAGCTGATGCAAATCCATATACTTCAGCTGTATTCAATAGGGCAGATCTTGGCAACTTTCAGAGCATGAAGTCTTCAAGGCTGACCTGTGTCTGACCTCTTTAAACGAGATGTATTTTCTCTACATGTGAACCTGGGTAACCAACTGAGATCCGTGTTTGAAATGGGACATTTTCCAAATCTATGAAACTTCTGTCTTTCCAACAGGGTAACAATATTATAATGCATTTTTGCTTACTTATGCTTATGGTTGTTGTTTGTGAAAAATACACTGTTGTTTGTGAAAAATACGGTGCAAGTCACTCAGAGGCCTTGTGTACAAGTTGTCTAATAAATGATCATCATCAGTTACAGTGATTACAGCCCTACACTTTAAAATATGCCATAAATGCTTGGTTGTGTGCCTGCTGCTTACCAAGAGGTAGAAGAGGATGGGGGGCTGCTTGTGAGGTCAGTGCGGTGTGAGAGTGCCAGATTGGCTCAACAGTGTGTTTGCACTGTGCTGACCTTGTTGTGGTTCGAGGACCCAATCCCCGCTTGGTGGAATGAAGACACACGGACACATAATATAAGGTTAATGGGCAAGTAAAGGCCACAACTTTATTGATTACAGCAAGTGAAAAGGTATTGGCTTAGGCATTGGATCACGTCAGCTGACTCCACCCACTCGGAGAGGGGTGAGTCTAAAAGGGGGGTTTATTCACCAGTAGGTGGAGCCTGTTGATGCTAATCCAACTATAAGCTCTCCCCTGAAGTCACCGAGGGTCGTGCCATGGCCCCCCGCCACACAGGCATCGGATAGGATCCACGACCGCCGGATTCCTTTAACGGAATACCCAAAAATTGAAGGCGTAGGCGATGGCCACACCTAGCCCTTCCACACACCACAAACACATTCCAATGCCTAACCGCCACCCGAGCCCAAAAAGGCTCGCCGCCAATACGACGGAAAGTGAGGCCGCGTGGCTGGCGCAGCAGCAAGTTAAGCTGCAGTCCACGCCCCTTCAGCGCCGCCTGGTTGGGCGCTTGCCCGTGGGCGTGGTGTGCCAGCCAGGTGAGTGGGAGGCAGGGGGCTAACGCCCCCTGCTTGAGGCGGTGATCGGATTCCGCCCACAACCCCTCCCCTCTTGCAGTAGGAGAGTCTTTGTCGTCTCCCCCTCCTGGTAAGCAGAGGTCAGGTAAGCAGGGCTGCCCAACCATGTCATCTACTAATGCCCACTACTGTTGTGATGAGTTCAAAAGGCCCACTACAGATACCAGGGCAGGCTGTCATTATATGGGAACCTTCAGCAAAGTCCATTATAGTGGGGTATCTCCTATGTTGGTGACGCTCCTCCTTTGTGGACGAATCCCAGTGCGTTTCATCTGACTGTGGTGAGAACAACAGGCAGATGCAGAACTACTAGGAGCTGCCATTTTAATTCCATACGGTGTCTGTGATATAGCTTTCCAGGGCATTGTGGATAATGAAAATGGCAGAGCTAGCTGTCTGTTCGCTATCCTGCTGGGGACCTACAGTGGCCAGAAGGTGTTATGTGCTGATGCTGGGTCCAATTGGGTTTGGACTTTAGACCTGTTAGGAGTACAGTCTAAGATTAATTGATGAGGAACATACACGTGCAATCCAGTATTTAATTCACCACCACCTCCATTAAGGAATTTGCTGCTATCTCTGCCAATTAGCTCATACTGCAGGAAATACTACTTTTGTCTGGCCGTGCCATAGTGGCTAAATTATTTTGCAAGCAATTTAGGGCTCTCCATATTCAATCTACTAAGAGGTTTGGATTTCTGAGAGTTTTTACCCCACATCTCCAATCGTCAAGTTCAAAAACTTGATTGCAGATCCCACCTTCCATATCAAACTGCTCAAGGCAGATAAGGAAATAAAAGGATTGGCCCAGAACCTGAGTAAAATGCTGCAGTTTGACCGCTCACTGGGACAGAATATCGCCATCATGTTACACTTGTGCTGAAAAACTTCTAGTAAGTGCCAATGGTCTTTGCATACGTTTTGATTGTGAAATTGCTTCAAGATGTTCCATGGGGAGTAATAAACAAACACTTGAAAAAATAAATTCAACATTGGGCAATCCTGCAGTTTAAAAGCAAGTATTTGTGCTTTCAGTCATGACATCTGCATAGGGCGTTATTCGTCTTTTTAAATATAGACTTTTACTAACATCCTGCCTGCACTGCTAATTGGGATTTTGTAAATCTAAAAGTGCTACTTTCAAAATTACTAGTGATAATTTGAGTGGGATTTGCTTGCAGGGATTCGTTTTGTAAACTGCTTTGATCAATAGAAATTAGATTGTGCGCTGCTCTCATACAAAGCAACAATGAAGCATTAAATATCTGAGCGAAATCAAATAACGCTGCCTATGCAAAGGGCAAGAAGGGTACTTCAGCACAAGTTCAGTTTAAAATGAAGTGGTGCTCCTGTCACTTCCGTGGCGAAGCCGCCAGCCACTTAATAAGCCTGGGAAACATTCTGATGCTTTAAAAAATGCTCTTCTGTGCTTGCAATTTGTTTAAACAAATGTGAACCGCACCATTTCCTCTCCTTGTGGCTGAGCATGCATTTGTGCAGCCTGGTGCAAATGCTCTCTGCCTCTCAGCTGCAATGTGCACTTTCTCTTGAAAGCAATGCAAGGCAGATAGCCAGCATTTGCACACAGGTGAGGATGCTACATATTCACATGGCATTTCTTTCTGTGGAATACGCACTTGGATGCCCATCCCACCGAAGGTGATGCAGCGAGAATAGTCCATCCAAACTGCTGCCCTGGGTCCTTTAAACTGCAGGGGGTCAAACTCCTGGTATCTGACTTGGAGGCAGGGCTGGGTTTAGGTTTGATGAGGCCCTAAACTACTGAAGGTAATGGGCCCCCATATATATGTCCAGCTGTCCTTTGTCAACAACAAATTGTCACAGTTTTTTGTGTTGAATATATGCTATATGGTAATTTATGGACCTAATAGGTATCTAAAGCCATTTGCACACAACAAAATACAGTGGTACCTCAGGTTACAGACGCTTCAGGTTACAGATGCTTCAAGTTACAGACTCCACTAACCCAGAAATAGTACCTCAGGTTAAGAACTTTGCTTCAGGATGAGAACAGAAATAGCGCGGCGGCAGCGGGAGACCCCATTAGCTAAAGTCGTGCTTCAGGTTAAGAACAGTTTCACGTTAAGAACGAACCTCCAGAACGAATTAAGTTCTTAACCCGAGGTACCACTATAGGTCAAAGTAATTGATATAGAAATGTGCAAACCAGTGATATTTTAGGGAGCAGGCTAGCAGGTGGGGCCCATTACTTACTTCACAGAAGCCTACACAACACAAAACACTGTTGCTGTATGTAGGTTTTATTTTATTTTTTATCTTCTATTTTGGAAATGTACATCCAGTTTTGTTTCCTTCACATTTTGGGGGGGGCCCCAAGAGAGTGGGGCCCTAAGCTATAGCTCGTTTAGATTATACGTCAATCCGGCACTGCTTGGAGGTGTTTGTACAAGGAGGAACTCAAGAGATACCCAAAAATTGGGAGAGAGGAGACGAAGGGTTGTGCTTAGAGATGGGGCAGCCAATTACGTTTTACCATCTGCTTGTTCTTTTGCTTCGCTGGGGGCTGGTGTTCTATGACTTTTACATAGAACATCTTTTCTTAAAACTCCATATTGTTGTCTTACTAAACCTTAGATCCCGTTTCATAAAACTTTTTCGGTCCCTTCTCATTTTAACACCCCCGTTGCCTGGAAGCCACAAACTACGCTACCTTAAGAGGACTCAGGGAGACCCAGGGAAGCGAAAGGCTGGACTAACTCTAAATAACTTCTTCAAAGGGGAAGGTGGGTGGGTTGAACCGAGGGATGTGAGCTGGGAACTCCCTTCCATCTGATGGTGGGGGACTCTGTGCATAGCTGTCAACCGTCCCTTATTTGGCGGGAAACTCCCTTATCCCAGCGCTGTGTCCCGCTGTTCTCCCTTATTGATGATGTCCCTTAAATTTCCCAGGTTTCATGCTCGCCCAGCTCGGGAGGGAAGCAGCGGCTCGGGGTCCTCCGCCGCGAGAGAGAGAGCGCGCATGAGCTGCCGCGTCTCTGTCTCTCCCTTTTCCCCCTCAGGGACACGTGGTGAGGAGACGGGTGGCGGCAGGCAGGCAGGCAGCCCCTCTCTTGGGAGACTTCCGCCGCGCTGCCAGGGGAAGCCGGAGGCGGCAGCGGCGGCTGAGGAGGCGGCCTGAGGGAGGAGGGGATGGGGAGGGACACAGAAGGGCGGCGCTTCAGCGGCCGTGGCGGCACCACAACCGCCTCATGCCAGGCTCGCGGGCGGCGTGGGCGAGAGTCTCTCTCCCTCCCTCCCTCCCTCCCTCCCTCTCTCTCGGGCGGGGAAGGGCCGATGGAACTCCTCGCGCCAGGATGACGGCAGCCTCGACGTGCTGCTTAGCATACCCTCCAACCAGTGCAGCATCTTAATGTAGTGATTTCCCCCTCTGCATCCCTTTCATAACTCTATTTTTATAAATCATTTGTCCATCCATAGTTCAAATTTTTACTACAAGTTTTCTGTTAATGCTACCAATGTATGTAACTCTTTACAATAGCTTTTCAACTAAATTATAAACTTTCCCCATTCTTTATTAAAGAGGTCCTCTTCCTGGTTTCTAATTCTGCCTGTAAGTTTTGCCATCTTGATGTCGTTCATCAGTTTTGTCTGCCACTCTTTGGTGGGAGTTGTAGACCCTTAGGATCATCCAGTCCAGCCTCCTGCAAAACACAGTCAGTCGCAGCCAAAACAACATGGCTCCATCAGTGCCGAATTTCTGCATAAGCTAAGCAAAATCCCTTATTTTCGAGGCTGCTGGTCCCTTATTTTCAAATCTGTAAGTTGACAACTATGACTCTGTGTGTGTGTAAAGTGGTCATTGCAGCAGCACAGCATTATTACAACAGCTGTAAAAATAACAGCACCTGACCACTGAGGTAAAGTCCATGCTTAACTTCAGACATCATGCCACTGTAGTTGTACTATGATTCAGCAACAAAAAACACACACAAACCCCGGTAAACAAAACTACAAGAGGCTTTTAATTCTGTTTTTTATTTAAAAGCAGTTTGCAAATCAGTGGGGAAGAAACTGCAAAAGATTAATACTGCCTGACACATCCATAGGCAAGCAGACTCTCACACTAAGTCATGTGTGCACAGCAGTCCATTAAAAAAAAAAATCTAAACATGATTAACACAATATTAAAACCAACACCCACACAGATTCAGACTACAATCCTATGCAGTTACTTGAGAGTAAGGCCTATTTAACACATTAGGACTTACAACTGGGTAAACAAGGGCCCGTAACTTTCAGGCTGCAGCTATATTTATTTTGCATCCTGGATGCACAGGAAAATATTCCACTATTAAAATATTGACTCAGTAGACAAACATTTGCTTTCATATTCATAAGCTGTTTGCTCTGTGGAAACATTTACCTAAATGCATATGGATAAGTTAGACACAGCAGCGCCTTAAATCTCTTACAAGCAGTTTTAGAAACCAGCCCCACTGGAATCAATGGGGCTGCTCAAGTGTAAACGGTTTGAAGTTGAAGCATTAAAATGTTTATCCTAATGTGATTACTTTTGAAATAAACATACTTTTTGCTTTTGCAGGAAAGCCTGGGTTTATTAATACAATGCTCACATCGCTTTCTAAAGTATAATATTTGGGGGTATGGATGCGTTTGTAGAATATACAAATCACGCTCTACAACCAGAAAGCTATCACACCTTGCTAGGGGCTGTACCCCTTGCTTGAGCACTCACCAACCCCTCTGCCATTCCTCCACCAACCCCTAAAGCTTCCCCTTTTCACCCCATGCAATTACTAAGCTCACTTTTCACTTATTATTATTCCTCCCAGAAGATGTCAAGGCAATAAACAACTATTTTACTTTTAAAAGACAACTGAAGGCGGCCCTGCTTAGGGAGGTTTTTATTTTTTATTTTTTTAATAATTTTTATTAAAGTTTAAAACAACATAACACAAAAAAAGAACAGAAAAACTCACATAAAAATAATACAAAACTTAACAATAAAAACACAAAAACCAACAATTAAAAACAAACTCTCTTTTCCATTTCCAATTTTACGTAACTTTTTTTTTTTTTTTTTTAAATTTTTATTGGCTTTTCACCTTTTATAAAGACAAATACACACAAAAAAGACAGAGACAAAAACATGTATAGTTTCAGAAAATCCCACTTCCTTAACCTTGCTCCCAGACTTCCCCCCACCCCCCTTCATGCATCCCACTTCCCAAAATTGTGTCAGCAAATTGGTATTTCTCTTCTTCATCATCTTAAAATTTATAAATACAAATAAAATAAATTTTCCTAAGTTGGATTCAAATTCTCTTCCATTGATTTCCCAATTTGTCTTAAATAAAAATCATATTAACCAAACCCAAAAGTCTTGAGTGTTTTTAGAATTCTATTCTTCCCTCCCTCCCATCCCCGGTTTTCGTCCCTTCCCAATACATGTCCAAAATATCAGTTCTCAGCCTGGGTTCCTCACGTCCGAGGCTTTCAAGTCTCTTTCCGTCCCTCTCCGCCGGTCTTGTTGGTAATCCTTTATGTCCTTTATTTTCTAGACTTCCTCAAACCTCCCTCCTTTGTATTCCAGTCCACATTGTTTGTTCAGCAATTTCTTTTCCACTTTTTTTTTAACCCCAATCTTTAATTTAATAAAATGTTAAAATATATAACTTCATTTTTTTAAAAAACCTAGTCCTTGGTCTTAATATCATATAACTTTAAAGTTTTCCCTTTTAATATCAAATTTCCATAACTTTAACCTGTGCAGCTGGAAACCACTTGTTTTCAGTCCAACATCACTCTAACATTCCTTAATTTTGCAGTGTTTCTGAAGATAGTCTTTGAATTTCTTCCAGTCTTCCTCCATCGACTCTTCTCCCTGGTCATGGATTCTACCAGTCATTTCAGCCAGTTCCATATAGTCCATAAGTTTCATCTGCCATTCCTCCAGCGTGGGAAGTTCTTGTGTCTTCCAATACTTTGCGATAAGTATTCTTGCTGCTGTTGTTGCGTACATAAAGAAAGTTCTATCCTTTTTTAACACCATTTGGCTGACTATACCCAGGAGAAAGGCCTCTGGTTTCTTAGGGAAGGTATACTTAAATACCTTTTTTAATTCATTATATATCATTTCCCAGAAGACCTTAATCTTTGGGCACGTCCACCAAAGGTGAAAAAATGTACCTTCAATTTCTTTACATTTCCAGCATTTGTTATCGGGCAAGTGATAAATTTTCGCAAGCTTGACTGGGGTTATGTACCACCTGTATATCATTTTCATAATATTCTCTCTTAAAGCATTACATGCCGTAAATTTCATACCTGTGGTCCATAACTGTTCCCAGTCAGCAAACATAATGTTATGTCCTACGTCCTGTGCCCATTTAATCATAGCCGATTTTACCGTTTCATCTTGAGTATTCCATTTCAGCAGCAAGTTATACATTCTTGACAAATTCTTAGTATTGGGTTCTAACAATTCTGTTTCTAATTTTGATTTTTCCACCTGGAAGCCAATTTTCCTGTCCAATTTAAATGCCTCCATTATTTGATAATAATGAAGCCAGTCTCGCACTTTGTTTTTTAGTTTTTCAAAACTCTGCAATTTCAGTCTATCTCCGTCTTGTTCCAAAATTTCCCAATATTTCGGCCATTTGACCTCCATATTGACCCTTTTCAAAGCTTTCGCTTCCATTGGTGACAGCCACCTTGGAGTTTTATTTTCTAGCAAATCCTTATATCTTATCCAAACATTAAATAGCGCTTTCCTGACAATATGGTTTTTAAATGCTTTGTGTGCTTTGACCTTATCATACCATAAATATGCATGCCATCCAAATACATTATTGAAACCTTCCAAGTCCAAAATGTCAGTGTTTTCAAGAAGTAGCCATTCTTTCAACCAGCAGAAAGCTGCTGATTCATAATAAAGTTTGAAGTCTGGCAGGGCAAATCCACCTCTTTCCTTTGCATCTGTTAGTATTTTAAATTTTATTCTGGGTTTCTTGCCCTGCCAGACAAATTTAGAGATATCTTTCTGCCACCTCTTGAAACAGTCCATTTTGTCCACAATCTGCAAAGTTTGAAACAAAAACAACATTCTAGGCAATACATTCATTTTTATCGCAGCAATACGGCCTAGCAGTGAAAGCTTCAAATTTGACCAAATTTCTAAATCTTTTTTCACTTCTGACCAACATTTTTCATAGTTATCCTTAAATAAGTTCCCATTTTTTGCTGTCATGTTAATCCCCTGCTTAGGGAGGTTTTTAATGTCCGATGCTTTATTGTTTTTAATATTGTTTTAATATTAATTAATTTAATAGTGTTGTTTTAATATTCAGTTGGAAGCCACCCAGGGTGGCTGGAGAAACCCAGCCAGATGGGCAGAAAATTAATTAATTATTATTATTATATTTTCCAATCCCATTTCTCTTTCGCCTTCTGCCCAACCATGAAGCCACCATCCTCTCCTATTCTGTAAAGACTTCCATGCCTCTGCTTTTATCTTCACCCCCATTCTGCAGATGCTCTCTCTCTCTCTCTCTCGCTCTCTCTCTCTCTCTCTCTCTCTCATATTGTTATCACCCTCACCCCCTTTTCCCTCCCTCCTCCTCCCTCCTTTTATCAACTTTCTTTGACGCAGACCACCCCCATTTCCATGCTTGTCTCCTGTTCTGCAGCCCCCTTTGCAAGCATTCCCCATGATCATACACAATACTACATCTTTACGACGAGGAAGAGCAAGCCTGTAAGTTAGCTTGTTCAGTTAGAGGAGCATGAGCTCACTTGGAGGGCGCTATACATATATCATAGAATCATAGAATCATAGAGTTGGAAGAGACCACAAGGGCCATCGAGTCCAACCCCCTGCCAAGCAGGAAACACCATCAGAGCACTCCTGACATATGGTTGTCAAGCCTCTGCTTAAAGACCTCCAAAGAAGGAGACTCCACCACACTCCTTGGCAGCAAATTCCACTGTCGAACAGCTCTTACTGTCAGGAAGTTCTTCCTAATGTTTAGGTGGAATCTTCTTTCTTGTAGTTTGGATCCATTGCTCCGTGTCCGCTTCTCTGGAGCAGCACAAAACAACCTTTCTCCCTCCTCTATGTGACATCCTTTTATATATTTGAACATGGCTATCATATCACCCCTTAACCTCCTCTTCTCCAGGCTAAACATGCTCAGCTCTCTTAGCCGTTCCTCATAAGGCATCGTTTCCAGGCCTTTGACCATTTTGGTTGCCCTCCTCTGGACACGTTCCAGTTTGTCAGTGTCCTTCTTGAACATATATGGCTGCTTGCTTGTTAATAACATATCTGTCCTAAACCACATTGAATCTGGAACTTCATGTTGAAGGTATCGCATGCTGTTATGTAATTTACATAATTTTGCTACAGCAGGCAGCAAAACAAGTAACATCATTTTGGGCAGAGACTAACTGCAGCAGAATGGAAACAGTGTTGCATGCAACAAAATCCAGGTGGCACAGAAATGATGCTCTCCTACATCCCTATTTTTGATGCAATGCTACGTGGGGCTTCCAATTTGTTCCTCTTTCATAGAATCATAGAATCAAGAGATTTGTCGATTCCAACCCTGCACAATGCACGAGTTAGTCAAGTCACAACTAGAGAATGTCAGTCATATAACAGAACCGTAAACACTAAGCTACACAATAGTGTGACTAACTCTGATTTCTGTCCTCCACTTGAAAAGAACTGGGCTTTCTTTGAAAGAGCTAGAGTTGTGAATGACTTTCTGATGAGTTTTGATAAGCGGACACTGTTAAAAGTCAGGAATGTGGAAGCGTTAATAGTTTCTGGCAAAAGGAAATTTTGAATATTGCAGATAATTTTGTTCCTTCCCTCTTTGGGGTACACATTTCTCACACCCTCCTTCCCTGCAAGAAGAGGAGGGCGATTTGCCATATAGAGGAGAAGTAGAGATTGGGCTATGAAATATACTCAGAGTCGAGAGTGGATTTCATGCTCTTTATTCAGCTCATAGTGGTGAGCAGGAATGAAAGTCCCCCCAAAGTATCTGCTTTATATACATTATTTACACGATGGGCTGCATGTGATTGGCTAATTCCAGAATTCTCCTGTAGGCCAATCAGGTTGTGGATTCACTTCCATCTGGAGCTGGATTGGGTGGCTCCTATAGACCAATCATACTGCTGCATTGTTCTAGAACCAATCAGACTGCTGCATTTTGGATCCTATTGTTCTAGGACCAATCAGACTGCTGCATTTTGGATCCAATTCAACTCAGTACATAACAGGCTATTTAAGCCTGCTCCAGCCCAAACTCTTCCCACTGAGACACCAACCTTCTCCCCCTTTTGAAGCATAGACTCTGCTAGTTGAGGGAACTGAGGGAATTTTGGGGGTGACACCATTTGGCCTGTGTAACTTTTTTTTTGCCTACTTCCCACTGTTTTGGATGTTGTCTCTATCACTGGAGTAGTGTTTCATTTGAATTTGGCTAATTGGCCTTTGCTCCTGGTAGATGAATGGATTTTGGAGAACATCTGACCAATATTGGAGCCAGAGTGGTGTTTGGGCCTGCCAGGGTGAACTACGGGGCCTATGGGGCCACAGTGCGCATGTCAGGCCCATATACCCAAGGAGGCCACAGTGAGAGGGGAGGATTTTCATCGGGTCTTGCTGCATGATCACAGTGTGTGTCTGGCAGCTGGCTCAGGAGATGGGAGAGTCAAAATCCTCCTGTCAATTGACCTCATTGGTTTTGGTTAATTTGCCTCAATTATTCTGATTGGCAGATTGTATAGTTGTTATATTTTAATAACCTGTCACCCAGCTTTCTCGTCTCGAGTCTTCTTGGGTGTGTTGGCAAATGAATAATGCACTATACTTGTTGGTTGTACAATATATGTGGCAGTGTTGGATCAATTAATTAATATTTTTATTTATTTTATGTCTCGGGGTGTGTGTGTATGTCAATTAGGAGGAAGCCAATATCCTTTAGAAACAATTTTCAAGTGCCTCACCATGAGCATCTATCTACTATTTATATTCACTTCTTCTAGAGTTCCATGCTAATATCTCCTCTCCAGCAGAAATGTAAAATAAGGACTTGTGGATGCCTCAGGCTCCAGGAACTGAACAGAGTCACTGCTTCATCTTCATAAAAGATACCAGCAGCTCTTTTTCAGTCAGGTGCTCTCCTTCCCCCTCCCAAACGAAAGGCAAGAGTCTACATGTGATAACCTGGAAAGGCAGGTTTGGAATTGCTTCTGATCTTCTTCATTCTTCTTCTTCATTTACAGACTTAAGGCCAGCAAGTCCCGGACTTCCTAAACCTGCAGTGCCTTATTAAATTCCCTCACTTAGGCAAGAAGTTTTAAACGTGGTTCGTAACATTCAGAACTGACCTTTCTCTCTCTCATATTTTAGTATTCTAGATTATGAATACATTACATTTCTTTTAAATCAATGGGGTATGTTGTCACTTTTGTGTAGGGCAGTCTGTTCATACTTTTGCTTTCTTAAAGCACAGAAAGGAGTTCAAATTCAAAACGTTTGAAAAACGCATGCAGCAGCAACAACAAAATTCCAGTCCACTGCAGTCCTGATGAGACTAATTTAATATAATTAAATACATGTGTATTTAATTTAACTCTGCAATAGTTATTCTGATGTCAGTTGGATTACTTAAAAATAGTTCTGCTACTATAGTGCTGTTTGAGAAGCAATGATAGCAAGATATATGAGTTATGTTTGACTTACTTCTCATCATAATATATGCAAATCAGTGTTTGTATCCTTTCTGATCTTTGCTGGCATTTTGTACTAAATGAATGTATTCTGATTTTACTCGTGTTTGTTTAGTTCATTTAATTAGTCTTTGTGAAAATGAAAGCAGAACTGCAACACACTAACTTAGCAAACCCCCTGGAGTTCTATATTCATCAGTCATCCAATCCGTAATGTGCCCTTCTCCATGTGATTCATTATCAGCCAACTGCAGGCTACATAATTAACATGTATAATGCAGATTAAACAAATCCAGACATTTGCTTCACTGTTTGACGTGGTACTTTGTGATGTGTCAGCGCATGGCAATTAATTTTGTGACATTTTCATTTGTTTCATTGTCAGCCTTGTCACCTCAGTGGGTTATAAAAATTAAATGAAGTTGCCATCTGAATTTCATAAAGCAAAATTTGTGGATGGGACAAAAAAAGCACAACCTTTGGGTTTATGCCATTCAAATGGATTGAGTTCATTGAACTGCACATTGCCCTTGAATACTCCAGTCCTAGGCTGAAGCACGTTGGTTAAAATGCAGTTAGATAAATGTACAAAAGTTCCCAAAGCTCTGTATCAGTCTTCTGGCTGGCTGTCATATATGCTAGCATGACCAAGAAACACAACCCAGACGGGGCGATGCAAAGAGGAACGGGCTTGATTTAGTTACCATACCCTCCAATATTTCTCCAGTGAAAAATTGTTGTTGTTTAGTCGTTTAGTTGTGTCCGACTCTTCGTGACCACATGGACCAGAGCACGCCAGGCACTCCTGTCTTCCACTGCCTCCCGCAGTTTGGTCAAACACATGCTGGTAGCTTCAAGAACACTGTCCAACCATCTCGTCCTCTGTCGTCCCCTTCTCCTTGTACCCTCAATCTTTCCCAGCATCAGGGTCTTTTCCAGGGAGTCTTCTCTTCTCACGAAGTGGCCAAAGTATTGGAGCCTCAGCTTCAGGATCTGTCCTTCCAGCGAGCACTCAGGGCTGATTTCCTTCAGAATGGATAGGTTTGATCTTCTTGCAGTCTATGGGACTCTCAAGAGTCTCCTCCAGCACCATAATTCAAAAGCATCAATTCTTCGGCGATCAGCTTTCTTTATGGTCCAGCTCTCACTTCCATACATCACTACTGGGAAAACCATAGCTTTAACTATACAGACCTTTGTCGGCAAGGTGATGTCTCTGCTTTTTAAGATGCTGTCTAGGTTTGTCATTGTTTTTCTCCCAAGAAACAGGCGTCTTTTAATTTCGTGACTGCAGTCACCGTCTGCAGTGATCATGGAACCCAAGAAAGTAAAATCTCTCACTACCTCCATTTCCCCCCCTTCTATTTGCCAGGAGGTGATGGGACCAGTGGCCATGATCTTCGTTTTTTTGATGTTGAGCTTCAGACCATATTTTGCGCTCTCCTCTTTCACCCTCATTAAAAGGTTCTTTAATTCCTCCTCACTTTCTGCCATCAAGGTTGTGTCATTTGCATATCTGCCAGTGAAAATAGGGACATCCTATTCCACAACAACAACTTTATTATTTATATCTCATGCATCTGACTGGGCTGCTTCAGCCATTCCAGGCTGCTTCCAACATATGTGAAAACATAATAAAACATTAAACATTAAAAAACTTTCCTAGACAGGGCTGCCTTCAGATGTCTTCTAAAGGTTGTATAGTTACTTATCTCCTTAGCTCGGGGATCGCATAACTCACTCTCTGATGAAAACAGGGACGTCCTATGGAGAAATAAGACATTCTGGGATCAAATAAGAAACTGGGATGACTTCTGTAAATGTGGGACTGTCCCTGGAAAATAGGGACACTTTGAGGATCTGAGTTACAGGGGGACGGTTTAGCTCCCATCCTAGTTGTACTTTCACATGCACCCTTTACTTCCCCCCATGTAACTAAATATACTGTTTACCCTTCTTGAAGAGGGTCGGGAGAGAGGAATGAGATGCTATACTCATGCACAAAATTGTGATGGGGCAAAAGGACCTTCAAACAAGATGGCACAACTCTTGCTAAAAGTGGAGTGTAGGGTGACACAAGCGCTCAGCCTGATGATGGGGATTTTGCTGTTATATAGGGGTGAGTGAATCTGTCAATTTACCTTCGTTTCTCATTTTCCAGTCTTAAAGTCTCTACTCCACATTTCCACTTTGCAATTTACCCCCCACCCCCAAAAAGTCCACATCGTTTTAGTTTAATCTCTCCTAATATACTCATTGGCGCTGTGGGTTAAACCACAGAGCCTAGGACTTGTCGATCAGAAGGTCGGCGGTTCGAATCCGCACGACAGGGTGAGCTCCCGTTGCTCGGTCCCAGCTCCTGCCAACCTAGCAGTTCAAAAGCATGTCAAAGTGCAAGTAGATAAATAAGTACCACTCTGGCAGGAAGGTAAACTGCATTTCCGTGCTCTGGTTCGCTAGAAGCAGCTTAGTCATGCTGGCCACATGACCCGGAAGCTGTACGCTGGCTCCCTCGGCCAATAAAGCGAGATGAGCGCCGCAACCCCAGAGTCGGCCACGACTGGACCTAATGGTCCGGGGTCCCTTTACCTTTAGGGGTGAGTGAATCTGTCAATTTACCTTTGTTTCTCATTTTTCCAATCTTAAAGTCTCTACTCCACATTTTCACATCACTTTGTAATTTACCCCCCCCCAAAAAAGTCCTCATCATTTTAGTCTAATTTCTCCTAATATACTCATTTATGCATGTATGTTTGCCTGTTATTGCAAGCAATTTCCCCTTATAGAATGCACATTGCATATTATTTTTACTTATATTTTATGAACACTTCACGCTACTAGATGCATATTTGTAAACTTTCGCTGCCTGGCAAGCTGCATTGCAAAAGTCCAAGAAGGGCTAATGTCAAAGGGTTTGTGCATTGTTTCAAAAAGTCCAAATTAGATGGTTTCGGCACCTGGTTCTCACAATGCTCTCATTCTGTTGAAACTTTATCGTTTCCAGGAAACTTGTTCCTATGATCACATGTTCTTCTTCCTCCTTTCTGAAGCTTCCAATGCAGTCTGTTTTGAAAGATGACCGTGGATGTCTACTATGTCTCTTGCATATGCCATTCATTATGAGATAGGTGGGTATCTTACAGTGGTACCTCGCAAGACGAATGCCTCGCAAGACAAAAAACTCGCTAGACGAAAGGGTTTTTTGGTTTTTGAGCTGCTTTGCAAGATGATTTTCCCTATGGGCTTGCTTCGCAAGACAGAAACGTCTTGCAAGTTTGTTTCCTTTTTCTTAACACCGTTAATACAGTTGCGACTTGACTTCGAGGAGCAACTCGTAGAACGCGGTGTGGTAGCCTTTTTTGAGGTTTTTAAAGACTTTGGTGATTTTTGAAGCTTTTCCAAAACTTTCCCGACACCGTGCTTCGCAAGACGACAAAACTCGCGGAACGAATTAATTTCGACTTGCGAGGCACCACTGTACTTCGAGTCTTAACTGCCTTTTTTAAACATATGCCTATTTAAACAGGATACCTATTCATGCCTTGACAAAGCGTGTTCTCCTTCATAGAGAGCACGTGTAGCGGTGGGGTCTGAACAGGCCACCCCTCTGTTGCTGGGCGGGTTAGTATGGATGACCATCTGCAGTGATTGGGCGGTTGTGTTACTGGGCAAATTTTGGTGTTGCCATTTAGGGGGACGGGCTAAAGGTTATAAAATCAAGTCACGCAGCACTGACTGGGCTCTTTTGCTGTGTGCATCGGATCACCCGCCCACCCTCCCTAATCTAGGGCTATTGCGTTGACCATGCTATGCCTGTCATGGGGTCGACTGCTTTTGGGGCCTGGTAGGAATTTTGTCCATTTGGCTGATTGGCTGGTGCCATTTGGTTTTTGCCTACTGTGTAGCAAATCGTCACAACTTGTAAGGTTGCGGTTAGGCATTGGTTAAAAAATTGGTTGGTGGAAGGGTAAAGGTTGACTGTGCCTGCCCCTCCAATGCTGCTGCTGCAAGGGAATTCCGTTAAAGGAATCCAGTGGCTTGCCATTCTTTCGTCCATACCCCTGAAGGGGGCTTAGGACCGCGCAAGCCCCTGGGAGCATGCGGGGGGGGATGAGGGTCTGGTGCCCGGCTCCATGCTCTCCCCGATATTGTTTTCCCTCACTGGCTTTCGCTGGAATGGGCGTGGGGACAGATGTTGTTGTTCTTTAGTCATTGCCGACTCTTTGTGACCCATGGACCAGAGCACGCCAGGCACTCCTGTCTTCCACTGCCTCCCGCAGTCTGGTCAAACTCATGCTGGTAGCTTCGAGAACACTATCCAACCATCTCGTCCTCTGTCGTCCCCTTCTCCTTGTGCCCTCCATCTTTCCCAACATCAGGGTCTTTTCCAGGGAGTCTTCTCTTCTCATGAGGTGGCCAAAGTATTGGAGTCTCAGCTTCACGATCTCTCCTTCCAGTGAGCACTCAGGGCTGATTTCCTTAAGAATGGATCGGTTTGATCTTCTTGCCGTCCATGGGACTCTCCAGAGTCTCCTCCAGCACCATAGTCATAACCAATGCCTAAGCAACCACTCACATTTATGTATTTTAATAAAGTTGTGGCCAAAATTATGCCAAAAACCTTAAACAAAAATTATGCGTGAATTGTGAATTATTTAGGGGTGGCTTGGGGGACCTCAACACGCAAAGTCATCCCAGGACTTTTCCACTGCCATTTCCACATCCTCGTGAAGCCGCTCACCCTCTTGTTAATTTTTCCCATTCTACTGACACCCCCCCTCACCCAGCTTTGACAAAACAGAGGACCAAATGATACATGCCAAATTTTTCGTTTTACATATTGCAGCAGCAGAAATGTGTTGAGCAATGAAGAAGCATGCAGAAACAATTATCTCTTCGTGCCTTATTAGGATCTTAGCTGCTGTGACAGATAAACTAGGGGGGAAACGTCAAACAATTTGCTATGTGAATGATGCAGCGGTTTATGGGAGAGTTTTCTTGGACTCTCCTTGTCACCTGAGCAATGACTACATGCAAGGTCAGACCTTAAAGGCACCTACTTCGTAAGGTCCACATATGCCCCAACTTGCCTTAGGTAGAGGCCATCCCAACAGCAAGAGAAATCCATTGCCTGGTTATTTTATTTTTCAGTTTCCTAACGGGGGGGGGGGTATACTCCTCCTGCCTCCTCAGTGCAACACAAAGGAAATTGGAAATACTCAACATCCATCTCTCCTACTAACTATAGTGGTAGCTCAGGTTAAGTACTTAATTCGTTCCGGACCCCTGCCATATGCCTTCAGCAGACACTTGCGTCCAAGTAAATAATTGTTCTATATATTTCTCAAAAAGGGCTGTCCAAACTGGTGGGAGCAGGCCAATACAGTGGTACCTCGGGTTAAGTACTTAATTCGTTCTGGAGGTCTGTTCTTAACCTGAAACTGTTCTTAACTTGAAGCACCACTTTAGCTAATGGGGCCTCCTGCTGCCACCGCGCCGCCGGAGCACGATTTCTGTTCTCATCTTGAAGCAAAGTTCTTAACCCGAGGTACTATTTCTGGGTTAGCAGAGTCTGTAACCTGAAGCGTCTGTAACCTGAAGCGTCTGTCACCCGAGGTACCACTGTATAGACATTCCAGTTCACAATGGCCTAGTACAAAGAGGCACTCTACTTCTTGGATATTTTTGTTGAGGGTCCAAATCTAGGGTGACTGAAAAGCTTGCCTTGAATGAGTGGGTAGTGCCAGGTGTCTCCATAACTACCAGTATTTTGTGCAGGATTTGCCATCGGACTGCCCAGCTGCAGCATCAACTCCCCTGTCAACTTCTCCCTGTATATATATTTTCAGGGAGCATATGGTTGATGGTATTACTCAGCGAACAGATGTGTCTTTACGATGCCTACAATTTCTACCATGCGTTCAAGAGACAAGGAGTTAGTCTATAAATGAAGTTTGGTAGTGCTTGATAAGGTCATTATCCTGGCCATTTTCATTATACATGACACCAGGCTGGTGGACCCAGAGAACCTGGGACCATATATCTGAGGAAGGCCACATTTTTATGTGTTGAAGTGTGTAGATTGGGCTGTTAAGACCACCTGATTTATTGCTGTTTTTACGGGGCCTCTGCTATGCTAGGATGATGGGTAACATGGCAATACGTTTCATTAATATCCCATAATGGAGTATTTATGATGCCACCATTGACTCATGGAGGCATATTTTATATCTCTGCATAGTAAGTTAAAAAGCTGGATAGTCACGAGTTTAGTGCAAGGGAATAATAATAATATTTTTTAAATGTTCCATTGCACAAGCACGGAACATGCTAGAAAGAAGTGAGGGAAACCTCTGAGACTGGGAAAGCAACTGCGTCAACAAGGGAATCTAGAAAAGGATCCAAAGTGATAAAATAATGAAGAAATCAATTGTCATTAAAGGTTGTGAAGGGGGAAGTTTCACTCTCCCTGATAGTGCTGATAGCAAAATTTGGCATGAATGCTGTCTGGTATTGTCGCAGTGGGCATTCCATATTTACACCAGAAATCATAATTTTGAGACTCTTCTTCTCGTCAGGGTTTCTAGAGCCAAGCAGGCACCTCAGCTTTTGAGTGATGCCCAACATTTCTATATGTAAAAAACAGCCCTGTGCCATCCTAAAGATCACAAACTTATTGTGGAGAAAAGCTTTTCAGAACTATAGTCCGCCTTTCTGAGCTGGAGCCAGCCAGGGCATGTCTGAAATGGGGTGTGCAGGAAGCTGATTTTCAGCTATTCAGTGGAAAGAAGTGCTTTGAAAGAGGTCTCTATGTCTTCAAAAGCTCCTCTCAAAGTGCTATCTTAACCTGTGCTTCAAAACTGATTTTGCCTTTTGGCCAAGCCCTGCCGATATCTACCCCAAACATGACACAGAATTGCAGAATCGTAGAGTTTGAAGGGAACCCGTGTGGGTCATCTAGTCCAACCCCAGCAATGCAGGAATCGCAACTAAAGCATCCATAACAGGTGGCCAGTGGGACATCAGGTGGGTGTGGCTTGGCTGAAAAGGCACCAGGAACCAAATGTGAGGCCTAGCTGGCCCAATCAGGCCATAGGACAGAGGTTCTCCTCTCATGGAGAACTGAGGGGGGACAATGGAGGGTGTATATGAATGATAAAAAATTGTTTTTATATGCGAAAACTGCAGCAAGGATATTGTTAGCCCAAAGATGGAAGCAAGAAGAAATGCCAACCAAAGAAGAGTGGCAAGGGAAATTGATGAACTATGCTGAGGTGGCGAGATTCACTGGGAAAATTCGGAACCAGCAGGACCAGACTTTCCTAAAGGAATGGAAGAAGTTTTCGATATATTTGGAAAGCGACTGTAACCAATTGACATCGCTTGTAGGGTTAAAAGAAGTTTTGCAAGGAGTAATATATAAATTCTTGTGAAAAGAATTAAGAATAGGTATTAAGAGTTGAATTTATAACAATAACTATAGCAACAAAATGCATAAATAGAAACCATTTTAGAAAACCATCAGTTGAGTTTGAAGGAAGTCTTAGGCTGTGATGCCAAAGATTTTGAAATGATGTTTAAAAGGATGATATGCTGGAAAATATGTGTAAAAACCAATA
Source organism: Podarcis pityusensis (assembly GCF_964106645.2). Lineage (NCBI taxonomy): Eukaryota > Metazoa > Chordata > Lepidosauria > Squamata > Lacertidae > Podarcis > Podarcis pityusensis. The sequence continues at coordinate 96,611,490 of NC_138027.1, read as the reverse complement.
AAAAAATTATTATTAAAAAGAGGAAGACCACTAGAGAGGTCACCCAAAGGAATATTCTGGCCAATGAAGATTTTAAATTCGCATTATGAAGCAATCAAAGCAAGAATCGCTTTAAACCCCATGTGTAAAAATGCTCTCAAAGCTGGCGCTGTTTTGGTTAGTGCCCGTCCCACAGTTAATGAAACGGTAATAATTTTACAAGTCAGTGAGTGGATTTACATAACTCATTAGAGAAATGAAACGCTTAGGCCAGACACTGTTCCAAAGGTTTCTGGGTTTTTTTGCATCAAGGGAGCTTGCATTCCACTTTGCTTCCAACCCACCCCTGGAATGCCGCTGGGTTGTTCTTTTTTTCCATTCCATGTGCCAGGTTGCCAAAGAGCCTCCGGTGTGTCTTGTTACACAATACCCAGGGTGGTGAAAGTAATCGGACTCTGGAAATAGGGCCTGCCACTCAAGTTTCAGTGTAAATACAAAGTAACCGTAGCAGGTGCCCCTTTGTTCAAAGATCTCATCACCTGGCGTTTGAACCTCAGAGGAATACATGCAACTTAAAGGGCTGCATTCATCTGCAAGACAATGGCAAGAGTATGGTTCTTCAAACCTCCTTTGTCTCTTGCAGAAAAACAAGGGTATGTTGGGAGCAGCCAGGACTCGAACCAGATCTGTGTGCTGCTGCCCCTGGTGCTCAGGAACTCGACTACAGAGGCTAAAATGACCTTGCCAACAAAGGTCCGTATAGTTAAAGCTATGGTTTTCCCAGTAGTGATGTATGGAAGTGAGAGCTGGACCATAAAGAAGGCTGATCGCCGAAGAATTGATGCTTTTGAATTATGGTGCTGGAGGAGACTCTTGAGAGTCCCATGAACTGCAAGATCATCAAACCTCTCCATTCTTAAGGAAATCAGCCCTGAGTGCTCACTGGAAGGACAGATCGTGAAGCTGAGGCTCCAATACTTTGGCCACCTCATGAGAAGAGAAGACTCCCTGGAAAAGACCCTGATGTTGGGAAAGATGGAGGGCACAAGGAGAAGGGGATGACAGAGAACAAGATGGTTGGACAGTGTTCTCGAAGCTACTAACAGGAGTTTGACCAAACTGCGGGAGGCAGTGGAAGACAGAAGTGCCTGGCGTGCTCTGGTCCATTGGGTTACGAAGAGTCGGACACGACTAAATGACTAAATAACAACAATCCTCTCAAATAACAGCTCCATCCACTTAGACATCCCAGTGATCCGGCCTGAAGCCTGCCTATAAATGGTTCCAAGGCAGACCTCAGTGCCTGGACAACAATTAGATCAACAGCCTTGGTCTTTTAGGTGCCTACATTCCTAAATTTTCTTGTCTACTCCTTAGTCTGTCTCTCGGAGCGTTTACTGGGGAGCATTCCTCTCTCCCTGAAATTGTAATCGTGTGGAGAAGAAAGCAAGGCCTAGAATGGCTGTGAGTTCTACTTCACAGCGGGCATTCCTTTATTTTAAGAAGTCCTCTTTGAAAATCCATCTGATTTAAAGATAAAGAATGATCAGTTGGTTGCATTTCTTTGCCGCTTTTAATTCACATAAATCCCAAAGCGGCTGACAAACAATAAAGAGCAAGAACCAGAACCATAAGAAAGGAAGGCAGGAGGTTAACACTGAGCAGGCTTACACACCACCTGGTCACCAGCTTCCCCACTATGGAGAGATGTCTTCTATTTTTACATTAGCACCATACACATATAAATTATCATAAGCAGATTTTTTGAAACTCTGTGTCTTTTGCTATTGTTGCCGCCTTTCCTCTATTTTTGGCAGTATAGAAATGGCCACGTTCTTAGCAGAGTGACTGGAATAAAGCAGATGGGAGTCCAAAGAGAAAAGGAAATGATAATACTTTACTGAGACAAACTGAACAAGAGCAGTATATAATGTGAAAGAAGGTCACCCTGGTGTTGCAGCCGCTTCAACACATGGGAGAGATGGATTTATTTATTTATTCAAGACAGCTTGGATGGTGTCCAATGCCATCAGACAAGTAGCTTTCATGGATCCTCGCACAAATAGTTTTTAATAGAGATTTAGTCTATATCCTTTCTCAGTCCACATCATCAAAGTTCCTATCTAGATCTCCTTCCCATAACTTACAGAAACCCTCTATTCCTATTTGAAGTTACTTCATATATACAGTGGTACCTCGGGTTAAGTACTTAATTTGTTCCGGAGGTCCGTTCTTAACCTGAAACTGTTCTTAACCTGAAGCACCACTTTAGCTAATGGGGCCTCCTGCTGCCGCCACACCGCCGGAGCCCGATTTCTGTTCTCATCCTGAAGCAAAGTTCTTAACCTGAAGCACTATTTCTGGGTTAGCGGAGTCTGTAACCTGAAGCGTATGTAACCTGAGGTACCACTGTAAATTCATACTTCTGCACCCATGGTTGTCTATTTCCTAGTACAGTGGTACCTCGGGTTAAGAACTTAATTCGTTCTGGAGGTCTGTTCTTAACCTGAAACTGTTCTTAACTTGAGGTACCACTTTAGCTAATGGAGCTTCCCACTGCCACCGCACCGCCGGAGCACAGTTTCTGTTCTCATCCTGAAGCAAAGTCCTTAACCCGAGGTAATATTTCTGGGTTAGCGGAGTCTATAACCTGAAGCGTATGTAACCTGAGGTACCACTGAACTGACATGGTAGACACCATTTTATTGTCTTAAAAGTAATTTGTAAACCAGAAGCATTCCTTCTTGGGATTTTAACTAACGATATACCAAGAGAAAGATTATTTCTATACACAGCTACGGCAGCTAGGGTACCTGAAATATACTCAGAGTCGCAAAGTGATTTCATGCTCTTTATTCAGCTCATAGTGGTGAGGAGGAATGAATGAAAGTCCCCTCAAAGTATCTGCTTTATATACATTATTTACACAATGGGCTGCACATGATTGGCTAATTCTGGAATTCTACTGTAAGCCAATCAGGTTGTGGATTCACTTCTATCTGGAGCATGATTGGGTGGTTCCTGCCAACCAATCATACTGCTGCATTGTTCTAGGACCAATCAGACTGCTGCATTCTGAATCCTATTCAACTCAGTACATAACAGTACCAGTAGCCAAGTACTGGAAAAGTGAACAAATCCCTACTAGAGTAGAATGGGAATTAAAGTTAAGTGAGTACTTGGAACTCACAAAAATGACCAAATTATTAAGGAATAAACCAATTGATATAGTCCAAAAGGAGTGGGAATGCTTTAACACTTATCTAATGAGATAAGGTTCAACAAGCAAATTTGGTTGTGCCTAAAATAAATCCGTAAATAGTAAAAAATGTTTCCTTATACCAAGATGAGGACATGAATTGAAATACAGGGAAAAACTGTATCAGATAGATAGAATGAATCATGGTGAGATAGAAGGAAGTTGAAAATAAATAAAATAACAAAAGAGATCTATTCCAAAAGGGAAAGTACTTTGTTTGAGAACTGATGTTTTGGGATAGTATTGTATAGTTAATTTCACTTCATTTTTGTCCATGTTTTTTTCCCTTATTGTTTCTGTTCTTGCTTTGTTTCTTTGTTTTCTGTAGATGTGTTTGTTATGTCGAGTCTTGTTTGTATTTGCACAAAACTCAGTAAAAAAAGGTAATTTGTAAATTGAGACTGTCAGGTAACCAATTGGTGGGAAAGGGACTTCAGTAACCTGGTTAATCATTAGACAAAGTGATAGAAAATATAGTTGAATGCAACTGTGTTTTACACAGCTTGTCATAGATTGCCATCTTTAATTTGTGAGAAATGTGTTAGATGATTAATCAGGCTGATCAGTCAATAAATGTTTTCCGTCCCCTATGCATGTTTTTTAGAGAATCTCCAAGGAAGCCAATAAATAACCGCTTATTAACATGACAACAGGCTGATTTCTGTCAGTCCTGGGCCACCTCACTGGGAACTTTGCTTAGGGATGGAAGTATAGTCAGGACAACGGAGCTGAAACACAGACCCTCTGGTGGACTGAATTGATGGTCCATTTATGCAAAAGACATCTACCAGCGCAGTTCCCCATCCCATGGAGCAAGGTTGGCTCTACCATTAGGCAAAGGTGACTACCTTGGACTGCAGCTACTGAGGAATCGTGCTGGCAGAGCATTCCCACCACAACTACACCAATGGGACAAAGCACACCCACCCTCGACTGTCCTGAGAAAACTCCCCAATCCTGATTGTATTCTATTCTTCGGAAGGTTTACAAGAAGAAAAATAAATAAATAAATCTTCGAAAAGCTCAAGATTAGACATGGAAGTCAGCTACATTAGCACAAAAAAAGGGCATTTTAAATGTGTTATAAACATGCAACCCCAGATGGCGCTGTAGAGCACAAAACTTTTCTATGCGATTTTACATATTGTTTTTCTTTTATTTTGATATAATGATTTAATTTATAACTTATTTATAGCGTGTTTTTTCCTGCGGGTAGATCCACCCATGGATGCAGAAAGCGTTTTTTTATATAAAAAAATCAAGACTCCTTATGCTCTACTCTGCTTCCTCTTTCTTCCTGCCCAGAGCGGCCCTGTCCTCTGCTTGCACCTCAGAGCTAGAACATCACAAGAGGCTGGGCTTCAGCAGCAGCAGCCACTACTCCTCCTCGCCTGGTGTCGAGCAGCTGCTATGAGCTGCCCAAGGGAGGAATCCGGCAGCAGCAGCCACAGAGAGATCGTGGAGAGGCAATGGGATGCTCCCTCACAGCTGCCACTGCTAATAATAATAATAATAATAATAATAATAATAATAATAATAATAATTTTATTATACCTTGCGCTTCCCGGTTTAAAAACTGGGCTCAGGGCAGCTAACAGCAAAGCGTGTTCTCATTAAAGAGAGAGCACGTGTTGCGGATGGGGCCAGACAAAACATCCTCAGTTGCCAGCCAGGCTGTTGCAAGGGAATTGAATTGATTGGTGACTGTTGTTACTGGGGTAAATTGGATGTTGCCAAGTAAGGGGTGGAGTCAGAGGTTATTTATACTGGGTCCACAGCTTGTTCCTTTCTCTTTCGCTGTGGACACCGGATCACCCGCCCGCCCTCCCTTGTTTGGGCTTCGCTCTGACCTTGCTATTGCCTGTCATGGGGTCGTCCGCCTTGGTGCGGGGGCCTAGTAGGAATTTTTCCTTTTGGCTGATTAGTGTGTGCCAATTGGGTTTTGCTTACTACGTAGCAAATCGTCACAACTTGTAAGGTTGGCGGTTAGGCATTGGTTAAATTGGTTGGTGGAGGGGTATGGATTGGCTGTGCCTACCCCTCCAATGCTGCTGCGGAATGGGAATTCCGTTAAAGGAATTCTGGGGCTTACCATCCCCTTGTCCAAACCCCTGGAATCGGGTGCGGGCCGTGTAAGACCCCAAGGCGCAGGCAGGGAGGAACTGAAGGGTCTGTAACGCAGCCCCAGTTGCCCTGCTTGTTCCTCCACACTGACTTACGCTGGAATCCGGGAGTCAGTGCTATCCCCCAAGGCGGGGGGGATAGCTAGTCATAACCAATGCCTACGCAACCACTCACAATTTTGTATGATAATAAAAGTTGTGGCCAAAATTATGCCAAAAACCTTAAACAAAAATTATGTGTGATGTGTGAGTTATTGGGGTAGGGATGATTTGGGGGACCTCAGCACGCAAATATAAAACATTGATTAAAATGTGACTTAAAAACAGCATAAAAACCGCATAAAATACAACATAATGCAGCATCAATAAAATTCAAAAATTCAGGGGTCATTTTAGGAGGGGGGAAACCCCAATCAGTAAGCATCAAATGATCACCAGGGCTAACTGGCCAAGTTGGTCCTACTAAGGCCAGAAAGGAGACCCGGGAAGAGTTTAAATGTGGGATTCTAGAAGGGTTTCTTCATGGAAAAGGGAAAAGGGGATCAGGCTAATTCAAATGGAAGGCCAGGCAGAATAGCTCTGTCTTACAGGCCCTGCGGAATGAAATCAAGTCCTGCAGGGCCCTAGTCTCGTGGGACAGAGCATTCCACCAGGTTGGAGTCGTCACTGAAAAAGCCCTGGCCCTGGTGGAGGATAGTCTGGCTTCTTTACGGCCCGGGACTGCCATTGGCGCTGCCGCCACTCAAGGGAACTGAAATGTTGAGGGAGTCGGAGGCAGAGGCAGATTTAGGGGAGCGCAGCCCTTTCCAGTCACACTGGGTTCAGAGCCTTGCAGGTGCTGCCAGAGGCGGAGCTAGCTGCTATGGCACCTGGAGCGGCGTGCACCCAGGGGTGGGGCTAGCCACCCATGGGGATGGAGCTGGCATCCCAGGGGGCAGGGCGAGCGTCCCAGGGGCGGGGCACACATCCCAGGGGGGTTGGGCGAGCATTCCAGGGGGTGTGCTGGCCACCTCGCATGTCCCGGGGGTGCCACCCGCAGCGTTCTGGGTGGGTGGTGCCCGTGACGAGCATCGGGGGCGGCACGGCGATGTCACCCCCCCTCAGGGATGGCACCCGGGGTGGACCGCACCCACCTCTCCCATCTTTCTCCATCTCTGGGTGCTGCAGGAGACACCACAACTATTATATAGAATGAATAGCAAGAGGTTAAGGGGGGCAAATTTTGGCATTGCACAGGACACTGCTGAAATTTGAGGCTGTTGGAGGGAAGTTAAGACAGCAAACATGGAGAAGAAGTGGAACATTTTTGTCACCTGTTCAAGGCTTTGTTTTATTCACCTGGGATTTTCAGGTTGTTTAGTTTCCTGCTTGCTTATTTACATGCTTCATGTTTAGTAAAGTGTGCATTTTTTATTATTAATCTCACTTCCCCTACAAAATTATTTTGTAAACCACTTTGGGAGGCTGTATACCTGGAAAACAGTACAGTGGTACCTCGGGTTAAGTACTTAATTCGTTCCGGAGGACTGTTCTTAACCTGAAACTGTTCTTAACCTGAAGCACCATTTTAGCTAATGCGGCCTCCTGCTGCCGCCATGCCGCCGGAGCACGATTTCTGTTCTCATACTGAAGCAAAGTTCTTAACCTGAAGCACAATTTCTGGGTTAGCGGAGTCTGTAACCTGAAGCATATGTAACCTGAAGCGTATGTAACCTGAGGTACCACTGTATACAAAAGCCTTAAAATAAATCTCTCAATGCCTCACAGGCTCTTGAAAAGACTGAAGGTCTCCAGAGATACATCATTTTCGCTCTTCACCTGAGATCAACTGTAGTACCCTTTCCCACAGCCAGCTCACTCATATTTGTGTTGGAACATGGAGGGCACTTTCTGAGACCTCAGAACTGAACCCCCCCCCCCCAAAAAAGTGCTTTGACATCAATGGAGTCCACAAGCAACTGGAGAAGAGGGAACCAAGAATGGACCAAGCTGGAGAACATGTGAAGATTGAAGCTTACAAATTAGGAGTAAGAAGTGTAGAAACCACTTTGTTCAGCAGAGAAATAGTCTTTTCAGAAACCAAAACTGAAGTAGGCCTGAACACAGGACAACATCAAATGGCTATGGTTATTTCTATAGAAGAACAGCTGGAACATCTGGATGTTAGGAGTCGAAAGGGACTTGACTTACTGCATGGGAAGAGAAAATACGAGCCCCCAGCCCTGACCATCTGTCCATCACAGGAGAAAGAAAAGAAAAGAAAACCATGAGGTATAAGCATTTTCCTTTTGGAACATGTCTGCCACAGCAGCCTGATTTGTCCAGGAAAAAATACTATAAACAGTGTGTGCCGTTCATGTCTCTCCCTACCTCCCATTGCAATTACCACTCCACTTAACATGGAAGTTGGTACCACATAAAACAGACGAGAGTTTCCCTAAGATTCTTGTGTATATTTGCACAGAGATACTTGGCAATTTCCTTTTCAAGAAAAGACAGTTTTAAAAATTGGCCTTGAACATGAGATCTGTAAATGGAAGGAGGTTTTGCTGCTGCCTCCTGCTACAGCCTCCTAAAAGGCCTCTCAATGTTCTGGAGTCATCCTGAGAGGGACAGAATCACAGAGTTGGAAGGGACCACAGGGATCATCTAGTCAACCCCTCTGCAATGCATGACTCGTTCACCCAATGTGGGGCTCGAAGCCACAACCCTGAGATTAAGAGTCTCATGCTGTGCCAACTGAGCTATCCCACATCACCAAAGCACATGTGGGGCTGCAAAGGGAATTTTTGCTGTTCCTGTTATTTAGTAGCATTGATTGTTGTTGTGGGTGGTAGTCCTAATAGTATTCTTCTTGCCGGTTGTTGCTGCCATTGCTAATGTATATTATAATTTACCATATTTTTCGCTCTATAGGACGCACTTTTTCCCCTCCAAAAATGAAGGGGAAATGTGTGTGCGTCCTATAGAGCGAATGCAGGCTCCTTGGCTTCAGCGATAGCAACGCGAAGCCTCCAAAGCGCAGAGGGAGCTCCGACCCCTCTCCTTCTCCAGGCTTCAGGGATAACCGCCTGGAGCCTTTGGAGCGCAGCGCGAGTTCCTGCTGCGCTCCAAAGGCTTAAGGTGGCTATCAGCGACGCGCCTGTCATGCGAAGCCGGAGAAGGAACAGAAGGGTCTCCTTCTGTTCCTTCATCCCGCTGCCGTGAAGAGGCTTGGCGCGGTTATCCCAGAAGCCAGAACAGCCACACGGTATCCCAGAAGCCAGATCCCTCTTGCTGTTCCGGCTTCTGGGATTCAGAATAATTTTTTCTTGTTTTCCTCCTCCCAAAACTAGGCACGCCCTATGGTCCGGTGTGCCCTATGGAGCGAAAAATACGGTAGTTATTGGTTGGTGGCATTGTTACCTATTTCTGCTATTTACATTGTGCTTTTATTAACTTATTTATTGATTAATTTATAAACCACTTCCCAGCTAAATGTTTCCAAAGCGATGTACGATAAACAAAATGTATGATAGAAATAAATACACAGCAGTTTAAAAGCAAAAAAGGTTTTCAATATATTTGGATTAGATGTGTACATTATTATACACATACCAATTTCGTGACATTCAGATTCACAACCCTTCTATGATGTCTTGATCTATGTACAATCATACCTCGGGTTATAGCCATTTCAGGTTGCGCTTTTTTGGGTTGCGGACTGTTGAAACCCAGAAGTACCGGAATGGGTTGCTTCTGGGTTTCGGCAGTCGCGCATGCACAGAAGCACTAAATCGTGCTTTGCGCATGCACAGAAGGGCAGAATCGCGACCTGTGCGTGTGCAGACGCAGTGCTGCGGGTTGCGAATGTACATCCTGCACGGATCACGTTTGCAACCCCCGCGTCCACGGTATTCTCTTTGGGATCTTTTGATCAGTAGCGAAGGAAGCTGCTCGGGCGCCTGGGGTGGCGTGCCCAGGGACAGGGCGCACCACAGGGCCTCCGGAGTCTGCCTGCCTCCTACTACTTAGCCGCCCTACAGCTGGGGGGGAGGCAGCAGGCAGACCGTTCGGGGCAGAGTGGAGCCTGCGGGCACCCAAGCCAGCTGCATCACTCCCAGGAGAGACGCATTGCTCGGGCGCATTGCAGGCCCCGCGGTGAGTGCCACCCGGCATTTTGTCACATACACTCCCCCAGTGGTGACACCTGGTGCGGACCACACCCACCGCACCCCCCTTCCTCCACCCCTGCTTTTGATACATATGTATCAAAACACACACATTTAAGTGTGTTTCATGCACAAGGGTCACACACTGCTTATGGCTCCTTTTGGACTTAGAACAGTATCTTCTCCTTCCTCCATGAAATATGAACTCCACTCAGTTGTCACAGGCTGGTCCATACTATTAAAAAGTGTAACACAGAGACTGCTAAAGACGCATGCCTGAGTTCCACTTCCCTCCAACATTATAATTTAAGGTGTCTTTGCATGGCTTCTGCTAGAAGTGAAACTGCAAGCAACACCAAGCATGAAAGATGTGCTGATGGGCGTGCACACAGGAGAAAGAATTAGAAGTCAGGTTGTCTCCTCCATCAGCAAGGGTCAAGGCCTAGTTCACACATACGCGTGTAAATAATTTTGTGTGGCCTTCCAACCTAAAGTGAGTGTGAGTGTATGCTTGAACACCCATAATACAACTCCTTGCAAGTAGGAAACATGCTCAGCCAAGAGAAGGGACATTTACTTCTATATATTTGTGTAATTCTATAAAGATGAACTATAAGTATTTCTTTATAATCACCTCTACATTTGTAACCTTTGGAGATACTCCTGAATCTTCTGTTTTCCCATAGGTGAAAATCAGTGATTTTTGTGGTACTTGTAGGTGAAAATCAGTGATTTTGTGGTACTTGTACATCGTTTCAGTTGTTCTGTTGACGTAGATATTTACACGACCACCAGATTATTTTTAAGTAATAAAAGCAGAACACCACATGTATGGGCAGTCCACAATATTAGCTGTGCACAAAACAAAGTATTCCAGTATGTACATTTCTTTCCAATCCGGCATCACATTTTTCAGCTGCCCACATCCCTTAACTGTTAAATATATTGGAATTTGATACTTCTTTACATCTGGCCATTTTGCCAAAATCTTTCTCAATTATATGGGAATTCTATCCTTCCTTCCATCTGGTCATTTTAAAGTTTATGCATTTTACAGGGCAATCCTATGCATGTCTACTTAGAAGTAAGTCTCATTGGGTTCAATGAGACTTATTCCCAGGTCAGCATGTGCAGGATGGCTGTCTTAGACATTTATGGATCCATTGGGATATGGAATTTTGGAATGAATGAACTCTGTTCTCATTTGCACTGATGATCTGGAGGGGGAAAGAAAGCCAGGAGCCTGCCACATTCAAATAGCTTAAATGGGAAGAAATGAATTTAATATAGCTGCTAAGCGCTTTTATGTGCAATGGTGTTTATAATGGAACTCCTTTATTTGAACTATTGCATATGATAGAGATACCGAAGAGAATCATCTTGGTGGGCAATGGTGGAGAGAATTGGCTCATGAAGTATGAGAATAAAACACCAGCTGGAATTTCTTTCTAAGCATTTGGCTCGCTAACAATGGAAAGACCTTTCGGTGACCTGAACTAGATCAGCTGTTGAAAAGCAACTTGTAGCATCTGAACAGAATTCAAAAGCTATTGCTGAACTCCTTTGCAGTACTGACTGGCACCCAAAAAGTTCAAGTGCTCCAGTAGAATACCTCTCTTATTGATTTCAAGTAGTGCAAATTAAACAACGTATCTTGGTTGGATTAAATGCAATGTTCAAAAGGGAACACGAATTGCATTGCATACTCTGGACATGAATACAAATTAGAGAAGCATAAGGACAGTAAAAAGGCTCTAGTACACCCCCAGAAAGTCATCTCTGGAAGATTGGGGGCTTGGGGGCTGCAGGGTAAAGGAAGGGAAGGTCCTGATGCATCTGCTAGCGCATGATGCTGGATCTTGTCTTCGCTGCACACAGCACATAAGCCATTCCACGATTATAAAAACCAAAATAACAATTATACCCATGCAATTCCAGACAAATGATATTTCAAAACAAATGATCACTCCTGCAGGCAAATGCTATCTCAGCTTCTAAATTTTTGAAGCCATTTTCTTTCATTAATGTCGAATAATGACATCCTATGCATAATATATTATCAGCTGGCAAGTTGCACTCCCCACACCGCTAACTAATCATCACCTATACGAAGAAAATTTTCTCCAAAATTTTGATGCCCAAATTACTCATACAGGACACTCTGTAAAATACAACGTATACAGTGTCCTACTTTTCAGGTGAACCACAGATAGATGGGCAGATGAAGCTGGAATCTTATACAGTGGTACCTCGGGTTAAGAACTTAATTCGTTCTGGAGGTCCGTTCTTAACCTGAAACTGTTCTTAACCTGAGGTACCACTTTAGCTAATGGGGCCTCCTGCTGCTGCCGCCGTGCAATTTCTGTTCTCATCCTGAAGCAAAGTTCTTAACCCGAGGTACTATTTCTGGGTTAGCAGAGTCTGTAACCTGAAGTGTCTGTAACCTGAAGCGTCTGTAACCCGAGGTACCACTGTATTTTGCTTTTAAACAAGCTGTAGGCATAGTTTTTTATACTGCCAAACCTTGATCTCTAGATAATGAAGTCTCAAAATTTGGGGCACACACTTCAGCCAAAGTTAAGCGGTTTTAAGCCCAATTTAGCACATTTACGGGGCACTCCTGTGATTTTTACTTGGAAGTAAGTCGCACTAGGTTTAGTGGGCTTCATTCTCAGGTAAGTGTTGATAGGATTGCAGCTTCAATCTCTCTGCCACTGGGATATTAGTCTCCAATAAACACAAAAGGCCAGTCTTTTCTGTTGGAAAAGCTACCTTCAAGGTGTTCAGTGAAGTCCTTTAAAAAGTCCTTTAAAACTTTTTGTTGTTTGCAAAACTAATTTCTCCATTTAGAAAAGGGCACAAGAAACATTTATATTATTGGCTTACATAAGTTGCCTACAAAAGTGGTTTATTAATAAATATAGGCGTGCTCTGGTCCATGGGGTCACGAAGAGTCGGACACGACAAAACAACAACAGCAACAACTTTGACAGAAGTCCAGCAAAATTATATGTAAAATTAGTTCCAACTTCAGTCACACCTTGGAAGTCGAACAGCTTAGTTCTCAAACGTTTTGGCTCCTGAACGTCACAAACCCAGAAGTGACTGTTCTGGTTTGTGAACTATTTTTGGAAGCCGAACATCTGACGGAGCTTCCGCAGCTTCCTGCAGCCAATCAGAAGCCGCGCTTTGGTTTTCGAACACTTTGGAAGTTGAATGGACTTCCGGAACAGATTCCATTCGACTTCCAAGGTACGACTGTATATTCAAGATCTATGTGCCATTGTGAACAAAAAAAAACCTGTCAATAATAAGAACCCTGGAAACTGCTCTTAAATAAGCAGGTAGTTTGACAATATACCTTAGATTATACGCTTCCAGAAACCTTCAGTGCCCCTGCATGTGAATACAGGAAGTGAGGTCATATTGCTCGCCCAGTCAGTGTTGAGCACACTGTAGTCTCCACCCCCTTGATGTCCACGCATTGGCATGGATATCTAAATTGATGGAGCTTATGCATGTGTGTCAGAGGTCCCTGCATGGACATCTAGAGGTGGGGGTCAGTGATGTGCTTGATGGCAGCAATGACAGCAGTGGCCCCACTTCCTGGTAATTGTGTGGAGCACACTTCCCATTATTCGCATGGAGTATCCTTCACGCAACCGTTTCTGTAGCCATGTCTGCCAGGTCCCATAAATTGCATTGCCAAGCTGCACACACAAAAGCAATACAAAGGCGAAGATCGTGTTACGGGTGTGGGTGATGGATGACATCTTTATGTGCTCACAGTCTTGAAGTCCTTCAGAATGAACAACGGCCTAGATACGGTTTCTCTACGACTCAGGAACAAAGGAGAAATAACTAAACATTTTGTCTCCATTTTAATTTTATTTAGCTATGTCATCTTAAGAAACACATACTGGGACGTAATTCAAAAGGGTGCAGTTTCTAAGACTATTGCAGAATATAGTGTGTTGTCCTATTGTTTCCACACGCTCATGAGAAATGTGGAGTTCCCCTGGCTTTCCCCCCCCCCCCGGAAGAAAAGCCACAGAGTCGTCATGGCAACACTATCTATGTAGACATAAGTCAAAAGCAAGGCCTCAGGTATCATGACTCTTTGTTGTTCATCACCTTCTGTGGGTTAACAGTTCCCAGGTTCATTAAATTTGCTTTATTCAGTCTCTGTGTTACAGACTGACACTGTCAGACTTCGCTGTGATACTCCATTGACAGATTTCTCTCTCTTTCCATAAAACGGAATGTGAAGGGAATCACTCGACATGAAAAGAAGGAAATTTTGCACACTTAAAAGGTGAAGGGTAAAGGCACCCCTGACTGTTAGGTCCAGTTGCAGACGACTCTGGGGTTGCGGTGCTCATCTCGCTTTACTGGCCAAGGGAGCTGACGTACAGCTTCCGGGTCATGTGGCCAGCATGACTAAGCCGCTTCTGGCGAACCAGAGCAGCGCACAGAAACGCCGTTTGTCTTCCCGCTGGAGCGCTACCTATTTATCTACTTGCAATTTGATGTGCTTTCGAACTGCTAGGTTGGCAGTAGCTGGGACCGAGCAATGGGAGCTCACCCCATCGCGGGGATTTGAACTGCCAACCTTCTGATCGGCAAGCCCTAGGCTCTGTGGTTTAACCCACAGCGACACCTGAATCCCTTTGCACCTGGAAGCAAAACCTACTGGTTGGGCAGTGGTTGGACAGTGTTCTCGAAGCTACCAGCATGAGTTTGACCAAACTGCAGGAGGCAGTGGAAGACAGGAGTGCCTGGCGTGCTCTGGTCCATGGGGTCACGAAGAGTCGGACACGACTAAATGACTAAACAACAACAAAACACAGTAGGACTTCCATTCAGAGAAACATGCATGGGATTGCACTGATATCATCGGGCATTACTGTCTGAATCTGTGTGCCTGCATCACATATGCTGAATTTATCCCCCCCCCCAGTCTTTCCACATTGGGTGAGAAGGTCTGAAGGGAGATTCTTTGTGAAGTCATCTGAAAGCGCAAATAATCCTTCCCAGGATTGGGTACCCAATCATGGACAATTTATTGTCTACCACATCCCCATTCCCATGAAAGTGTAAGCACAGGCTTCCCCAACCTGGTGCCCTCCAAACATTTTGGATCACTTCCACTAGCCTCAACCAGGACTGTAACACCTCCTCTATCCATATAAACCTCCCCAGATTGTGTGATCATCATCTGAGGACCTTCAGCTCATGAACAGGCCTTTTCTGTAGTGGCTTCTCATTTGTGAAATGTTCTCCCCAGGTGGTTCGGCTGGCACCTTCATTATACACTTTCAGGCACAGGTGAAAATGTTCCTCTTCAACCAGACCTTTGGCTGATTGACACCTGACACCCTTTTAAATGCATTTGTGGTAGGCGGGATTATTGGTTTATTTTGCTCTTGTTCTTGTTTTCATTATGTAGTTTGTGTTTTCTATCTTGTATTTTTATGTTGCCAACTGAGATGTGAGGAGGAAGGGTGGTATACAAATTTAAATAAATAAATAATTTGATAATAATAATCAAAGTAATCCATGCCCCAACATTTGGAGGCCCAAAACCTGACATAAGCATCCTGTTCACAGTGTATCATTTTATGATTTGTCCCTATTTCTTATAATTTGTTTGCTTGGTTTTTTTTAAAAAATAGCATCAGTTAACTCTTTTTTAAAAAAAAGGAATTCACCTATTCCTGCACCAAAATGGGTTTCAGCCAGCAAAAGCTGATGCCACAACAAATCGATGGTGCCCCAGACTAAAGGAATATGCATGCCTCTCAATGGACTGCAAGGGGTCTTGAGCAGTGTGGGACTTACGTATAAGCTAAACAAGCTATAGCTTAGGGCCCCACTCTCTTGGGGACCCCCCTAAAAAAATTTAAAGGAAGAAAACTGGATGTACATTTCCAAAATATAAGATAAAAACAAATAAAATAAAACCTACATACAGCAAAGCAGCAAATGGCTTTAAATACCTATTAGGTCCATAAATTACCATATAGCTTATATTCAACACAAAAACAGCGACAATTTGTTGTTGACAAAGGACAGCTGGACATAAAAAGGGCCCCATTATCTTCAGGAGCTTAGGGCCTCATCAAACCTAAATCCAGCCCTGGTCTTGAGGGTTTCACACTTTGTTCTATTTGTGCAAGATCCCTTCATAATTTAGAACCCTGGAATATCAGAATCACATAAGGAACCCCCAAGGGGAGAAAAAACTCCCTGCTGCAGATGTTCAGCTCCCAATATGAGAATGGCAATAGAGGTGGGGGCAGGAAACAGGCCCCTGCTCACCCTCCCAAACACAGCGAGCCTTTTTTCAGAAAAACAGCAGCACAATAGTTATAAGAACTAAAGTATGGACAAAGATTTAATTTAAAATGAGATCTGAGAGAGAGAAAGAGCAGGGCGATGGTGTGAACCTTCCTTCCTAATCTGAATGCCAGATATACACATACGCGTGAATTAACTTTGGTCAGTCATCCATCCTCTCTGCCACCCAGTGGCGTAGCGTGGGGGGTGCAGGGGGGGCCGGCCGCACCGGCCGCAACATCTGGGGGGGGCACGCTCGCCGCCTCCGGAGTCGCCGAAGAGCCTCGGGCGCAGGCTGTAGCAGAGCCCCATGTCTCGCGGAACCGACGAGCTGACAGCGGCTCTCAGCGCTGGCCACGGAGGGCGCGCCAGGCAGCCCCTCCTCACAGCCCCGCCGCCGCCGCTGCAGCTGCTGGGCCATGTTGCATTTTCCTCGCATCTCTGCCCTCCTCCTCCTCTGGGCAAGCAGCGTCGTTTGGGCGGCAGCGCCAGCGGCAACTCGCTTCAGATCACCTGACACGGACCCGCCGCCGCCGCTGTGGCTACCTTACCGTAAATACCCCAGCTCAGGCAGCAGCAAGAAGAAGCTGGCAGCGGCGGCAGGTTAGGGGTTAGGGGGCGCAAATTACTTGCCTTGCCCCGGGTGCTGACAACCCACGCTATGCCGCTGCTGCCACCTATCAGGTGGGTGCCAAGGGACTGCAGAAACTTGCAGAGTCTGCTGTGGCTAATCTGAGTGCCAAATTAAACCGACAAATAATTAAACAAGAGGTGGACAAAATCAGATTCCAGGTGGAAAGCATCCAGGAAGAGATGAAACAGGCAGATCAAAACAAATGAAGGAAGGACCTCCCTAAATGCAATGAAGTTAAAAGTGAATAGAGCCAAAAGTGCCGTCTGCCAATCTCTGGCTATAAAGTACACAAGAGTCTGCCAATATGGCAGAAAATATAAATGGTCCCTAGTAAGCAGAGTGAAAGGAAACTGAGTTAATGGAGCTCCTTTTCTGAACTACAGCAACAGACAGACATACTTAAGAAAACACAAGCATCTCAGCAATCAGCTGGGATAAGAAAAGTTTGTTACCAAATTGCATCGTTTTTTAAAGTGGTACATGAATGTTTATCTCAGGGCCGTCTTAAGCATATGTCAACCTTTTCTTAGGGAGCTTATCTCTGCTCAGGAAAAGAAAACAGGAAACATAAGGAGCCCAGCGCAAGAAACCAACCCGAGACATCAGCATCACTGACTGAGCGAAGCCGGGCGCCTCGTGGTGTAAGCAGCATGCGCTGGACGGGCCTTTCCATGGCCCTACGCCAATCCCAGGCGCGCAGGAGTGTGGAGCCGGCCGGCCGCCTCAGCGCCTCGCTGGCTCGCTGGCCTCTGAACTTGTGGCGCAGAGCCGCCCACAGCAGAAGAGCCCGCTGTGGCGCTCCAACCGATGGGCAGGCTCTTCCCCAGACTTCAACTCTCAGGCCCCAGAATCTCGGCCTGGTGCCCCTGAGAACCCGGCGCCCGGGTGCCCTGCACCCCCTAGCACCTATGATTAAGACGGCCCTGGTTTATCTGCTCGTTGCCTGCCTTGAAAAGAAAACACTTTTTAAAATTATGGGTTGGATCCAGACTTAGTCATGCTTAGAGTCACTTGGGTCTACTTTAAGCAACACTAAGTCTGAATTCAATGCCATATTTCAGAATGCTGGCTTTCTTTTCTTTTCTTTTTACACTTACAGAATATAACTGAATAAATTCAACATCTTTTTTTTATATTATATTTTTATTAGATTTCAAATACAAAAACAAATTTATACATTCCATACATCTTAATTACATCTTACTTCTCTATTTTGACTTCCCTCAATTTGTCTGCCATTCCTTCCTATTGTTACTTTTTACACATTTCTGCCCTTTTAACCCTTTCCCCTCACAGAGCTTCCTTAAAGCTTACAAACATAATTTTATTATCACTCAGTTTTTGCATATATTGGATAAACTTTTCCCAATCTTCTGTAAATCTTTGATCTCGTCGATTCCGGATCCTTCCTGTCATTCTGTCCAGTTCTGCATAATCCATCATTTTAGTTCTCCATTCTTCTATCGTAGGTAATTCCTCCTGTTTCCATTTCTGGGCCATCAATATTCTTGCTGCTGTCACTGCAAATAAAAATAACTTCTTTTCTTTCTTATTTATCTCATTACCTGTAATGCCTGGTACAAATGCTTCTGGTTTCTTAACAAATGTATATTTCAACATTTTCTTCAATTCATTATAAATCATTTCCCAAAAGCATTTTACCTTCTTACATTCCCACCACATACCTTCTTTTTCTTTACATTTCCAACATTTGTTACTTATCTTATACATTTTTGCTAACTTCACAGGTGTTACATACCATCGGTACATCATTTTCATAACATTTTCTTTTATAACTGTGCATGCAGTGAAAGAATAAATTCAACCTCAATAGAAAAAGAAGGGTAAGAATGCACCTTCCAAAGGGTAATCAAAAGAGAAAGAAAGGGTGGGTAGTCAGATTGCACCCTGTTCTGGGTCCACCCCACCCCACCCCAGGGACACACAAGGGAAAGAGAGGGAAAGGAAATTCTATTGCAAAAGTGAGCTCACACAATTCCACCCACACAAGAACTGGATTAGATCAAGGGCCCATCCTATCTATCATCCGGTTTTCAATGCAGTGGCCAGCTAGGAGCCCTGGCAGTAACACTAGGATTCCTCCTCATGAATTTAGATTGTTCCCACAAATTAACAAGTGGGCACATGTTTTGTAAAGGACATGCAAAACATACTATAGAATGATTTCCAAGTTTCTCTGAGAAGTTGCGGGATCTCTTTCAATATTGAAAGTCACCTTAAATTGTTATCGAGGAAACTTAACATCCAAGACATTGTGGCACAGTGACAGCCGAGTAGTTCTTAGGTTATGGGAGGCTTTCCACAATGTCTATAATTCCTTTGTACAGCAATCAATGTTTACAGTAAAAAAGAAAGAAAAGTCTCCAAGTATATTGACTGCTCCATAAACCAACAGCAGCTGCTTCAAAAGAGAGAAGTGAGGTCTTTGATTTCCACAGAAAACACGGAAAATCATAATGACTTGAGACACTCTTGGACCCTCGACTCATAAATGTTTCTCATTCATGTATCACTTTCAGCAGAACTGGATCATTTCATGAACAATATAATACAAATGACTGGCAAAAGAAGTCTTGACTCACTATATACTTTACTACAAATAGCAGCAATCCTACCACAATATGTGTGTGTGTGTGTGTGTGTGTGTGTGTGTGTGTGTGTTTGCGTGGACAGGCGGAGTCCCCAGATCCCGAGCGGTCCCCCCCCCCGTCATGTGGAATAACGACTCATGACAACGTGCTATGGGATTAAATTGGCCACAACTTTATTAAATTTCAAATGTGGGTAGACACAATGCTCAGGCATTGGGCGTTCTCCCTCCCCAGTCCCCAGACGGGGACCTAGGGAGCATCAGGGTTATCCAGTGGGGGGGGGGGATTGGCCGGCTCTGGAGAACGTATGTTCAAGCAGAGATAGCCACCCCCGTTACGCCGCCGCCGCAGGGGAGAGCAATGACGACCTTTCGGCATACGGTCAATGCCTCCCTTCAGAAACCCCTTTAACGGGGAACCCTGGTATCGCCGCTGCAAAGAGGAAGATGGACTAAAGGATTCCGCCCAAGGCCTGATACCGCCAAAGTTGTGACATTTTGCTACGGGAAAGGCGAAACCTGCCAATGCAGGGAAATTCCTTTCCGGCCCTTTAACAGCAACCTTAACGTAGCAGCGCCCACATACCTGTGAAGAAAAGTTAACCTGCAAAACCTGTGAAGAAAAGTTAACCTGCAAAATAAGACATTAACTGAGGGTGGGTAGGGTGGGAGAAGCTCTGGAGCCAAGTGAGGATTCCCAGGTAAGATCCTCCCTCTATTGTGAGGGCAGGTAATCCCTCCCCTACCTGGCCTGGTCTCCTTGGCAACGCTTTCCCCAGGTGGGATTGGACAACTGACTGGGGTAGGCGGAGACCTCCAGGTATCCCACCTGAGGGAGGGCAAAGCCAAGCCTATGCTGATGGAGCCGCTCCAGATCCAGGGGCTGCGCGCGTCCACACAAAGGGCGCCCCCTGTTTTATGCGGGGAGCGGTCATTATTACTGGGCACAATTAAGCCAATATCAAGTGCTTCTGGGGCCTGCTAATTTCAACAACAGGGACATGTTACGCATATACTTGATAGTAAAATAATACTCATAACTTATGTAGCGCTTTTTGATGTTCACACACGTTAGCAATACCACAACAGGCCTGCAAAGCTGTTTTGGAACCCTGGAAAATCATGGAGGCCGAGACAGGACTACAAATGGCTCCCAGCTTCACACAGTAACCTTTCACAAATGGG
The DNA here is from genome assembly GCF_964106645.2 of Podarcis pityusensis. NCBI lineage: Eukaryota > Metazoa > Chordata > Lepidosauria > Squamata > Lacertidae > Podarcis > Podarcis pityusensis. The sequence goes on along the minus strand of NC_138027.1, from coordinate 96,591,209 downwards.
AAGGTGACAACAGCAGCGACTGAAGGAGCAGGACCACAGGTTCTCATCCCTGCTTTGTTTGCTCGCCAAGAGGCAAGGAAAGGAATGTGTTGGGCTCATTTCTTTTGCAAAGCAACAGAATTAAGTTGAGTTGTTTATTCTCTGAGGTTCACTTTGTCTTTGTCAAATTTGATACATATTTAATGTGCAATTAAATGTTACAATAAAAAATACATAAGACGAGTGTCACATCATCCTAGAACTCTCCCGTTGCAGAATTAAATCCCAGCTCAAGCTTTAAGTATCTGTTGTGCTAATGACAATGAGATTTCCCGCAAAGGAAGTGACTCCGATATCAGCCTTGAAATGATTTGCCTGAAAGATGAGCTATTTCGAAATATTTTCATTAAAAACCACTCAAACCAATTGTCATGATGAAGCAGATTATGCGACAGTTCTCTGGCATGTCGTCAAATAATTCAAGGACTGGTTCATATCATAACCCCCATCTGGAGGCTTCCACCCACCAGTCCTCCTGAAGCTTCCCATGGCTTGGCAAAGTGGAACAATTTTCAAGAGGATAGAACTGAAAGGGATCCTTCCATTCTAAAGGACTATCATCATAAACCTGGTTCTTTTATTAACCGGATTTTAGGATGTGGAGCCAAATATTTAGTGTCTTAGTTCTAAATCAGATAGTTTATTTCAGAATCCGTAATTCTCTTTAACGTCTGTCATACTAGATAGTAGGCTGGTCTAACAGGAGAAGTTAATTGACTTTGGAAGACATTTTATTGTAGGGTTGATAAATGAGATCAGTATCAGAGATAGAAAAGTTTAAAGCCGTATCAGAAAACTTTATCTGCCATTTAATATAGCAGGCCCTTTAGCCAGAGCTATAACTTGTGGAGAAATACTATTTATTTATACTTCTTATGCAAAAAATTTTTTCCAAAAAATCAAGAACTTGCATTCTATCTGAAGTTTTCTCCCTCTCTTATTTTAAGCCTGTGCTATTCGAAATGACACACTTGCCCACTAGATTTCTGTATTCTTAATGGTTGACAACAGGGTTCCAGTTAATAGCTTTTGATGGCTGGTGGCTCCTTAAGCTACTGAAATATGTTTCACGCTGTAGCTAGGTCTGCGCTGAAGAAACAGTTTTGGTCATCTTGAAATACAGTGGTACCTCGCAAGACGAATGCCTCGCAAGACAAAAAACTCGCTAGACGAAAGGGTTTTTTGTTTTTTGAGCTGCTTCGCAAGACGGAAACGTCTTGCAAGTTTGTTTCCTTTTTCTTAACACCGTTAATACAGTTGCGACTTGACTTCAAGGAGCAACTCATAGAACGCGGTGTGGTAGCCTTTTTTGAGGTTTTTAAAGACTTTGGTGATTTTTGAAGCTTTTCCAAAACTTTCCCGACACTGTGCTTCGCAAGACGAAAAAAATCGCAAGACGACAAAACTCGCGGAACGAATTAATTTCGTCTTGCGAGGCACCACTGTATAGCAGAAAAGAGCAAAACAGTCAGGTGCACATAATACAATGAACCTTATCACGGATATATACTTTTCAGTCTCATTGATTTCAATGGCAGAGTTAAGCAAATTTGTCAATCACTTCCAGTTAGATCAAATAGGACTAAAAGGTGCTTAACTTTGGCTCATTACTCATTATTCATTATTTTTTCATAACGTTGCTCTCTAACACTTTTTTTTTTAAGTAAGGAGGATTACAGCTGTAATTTTTTGACCTCGCAATCATCATTGGATAGGCCCGTCCCCTTCTTCTCCCTCCCCTTTCATGCATAAATATCTCCTCCAATCCCTTTTCAGAGCTAAGATGCATTGTTACATCTGCACCACTGTTAATGCTAACCCTGGTTAGCTCAAACTGCAGCTGATGGATCTACTTTTAACGTCATGTCTTAAAACATGAATAGGCAAACTAAGGCCTGGGGGCTAGATCCAGCCCAATCGCCTTCTAAATCTGGCCCACAGGTGGTCTGGGAATCAGTGTGTTTTTACATTAGTTGAATGTGTCCTTTTATTTAAAATGCATCTCTGGGTTATTTGTGGGGCTTGCCTGGTGTTTTTACACGAGTAGAATGTGTGCTTTTATTTAAACTGCATCTCTGGGTTATTTGTGGGGCATAGGAATTCGTTCATTATTATTTTTTTCAAAATATAGTCCGGCCCCCCACAAGGTCTGCGGGACAGTGGACCAGCCCCCTGCTGATAAAGTTTGCTGACCTTTGTGTTAGAACAAGGAACTGAACTTCATGATGGACACCATTAATGTACATGGAGGGTATTTGTGGAGGTGGCTCAGGACGAGAGAGATGCTTTAAATGCAGACTTTGATGGCTGTAGCTTACTGCTTTGAGGAGGCAGAATGAAGCATCCTCTTCTCTCTCCTACTAAGGCCATTTGCTTTACTTGCCTTTGACTTAGGTTGGAAGGGACTTGTCAGTGGCAGAATTTGGGCTCTCAAATTTTAGCGGCGCCCTGTGTTCAGTACCCACTGCCTCTCATGCTCCATTCAACACCGTTGTTGTGGCACCAAACTGGCCATGCTACCCTAAAACCGCCTCTGGACTTGTGAATCAAAGCTAGCCATGTTTAGTGCCAACTTTGGTACAAAAAATATAACCCAACTAACTATGATTAAATGTAGAACATCTGCAATACATCACCCTATTTATCCCTTTTGAGTCTGTGCAGCTCAAATTAGTGATCTGCTTAGGAACTAAATGCTTCTCTAAACTTTAAGAACTCAGAGCAGCAGAATGTGAGGCAAAACTGTAGATCTACTAAAGGGCCACAATCTGAGAGATTTAAATACATCGTTGATATCAATAGGCTTAAGTGCACTAGCCTATGTCTTGAATTGTCTCTAAAAAGAAGCGAGGAACACCAAGAGTAAATACAAATCATTTAAAGTGAATGATCCAAAGGTCTACTGTAGCAAGTAAAAAAAAAAAATTAGTGGCACCAAGAAAAATAAATGATGGAAAGCTTTTAAACCACCAGGAGGCCAAAGTAAAACTTATCCGCTTAGGCAAGATAGTGGGAAATTAGAGGCAGTGGATAACAAAATGGTTGTTGTTGTTTAGTCGTTTAGTCGTGTCCGACTCTTCATGACCCCATGGACCAGAGCACAAAATGGTATTAAACACAAAATGGAATTAAACACCAAATAATCACTTTGGATCTGTGTTAAGCAACAATGAAAGCAAGGCAAAACAAGTGGGTGGCAACTTGGCTAAATCGCGGATCAGATCTACTAGGATAAAAGAACCCAATTTATTGAATGTGGAGATAGCATAAGAATTGGTTATAACAATGTCAGTTACTGTTAACATCAAAGGCAGTTAGATCTAGAGAGAACAGAGTGCAACAGAGAAGCCCTGAAAATGAAGCCAAAACAGTTCTGATAAAGATTTGTTAATTGCTTACTATAGTTAGAATATTTTAACCTGGTCTATGGGTTGTTGTTTTTTTAATCAACTATGCTTCTGATCTCAAAAAAATCAAGCGCAACTTTGGTATGACTGGAGAAATCTGGTATAAAAAATTATATGCATCAAGGTCATCATATCATTCTGGTTAATCACTTGCTGTCTGTAAAACTATCTGATGAATCAAGTTGTATCAAATCAGAGAATTGTGTTTCTTGCTAAAAAAAATAAATGCTGATGAAAGTAATTAGGAAACACATCCAGTGACAGCATCAAGAATGTGTTAGCAGTTTATTCCATCAAACATAAATTTGGCCTTTTTGTTTATGCTCTTCTGTAAAATTCCCTGATGGTGTGTTATAGAATATTATTTGCAAATGCTCAATGTTTTTGGTATTTGATTACATTCAGTAAACGGTGTTCTTCTTTCAGATGCAGAACCAGGTTGTGAGGTAGGCGCATGTGCAATCCCAGCGGACAGGAGGTGTTGTACCAGGTGTATTTGCCCAATTATTTCACCTCATTCATCCTCCGACATCAGAAGGAGCTTGTCTCTGTGTAGGCCTTGTCAGTCCTGCTATATTGTGTTCAGCATCAGCTTGATTTAGAGCTTCAGGGCCTGGAGACGGAGGAGGTGATGGATGAGGTGACTCACCTTCTCAGATGTTCATTAGCTACAGGGCACACCAAGTGAAATGTGTATCTCAAAACACATCCTGATGTATGGCGGTTGACCGCATTTACTTTGGTTACACAGAGCATCTGCATTATAAGGATTATTTCACAACCATTTTGCCGTCATCGTGAAATGATTTCTCCAGGCTGATGACAACATTGCCTTGACAACATTTTCTCCTGCCAATCCTATCTTGCTCAATGTGGTGTGTTTTTTTAAAATATCACCAACTCATGACTAAAATAGGTACTCCTTTGCGGATGTATATAGCAAGCAGCCTTGTGATGCAGTTACACATACACAAAATTCCCGCTCAGAGCTAATAGGATCATCATCAGCCAACTACAAATCATTGATTAGTTATGGTGTTTGGGTGGATGTGAACATACTATGATTTCAGTTAGCATTTCAGGAAACACTTAGCTTTCCATTAATAATTAAGAGTTTAATTTATAAACTAATTTCCCCTCTGGAAACAGAATCGCCTGATCCTGTACTTGTCTGCACTTTTGCCAAATAGGGCATGTAAATATGTGGTATAGCATATCTCCACACTTTCAATATCATGTGTTTAAAAGGGGCGTACACATTGCATTCTACTCAGAACTATGTTCCACTGAGTTCAGTAGGACTTACTGTCGTGTATGTTCCTGATCATTCGCACAGTTTCTTATCACCACAAAGATGTAGATGTGTATATGATGTCTATGTTTGCGAGATCAAATGCAGGAGAATCTTCCTGATGTAGAACAGGATGTCCCCGTTTTCGCTGGAGAAATGTTGGAGGGTATGCAACTAAGGTACCTTCACAGATCTAATTGCTCATCACTACACAGCCAATTCTCACAATTCTCCTGGATGTGTCCTGAAGTGGAGTTGGACAAAGATGTACATCAGCAAAAGCAAAGAGATTGCTAGTATTACAGGGGTTCTGAACCAAAAGGATAGGAGAACGCAAGAGTCCTGTTAGACTGGATCAGAGGATTATCTAGTTTCCCGTCTCCCACAGTTGCTTCTGCAAAGCTCGTAACCAGGACATGAGGCAATAGGCTTCTCCTGTATAATTCCATTGATTCCAAATGAGATTTTAATCCATAACTTTTTAAAGCTTTGTGCCGCATCTATGCTTTGTGCAAGTAAAATATATAGCGGAAGATTTTGCAGAAGACAAGCATGAAATTAAAAAGTGCATGATGAGCCAAGATCTCTAATTTGTCATTTTAGATAACACTGTTGGGCTCTGAGTTACCCAGTGCTGAAGAATTAATAAAAGCTGTATATAATGTCATAAAAAGTTTTTATACTCACGCAGGGAGCCATCGATACATTAACATGTCAGTCAGAGGATGCTGGTCTCTGGCATCTCCAAGCCTCACACTCATCCATGTGGTTTCCCATGGACCAAAACTGTATGAGTGGTATGATTGTTATATCATTAACATCTTATTACGAAATAATGTAGAAATGTAATTTCTCTAAGTGCCTCATCACTTCTTGTTTAGTCTGCCAAATGCAAGAAGTCTATTTTATGGAGTGAGTGAGTGAGTGAATGAAGTGAATCAAGCCAAGATGCGATAACTGGTTTGGCATTCTGAACCGAAGGTTTCATTCTGTGCCGAAGGCAATGTTAAATAGACGGTGATAAATGTCCATTTTGTTGTAAACCTTACCATTTGGTCAGAAACTTGAAGCTCTGAGGCACTGATCCGGCTCTAGTTGCATGAAAGGAGGGTACAGTGGACGCTAGGGTTGCGAACATGATCTGGGCGGGATGCACGTTCGCAACCCGCAGAGTTTGCAACCTGTGGGTTGTGATTTGGTGCTTCTGAGCATGTGCAAAGCACGATTTAGCGCTTCTGTGCATGCGCGACTGCTGAAACCCGGAAGTAACCCATTCTGGTACTTCCAGGTTTCGGCAGGTCCGTAACCCAAAAAACGCAACCTGAAGCGTCTGTAACCCGAGGTATAACTGTATTAATGTGCAACTACTTGCACAAGAATGTGGCATTCAAACACGTACCAGAGGGTGAAGCCCATTCAAAGCAATGTGCTGCAGACAGACAACATTTTCAATCGAACGGGCTGTTGGATGAGCATCAAACATGCTCATTTTTCCAGGAAGAAGTGTATATACAGAAGCCTTCTAATATCTACCAGTCCCCTTAACTTGATTGGGGCATTAATGTCTAACATCCTTTTATGGCCTCATATAGTGGTTTTGGCACCAGCGGAGTGGTCCCTTAACCTCTTCCCCCACCCCTCGATTGCACCAGACCCACTTATTTAACTTCCCCACACGTGGTTTGTTGTTGTTGTTTTTTAGCACTTTGCCAAACACAGAGCGGAACTAGCAATTTCTCTGAACAGAAATTGTTCTAGCTGTTCAGTAGCTAATATTGACATGTTAGTATAGGAAGGAACCCTTATATGCCAGTGCAAAGCACAGCACCGCTCAGCAGGTGTTCCTCACAGCCAACAGTCACATGATGAAAGGCATTACAAAATGGGCTGCCGGAGATCAATGGGCTAACATATAAATATTTCAGACACACACAATTACCCGGAGCACTGCACTAAAAGCCCTCGCAGCTAGTAAGGCAAAGAATAAAAATATTTCTAACCCTTTTGCAAAACATGAAGTCATCAAAGCTGAGAGACATTCAAAGCCATCTATGGGACACAAGCATCGAAATCCTACTGACAGTTCCTTAAAAAATCATTCCAATTATTATTTTTTTTAAAAATCAAAGCATAAAACAATACCAAGATGTAAAACAACCTTTAGCAGTCTGTATGCTTCTTCCTTACATAAGGTGAAAATAGCTGGAAGAAAAGAAAATAGTTGGGAGGACAAATGCTACGCACCAAATCCACTACAGAAACCTTCTTGCTAAATATAGTGCCATTTTATTAAACAACCTTAGGGGCTGCCACAGAGAAGGCCCTCTCGCAAGCTGCCAGAACCTCTGAGGTCATGGAACTACCACATGGATTTTAATGCCCCAAAGGCTCAATAGAGGATAGAGGCAGTCTTTCAGATATTTGGGACCTAAGTCCTTCAGGACTTTAAGCACTAATGTGAGTACCTTGGATTGAGCCCAGACATGAACCAGTGCAGGCATTTTACAACACAGCTTATACACATTCTCAGCTAGTAATCAGGCTGTGCATTTTGGACCAGATGAAGTTTCCAAGTCATCTTCAAGGGCAGCCCAACATACCAAGTGGAAGGCCACAAGTTAGCCACTTCTGGTTTACACAATAAGGTGGCGTATGAGTAACAGTTCTGTTGCAATGAAAATGTAGACTCCATTCCCTCTGGCATATGGCCTTAATAGACCTAGGATTCCCTGTTTTGTCCAGTAGTTAGAATAGCGATGAAGGAAAGAAAAGAGTCTTTCCCTCTAAATATATCTTCATAGATCTTCATCTGGGCACAGAATGTGCTGATAAAGAGGACCTCTCCTTATGCTCAGTTTCAAAGAAACCAACTTTGTAGGGTTTTCTGTCAGTAGGCCACTTAAGAAAAGTAACACATTTAGTGAATGAGCAATCCATCATATGGTAAGAACTACCTCTGACTGACCACCACACCAAAAATGAGCCCAAAATAGCTGCATGAATACGTCTCCCATCATTGCTATCTGCAATTGCTTGCCTGCAATTAAATGGTACTCTCATCACTGGAAGCTGATGAGGATGGTTTGGATGAGTATCAACATAAATTCCTGGAAGGCCCCTAATTTATATATTGGAGTATTCAAAGATCAACTGACTTGCTAATTGTTGAGGTCTGTGATTATCACCTTTCAGAAACATACTTAGCAGGGAAATCAAGCCCATCAGTATATACATTTAGGATCCTTCTTGACCAAAGTCTTTATTAAATGGGCCAGCTGCCCAGACACCTTCTAAGTGGTAGAATGTGCAGCTGTTGGGACAAGAGAACTGCTGTTTGTAGATCCTTTATAATAATGTGAGTAGTTCTTAATGTTAACTCCTTAGAAGAGGTTCCCGTGCAATGTACTGTGTGTTGTTTCTTTCCAAGCACCTATGGTTTACTGCCCCTGAATCAGTATTTGTAATATATCTGCGAGTCACCACAATGCCATTCCTTTGGGGATACTAGATTTTATTGGACATTGTTGTTGTAATTGTTTGCTAGGGGGAGCTCTTGCTGGTATTTTTCTTGTCCACATTAAGCCATAGAATACAAATGGCTTCAATAGCCTATAGTTTCTATAGGTCATTAGTAAGAACTTATCACTTACAGTGTTCTTTTTCATCCTTCCCACGATAATGTCCATGCTCCAGTTGATTGATTGCATATTTAACATTATTGGAAGCAATGCTTTCTCATGGATGTCAGGCAACTAATTTCTCCAATTATTTCTGTATCAGCGTCATTCTTCTCGTGTATAACTGTCACCGACTACAATATGCCTTCTAATGTTGCTTATTATCAACTCGGAGCACAGTTAACTCATTTCTTTCTCCTGGTTTTAATCAAAATTGTCTTGGGCTTCCATTTGACTGACATTTCCCCAGCACTCACATATATTATTTTGGATTAATTTCTGCTTTGTTAGCCATCATCTCTCCATCAGTTTGTTTTGCTTTCTAAATAATGTGTAATGATTTGTGCAGCACCCTGGGATTTAAATTGGATTATTCAAATTGGATAGCTCCATTTCTTTTCTCACCGCTCAACCTAGCCTATCAGTGGGTACCTGTGCGGTGTCCAATTTCTCCTTATTGAGAATTCAGGCTATGGTGTCTAGTCACTAAATGTAATCTTAAAACAGGCATCCAGAAAATACAGAGAGAGACTGCAGGAACAACCAGCTGTATGGAAAACATAGCTGACTTTACCTGAATCCCTCTTAACTCAACAATAATTCAATTTCATACAAAAATCAACATGAAATAATTTTCTGGCCATTTTGTATACCCTTCCATGAGCAAATCTTTAATTTATTTCCAGTGCTCAAGGCCAGGGGAGTTGCGGGGAGAAGGAGAAGGGAAGTAGCTTTGCAAAACTGGAAATATCAGTTCAGGGTGAGTTCATATGTGGAGGTAGAAAGTATATATGGCCCACGTGCAGGTAATTAACAAAAGAATTGGCTGGGTGTCTCAATTCAAAATGTGGGGCTCTGCACACTCTCCAGTAGTAGAGAGTCCCCAACAGAGTTTAAAACAGTCTCAGAGTTAACCAGCAGTATAGCATGGGATATAGGTTGTTAAACCTTTTTGCATATCCTGTTTAGTCTGTCTTAAAATCCTTGCCTCCCTCTTTCTATCCGTCTACCAATGAACAGCGTACGCACTGTTAATTAAGTTTAAAAGCTTTACTTACTAAATCCAAAGTTCTGATTTGTGCATTGTTCCATGCAGCAACAAAAAGAGCACAGGCAGATTGCACTTGGGTGCAAAATACAAAATATAGTTTCAGACATGCAGTCCAAACTTGGAGTATATTGTATTCTTGTGAAAAGCAGGGATATCACTGCATAGGACTGTTCTTCATGCAAAGAACTTATACTATTGACCACAGGTATGAAATTTACGGCATGTAATGCCTTAAGAGAGAATATTATGAAAATGATATACAGGTGGTACATAACCCCAGTCAAGCTTGCAAAAATTTACCATTTGCCTGATAATAAATGTTGGAAATGTAAGGAAATTGAAGGTACATTTTTTCACCTTTGGTGGACGTGCCCAAAGATTAAGGCTTTCTGGGAAATGATATATAATGAATTAAAAAAGGTATTTAAATATACCTTCTTGAAGAAACCAGAGACCTTTCTCCTGGGCATAGTCGGCCAATCGGTGTTAAAAAAGGATAGAACTTTCTTTATGTATGCAACAACAGCAGCAAGAATACTCATCGCAAAGTATTGGAAGACACAAGAGCTACCCACACTGGAGGAATGGCAGATGAAACTGATGGACTATATGGAATTGGCGGAAATGACTGGCAGAATCCGTGACCAGGGAGAAGAGTCGGTGGAAGAAGATTGGAAGAAATTTAAAGATTACCTACAGAAATATTGCAAAATTAAAGAATGTTAGAGTGATGATGGGTTGAAATTAAGTGGTTTCTAGCTGTACAGGCTTTAAAGTTATATATAGATCAAGATTAAGGATTAGGATTAAAAAGGTTAAAAGAATGGAAAATTGGCTATTAATAGATAAAAATTTAATGTTATATTATATTAAGATTAAGGATTGGGATTAAAAAGGAGGGAAAGGAATTGCTGGACAAACAAACTGAATTGGAATACAAAAGAGGGAGGTATGAGGAGGTCCAGAAAATAAGTAAATTCAAAAGTAGTGATGAAAAGATGGAATTGTTTTTAACTGTTTTTTCTTTTTTTTTCTTTCTGTATTTTGTATTGTGTATTTTTCTTTTTACTTTTAAATCCTTTTTTTATTGATGTGTTTCTTTTTATCTGAAACTTTAATAAATATCATTTTTAAAAAAAACAAAAAAAACACAAAGAACTTATACTATTGATTAGTCTGAGCTTGTGGAAGCACACGGCAGCCATCCACAGATGGCTGCAGTACAGACCAGTGGTAACAATCTAGTTTGATCCCTACAAAGCAAAGTTAAGGAAAGTGAAAAAAATTGTTAATTCTCCATGAGTCAACAGAGATGACTCATTTTTAATGCAGCTGCAAGCACCAGTGTTTCTGGGCAGAAATGGCATGTAATGCTGGGTAGATAAGGATCTCAGGTTACAGCATTTAGTGTGGGATAGTGCAGAGAGTTTGGAGTGGTGTGGAGAATTGGAACTGTGGAGGAATTGGAACTGTGGAAGACTGAAGACTTTGTGAAGGGTTGCTGAGCTTTACAAGCAACTGAGCTCAGAACTTGACTTGTGGATTTTGGCACAGCAAGGATTTTGTAGCAATCAACCCTCTCTGGGCTCAGAGAGTGAAGATTTCTTGTAACACCTATAAATAATGTGTGTATAAAGAGTGTGTGTTGGTAAAGATAACTGTGCTAAATAGCTGTTTACTGTGGTGAGTTTAACTGCTTGACTGAGCCCCAATAGACAAAACCGAATACCCAATAGACAAAACACATTCAGAAGTGAAATAATGGTTAAGAAGCAAGGTTTGGGACAAGGGACATTCATATGTAGGTCCAAATGACTGATTTCTGTACAAAACAAGAGCACAGGGTGTGGGAGAACTGAAGCAGAGGATATAAGCTCCTTATGTGTATTGATGGCAAAGGGCAAATCCACATCATACACTTTTAAAGAAAATGAATTCTCACAGGGAATGGTGACAACTGTGGTTTGTCAACGGTGCTGGAAACTGTAGTTCTCTGAGGGGAAAATTACAGTTCCCATGATTCCTTGAGGTAAGTCATGTGTTTTGACTGTGTTTCAAATGTTTGGTGTGGCTCAGCCCCCAAGTTGCCCTGTTCCAAATATCAGACTGCAATCTGAAACTGTGTCACTCTGAGTTGTAAACATAGGATATGGGCAGCCTGCCTCATGGTTTCAAAAAATGGCATGAACAACATAAAACTGTAGTGCACCGAGAAAGTAGCTATGAGTCCTGAGGACTGGATTAGGCTGTGGCATAGAATACCACCTATACTCTGGTTTGTTATTTCCCGCATTCAGTGTATTACAGGAAAAACCTGGCAAAAGGAGCTACTGGTATGCCCCGCAGAGGACCTTAAGGTCCATGAATAATCATAGTTTAGAGGTCCCGGGCCCTAAGGAAGTCAGACTATCTTCCTTTTCAGGGCCTTTTCAGTAATGGCTCTGACCTGGTGGAATGCTCTGTTCCATGAGACCAGGGCCCTGCAGGATTTAACTTCTTTCTGCAGGGCCTGTAAGACAGAGCTATTCCACCTGGCTTTCAATTTAAACTTAGCCTGATCTTTTATTCCCCTTCCTTCCCTCCCCCTCCCCTTTTTATGAAGATTAACCGCTCTGGGATCCCACAGCTAATTCTCCCCTGGTCTCTTCGCTGGCCCAAATAGGACTAATTTAGCCAGCTAGCCCTGGTGATCATCTAATGTTTATTGGATGGATTTCCCCCCTAAATTGATTTTTGAATTCTGAATTTATTGTTATTCACGTTTTATACTGTATTTTATGCTGCTTTTCGTTGCATCAATTAAGTGTTTTAAATTTTTGTTAGCCGCCCTGAGCCCGATTTTCTGAACCAGGAAGGGCGGGGTATAAATAAAAAAATATTATTTATTTATTATAATTTAACACAGCGTGGAACTTGCCTTATGGCACACTTGCCAGAAAAGTTAGCCACACAACTGATGCAGGACATGTGAAAGCATCATTAAAGGAATTTCTGTCTAGAAGAAATTAGCACAACACTGTACAGCATCAGTAAGAGCCAATGTGGTGTCATAGATTCACTTTGGTGAAGAACACTGAAGGAAGAAGGAATGAAACCACTTTTAAAAGAGAGCGGGGAAGGAAAGGGGGGGTCTATTATTGGTTTTGTATTTAGTTTTCATTTGTTTGAATCCCCAGCAATAAATAATTTAATATACTAAAGCTATCATTAAAGTCGCTGTGGTCGTAAATCAGTGCTTTTACTGTGCAAGGCTGAGCAAACCATTTTTTACTGTTCAAGTGTTGTTTTAAATTAACTGAATAAGATTTAAAATCCTCCCTTGGGGAGAGGAAAACAGTGTCTGGCTTGGCCTTCAGGTGTTTTCATGAAAATGTACTCACAGCTGCTTTGCAATAACTATTACATGTGAAATGTTTAGATAGCGTCTAAAAATAGGCATTTGCAGCCTGCGCGGCAAAGAGGACAGAGACAGAGGAAAGAAAGGATTGGTTGCTTGCCATCTCAGAAGACTTGCCCAGATATCGGTCTATGGGCTGGCGGATGTCATCCATATGTGATTGACAACCAGATGTCTTTTGTGTTTCTCATTCCTGAAATACTGATGTCAGTATAGGATTGGATGAGGACAAGGGTGAACAAACGAAAGCTTAATCGAGAAAGGGAAAAGGTGCTGGTGACTGATGTTTAGGAAATCTTCAAATATGTAACCTTTTTTGAATGGGATTACACTGTGTGGGGACCCCAGTGCCTCAAAAATCATAGCCTATCGCAGGCATCCCCCAACTCGGCCCTCCTGATGTTCTGGGACTACAACTCCCATCATCCCTAGCTAACAGGACAGGGGTCAGGGATGGTGGGAATTGTAGTCCCAAAACATCTGGAGGGCCGAGTTTGGGGGTACCTGGCCTATCGCTTTAAGAAACGGCTAAGTAAGGGCCTCAAAAATGATAGCTTATCTCTTTAAGAAACTGCTACAACACTTCACCCCCCAAAAAATCCATTTTATTTAGGGGATGACTCCTATATTTAGAATGACCAGGAGTCCTTTCAGCTGGTGTGCCAACTATACCCTTCCCTCAAGGAGCCAGATATGGCAACTTCCAAATAAGAACACTGAAATATTGAATTTTGAAGTTTGAAGACTGTTTGAAAACCACAGTTGGTTCAGAACACAGCCGCCAGGGTGTTAACTGAAGCAGGCAGACTGGAACATATAACACCAGGGTATCATTCCCTACACTGGCCAGTTACCAGTTTGTTCCCCAGTTCAATTCAAAGTGATGTTTCAGGCACTAAAAGCCTTATATGGCCAGGGACCAGCTCACTCATATAAATCTGCACATCCTTTAAGATCCTCAGAAGCCCTGTTCTGGTTTCTCTGCCATCTGAAGAATTACAGGCAGCATATTGGAGCACATGCATGAATTGAGCCTGCTACGAATTTAGCTGCGAAGTGATGTGTAGCAAATATGTACGGTTCAGCATTTTGACCCCGATGCTCTTTAATGAAGTACGGCTGCAAAGAGCGATTAGGTGGACCTTGGCAAGGACTGCAGTGCTATGAATCAGCCGAAATGTGGGGAAAACAAAAACACTCTCGGGAGCAGAGCATCTTTCTAAAAGATGTCACCGCAGAGGCCCAGCCATGACTCAAGCAAGAGCAAATTGGCATTTAATGACTCACCAATACCATATCCTCCAGCACCTCCGCTTTCCTTGGAGTCGTCCCATCCAAATGGTGACTAATCCCAAGACAAGCGGCCAGCAAAATGTGATCTTCCATAAATGCTTGCTCAGCGTCCAAGATCTGAAGACATCGCATCCATAGGTAGCGTGGCAAAAGGCCAAACAATCATTAGGCAGGCAGGCAGAGTTTGCTCCTAATGTACTTCTTTTGTTGTGAGTCTGTTCCAAACTCTGTTAAACCTCAGACTATAGTAAGCTTATGGAATATAAATAGTCCTGTAGCATGGAGCAGCAGAAAAGTACAATGCATGCCAGCTAATAAAACTGAACTATACATATTTTGTGAACATGCTCAAGACCGCAATACCTCAAAGACTGCCTCTCCCGATATGACAATGCGGACCCTGCAATCATCATCTGAGGCCCCCCTTTATAGTATAGTATAGTACTATAGAGATAGTATTCTTTTTACTGCTAAAAGAGATATAGCATAAAATCAATATCTAGATAGAACAGTTTAATACTTTTCATTTATTTTCCCTATCTATAGTTCACCCTATATGTCAGGCATAGGCAAACTCAGCCCGCCAGATGTTTTGGGACTACAACTCCCATCACCCCTAGCTAACAGGACCAGTGGTCAGGGATGGTGGGAGTTGTAGTCCCAAAACATCTGGAGAGCCGAGTTTGCCTATGCCTGCTGTATGTTGTAACCATCCTAGGGTGGGATACAGAAGCATTCCGTTAAAAACAGAAAATGAAACAGAAAATGCATAAGAAAAGATATAAGCAACAAATCTGATAAATTAAATATACAGAATGCTACCATTTTAAAAAAGCCAGTTCCAGGACTGGAACCATTCCTTAGCCACATTCCTTATGGGTTTCTGTTTGCATATGCCTTTGATATCTCCGCCGAATCGTGGGTTGATCTTCACACTCAAGTTTCACAGTAGAGTAATACCGCCTGCACTTCACCCTCAGCTCTGGGCTTTCATTTTCTTTAACATTTTCCGGATCGGTTACAAATTTCCCCCCGGAAGTGTCTTTTTGACTGATTTTCCAGAAATATTTTTCTCCAAGGACCAGCGTTCCACTTAAGAGCTGTGAAGCTGCAGCAAGGAACCCCATATAGATAGAAAACCCAGCACATTGGTCTTTTGGAATGAGAGGCACTCCCTAAACTTCGGGAAGTTTCATTCCTTCGTTTGCGAGGATAGAATACAGATTCCACGAAATGGAAATCAGTACAAATGTTCCCGCTGCCAAGTCCATAATTGCTCCAATGGAAAAGAAGGTAAAGATGAAATCGTCGTGTTTTCCAGGCTTGAAGATGTTATAGAGCGCAAAGGCCATACAAAAAAACGGCCACCGCATTTGCAACAATGGCTAATGGCATCAAGTCCTGGGCAGCGGTTATTTCAGCGGGTAGGGACTCCTCATCGTTTAACGCTGTGCATATAATGTTTATTTTCTTCACTGTAATTCTACTCACAGAACAGGCGCCCCAGATCCCAATCCCCACAATGCCAGGTTTGTTGCTGCCCATGATGTTCTCAACCTGCCACACTCTCCATTCGATATTGGCTGTGCCGCAGATGCTCATAACGCAGCCGATAAGAGCCAGGACAAAGGCACCAAGTTGAAAACAGGATACCCTGCACAACAGCCGAACCGGAAAGGAGCCATAATGTGCCTGGAGTGGAACTTTAGCTTTGGTACTGGGAAGGCTGGCAACTGAAGGCATGGTGAAATTGGTTCTTCAGCCAGTCTCTGGTACGCAAGGGCTTTTTCCAAGGCTTTCTCTGACCTCAGAGAAGACCTGAGAAGACCTGAGATGACTGAAGCTGGTCTGAGCTGGTCCCCATAGCAACTGCTCCTTGGAGTTCTGAGGCAGTTAGAATCCAGCAATGTTCAGAACACCACAAATCATAACTCCAGGGTACTGGTCATTTGGAACATTTGGCAACTGTTATGTATTGAAGTTCTCACCCTGGCCACCAGGGGTATCGTGTATATAGTTTTCACTCAGGTCCACATCAGTTAATTTAGGCGGGAAACCCTGGGCTGTTGTTGTCGTCACAATGTTGACAGCCGGCTGCCTATAAAAGCAGGCCGGCTGAGCTGTTTGCTGTTCAGTTCAGTTCCAGCTTACAAATAAAGAACTACTTGGAGAAATCTGTGTGTCGTCTGCTATGTCCACCCACTATTTAATAGCAACTGCTTGGAGACAGTATGCTTTCGAATACCAGTATGGTTCTGGCACTTTTAAAGGACACTTTTTTGTTAGATGTAAGCTTATGCAAAGATTGGGAACAAAATGTGGAAATAAACACTCCAAGCTGCCCGTTCCGAAGGAATGAGCGAGCAAGATAAATAGACAGAAAAAACAACAACACAAATATTCAGTTGTTTCCATTGGGTTTGAACACGGCTTTGAATTACAGTAGCGCTGGTGGATCAGACTAAGGATCCATCTAGTCCAGCATCCCTTTTCTAAAAATGAAAAGCTTTATAAGAACTCTGTGGGAACAAGCAAGTATTATTTCCAGTGCTTCTTTTCTAAAAAAAAAAATGTTTAGGGGTACTCTCATTTTGACTGAAGAAAATCACCATTTTATAGTTCAGATTGGGGGAAAATAAATACAGTAAATGGACAAAAGTACAAAGATTCACAAAATGTTGAGGGGTACGTGTACCCCTGCGCCTGCATCCCCCCCAGAAAAAAAGGACTGATTATCTCCATTTTACAGTCTGGCAGAGGTTTGGAGACGTCTGATACTGAAATAATTTCTAGCTTAAGTTAAGACCACTCTGTAAATTCATGGTGAGGGTGATCTTTGGTGAGATTTTTTTTCTTTTCTTTTTTCTGAAATATTTATATTGGTTTTACAAAATAAATCACACAATTAAATTTTGAAATAAAACAAGATTTTTCTGAATCTTAGGACTTCCCTTCACCACTTTGTGGGTCCTTTAAATATCTTAATCATCTGCATATTATAGTTCATCTGAATTATAGTCCTCCAAAATAGCCAAAGTCTTTATAACATTGCAAGAGTTATTTGAAGCCTGCCAAAGAGTTCAAGTGTTCTTTTAATGAGCACTCCCACTTTACATTGTGGGTGCCCTTTGCGGGATTGCGCGTGGTGCTACAGTTCCCAGGGAGCTTACTGGCAAACAGGGGCTGGCTTGCCTCACAGTGTTAATTTTTGGAGGTTCACGCCCAGCCTCAGTAATCAAGTTTTCTTGTTGGAAGGTGGGGCCAGCCCCATTTATAAATAGGGGGTGGAACCGACAATAGCCAGGCAGGCAGTTCTGGAGATTCACCCTCCCTATGTTTAATGTTTCTTGTTTGCAGGTTAACTTTTTACTCCTGTTTAGCAGGCACTGCATCGGTCTTTGACTGGTTGCTGTTGAAGGACCGGGGAAGAAATTTTCCTGCACTGGCAGGTTTTGTCTTCCCTACAGCAATTCATCACAACTTTGGCAGTTATGGCCTTGGGTGGAATCCTTTAGTCTTTTCTTCCCTATATTGGGGGTGGGGGTGGTGACTCACCCCCCTGTGGTGGCGATTCCAGGGTCCCCCTCTTAAAGGAGTTATATAATGGGTGTCACTGGCCATACACTGAAAGGTCATCAGTGAACTACCCTGCATGCGGGGATATGGGCTTGGCTGCCTGCTACATTTACATCTCACAGAGCACCCCCATATCCCATTTATCCTGATGAGCCCCAGTTCCCCTCAGCTGGGGGGATGGGAGTGATACAAACCCAAGGCCTAGGCCAAGGTCTTCCTACATTCGGAAGTTTAATAAAGTTGTGGCCTAATTTTAATTCCATATAACGTCAGAGTCTTTATTGCTTCCTTATGATCCTTGGGGACTGGGGCTGTCGCTGCCTGGTCACGCAAATACAATCTACATTTGTCCCATTCTCTATTGAAGTTTTGATCCTCCCGATTTCTGATTTTCCCAGTCCATCTAGCCATCTCTGCGTCTGAGGCCCTTCTTCATGTGCCCCCCTCATGAGAGGTCCATATGGCGACAACATGAAAATGGGCCTTCTCTGTGGTGGCTCCCCACTTGTGGAATGCTCTCCCCAGGGAGGCTTCCTGGCGATTTCGTTACATGTCTTTAAACACCAGGTAAAAACGTCCCTATTCATCAAGGTCTTCGGCTAATTAAACAATCTATGGCTTTTTAAATTGTGTGTGTGTTGGGGTACTGTTTTGTTTGTTATTAGGTTATGTATTTTTGTGTTTTACACTGCAAAGCACCCTATGAGCCTCAGATGAAGGGCAGTATAAAAATAAAAATAATTATATCTATAATTATAATACAGTAGTACCTTGGTTCTCAAACTTAATCCATTCCAGAAGTCCGTTCCAAAACTAAGGTGCGCTTTCCCATAGAAAGTAATGCAAAACGGATTAATCCATTCCAGACTTTTACAAACAACCCCTAAAACAGAAATTTAACATGAAATTTACTATCTAACAAGACCATTGACCCATAAAATGAAAGAAATAATCAATGTACTGTACTATAAAATAAATAAGACAGTACTACAGATGATATTAAAATTATTTTTCTTTCCTACCAGCACTGATGATAGTCATTGTTTGGATGGGCGGCTTTTATCCATTTCCGCAGTCACACAATCAATCAGTAGCTGAACCGGGTTCCACACAATCACAAAAACAAATTAACCAAAAAAGCCTCAAAAACACAAAATAAATAGCAAAAACAAAAGCGCCAAACTTAATCCGTTCCGGAAGTCCGTTTGACTTTCGAAATGTTTGAAAACCAAGGTGCAGCTTCTGATTGGTGCAGGCACCCCGGAAACAATAGCCGACAGCCGCAATGGACGTTTGGCTTCCGAAAAACATTCAAAAACCAGAACACTTCCAGGTTTTCGCATCTGGGAACCAAGGCATTTGAAGAACCAAGATACCACTGTACACTGTGATATGTTGTTCTCTGTAGCGACGCGGGTGGCGCTGTGGTCTAAACCACTGAGCCTCTTGGGCTTGCCGATCAGAAGGCCAGTGGTTCGAATCCCCACGAAGGGGTGAGCACTGTCCCAGCTTCTGCCAACCTAGCAGTTCAAAAGCATGCCAGTGCGAGAAGATAAATAGGTACCGCTGCGGCGGGAAGGTAAATGGTGTTTCCATGTGCTCTGGTTTCCATAATGGTGTCCCATTGCGCCAGAAGCGGTTTAATGATGCTGGCCATTACCCGGAAAGCTATCTGTGGACAAACGGTGGCTCCCTCAGCCTGAAAGCGAGATGAGCACCACAACCTCATAGTCGCCTTTGACTGGACTTAACCGTCCAGGGGGCTTTTACCTTTACCTTGTTCTCTGTGAAGTGACTCTGCCATAGAGGATGCAAAGACAGGCAAACACTGGACTGAACAGAATATTATAGGAGCAGCTTAGTGGGAAGAGAACTGCACTACATTATCAGTATCAAAAGTTAAAACATAGGTTCCCCTGTTGCAATCTGGCAATCCTACCACAGGCATTCCATATCATGACCAAAGTGGGGCTATACTCTCTCCTCCTGCGCATGCCCCTCCTTACGACAGCCCACTTGATCTTATGAACGTCTCTGCAACTTGTTCTGGTTTGGGTAACAGGCCACCACTGTGACGCCTGGTCACTGGAGGAAAGAGCTCTGCTGCTTTCTGAAATTCTCATCCAAGCACTGCTTTTGACTGAACATTTTTGACTGATCCCCTCAGGCTCAGTGCCAGGCTTTGCAGGAGCTGCGGCTGCCCCTTCCACGTACAGAGCTAATTATAGGACAGTCCTCGGGGGGTTTCCCTCAAAATGGAGGCAAAGCAGTTTGCTCTAGCCTATTTCCAGAGCAACTCAGCTGAGGTGGAGCTGGCTTCCCAAAGATACCGGTAGTTCTCTTGTTCTGGAAATCACTAGTTTCCCCTTCATTGCTTAGGATGCATTGTTTATAACATTAGGGCATTTACCACTTCAGATGCACGACCTTCCCTTCATTAAAACAAGATTTCCAAGAGCCAGCCAAATCACAAATTAAGAAGAATGAAGAATGTCAGTTTTATACATTTTGGGATGCATACATGCAGAAAGGGATAGTTAGGGTCAATAAACATTTAAAATCAGAGAGTCACAACAGGGGTAGTCAGGCTTCCACTCCTTTCACATCCCTGGTCAGCTTTCTACGTTTCAACAGCCTAATTTAAGTTGAAAAGTCACTTTGTGGCTAATACTCTTAAACAACTGGGAGTCAGGAGCACATGCTGGACTACTGAAATGCCAAAGCACTGTGGCGACAAAGTAAAACTTCTACAGTTGTGAAAATCAGACGCATTTAACTCAATGCGTAATGTTGGGCAAACTGAACTGCATGGTTTTATTTCCAAAGAGAAGAACCTTCCAAACCGCAGATCCAGATTGACTCCAGATGCAATGAATATTCACAGCATAATGATAGCTAGCACTGAGTGGCTGATGCAGAGAGAATATCCAGCATTGCAAATACATGCACTTGTTCCCAATACAATTATTGCTAGTGACTCAAGGTGAACTGGGACGCGGGTGGCGCTGTGGGTTAAACCACAGAGCCTAGGACTTGCAGATCAGAAGGTCGGCAATTCGAATCCCCACGATGGGGTGAGCTCCCGTTGCTCAGTCCCTGCTCCTGCCAACCTAGCAGTTCGAAAGCACATCAAAGGGCAAGTAGATAAATAGGTACCACTCCGGCGGGAAGGTAAACGGCATTTCCGTGCACTGCTTTGGTTCGCCAGAAGCGGCTTAGTCATGCTGGCCACATGACCTGGAAGCCGTACGCCGGCTCCGTCAGCCAATAAAGTGAGATGAGCGCCACAACCCCAGAGTCGGCCATGACTGGACCTAATGGTCAGGGGTCCCTTTACCTTTACCAAGGTGAACTGGTGAGCTGCTATTATGGTCCATGTCTAAGAAAGTTCTTCCCCTCCCAAGAAAATACTGAGCTACTCATCTCCCATGTATCCCTTAACTTCCTATATTGTATTATAATAGATTTAAATTGTTTCAAAAGGCTTGAGCAAATCTTGGCTGAAAATATGACCAGAAGTATCAGCTTGCCATTTGCATTCATTCTGACTTCGATGGTTTCTGCGCAGCTATGTTGTTTATTTATTCATGCTTTTATTCTTTTATATCCTGCTTTTCCCCCAATAAGCTCAAGGCAGCAGGGATGGTTTCCTAACCTCTCAGCTATCCACACGCAGAGGATTTCTCCCTGCAGACAACCACAACTCATGAAACTAATACCTCCAGGTAGAGAGGGAGGCATGCAATTGTGGGTCAGGAACAGCAGCACAGTCCTGCTCCTGTGCTCTTGCTTCAGTTTTTGCTTTTCGATGGGTTCGCAAAATTGGTTCACACTGCTTTGGGAATGCAAGTTGAAAAGCAGCATGTAAACCCTGCAAGTCAATGTTGTAATCCTACGCACACTTCCTAGGCAATAAGCCCCGCTGAACACAATGGGGCTTTTGTCCAAGCTAAACATGCCTAGGATTGTGCTGCACATATTCATCATGAGCTGCCACACAAGGCTGGTAATGCAGCAGCTTCTGAAAAGCTGGTACCTCAGACGCAAGCTCTGCAAAGAGCCACTGTATTTTTTCAGTTCCCTCCCTCCCTCTGTGGGAATACCTCAGCCATGTTTCTCTGCTTCTGTAATCTACCAGGATCAAAGAAGAGGTAGCAAAACAACATCACACCCTTGTGATGTGGTATGCAACTGCCAGCCAGAGTGTTAACCTAAGATCAAGCTTTCCATTAAACGTAGATCCCAGAGTATCAATATAATCAATGGGTTTAAAGTGCTGCAAAAATATCAAGCTTAGAACCACACATTCTTCTCCCCTGCATATTTTCACTGCAGCAGTTGCTTCCTAATTCTGTTTCTCGGAGATCTTGCTGAGGTCTTCCTTCTCTTCTGTCATAATTGTAGATGCGGGTATCCACCGTTTTCCTTAATTATTTTTCCATCCACGTCAGCCTCCATTTTCCCGAAGACATAATTCACATTGTGGCACTAATTAGAGTGTTTTATTAGCCCATCTTAATCTAGGGATTCTTTTTGTGCTGCGGTGGGTGGCTGACTTCATTGTTTCCCAACAGGGAACATGCAAACAACATTGCAAAGAGATAGCTGCTAAATAATGGGGGGGGGGGGGGAGGCTGGCTAACAGCCGCAATGCTGCGCCTGAGGGAGTTTGTGGTGTCGGCTCAGCCTTCATTTCTGTCAGTGGCAGGTACAAATTTCTACATGCATCAGCTTTGCTCTTCCACGTATGGTATAAATGGAATGGAATGATGATATTATTCTACATTATTCCAGCTTGCACCTGGAAATTAATGGACCCTGAAAAGGATTGCGACAAGATAATGTAATGCCATCTTCCAGGGATACCAGAGGATAGGTGTTTTAAAGTTATTCACAAAGAGTGAAGCATAACTACGCTGGAGCTCTATTTTATCTTTTGTGAAACAAACCCCAAAGAGCGTTCCCCCCAGGTCAAACAATTGTCATGTGAAACCAATTGGCCTCCAATAGCTGACCATAAAATTCCAGTCACCTGTTTCTCTTTCTGAAATTCAAGCCAATGTTTTAAAGAGAGTGGCTGTGTATACATAAAAGACATCCAAAATTACTACAGGATTTTCCCCCAGTAATAAATGGGGAATGTATAATGAGAGAGGCATTTCCTGAGGTCCAAAGCCCACTTGTAAAGTTATATGTCCCTGCTTACTCCCCAGATATGCACTGCCAGGAAATTATCCACCTGGAGAGTGAATCTTTATGTATCCTCTATTCTGTCATCTTATTGACCTCATCATCGCTTTGTCAAATTCATCTGTGCCAAATGCTGCTGTCACAGAGGTTTGTAAAATTTTACTGCATCATAAACGGGAGACCGTGGGTGTGTATGGACTATCAAGTATAATACATTAATACGAGCTAATATCTCCAAAACAAGCTAAGAATGTGGATTCCCACATCTGCATTTTATAAAAAAAATTAAACCCTGCCTTTACACATTATATATACAGTACCTATAAAAAAACACCAAACATCACTATTTCAACTGTGAAACAATTCGCTGTGTTTCATGTTCTCGTTTTTGACTTTCAAAGAGGTCACCCTATGCTCGCTGATTATTTATTTACTAATTATTTCAAGAGTGTTCTCCCAGGAAGTGTTGCCCTTCTTCTGAATTGTGTTTGGGCACCAGACAGATCTGCATGCATGCTGATGTCGGTGTGGCATTATGACACCATCACATTTGCAACATCACATCAACAGGGCTGGGGAACGGCCATTTTCATAAAAGGGAAAAGTTGAAGGGGAGAAAAGGAACATCTGGAAACCTACCAGCTGGTTAATCTGACTCTGATACAACAGGTGAGTTGTATATGAGGCAGCGTGGACAGCCACCTCAGGCTGTTGGGTTTGGGCAGGACTATTTTTCTATAATGGGACATGGGTGGCATTGTGGTGTAAACCACTGAGCCTTGGGCTTGCTGATCGGAAAGTTGCCGGTTCGAATCCCCGTGACGGGGTGAGCTCCCATTGCTCGGTCCCAGCTCCTGCCAACCTAGCAGGTCGAAAGCACATCAAAGTGCAAGTAGATAAATAGATACCGCTCCGGCAGGAAGGTAAACGGCGTTTCTGTCTGCTGCTCTGGTTTCGCCAGAAGCGGCTTAGTCATGCTGACCACACGACCCAGAAGCTGTACGCTGGCTTCCTCGGCCAATAAAGCGAGATGAGCGCCGCAACCCCAGAGTCATTCGTGACTGGACTTAACTGTCAGGGGTCCTTTTCCTTTTTTACCTTTTTATTTTTCTATAAATAGAAAATATAGGTGCTAGAACTGAGTTCTGGCAAGTTCTGGCTGAAAAAAGAGCCCTGGTTTGGGGCATCATGAAAGGGGAATATTGACTATATTGGGTATTTATTCCCAGAGAAAGGCAATTGTGGAAATTTCTGTGTCAAAATAACTTGACCAGTTTTGGTGGTTTCCTTAAAAAATAAAAAAAAAGCTCAATGCTTTGGGCATCTTCCTGGTTTTTACTTTTTGAAATATGGCAACCCTAAGCCTTTGGTCCTATGCACTTTATATTGGAAAGGGGAGTCATTTACTGTTCTGCCTCAAGCACCAAAATGTCTTGGGATGGTACTCTGCTGCTTTAACAATGTTTTTCCTGTACCATTCAAGACAAGTGGTCACCTACTTCCTGATTTCCCCCCGGTTATGTTTCTGTGGCCCAAGCTCTCTAAGCCAAGGACAGAAATTGCTATCTTGATTACACCCAGCATGCGATAAGATCAACATCAATTGTAAGATTCATTGGAATGTATCTGCCATAATCATACAATAATAATCTCCAGGGAAATGGAGAGCTTTCTTCTTTGAGATATTTCTGAGTGTGCTCTTGTTTGAGTTCAAGCACTTAGAAAATAAGCCATTTATCTTATTAAGCCATGTAGCTCCCACAAATGTCACATAAAAATGTAATAGGGAAAAACAGATGTTGCATTACAGAAAATGATAGTGAAACTTATTCACATTAAAAATTGTAGGAAATAACCTAGGCTTCCACAGCCTCGTTTAACTGCACTGTGAATGAGAGCTTTGCTCTGTTCTGTGTTTGTGAATCATACAAAGTGAGTCCCCCCCCCTCTTTCTTTCAGAAGGAACATGCTTGTTTTCTCCTCCTGTGGAGAGTAGGATTGGAACCAATGGCTTCATGTTACAAGAAAGGAGATTCCAACTAAACATACGGAAAAACTTTCTGACAGTAAGAGCTGTTTGACAGTGGAAGAGACTCCCACAAGAGATGGTGGACTCTCCTTCCTTGGAGGTTTGTAAGCAGAGGATGGGTGACCATCTGTCATGGATGCTTTAGCTTCAATTCCTGCATCGCAGGGGGTTGGACTAGATGATCCTTGGGTCCCTCCCAACTCTAAAATTCTATGATTCTATGAACCAGCTCAATTTAAGGATTATTCTTCCTCAGAGACAGGTGCACTGCATTCCCTCAGAACCAAGTTCCATTTCTTAAAAATGTTGCCAAACTCCAGAACAACACGGGTTGGCTCAAGCTCTAGGTGATTCTGTTCCCATAGACAAAAATTTAAATCTTCCCACTTCCAGATTTTGGTGTGTGTGTGTGTGTGTTGGGGGGAGAGTTGTGCGACTTTTGAGATTGCCATGACCAGCAAAAGGCTTGAGCAGGCTCAACATACTGCTAGGAAAGAGCCCCACTGGTTCCGCCTGTCCCCTGACCAGGCCTGGGTTGGGTCGCCACCATCACCTCCCTGGCACTGCCACTAATCCCACTTGAAACTCCTGGCTTTGCAGGGCATTGAATATTGTGGGAAATATATGAAAGATTCGGACCCTCCTTCCAGATGGGCTTGCCTGGTGATGCCAATGTCCCTAGGACAGGACCAATGTTGTATTTTCCACAGCGCCCAGTGTTTAGTGTCGCTAATGCCAGGCTCCCATGTCAAGTGCAAAGATTCATTGGTGGCTGTGGTGCCACCCCAGATTGTGTCACTAGAGGGCCCAACTGGGCAGACCATACATTCTCCATCCCTACTGTGTACACTTATTGGTTAAAAATAAATAAATAGCTACACTGATGTCTCAACTCTTCCTAATGTGGTAGTGGCCCAAAGAGCCACAATGAATGTGATAATGTGAACCCCTATAAATACTTCAATGTGCCCCTAATAGAGACGTTATGGTAACCTGTTGCTTTAAGAAACTGATGATTTTGCGAGATGCCGTCCCCCACTGGGACAGAAGGACAGCTAAGACGTAAATCAAGAAGATACAGCTCATAAGCTAGAACGTAAGTTGATACATGGTGCAAAGGGCTACACTTAGCACAGGTTCCCAACATGCACACTAACGCAATGTTAGTTTGATCACAGTGAGAATCAAAGTTTAGTTTGCAACGCTTATTGCGCATGTGTATTAAACATGAAATGAGGTAATGATGTACATGATTGGTGAAAATTCAAATCCTTTGTTTGAAATGTTATAAATACCACCGCCCTGACCCGTGGGCAGGTTGCAGTTTGGCGAAAAGATTTGACTGTAACCTATTGCTTTGCAATAAACAACAATGGACTCCTAACTCCTCTTGTCTCTGAGTTTTATTGGCATAAACTCAGAAGATAAGCCATTTTCGGCTTACAACACTACGATGACACCAGTAGAGTACATATTTTATCCTAGCAGAAGGGAAAGAAGCATTTAAAAATATTCTATGCCAGTTTGCCAGGTCACATGACCAAGCTGAATGAGTTTAGGATCCAGTCTAATCCCCACTTGCCATAGGATTGCTCCCTTGAGTGCTTTCACTTGGTAGAATAGACCATACTGTCCAGGGGGCACTGATGCCAAGCCCCTTTCTCTCATGTCCATTTGTGAAGGTGAACCAATTTCACAGAATACCAGAAGCATGCAAGTTATTCTATTGATTGAGAATAAATTGTAAACTGGCTGTTTGCAAGAATCATGGTAACTTGTATCACAATTACCAAAGCATCAGATAAAACTCTGATAAATGAAACTTAGGTTTTCATGAATCAAGAGAAAGTTATCTCACGGTATCAACGTAAATCTGACAACACAAAGATGGCATTAATAGTGCAGTCGTAAGATTGCAATAACACTTCAGAGGTTACATTTGCCATTAGCATTTAAAAGGTCAGTTGACAATAGAAAACATATTTTCAATGTAAACTTAATTAAGAAAGAGGGGTTGGCCAAATCTAAGGCAGATCATACATTAATTGGTAAGTGCAGACAAGGTTTCCCCTTAGAAATCACAGAGGCAACTGTTTAAAAGTGGCACTGATGGTCGTTCTTAGAGGTTAAATTGACGATTTAGAGTGCTAAAACCACAACAGCTGTCAGCAATAAGACAAAATTCACCTTATTTTTTCTCAGTCATAGTTAATATACACATTAAACACATGCTTTGAAAACCACAGACTTGCAACTACTGCCTCTTTCACAAATCAATCCCACAGGGACCCTAATCCAGATTGAGATTATGAGACAGGGGTGTGGAGGAGTGCTTAACCCTTTTCCTCCTTGCACCATTTCCCTGTTGAGAAGTACAGATTCAGTTTGGTAGCCATGTTGGTCTGTCATAATAAATAACAATGATGAAAGATATTTTTTTAAAATTTATTGAAAGATGTTCCAGTAGCACCTTAAAGGCCAACTAAGTATAAGCTTACCAGGTATGAGCTTTTGAGTGTATACACATTTCTTCAGATACTCTGAAGGAGAAGTCGCTACAACCTTATAAGTGTTGATGACTGTTAATGATGGCAGTTGGTTCCACAGGGAAGGGCAAAGGATTTTTAAAGGGATAAAAAGGTAAAGGTACCCCTGACTGTTAGGTCCAGTCATGGTCGACTCTGGGGTTGCGCGCTCATCTCACTCTATAGGCCGAGGGAGCTGGCGTTTGTCCACAGACAGCTTCCGGGTCATGCGGCCAGCATGACTAAGCCGCTTCTGGCGAATCAGAGCAGCGCATGGATAGATGACCAAAATTAGCTTTAGCATGTATAATGGGACATGAATTCAATATCTCTATTCAGACCAGGTCTCTCCACAGTTTTTAGTTTGGTAACGAGTTATAATTCAGCAACTTCTCTTGTTGAGAATTGTTCCTGATGCTGCTATTGTTGGAGAGAGAGGTTGGAAGAGAGATTCCTACCCTCCAGTAACAGAGTTAAGCACAATGGTGACTGCTCCAAGCACATTAAAACTTGGTTAGATTTACATGTGCCCTCATCTAAATTTAAACGAATGTTTCCTGCAAAAATACTTAGTATAGAATAAATCATAGACACGAAGAAGAGGAGGAGGAGGAGTTTGGATTTGATATCCGAAGGAGTCTCAAAGCGGCTAACAATCTCCTTTCCCTTCCTCCCCCACAACAAACACTCTGTGAGGTGAGTGGGGCTGAGAGACTTCAGAGAAGTGTGACTAGCCCAAGGTCACCCAGCAGCTGCATGTGGGGGAGCAGAGACGCGAACCCGGTTCACCAGATTACGAGACTGCCGCTCTTAACCACTACACCACACTGGCTTTGCAAACAAGTGAATCGTTTACTCACAGTTTCCAGGAGTCACAGCAAACAAGCTCCTCTTGTCTTCCTGAACCAGAAGAGGGCTGAAATGGGTGGAACTGTCTCTGATTGCTTGAGGAAAGCCCTGGAGAGGAGGGGAATTAGACACCTGTGAGGAGGCAGAGACTTTCAGTCTCCGCAACTGATTGATGGGGTAAGACCTGCTGTGGATGAACTACTGTGCTCTTTAGGCATGACACTCTGCCAAATCTGTGAAGATCATGTTTTTGCTAATAAAGAGTTAACTCCAACTTTGAACAGTGTGATTTACTGTTGGCACACTTTTTGACACTGTCAGGCTGCAGCTTGGGGCCACCAAACGTTGGTCCTGCATCGGTGGCACATCTCTCTGCCAGCAGAGGCGGACAAGAGAGGGGGTCTGCACAGCATCCTAATCTCCCCCCATCAACACCGGGGGGACTGCATTCTAAGTGGTGCTCCCAATGATCAGTAGACTGTAACATCTACTCTAGATTACTTTCCTTTTTATATAGTACTTGTGGGGTGTTGCTCTCATACACTTTCATATTCTATATCCCCCCCACACTCCATATTCTCTATTTCACCCATAAAACTGCCTGCTATTTGGTAATTTGAAGGGGAAAAAAGCAATGTAAACAAGCATACACATGTCTGTAATTGAAATCATTCATTCGGATCATAGAATGTGCATTTTCATTGCTCTTTTGAGTCTGATTGCAAAATTATGGGTGAGAGTGTTGGGGGTGTGACTCTGAATTCTAGGTCCTTTTATCCAGAGAGAGAGAGAGAGAGAGAGAGAGAGAGAGAGAGAGAGATTCCAGAATAACAGGCTGAATGCTAATTCTGAGCTGCAGTCAAAGCACAATGCATTTCCTGCAGATTAAATGCTGGCTGGGAGTTGGTGGCCTGAGGCATTGCGCAGGGCCATTAGTACCACTCAGCCATTAATTCTCCAGGAAATCATCTTTGCCAAGGTGATATCTATGAATGTTAACGGGGCAGATTTCTCCCACCCTCCAAATTACCAAATCTCTACATAGCTACATACCAAACCTCACTCATAAACAATACCTTACTTTAGAAAATATGTTTTCCAAATAGTTCCTTTTGCAGCCTTTTTCTGTCTTACTAGCTTTCTTCTCTTGTCTTGTACAGTACAGTTTTATACACTTGAATGGTCAGTCAATCCCCCCCACCCCAAGGTGTTTGGTTATCAAGGTCAGTTAATATTTCCCCTTCATATCTCCTGTTGTGTTGGCAACAAGCTTTGCCAAGAAAAACCTTTCAAAATGTTAAAATGCCGGGGGTGGGAAATGGCTAATTTTCCATTTGCAATCAAGGTGTCAAGATTTGGTAAGGAATTTGTCTTTCTCTCTGCTTTATTTTCTTACCCTAAAAGAAAGTCAGCTATAACAGCAAAGAACGGCTGCTATTCTGAGTTAACTTATTTCAGATTGGGCTGAATGTGCACACATCATAACCATTTTGTAAATGCTGCCAGTTCCTTGCTGGTTGTTCAGGTTTAGACACCCCGAGATCATGATATCTAACAAAAATGGATGGGAAAGTCAGCGAAACCCCGAGGAACCATCTAAATGCATCCCAGTAATTCAACATTCTGCTAAGGTTAGCTAGCAACACTCTTATTTCTCATCTTGAAATGTTTACAGTGATGGGCATGTTTCTGAGTAAAGGTTAAGGAATGAACCCACTCACAGAGGATTGGTATCTCATTCCTTGTTCATCCTGGAGAGAAACATCAATTTTGACGTAGATGGGCATCCATTCCGCATTAAAGATGCAGGCAGCCAGTTTGGGGAGACAGGCGAGTAATCCAAAACGCATTGACATTGTGCGCATTTCAACAGCACTCCTCAGATGCAGTGAGAGTGGTGGAGACCCACTCTGCACATGTTTTCTGTGTTTACTGTGCGGTTTTCCACTTAAGAAAAGCCAGAATGTTGGTTCTGCTCTTGCTATTCACATCCAGATGAACAACCTCTACAGAGTAATTATTCTTATCTACTAATACTCTTTTATATTGGGAAGTGGGTGGTGCTGTGGGTTAAACCACAGAGCCTAGGACTTGCCGATCAGAAGGTGGGCGGTTCGAATCCCCGCGATGGAGTGAGCTCCCGTTGCTTAGGTCCCTGCTCCTGCCAACCTAGCAGTTCGAAAACACAAAGTGCAAGTAGATAAATAGGTACTGCTGCGGCGGGAAGGTAAACAGCATTTCCGTGCGCTGCTCTGGTTCGCCAAAAGCGGCTTAGTCGTGCTGGCCACATGACCCGGAAGCTGTACGCCGGCTCCCTCGGCCAATAAAGCGAGATGAGCGCCGCAACCCCAGAGTCGGCCACGACTGGACCTAATGGTTAGGGGTCCCTTTACCTTTACCACTACTCTTTTATATTAGCTGGGCTAGTGCTATTGGGTATAAGGTAAAGGTAAAGGGACCCCTGACCATTAGGTCCAGTTGTGACTTAAAGGCAACAATCCTCGCAGGGATCCCCCTATTTGATGTAAGCCATAGGAATCCCCACTGCTGGTTTGACCCTGATGTCATTTCCAGCAGGTGGGCCGGAAATAAATGGTTACTGAAATATACTCGGAGTCGAGTGTGGATTTCATGCTCTTTATTCAGCTCATAATAGTGAGGAATGGAAGTTCCCCCGAAATGTCTGCTTTATATACATTATTTACACAATGGGACCCACGTGATTGGCTAGTTCCGGGATTCTCCTGTAGGCCAATCAGGTTGGGGATTCACTTCCACCTGGAGTTGGATTAGATGGCTCCTGCGGACCAATCAGACTGCTGCCTTCTGAATCCTATTGTTGTAGGACCAATCAGACTGCTGCAATTTGGATCCTAGTCAATATCCTATTCAATATCCTATTTGAGCCAGAACCCGAACCCCGGACCAGGGAACATCCCAGGCTGCAACGCACACGTAGGTGGTCTGCGTACCTTGAGGACTATGAATGCGCGACCTCCCGGTCAGGACTGGAACTTGGAGGGGAGGGGTGTTATGTACTGAGTTGAATAGGATCCAAAATGCAGCAGTCTGATTGGTCCTAGAACAATAGGATCCAAAATGCAGCAGTCTGATTGGTCCTAGAACAATAGGATTCAGAATGCAGCAGTCTGATTGATCCTAGAACAATGAAGCAGTATGATTGGTCCGCAGGAGCCACCCAATCCAGCTCCAGAAGGAAGTGAATCCACAACCTGATTGGCCTACAGGAGAATCCCGGAATTAGCCAATCACGTGCAGCCCACTGTGTAAATAATGTATATAAAGCAGATGCTTTGGGGGAACTTCCATTCCTCCTCACCACTATGAGCTGAATAAAGAGCATGAAATCCACTCTCGACTCCAAGTATATTTCAGTACATAACAGTTACCTATTGCCTATGCCAGGCTACCTCAACCCCGGCCCTCCAGATGTTTGGGACTACAATTCCCAGCATACCTGACCACTGGGTCCTGCTAGCTAGGGATCATGGGAGTTGTAGGCCAAAAACATCTGGAGGGCCGAGGCTGAGGAAGCCTGGCCTAGGCCAAACTTCTTCATCTGTAGTCAATAAAAGTTGCAGCCTGATTTGATCCCATTCAGTGGTGTGGTGTCATGTTTTGGTAGCGCATCTGAGCCGGTTGTGTGTGTGTGTGTGTGTGTGTGCGCACAGCCTGGGCCTGCAAGTGGGTCAAGAAGATGTGCATTTTACAAAGGAGAGCACTGAAAAATGCATGGATGTGCACTTTGCGTCACTGACACCTCCCACATTATGTATCCGAGTGCAGAAAGGTTTCTTATGAAGCAGGTCTAAGTGCCTCTCAGTTAAATGGATTGGACTACATTTCAGGACTTCAAAGTCCTCCCTCTTCATAGATATTCTATTTTTCTGGTGATCAATAAAGGTCCACTTCAAGCTGATGAGACCAAGTAGCTCAGCTGGCTGCTAAGACAAGAAAGCAGAAGTAGACCAGGCTTAGTTCTCATTGGAGATTAGGCTCAGGCAATGGAATTACAGATTAGCTGTAAAACAGTTTTTGTTTTTTCCCCCTGAGAAAATTTCTGAGATTTTTATTTTTCAAACTCCTCAGGGGGTAGAAGTCTAGTGCATAGATTTCTCCCCCTGAATATTTTAAACCATTTTTGTTTGTTTGGCAGCAACCCCCCCCCCCCCGACAATGCCACAGAATGGATGCAAAATGGTTGTCAGGCTACCAGCATGGCTGCCGCTGTCATTTGTGGTGGCAGCCGAAAGAAAGGAAGAAATAACGATTTGGTAATTCATAATCTGTCTCTGCTCAAATCCATACCTATCCGGAGTTATTTTCCAATTGGAATGAATTAATATAGCTCTGCAATTTCGGTAAAAGCAACATATACATTACAAAAAATGAGCAGACTCCCAACTTTTCATTTCAATTTATACTAATAGCATTTTCAGATTATAATCCTGTATGATCTGAGGGAAGCATTGCCACTGTGGTTTCCTACAGATAATGTTGGACTAATTTCCTATCATCCATTATTGGCCCTTCAGGCTGAGGATGCTCAGAGTTGAACAGCATCTCAAGGGCTCTACCCCAATCTGAGGCCATATTCTAGCCTATCTTTTAATATTTATTTATTTATTTGTTTGTTATTTATATATATATAAACCAAATCTCAGTTGCTTTCTCATCAGATGTTCTCAAGGTGAGATATGCAAAAATATAATAATAATAATAATAATAATAATAATAATAATAATAATTTATTCCCCCCCCTCCTTTCCTGGTTCAAAAACCGGGCTCAGTGTGGCTAACAACAAATTTAAAACACTTTAAAACACTTAATTATAAAAGCAGCATAAAATACAGAATAAAAACATGAATAACAATAAAATTCAAAAATCAATTAGATAATCCCCAGGGCTAGCTGACTGAATTGGTCCTACTAGGGCCAGCAAGGAGGCCAGGGAAGAATTTAAATGTGTGGTCCCAGAAAGGGTTTCTTCGTAGAAGAGGAAAGGGGGAAAGGGAATAGAGGATCAGGCTAATTCAGATTGAAGGCCAGGCGGAATAGCTCTGTCTTACAGGCCCTACAGAAGGAGATCAAGTCCTGCAGGGCCCTAGTCTCATGGGACAGAGCATTCCACCAGGTCGGAGCCATCACTGAGAAGGCCCTGTCCCTGGTGGAGGATAGTCTGACTTCCTTATGGCCCAGGACCTCTAAACTATGGTTATTGATGGACCTTAAGGTCCTCTGCAGGACATACCAGGAGAGGCGGTCCCGTAGATACAAGGGCCCTAAGCCATAAAATGTATAAACAGAAATGTTTAACTAAAAGACATGTCAGTGGCATCCAGTTTGCATATGCTTGATTTGTTGATGTGAAATATACACGATTTCTAATTTTTCCTGTTCTGGCTTAGTGTAAAAAATAACTCTCCATCCTTTCACAGTTGTGGCTGGGCAAAACTAGCCAGATGTGCCCATCTGTATAAATATAATATTTATATTATATATATATATAAATAATAATAATAAATCTGGAAAAAAAAATTGGCAGTCTACAATTGGCATATATAGAACTGGATAAAGTACACATAGATCTGGATTATTTTTAGAGATTTCATATTACTGGAACTTTAACAAAGCTCACTTTTATTTTGATGATCTTACAATTTTAAAAAGAATTGTACCAGTGATTAGTATGAGCAAATAAACTTTTAAAGTTATTTTTACTGTGCTAAGTGATTAATGCTTCATAGTTGAATAAAAGTATCATCAGCTTAGATACAGATATATTTCATATGAGATGTATTTATGCTTCATACTTGATATAGAAAGGTACATTTTTTAAAATTGAAGAAGAGTGTCATCAGCATAGATAAAGATATATAGATATATTCAGTAGGAGACAGGTACATATAATAATTATAGCAGACAGTTAACTTATGTTCTTCAGTCCTTCTACTCAGTACAATGAAACTATGTTGTTTTCAAATGAAAGTTTAAGAAATTTAACTTAAAAAAGTGACATCTGTTCCATGGGCTTTACTGTTTGACATTTGCCTTGAAATCTACCTGTATTTCTCAGACTACAGAATCCTTCTGTGATGGCCTCGATTTTAATTTTTTATTTTATTTTAAATGGATTTGATCTTTTTATTTGTGAAATGCTCCTAAGAGTCACAGAGCAAAAGCAACCTCATAATTTTCCTCACAGGGCTTTCCACATCCCACACATTAACAACTCATTCAATTATATCTTTATATGGTGCTGCTGTTTGTGATTATTATATCCAGGAATGATGAGGATCAGCGTAAGGTCTTTGGGCACCAGGGCATGAGATTCTGGGCCAAGATGATTTAGATTTCTAGTCCTTCATTTTGTTTTATTAATACCCAAGAAAGCATCTTGTTAACTGAACCCAATCATTTTATGGTGATGTGCATATGATAAGCTCAAGGTGAACTCAAATGGATAAATATATCTAGGGAGCGCAGCTGCAGATGCTTGAAGAAAATGATGGAGGATAGCTTCATAATGTCAAATACAAAGAAGCAAAATATTTTTATTCTGATTCAGCTAAGGGCTACTCCTGCTATGCATATTGCTAGCTGGATGGAGGGTTGCCTCTGCAATCTCTTTAGTATTTTAAACTCTTACAGTGCAATCCTGTGCACGTCTACTCAAAAGTAAGTCCCATTACTTCAATAAGGCTTAGTTTTAGGTAAATGGGCATAGGATTGCAGCCTTAGTTTTAAATCGTATTATTGCTTCACCTGGAATATTGGTTTGTATTGGATGGTGACTGATAAAATCAATAGTAATACAGAATAAAGCAACAGGGTATTGTGGCACCTTAAAGAATAACAAATTTATTATAAGTTAGAGTCCACTTCATAACCATGTTTTCATATTTTGGCAAGTTCCTAAGCTTGGTCTCATGGAGAAAGCAAGAGAGAGACCTAATGCCCAGTGAGTTGCATGCCTAGGTTGTGGATTTAAATATCCATATCTACTATCCATATCCATATCTAATATCCATAAATATCCATATCTACTGATAATGGTCTCCCTTTTTGCGGTTCCAGAGTTGTGGCGTCACTACTGAGAAAACTGTGGGATGTAATCCACTGGGAGCAGTCAAGTACAACATTCCTTGTTTTCCTAGAGTGGACATGCAAGGGGATGTTGGTCCAGCCAGTCGAAACTTCCTGTTTCCTCCTGGGCTGGAGCATCCTTCCTTGCATGTGACTAGAGGTGGGCATGGCCTTACCTGTCCAGGTAACAAAAAGGACAAGGCACGCAGCCATCTCTCTCTTTTTGATTTCCTCCCTCGTTGGACCAGCTTTTAGCTAGAATTGCTCTGTTGGCTCTCAGCCAACAGTGGACACTGGGATTATCTCCATATGGGATAGATCCACATGTATATACTTTGTAATTAAGTCTGCCTTCAGGGATCCAACTGTGAACTAATAATGTGAGTAAACTTCTTTTATATATTTACACAAGATTGTGGCGTGTTTATTCTTTTAAGGAGGGTATAAGGGAACTTACCAGGAATCTAATATTAAGAGGCTTAAACAAGCCTGCAACCAGCTATATCTACTGTGCCTTTAAAAGGGGAATGTAAAACTCTGCTAAGTTACAGAACTTGCTAGCGCAAGTTAGGAAGGATATTAATAAAAAATATATCTTTTCCTGCCTCCCTTAACATTCCCACAAAAACCCATGTCCTATACGTTTAAGGTGCCACAAAACTCTGCTCATTTTGTGAATAGTTGTTGCTCTTTACCACAGAAACAACTTGCAACCAAGGGTTCCTCGGGTACCACCTCATGCTATGTAGGATGCACTCCTCACTCCTCACTGCACTCCTCAGATGGGGCATGGCTGAGAGATGCACTTAGCTCAGCAGAACTGTTGGGATCCACTGCCTGGTAATCTAGAAGGGAGGTGGTGGTGGAGGAAGGAAGGGTCTCCGTCCACAACATGCAAGTGCACGACATCATTGCCCTTGCTGATGTCAGCAGGCCTTGTCCACACCAGGAACCAGTATTCATTCTTTATTATTATTTTTACAGTGTGGGAGTGATCTGTGCTTCCAGTCTTAATGCAGCAAAAGGGTTGCTTCAACTACCAAAGCAAGCAGCAAGAGAAACTATCCGGTTCTATAAAACAGTGGTAGCTGACCTGTGACCCTCCGGTATTCTTGGACTGCAACTCCCATCAGCGCCCCATTCCTCTCCGCACCATGGTCGACGGTCAGGGGTGATGGAAGTTTTAGCCCAGGAACACCCCGACTTTACACCCACGTTGTAAAGGCATACAATGAAAAAGGTTGTCCCATAACAAGTGACAAAGTGGATTGGAAGGGGCACACCGCCAATCCCAACCAAATGTGGAATAAGAGACCTGATCATTTGAAGAAAAACTTAGCTTAGAACAGTGATTGTATTCGCATTTACTGACAAACTACAAGCATTCTTTATATATATAAAAAGCATCTGTATTTACAACCCATAAATTCTTCCCAGCCCTTTAAATGAGCTCACCATCTTCAATATATTTGAGTTCTCTATAAATCTACCATTCCTTAATCTAAATGTAATCATCTTGTAATAGACCGATTCCAGTAAAAATGCCATTAATCTTGTTTCCTTGGAAGAGAAGGAGGCAGAACGGCGAAGAAGGGAATGAAGAGAAAATTTTCTTCTAGTGTTTCACTGTGGTGTTTTTTATTTAATTTCCAAATTTAAATAGAATCATGATGAACTGCAATAAACATGGGCAAGATCCAGCGAATGGCAAGCATTTCTTGCACAGTGGAATTTAAAGATGCTCCGTATTGGATCAATTGTGCTGCATATGATTTTGTTTACTTCCACTTGGGCTCCAATGTTTTGTTTGGCGTTTTAGAAAGACCACAAAATGCCGAATGAAGGCCCTTTCAAGTTACCAATTGTCTAATGCAGATTAACAATTCAGACGTCTCCATTTTACACAAAAATAAAAACACTCTCTGTAGGATTCCCATTATTGTCACAGGGAATAAATGTTATGTCACAACGGTGACATTATGCTTCCTCAAGTTTGTATTTCTGCAACCTCAAACAACACTTGGTTGGACTACTGTAAAGGGATCTTTACGGGGCTGCCTTCAAAAATGGATCGCATGCTGCGGCTTGTGCATGTTGAGCTTAGCAGCTTGTCAACATCATTTCACAGAGGTCATGAAGGCATTGCACTGCCTGGCGATATGCTACTGGGTCAAATTCAAGGTGCTTGTCAGAGGTGCACCTAGGTTCCCTTGCACCCTTGTCAAACAGCTGTACCGGCACCAGGGCCGGATTTAGGTTTGACGAGGCCCTAAGCTACTGAAAGCAATGGGGCCCTTTACATGTCCAGCTGTCCTTTGTCAACAACAAAAGGTTGCTGTTTTTTGTGTTTCATATATGCTATATGGTAATTTATGGCCCTAATAGGTATCTAAAGCCATTTGCACATAACAAAATAACCAGTCCATGCAGAATGTAGGCACCCTATACATAGAAAGGAGCAAACCAGTGATATTTTGGATAGCTGGCTAGCAGGCGGGGCCCATTATTTACATCATAGGGGCCTACACAACACAAAACACTGGTTTTATTTTATTTGTTTTTTTATCTTGTATTTTGGAAATGTACATCCAGTGGTTTTTTTCTTTAATTTTTTTTGAACGCCCAAAGAGTGTGGGGCCCAATATATAGCTTGTTTAGCTTATACGTAAATCTGGCACTGATGTATCGGTACCTCCAAAACTGGGAAAGACCAGGGACCAGAAATGCAGAAAGTTTGCTTTTCTGTGCTCCTCCAGCAATTTCCTCTGTGCCCGTGGGGACTGAGTCTGCTCTGCCCCTTTCCTTCTACTTCTCTGCCTCCCTCCCTTTTTCCTCCTGCTGCAACTCTCACCTGATCTCTCCGCCTTTCTTCCCTCTGAGTCATGCTGGGCGCTCCGGTCAGACTTCTAATAACACCAGCAGCCAAACTGGAGAGGTAAGCCCTGCAGGGCTGCCGCAACGGCCCATGCCAGGGGCCAGATTCCTCCACCAAAGTGCCCGGGGCTTCATCTAGCCACCCAGAGCAATGGAGGAGCAGCCTGGGGATGGCCACAAATGGGTGGGTTCCTAGCTCCTGTGAGCCAGAGTGGAGACTGCAAGCCTAGCCATTGCTGCTACCTGGAGCTCAGGAGCTTCACCCACATCACAAAAGACAGGATTCTAAAACCCTCCAATGACATTTGCTGGTAGATGGCAGGCAGCCAATCCCTGCTGCGATAGGGCCAGCATTGTGATTCGCCAGTCACAGCATAAGGCGACCTATCACAGGCGGGGAGGTGTGTTGTCTGGGCAGAGTGCCTCTGTTTGCCATCCTTCTTGATGTTACAATAAATCCTTTTTGAGCTGAAATCTGGTCTTGGGTCATGCCTGAGCCCACCTACACTTCAGAGAGGCATGGTTTTTGTGCCCTCGTGGACCTGCACCCTTGGCAGAGGCCCACCTGGCTAACCTCTAGGTATGCCCCTTCTCGTGATTACTTAAAAAGCCCTAAACAACTTGGGACCTAAATACTTCAAGGAGCATCTTCCTCTGAACCAACCTGCCTCCGAGTTCAGATCATGAGTTCAGATCATGCCCTTTTGTGGCAATCTACAAGAGGGACCTCTCTGGTGTGGCAGCCTCTCTCTGGAAAGTCTGCCCCTCGGATATATACAGCTGGCTCTGACTCTGTTGAGTTTTCGTTGTCAGCTGAAAGCATATTTATTTGCTCAGGCAATTTGCTTTTTGCTATGTTTGTTGTTCGAGTTGTTAAAAACACACACAGCAACCTGGCCTTTGATCTGATCTTGATGTAATTGTTATTTTTATTTTATTTTCTATTTGCTTTGTTGCACTCCACCCTGAGATTGCTAGTCAGTGAAGGGTTGGTTTAAAATGTTCTTAAATAAATAAGCACTTGACTGCACCTAGCCAACAATGATAGTAGTGGTGATTTGGATTGCAGAGTACAAACCAATTTGTGCATTCAACATCAGTAAACAAATGAAAAAACTCTTGTCTGTCCTCAGCAACAACAGTCACATCATTCCATTCCTTTTCCTCTACAAAGTTCTTGTGAGATTCCCATCTCACTTACCTCTGATGTGCTTCCAAAGATCCCCCAGAAAAGTTCCTTTTCAAAGAGCATGGACGTTTAAGAAAGGAGAATGTTTAGTTATTTAATTAGTTATTACTTATATTTCCCACTTATTTCTCCAAGGAGAGCAAGGTGGAATACACAGGTCTCCACCTCTTCATGTTATTCCCACCACAGCCCTGTGAGGTTGGTTAGGTAAGTGAGTGACTGGTGCAAGCCCACCCAGTGAGCTTCATGGTTGAGTCGGCATTCGAACCCTGGACTCCCAGGTCCTAGTCCGACACTACACCACACTATTTGTTTCTTGGAAGAAGCAAGGATCACCAGTGCCGAAGCAATGATTCTTCAACATCAACTTCGTTGGACTGGTCATGTTGTTCGGATGCCCAATTATCATCTTCCAAAGCAACTACTCTATTCCGAACTTAAAAATCGAAAGCATAATGCTGGTGGTCAACAAAAGAGATGCTAAAACTTAGGAATAAAGGGAGAAACATGCTAAGAGGAAGGCACACTTGGCAAACCCTCACCGTGATCAACTCCCACACGGAAACCTATGTCCCCACTGTGGATGGATGTGTGGATCCAGAATTGGCCTCCACAGTCACTTATGGACTTACTGTTAAAACCGTGTTTATGGAAGACAATATTACTCAGCTATGACTGATCGCCAAAGAAGAAAGAAGGAGAAGAAGTTTCTTTCTAATTTGTACTGCCCATTGATAGCCAAATCCTTAGCGTTCATAGTGGAGAAGTGTTCTCATTACCTCAAGGGCATTTATTTCTAGAGTGTTTTTTTTATTCTTCAGCCCTTTTATTTTATTTAAAAAGGACTTTGGTTTTGAGCCTGGTCTGACCAAGGCTGAATTGACCAAATGATTGTTGTTCGCTTTAGCCAGCCAACTAGCCAACATACAGAATCAACAGTCTGATCATAAGCAGATTTCCTCCTTCGCATGGGACTTGCTCCTATATATGTGTGTACAGAATAGCATCGTCAGTTCCTAGTAAATATGCTTTGGATTACAGCTTTATGCTTAACAGCTCAGCAAAAGCATGAACCTGAGAGCTCTGCAGGATCATCTCCAAATTCAACAGCTGAAGAAATAAATCTAACTTCATTATGTCACTTCTCCAATTTCTTTCTCTCTTTAATGTAATGTACAACAGATTTCCTTCTGCAGAGCATTATCCGACTTCAGTGTCAGACCAGCTTATTCAGATCCCATCTGTGTGCTTCCAAAAACAGTAAAAACAATTTCTTGAACAAGACTCGTATTATCATAAAGACTAAAGTTAGCAAAATCTCTCCAAAAGCACACTTTTTTCTGCCTTCTCTGGAAAGAAAAAGACCCCCAGATTAGAGTGTATTTTCTTCCTGTCTCCCTGCAGTAAATGTTGCCATTTTCTTGGGCTGAGAATTTTGAGACCATCTCCACACTGCAATGGGTAGAGAGAGGCTCCCACACCGAGGCCCCGCCATGCCTGCTTCTGCTGCTTCTCCACCCTGATCTCATTGCCTCCTACACTGTGGCAGCAGCATGGATCCAGCTAGCATGCTCTGCTACATCTATCATTGCCACAGTACAGGAAAGCCAAGCGAGCAGAGACTGGAAGGGCCTCTACCGCTGAGCCTTAGTGACATCAAGTTGCCACTAAGCAAAAGAATCCCTTTGACTTCCTAGCAGTGTGATGGCCTGGGATTTGGACTCGGAGGCTGAACCTGAGGAATCCCAGCCTGCACAGGAGTCCCCGCCTCCAGAACCAGCTGAGCCAGGGCTGGGGCTTGAGCCTGAAGGGTCCTCACCTGAGCTGGATCCTCAGGTGCAGGCACCAGCTGAATCTGCTCTGGCTCCTGAGGTGATGGAGGACCCATTGCCTGCAGGTGCTCCACTCTCAGCCCCGTCAGGGAGAGCTGAGGTTGCCTCTGGGTCCGGTAACCCTCCAGCCTCTCCTGAGCTGCAGAGGTTCAGGGCAGAAAGGTGGAGGGAACTAAGTTCACGCAGGAGGATTGCTCACCTCCAGGCCAGGAGAGGCGAGTCACCTGTGGACCGGGGCTGCCCTATACCTCGGGGCAGATAAAAACCAGCCAGTCCCAGGTTGCGGGAGCAACATTGTTGGTAGCCTGTTCCTGCCTGCACCCTGTCCTGCTCTTCTGCCAGAGTTCCTGACCTCACCCGACTCCCTGCCTTGGATCCCACCCCTCCATACCGCACCCTCGACCTCGGACTGGACTCGGACCTTGCCGCACGGTTAACCCTCGGGACCAGCACAAGCAGCTAGGAAGCGACACATGTGGCAACATCACAGCCTTTCTTGAATAACCTCTGCGATGGGGAAGATCTTGAAAGGAAAAGATGGGGGGTGCCAACCAGTCAGCCCAAGTGGCTCAAGGGGCAGCAAGGTAACAGGTGCAGGAGCCCCATGTTAGAAACACTCTAACATCTTGCATAACTCCAGCAGAGCTGGCAAGGGTGGAAGACTCTGTCTGGAGCAAGTAGGTTGGCAACCCTGCAGAGGAACAACCTGTCAGGAGCTCGCCCTACACTCAAGTAGGACCCTGGCAGAGACACATGCCCGACTGGCATGTTCTCTCCCTCCTGGACAATTGTTAGGGAGCTTCAGAAGCTTTCTTCAGCCCGAAAATCACAGCGACCGATGCCAACAGACATCGGCACACTTAGGGACCCTAGAGTTTGCGCAGCTTGCATAACAGACCCCAGCAACTCAGCATTTTGGCTAATCTACTTTATTTACATATAAACACACACGGAGCACTGCAACATGGCTCCCTCTCTCTCTAGTATCAGACAGCAAAGAGCAAAAACAAAGGACAATAGTCCCACTTCATGGAACACAGTAACACAAACATCCTGTCTCTGTCACTTCCCACTCTGTGGAGTCAAAACATACACCGTCATGTGATAAACAACAATCCCATGACTACAATCACGGAGCAGGAATTCTAACACAACCAATGCCAACCTGGTCACTGCTGCTGGTCATGCTGTGAGCCTTACTCCTGGCCATCATGGAAGAGGGTGAGGTCCTGTTCCCGTTGGAGAGTGGCCTGTTTTGACCCAGATGAAGAACCTG
This sequence comes from Podarcis pityusensis, assembly GCF_964106645.2. NCBI lineage: Eukaryota > Metazoa > Chordata > Lepidosauria > Squamata > Lacertidae > Podarcis > Podarcis pityusensis. The sequence continues at coordinate 96,548,606 of NC_138027.1, read as the reverse complement.
CAACACATTGTCCCAGTGTGGAGGAGAGAGAGCTCCATCAGTGCCTAAGCCTGTTTTTCCAACCATACCTCCTTCTTGGGGCTTGCAGGCTGGGGCGTCTTACCCATAGAGGCTAGTGGCGCGGGATACCAGGGCGCCAAGTTCTGGAGAGCGCCAGGGAAGAGGCAGAGGCTGGACGCGGAGCCTCCTGGCATCAACTTGCCACCCTCGCTGAAGCGGCGCCGCTCCCAGAGCTTCTGTTTGCCATGGCCACTGTGGCACGAAGAGGCCAGCTGAGCTGGGAGGCACCACGTCCAGCCTCCACCTCTTCCCCGCTGGAGAAGCCACCCCCTCCAACCACTGCCCACTTCCTCCAGCCCTGCCGGCAGCGCCGTCCTCCCTAAAAAAATGATTGACAACTCTGGGAAATGGGGGGGGGGCGCTGGAGGGAGCTTTGCACCACAGCGCCGGATATGCTTAAGACAGCCCTGCTTGCAGGGGAACTATGTGTGTGTGTGGCAGCACCCAGTTATGTCAACACAGCTCACATTCTTCCATCGGAGGAAAGGGAGGAGGCTTCCACCATTTCCTAGGGCTTCCCAACTGACACGACAAGTGTACAATTGTTGCCCTAAGTTCCCTTTTCTTGGAACAAAATAGATGAATAAATATTGTAATTGGTATAGGTTGTGACTTCAGATCACGGGATGCTTGGCCAATTAGAAAACAAATCCAGGAACAAAAAGTCAAGTTCAAAAGACTTTACAGGCACAGCTTCGCCATCAAGCTGGAGAAAGAACATCTGGAAATAATCAGCTGACGCGTCTTTTGGGGCAGAGTTGAAACAGCAGGCAGTTTCTATTATCTTGGTCACTTCATTACTTTAGTCATCCAGCCCTGTTTGGTGATCCTGGCAGATGTATTTAAGTGCAGAATGGAGCACATAATTCACAGTGAATAATTTCATATGAATAGTTCATTCTCTCATTTGAGTGTACAGGACGCAGGCAAAAGTACAGATACCTCCGGTTTAGTCATTATTTTAAAATGTTTGGCACTGTGGTTTTTTTCTGGCAGCCTCCATTATGCAGTGGCTTAAAAGTTGCAGTACCAGCCAATGAATGAACCAAACTTTTTTTCCAGGGAATAGGATATTAATCTCTTCATGAGCAGGCAGACGTCCAGCAGCAGTGCTACAGACTTCAGATTCTTTTCAATGAATGAGCAATTGAGACCCATGCTGCCTTTGGAATCTATCTACTTACAATTGCCTAAGTAGACTCCTAAAAACAGGCAGCAAAAAAACCACCAGTCCTGAATTAGATTCCCACTGACCATTTGAATGGCCTCTGCAGTGCACACACTTTCCTGATCGCTTCTAATCTAGCTGAACATCAGATCAAAACCTCTCTCCCAATTTGAATGGCAAAAATATCATTTTTCAGCCTCCTCAGTTTTTAAATACCATTTAGAGATCATCCCTGAGTTGGAAAAAAAAAACAGTTTGACAAACAATGAATGCATATACGGGGAGGCTACATTTCCAGTTCTAAATTGGTCAAAAAATGAAGTCCATTTTTCTATGTGCTGCAAAAATACATAGGAAGGTGTGATTAGTCATCCCAAATCTGAGATATCGCTCCATCAACTTGCCATTATCAACTTTCAGTCAAAATCAAGCTCTTAAAATAATCAGAAGAATAATGGTCTTCATATTCCAGGTGCTTACATTAGGTGGTTAAAGCACTAAGCAACTTAGGCCTCAAACATATGAGAGACCACCTCCTTCCCTACAGAGCCTCTTGGGGGCTTTCTTGGCAGTTCCAACGCCTTTGGAAGTTCAAGGGATGGTGGCCCAGGAGACAGCATGCTTTCTGGCAGCCCCTAACTGTAGACTTCCCTCCTAGCAGGGATCTGGCATCTTCATTATCAGTTCTCATTGTATGCCGAAGGGATTATCCTCACACCTCCGCTGGCTTTGCTGCTTCCGTGCCGGGAAACCTGATCTTTAGTGCTGAGTTGGAACCAACAACAATTGAGTTTTCTATGGATTGTTGAATGTTCCGATTTAGCACTAAAGAGTGGGTTTTCTGGGGGGAAGTGGCAGGGCAAAGGCAAAAGTGCTCAGAACGGAAGTGTGGAATAGCCTGAAGATCCAGCTCTTCATCCTGGCCTGTGACACCTGACGTATTTTGGAGACCCACCCTATTCTTGAGACTGTGGTTTGTTTTACATTGCATTTTAAATTGTTGTAACCCATCCTGAAGCCTTACGGCGAAGGGTGGGTGATAAATTGAACAACTAAATAGTAAATAATGGTGCTATTTAAAATGTATTCAGGTCTCTTAATTTATAGTTCTTCACTCAGTAGCAGGTGGCATGGTAGAGCAGCGTTGCTCACCTGAGCTGTAGTTGATTGTGTCGTTGCTTACGAGGAGGTGGAACAGTGATGTAAACAGCAGCAACACCCCGGCCAGAGGACAGGTGAGCATCCCCACCCTCATCTGCTCACAGCCTTCTTGTCACTAGTTTGCCCAATGGACAGCCGAGAACTGAAGTTGAGAAATAGTGTTTGTCAAAATCACACTTAACTTGTGGTTCTTCATTTTTTAATTGCATTTATATCCCACCTCCCAAGGAGTTGAAGGTAGAGTACAGGCATAGGCAAACTCAGCCCTCCAGATGTTTTGGAACTACAACTCCCATCATCCCCGACCACTGGTCCTGTTAGCTAGGGATGATGGGAGTTGTAGTCCCAAAACATCTGGAGGGCCAAGTTTGCCTATGCTTGGTAGAGTACATCATTGTCTCCCTCCTCGTCTAATCCCCACCACAACCCTGTGAGGTAGGTAAGGCTGAGAAGGAGCGGTTGGCTCAAGGTCATCCATTAAATGTCATGGGTGAGTGGGGATTTGAAGCCGGCTGCCACAGGTTCTAGCCTGACACTCTCGCAACCCTGGCACTCCCAGCTCTCCCACTGGACTGCAATTAAACCAGCCCCATTTGAATCCTGATGGTAATTCTCAGATTGGGTTTCCCTGCAGAGATGCAGCCCCTTGCTGTCATATGGAAACCAGAAATAAGGATCACTCTTAGTTTAGGATTCTGTGCTCTGACGTGCTTTTGCCTGTCAAGCCCGGGCTAATCTGTCTCCTTGCTATTCAACACCTGTCTCATCTATTCCGTCTTTCCATTTTATCTGTTTACTGCAGTGACTGCTCTTCCAGCATTCTGGACAAGCATCATTTCACCTTGCGGCAGAGTTAAACAGCTGTAGCTGCTTTCCTGTAGAAGAATTACTCAGTAGAAACCCTTTAGGATAGCTGGTTTGAATAGCCAATGACTGCATCCATATGTTTACCCTAGGACAGCTTAAAACAAAGTAACAGAAAAGGACAGGTTTGAAAACTAATTAGAAATACCATTGCCACTCAAGGCAGAACAGCTACTATGTGGATGCAAGAAAACAGTCGACGTTCCATTCAAAAGCTTCTCTATATAGACAACCAGGCTTGGTAAACAGACATTCTGGGCAGGGCCCGGTTTTGACTTCTGCCTCCCCAATGCTCTATCAGTTCATCCTTCTTCATCTAATTCCTTCTAATTCCGGAAACACATTGCCTCAGGTGCATTCTGCTATTTACCTGAACACGCTGTGAATGAGGGGAGGGGTGTGCAGTTCACGCAAGACCCCACCCCAAAGTCCCTGGGCACATTGGCTCTTCTTCAGACCTTTGTGCGGTCGTGCAGGTCACATTCACACAAAGGTCTGAAGGGGTTTTAAGCGTGTTAAAAGATCTTCTCCCTGCCCCATTCAGATTCCCAGTTGCAGAGAGGTTTCGGAGGGCATCCGACAGAATGCCTGTAAAAGCCCCCTTTGGACCTTTGCACTAAACCTACAAAAGTCTGAAGGGGTGTTCTCCTGCGCAGGTAAAGGTAAAGGGACCCCTGACCATTAGGTCCAGTTGCAAATGACTCTGGGCTTGCAGCGCTCATCTTGCTTTATTGGCCGAGGGAGCCGGCATACAGCTTCCGGGTCATGTGGCCAGCATGACTAAGCCGCTTCTGGTGAACCAGAGCAGTGCACGGAAATGCCATTTACCTTCCCGCTGGAGCGGTACCTATTTATCTACTTGCACTTTGATGTGCTTTCGAACTGCTAGGTTGGCAGGAGCAGGGACTGAGCAACGGGAGCTCACCCCGTTGCGGGGATTTGAACCCCCGACCTTCTGATTGGCAAGTCCTAGGCTCTGTGGTTTAACCCACAGAACCACCCACGTCCCCTCCTGCTCAGAGCCAAGGCTTATATGCATGTATGCCCCCACCCCGGTGAAGTTTGACCATTCACATGCTCAGATATGTGAACACACACACACACACACACACACACACACACACACACACTTCTGAGAAAATAGCAAATGCCCAAAAACAGTTTATCATTAAATAAAGAGTAAATATTGGGATGCCGCTGACAGATTTGCCCATGGCTCATTATCTAATTAGATGGTAGCTAATTTTGAAAGATTACGAACTGCCTTAAATTAAACTCGAATCTATAAACAAGAATATTCTAATATAGCAGATAAAATGATTTTGTAACTTCATTGATAGGAAGCAGGTGGCGGGAAACTCATGCCTGTGTCAGGATGACTTCATCACTTTGAAAGGGATTCCCAGTTAAAAAGAAAAAAGAAATTCATACATGGGATTTAGTGGCCTTCAACTTTCCGCAGCCATAAAATCTCTTCCATAGTTCTCTGCAAACTGTTGGCAGCCAGTCCAGGTTTGTTATTTCCAAGTGTAGGCAACAGGCTGATTTAGAGCAATCTGCAAAAACAATGATGTGTTTCCTTCACTTGTGATTCTAGGGAGTTTTCTCCTCCCTTGCTTTAGACTCAGACCCTCAGTGTGATGGTTTGTGCACAAAAGGATGGAAATGAGTAAACTAAAATGATCTCAGCCTGGCTTGAACTGTCATCAGGAACACGATTTTGAACAGCTGAGAAGGACTTTGGCAAGTGGTAAGTGAGGGTTGAAGTTCTGGTTTGTCCTTTGGTATTATTAGTCCTGAGACCAAACATCTCAGACCATGCTCACCGCTTGTGCCTGTGGATGTCTACTCAGAAGTAAGTTCCATCAAGTTTATAGCAGCTTACTCCCAGGTAAGTGTGCCTAAGATTGCAGTCTTATGCAACACAGAGTCATAGCTTGGATGGAGCTAATTGGTGGGATAAGATTACAGTCATTACAGTGGTATCTTGGGTTAAGTACTTAATTTGTTCTGGAAGTCCGTTCTTAACCTGAAACTGTTCTTAACCTGGGGTACCACTTTAGCTAATGCGGTCTCCTGCTGCCGCTGCACTGCCGTAGCACGATTTCTGTTCTCATCCTGAAGCAAAGTTCTTAACCTGAGGTAATATTTCTGGGTTAGTGGAGTCTGTAACCTGAAGCGTATGTAACCCGAGGTACCACTGTACTTTTCTAGTCCAATTCGTAACACCACGTTCTGGCAGGTAATCAGTATTGGGGTCTGAGATAACAGTAAAACTCAGAGCGAGCCCAGCAAAGATCTTTGGGCTACTCTTCACTCCACCTCTAGCAAGCATCCAGGCTCCACCTAGTATCTCACAAAGTCCCCACACTGGCTCTGCCATTCATCCCATCAGATTCTGCCCAGGTTCCACCCTGATGCTGCCTCCCCACCTGCCACATTCGACTCCAAGCCCTGAGCTGTCAGAATCTGCCCTGGCTATACACAGGGGTGGGCAAGTGATAATCTTCTTATACTGCATCATACAGATCAACCCACCCAAACCAGATGACAGTCCAATGCAGTCTGCAGGTACGGTACGTAACGGTGTCCCAAAAAATCCTTTCCCACCTTTCAGGCATGCATCTATCATTAGTTGCCTGACCTCGATTTCAAAGGAGCAATTGTCCCCTATTGCATATGCCCCGTTATGTCCTCTCTAAAACAAATATTGCCGCTAGTGTAATTCTATTCGGCCCGTGGTCATTTCAGCTGAACCTTTCCTGACTTACCTACTCTTGACATTAATGGTTTCCAAACGCTTCAGATTCAAATCATCAAAATGAAAATCTTTGCATCCATATCCGGTTTTAAAGACAGCCTTTTTAAAAAAGAAGAAGTCAATAACTGCTCCAAAGCTTTGACATTAAACAAACTAAACTTCAAATAATACAATGATAGAATAGATTTAATAAACTCAATGTCCAACTTCAGTAGTACTTAATCTCCCAGAATTATTATGTCACCCACTATCACCTCATAAGAAAAATTCCAGAAAGCAATTTCCCAGTGCACAAAAGCACACTATTTTATGCTTTTCTGTCACATTAGAAAGCAGCAGCTATATGTCTAACTGTTAAGGAGTTTCCACTGGAAGCATACAGTATATATGAGATAATAATTTTGGCAATGGGGTATGGATAGATAACTCTTGGTCCAAGGGACCAAGAATTCTGGGGACCCAAGGGACCCACTGAATTCTGCAGCCAGGCTGCATTTGCCAAATCTCCTTCCTCCCACCCTCCACCCCACTTATTCCTCCTGCTTCCTCCCCCCCCCCCAACACCGCCTGCCTCCCATCCTGAGTGAAGGGAGGAGGACTGGCCAGCAGGGGTGAAAAGGAATTGTTGGGTTCGCATTTCCATGCAATCACATCTTCCCAAATGAGTATATGTGAACTGAAATAAGGCTATCCTTCAAAATTTGCACTCCTCTAAAATTTGCAATGCAGTTCTATATCTTTTTTTTAAAAAAAATGGAATTTGAAAAGCACGTATTAGGGGAGAGTATATCGGTGAAAATAATGTACAGAATCCATTGCACTGGGTAACATTGCTTGCAAAGCTGCGCATATATAGGGAAGTTGCATGTGAACACGTGTACATCAAGAAATGCACATGAAAGTATGTGAATTTTCATGGTTTTTTAAAACCACAAACTGATCTGGAAATGGGCAGAACTCAGCTTAAGATTGGAAACAAATGAAAAACTGAGAAAAAATGACATTGACAAACACATCCGTCTTTGCTGGCTGGCAACTGCTCCCCACTCCCTCTCCTCGCTCAGCCAATCAGGAGTGTTGGCATCACCTTACTTCCTGTACGTTGATCAAGCCTGGCATGGCCAGCCATCCCATCACCTCTGTCTATTTCAACATCATTATTTGCTCTCTCCCATTTTTTTCTGCATGATAGCCAGCTGGAGCTCACACCTGGACCAGGAGCTGAATCCAGAGCTGGAGGACAGGGGGGTGTTCAGTCCCCAACCTTCCTCATGCTGAGTGAGGAATGTGAACAGAATTTGAGAACTTTCCCTACAACTGAGGAGCCTGTTTTATCACCTCCACCCACGTGAATTTACCTGTAAGCTAATGTCTTCAGGAGAGGCCTTTTGTGTGACCCTCTGCCATGTGAAATATAGAGAGTAGGGACTGTGAACAGGCCTCTCCAACAGCCGAACCCAAACTTTGGGAAGCCTGAGTCTGTCTTTGAGCATGTTCCTCTCGTTTGACAGTCCGTTCCTTTTCCCAGGGAACTCTGCAAAGGGAATAGGGGATCTCCTAACAATTATCAGCACTCTTAACAAAGTAGAGCTGCCAGGGTGCTTTGGGGGGAGCCATGGCTGTTTAAAGTGGTGTGATATTGGTTTAAATATATAGGGCAGGTGATGCTTTAGCATGAGGCTGATCCCAAAACCAGGTGGGGAGAAACAAAGAGAGATTTCCTGCATTTATCCACTTGCTACATTTATTTACTATACCAAAGAACCAATAGGTTCCTTGCCACATAACTGAAACCAGTCAGTATATTTTAAATCAATTTTAAATATTCTGCTTAGAATATTTTGCTGCAGACTGCAATCCTATATCCATGAGAGCCAATGTGGTGTAGTGGTTAAGAGCGGTAGTCTCGTAATCTGGGGAACCGGGTTCGCGTCTCCGCTCCTCCACATGCAGCTGCTGGGTGACCTTGGGCCAGTCACACTTCTTTGAAGTCTCTCAGCCCCACTCACCTCACAGAGTGTTTGTTGTGGGGAAGGAAGGGAAAGGAGAATGTTAGCCGCTTTGAGACTCCTTAGGGTAGTGATAAAGCGGGATATCAAATCCAAACTCTTCATTTACCATGGTGTAAGCTCCACTGAATCAAATGGGACTGCTGAGCAGACAAGTACCAAACTTGCAAGCCAGCCTCCACGTTTTCCTCAGTAACTGTGGATAGGTAGCTGGCATGATGTCATCTTAACAAATTTAATTCTTTCTCACACCTTGAGCAGCCATTCACTTTTGTTAATGATCATGTATTTCACACTCTGGCACAGGTCAGCCTTCAGATTCAACCTATGTATCCTCTTTCCAGCATTGCGTATTTTACAAAATTCCTACCACTGTATCCAAAAGTAACTGTGCACCCAAGCCAATTAAGCAAGGCTAAAGAAAATGAAAATATATAAAAAAAATCCCCCGACTGCTAGAATGGGAAAGAAATGGATAACCTGAATTATTTGCTGAAGCATTAAAACAATTGAATAATTTCTGGTGTTCTGATCATGAATACAATGCAATGCATAATCAGATGAAATAATTACTTTCTCAAATGAGAATATCACTCATAATCCCTGCATTGCTTGCGTTCTCACCACCTGTTAGATTTCATCTGTAGTACAGAGACAAAGGGCAAGTGACAAAATTCATAGCATTCTCAGAAAAAAATGTGACAATATATATTCTGGTATTTGCAACAAGAAGACATCCAATATGTTTGGGCGATTAGTAAGATGGAGGGGTATATGAGAGAAGACCTGGATTAAGACTAAGGACACATGAGGTGGTATCTGAAAATTTCCTTTGCACTGATGGAAGGCTGTCTGATCCAGCAGTCTTCCGTTAGTGGAATGGAGAAATAGGCTATTTTTGCAAATCCTCCCTGCCCAGTCCTCTGCATGCGCCCCAAATCTTTTTCAGAGTTAGGGGACCCTTCCAAACAGGGTGGGAGCTGATCTGGGGGGCTACAGCAGGTCCCTCCTCATTGTGGCGGTGCAAGGCTCTGCTGGGTCCTGTTGCACATGGGACCCGTTCCAGAGTTCAAGTCAGATCCTGAGGAATTCGCAACCGGAGATGCCGCTTCTGTTCATGTGCGTGGTGTGGTAGAGCACTTCTGCGCATGTGCGCACGGCGAAACCTGGAAAAATACTGCCGGGTTTGCCGCATGCGTAACCCGAAGGATACACAACGAGAGGTGTGCGTATCCAGAGGGACCACTGTACTTCAGTCAGCATGAAGAACCCCACTGGATACGACCCCACTGGGCTTACCAAAAGCCCAATATCTCCCCCCCGGGCCAGATTTAGGTTTGATGAGGCTCTAAGCTACTGAAGGTAATGAGGCCCCTTATATGTCCAGTTGTCCTTTGTCAACAACAAATTGTTGCTGTTTTTTGTGTTGAATATATGCTATATGGTAATTTATGGACCTAATAGGTATCTCAAGCCATTTGTACATGCAGAATGTAGGCACCCTATATACAGAAATGTGCAAACCAGTGATATTTTAGGGAGCAGGCTAGCAGGCGGGGCCCATTACTTACATCATAGGAGCCTACACAACACAAAACACTGTTGCTGTATGTAGGTTTTATTTTATTTGTTTTTTATCTTATATTTTGGAAATGTATATCCAGGGTTTTTTTTCCTTTAAATTTTTTTGGGGCCCCCAAAAGAGTAGAGCCCCAAGCTATAGGTTTTTTAGCTTACACGTAAATCCGGCACTGCCTCTCCCTGTTCCTTTTTAACAAAATGGAAACAATTGCAAAGATCTATTTAATAAATGCTGTTCATAGAAGATGTTACGTACAGGGAGCACATGCGGGGTCAGAATTATGCCTGTTGGTGATAGGTATTTAGTAGCCATTGTGAAGAGATTCTACACATGCAGAACACTCTTTTTTTGCAGGGTCCTCGGTTGCGCACACAGTGTGTCCATGTGTGGAGTCTGTTCACAAGCTCTAATGGATGCAGACTTCAGGGCTAGAAGGTCCAATTCTGAACCCCAACCTCATTTTCTGTATACACTATGCCATCTCAACAGGGCTATGGTATTACGATGAATCAATTAAAGCATTCAGGACATGGCTAGGGACATCCAACTCAGTTTACATTGAAAGGCAAACCTACCTCATTTGCAACTTTGGAATAATATAACACCAGTCCTAAAAGAACTACAGTGGCTCCCAGTACATTTCCAAGCACAATTCAAAGTGCTGGTGCTGACCTTTAAAGCCCTTACTGGCCTCGGCCCAGTATACCTGAAGAAGCGTCTCCACCCCCACCATTCTGCCCGGACACTGAGGTCCAGCGCTGAGGGCCTTCTGGCGGTTCCCTCACTGTGAGAAGCAAAGTTACAGAGAACCAGGCAGAGGGCCTTCTCGGTAGTGGCGCCTGCCCTGTGGAACACCCTCCCACCAGATGTCAAGGAAATAAACAACTATCTGACTTTGAGAAGACATCTGAAGGCAGCCCTGCTTAGGGAAGTTTTTAATGTTTGATGTTTTATCGTGTTTTTAATATTCTGTTGGTAGCCACCCAGAGTGGCTGGGGAAACCCAGCCAGATGGGTGGGGTATAAATAAATTATTATTATTATTATTATTATTATTATTATTATTATTAATGAACTAAAACACAGCCATCCTTCCAGATTTGCACATCTCTGAATGTTGTTATGTGTATGAAGATAATAAGGTAAAATGTCCATAAATTAGCGAAAGCAATGCCTTATGTTAGGAAATATCAGTCTATGTATCTATACCTACATCGATGTAGTGTGTGTATTAGGGAAAATATGCTTTGCAAAAATGTGCATATTATTATTAATAATAATAATTTATTAGGAAAAATCGCATGCGAAATGTGTATTTTAGGAAGAATTCACACAAAATACTAATGAATTTTCATGCAGGCTTTAAAAAACCCACAAACTGATGTGGAGATGCAGGTGCCTCACATTCTTGCTGCATTGAGACCACATTATTTCTTACAGGCCAGGGTATGGAAATGGTGGTCATCTCCCAAAGGGTAGCGAAGGGGCCTGTTCCCAGCTCATGTAGGTCCATTTATCACTCCAAAAGAAAGTAGGTGGGGAGCGGCAGTGAGAAGCCATCATATTTTTAAGATGTCTCCCCAAGGACTCATCAGAAGCTAGAGCCAGGCTCTGCCTGTAAATGAGTCTGGAAGCAACATCAGTTTCCTTCCAATTGGGGGGGGGGGGGGACAAAAACTGAGAAACTGTGAGAAACCCAACCTGACAGATTCGCCCATCCCTAAGTACGCCATCTGTCCTCTTTAAAGCGGCTGCAGTGCTTCAGAGATTGTCAACGTGATCTTGTTTAGAACTAGTTTCAGAAGGTGGTTCAGGGAGGTGGCATTTGATCCATTTGCAGTTAGTTAGACACATCCCTGAGTGTAATAGATAGATAAAGGTTTCTAGATAAAGGTTACCAGAAAACTCTCTCTCGTGTGCCATTTAATGGAAAGATAAAATTCAGTTTTAGCAGTATAAGCATGATGAAAGGAAATATGTAAGCCTGCCTGCCAAGTCTCTGACCAGCTTGTGAAGAACAGCCAAATCTTCAGCCTGGCCTTGTTCCTGAAGCATAAAGAAAGGAATTAATTGGGGAAGAAACATGCGAGGCAAAAGAGGTTCACGGCTGAGAGGCCAAGAGATCACTCATCAACTCTCCAGCCAGGGGAAACGCTTAAGATTTATTGCAGGGTGGGAATCTATTTAGGGCTAAACCACTAGATGACTGCCATGCCAAAAGGAGGAGGAAGACAAGAAATAACGCCAAAAAAAAAAAAAAAAGGTGTGGCAGGGTGAATGGAAACCAATTTGTTAATTCAGAAAGCAGCAGCTGCTCCCACCACTCTTCAGAGTCTCTTTGCCCATCTCTCTGTCTTTTCCGTGGATGCTGTTTTACCTGTTTCCTTCTCCCTGGCTGGTTTCTAGGCAACCTTTGGAACCAGCAGTGTACCCAAATGAGCTCAGAAATTTCTTGACTTGTAGGCAGCAGGAGAGGATTGGTCTGTTGGCTGCTAATGTCACGAAAACACTCGGGCTGAGAGTCTCGCCAGTTCCTTTCCTCAGTGCAGTGACTGGGACAAAGGGGCTTGTAACCAGGCATATGATGTTATTTCTGTGGGAAGGGTAGCAAGTTCCTCAGACATAGCCGATTAAATGCATGCATGCATGCTTTTATTTCTATGCTGCCTTTCCGCAGTTCAAACCAGGCTCAAGGTAGCTTACGACATGAAAAAAAATACATAACTACGACATAACAAAAGTAGTCATAAAAATAAATAAAACATTTTTAAAAAAAACAACCAAACTGAACAATTTCCACATAAAGCACAACAGGATTGTTATAAGAATTTTAAGGTCTAAAATATAGAATTAATATTCATAAATGCACACATACCTAAGTATAAGAGCCATGTGTCTGAAATTGTATGGGAGAGCAATCCTGAAGCCATTTTGACTCTCCCAATGACCTAAAATATTCCTCTGCAGTAAGGGAGGCAAATGGGGAAAGCCTTCCCAATGTCTTTTTGCTTACAAATCCTGTCTTAAGGGCGTATTTGTGTATGAATAGGGTGAGCCTGTGACCTGCATTCAGGAACTAAAGTGTTACCCATCACAAAAGAATGGCCAGGCTGCCCAGGTAATGCAATCAATTACCATTATCAGGTATCCTGGTAGGCAGGATTTCTGCTGTAGACCACCTCCTTCTGTGATGTATGTATGATTTTTTGGGCGGAGAGGGCTACAGGGTGGGCAGTTTCAAAAGTCTATATAAGGGCTTGCACACCATTGTTCAGGGTTCTCCTCCCTCCTGCGTGTGGTGAGTGGGTACCCCATTGCAACAGTTCCTTTAATAAAGATCAGGCTTACTAGCCACTTTGCTTCTCAAAATACTCTGGTTGGCCTCTGTTATTTTCTCCTACCGATAGGGAACCCATTTAAGGACTCTATACTGACTCTGGAATACCCCATAAGGGAAAGGGAGCAGTTATTCTTATAACAGGATCTAAAATAAAGCTACAGAAGACCAACAGCAACAACAGCGATACCACACTCCAAAAAAAACAAACCCTCCCAAAGAACACCCCAGCCCAATATCCTGTTCTGCAGTCTCAGCTTTTGCAGTTGGAGTCCGTCCACCCAGGCCTGGGGAATACTGATGTCACGAATGCTGCAATTTCTCCCTAAAAACAAGGGGAAACAGTGTGTTGTCCTAGGCAGTTCTGATTAGGGGAAGATCTTTGGGGAGCCCTCTCCCAAGGTTGCAGGTTCGCCAAAGAATTTATTCCTACTAATAAATTACTGAAGATCTGGAACTTTGCTTTAGAAATACAGACTAGTGATTTTCTGCCTAAGTAGAAGCACATTTTTTTTTAATGAAGGAGGGAAGGCCTTTCCGAAGAAAGGGTTAAGGAGAAACTGCTCTGCGGATTTGGAGAGAGCGAGGAATTTAGAAGTAGCTCCAGCAAGAGATCTCCAAGTAAAATGCAGTAGAAGAGGCCAAAGCTGGGAACCGATTGCGATTTAGCTCAGGTTGCAAAACACGCAGAGGTGGGGTTGGGGAGTCCGATTTAGAAATTTCACCAGGTGAGTAAGAATAATCACACTGGTGTTTTCATTTTGTGGTTGGCAGACTTAAAAAGGGGGGGGCGGGAATAGTCTCCTTTATTGTTACCTCTCCCACTCTACCCCCAAGCCAATAATCCAAAGAAATAACATGCTCTCTGTCATTCCGTTTACAAGAAGAACCCAATTACAAAAGAGGGGAGTTGCATCTGAGCAATGAATGAAATCAGCTCTTTGCAGGATTATCCCCTCTCCCCATGTTGCACAATGCACATCTAATTCAAGCCACAAGTAATTTTTGTTTTTTCAAAAATAGTGGTGGTGATTTTAATTTTACATTAAAAATCTTGTCATAGCAAATTCCTATGCACGCATACTCAGCAGTAAGGCCCACTGTGTTCTGTGGGGCTTACTCCTAGGTAAGTGGACATAAAGGTTACTTCCTGCATCTCTTAACATCCCTGATTTGTGTAAAAAAGTTTTTGAGTCACAAGCAGGTGGCATTAGAGTAGGGGCAAGTACTGGTGGAGAGATCAGAGCAGATTAGTGTTGCGCAAAATTCCATTTGTTTAGAAGCTGTATTGACTGGGAAGAACTAAACTTTAGGAAAATACGTAGCAGGATACCCCAATGGAAGGACAACAGGAAACCTTTTGAATCCCATGTACTCTGAGTTGTTTTATTCTGTGTGTTTCATTGATCTTTCCCCACTAGCTGTTCACATTAGCACAGCTTCAGTTCATTTCTTTTGTGTACATACCAGAACTGGAATTGATGTTGGTTGTTGGCATCCAACAATGGAGTGTGCCTCTGGGTGTGAAGCCAAACTGCTCGGTTAGCAGCACCAAAGTGACCTCCCTGGGGCGCAAGCCTGGGCAGTGTGTATGGAGGTCCTGTGCTGCCCAGACAACAAGAGCCCCACCTCGGCCTCGCTGATGTGGTCCAAAGGAAAGCAGAGCAAGACATTTGGCTCCAGCTTGGCTGCAGGAGTTGCCAGAAGCAGGCATACAAGACCCCATCAAACCGTCTTAGGGACTCCACTCCAGATTTGTAATAATAATAATAATAATAATAATAATAATAATAATAATTTATTATTTATACCCCACCCATCTGGCTGGGTTTCCCCAGCCACTCTGGGCGGCTTCCAACTGAATATTAAAAACAGTACAGCATCAGACATTAAAAACTTCCCTAAAGAGGGCTGCCTTCAGTTGTCTTTTAAAAGTAAAATAGTTGTTTATTGCCTTGACATCTGCTGGGAGGGCGTTCCACAGGGCAGGCGCCACTACCCAGAAGGCCCTCTGTCTAGTTCCCTGTAACCTTACTTCTCGCAATGAGGGAACTGCCAGAAGGCCCTCGGTGCTGGATCTCAGTGTCCGGGCTGAACGATGGGGGTGGAGATGCTCCTTCAGGTATACAGGACCAAGGCCGTTTAGGGCTTTAAAGGTCAGCACCAACACTTTGAATTGTGCTCGGAAACGTACTGGGAGCCAATGCAGATCTCTCTGAACCGGTGTTATGTGGTCCCGGCAGCCACTCCCAGTCACCAGTCTAGCTGCCACATTCTGGATTAATTGCAGTTTCCGGGTCACCTTCAAAGGTAGCCCCACGTAGAGCGCATTGCAGTAGTCCAAGTGGGAGATAACCAGAGCATGCACCACTCTGGTGAGACAGTCCATGGGCAGGTAGGGTCTTAGCCTGCGTACCAGGTGGAGCTGGTAGACAGCTGCCCTGGACACAGAATTAACCTGTGCCTCCATGGACAGCTGTGAGTCCAAAATGACTCCCAGGCTGTGCACCTGGTCCTTCAGGGGCACAGTTACCCCATTCAGGACCAGGGAATCCCCACACCCGCCCGCCCCCTGTCCCTCAAAAACAGTACTTCTGTCTTGTCAGGATTCAACCTCAATCTGTTAGCCGCCATCCATCCTTCAACCGCCTCCAGGCACTCACACAGGACCGTCACCGCCTTCACTGGTTCTGATTTAAAGGAGAGGTAGAGCTGGGTGTCATCTGCATACTGATGAACACCCAGCCTAAACCCCCTGATGATCTCTCCCAGCGGCTTCATATAGATATTAAAAAGCATGGGGGAGAGGACGGAACCCTGAGGCACCCCACAAGTGAGGGCCCAGGGGTCCGAACACTCATCCCCCACCACTACTTTCTGGACACAGCCCAGGAGAAAGGAGCGGAACCATCGTATAACAGTGCCCCAGCTCCCAGCCCCTCAAGACGGTCCAGAAGGATGTTATGGTCAATGGTGTCAAAGGCCGCTGAGAGATCCAGCAGAACTAGGAAACAGCTCTCACCTTTGTCCCTAGCCCGCCGGAGATCATCAACCAGCGCGACCAAGGCAGTTTCAGTCCCATGGTGAGGCCTGAATCCCGATTGGAAGGGATCCAAATGGTCCACATCCTCCAGGCGTGCTTGGAGTTGTTTGGCAACCACCCGCTCAATCACCTTGCCCAAGAATGGTAAATTTGAGACTGGGCGATAGTTGGCCAAATTGGCTGGGTCTAAAGATGTTTTTTTAAGAAGCGGTTTAATGACCGCCTCTTTCAGCGGGTCTGGGAAGGCTCCCTCACAGAGGGGAGCATTCACCACCCCGCAGAGCCCATCGCCCAGCCCTTCGGCTCGCTTTTATCAGCCAGGATGGGCAAGGATCAAGGAGACAGGTGGTCGGTTTCACTTGTCCAAGCAGCCTATCCACATTCTCGGAGGTAACAGATTGGAATTGAGCCCATGTAACAGGACTAGACAGAACTCTAGCACTCTCCCGCCCTGGCCCTGCTCCCACGGTGGAGTCTACCTCCTTCTGAATCTGAGTGACTTTATCTGCAAAAAACTCTGCAAACAGGAGATCTTGGGGTCCCTACCAGGCCCCGGTGGTGCAGGTGGTTCCGATAGATTGCGAACCACCTGAAAAAGTCTCCTGCTGCTGTTTTCTGCAGATGAAATGGAGGTGGCGAAGAAGGCCCTCTTCGCCATCGCCATTGCCACTTGGTAGGCTCGACGTTGAGCTCTAGCCCGTGTCCGGTCTGATTCAGAATGAGTTTTCCGCCACCGGCGCTCTAGCTGTCTCAACGATTGTTTCATTGCCCTCAGCTCCGGGGAAAACCACGGGGCTGTCCGGGCTCCATGCAATTGGAGAGGGCGCTTCGGAGCCAGACAGTCAATAGCCCTGGTTAACTCCGCATTCCAGCGGGCCACCAGGAAATCAGCTGAAAGGCCATCAACTTGGGATAAAACATCCCCTACCACTCTCTGGAAGCCAATTGGATCCATTAAGTGGCAGGGGCGGACCATCCGAATCGGTCCCACCTCCCTGCAGAGGGGAAGGGTCGCGGAGAAGTCCAGTTGCACCAGGAAGTGATCTGACCATGGCACTTCTTTTGTTTCGCTTTTAGTTAATGTCAGATTTGTGTAGGATTTACTCCTTAGCCAGTGTGGTGTAGTGGTTAATAGCGACAGACTCGTAATCTGGGGAACCAGGTTCGCGTCTCCGCTCCTCCACATGCAGCTGCTGGATGACCTTGGGCCAGTCACACTTCTCTGAAGTCTCTCAGCCCCACTCACCTCACAGAGTGTTTGTTGTGGGGGAGGAAGGGAAAGGAGATTGTTAGCCGCTTTGAGACTCCTTTGGGTAGTGATAAAGCGGGATATAAAATCCAAACTACTCTTCTTCTTCTTCTTCTTCTTCTCCTCCTCCTCCTCCTCCTCCTCCTCCTCCTCCTCCTCCTCCTCCCAAAGGTATTCTGCAAGACAGTGGAAGTTTAGGATCAGAATCTTCCTTCTCCTTGACGAACCCCTCACTTCCCTATACAGGATGTGCAGAAACTGACTTCTCTTGACCATTGAACCCACTATTGCAACGTGCTCTACGTGGGGCTACCTTTGAAGGTGACCCAGATACTACAACTAATCCAGAATGTGGCAAGCTAGACTGGGGACTGGGGGCGGCCGCTGAGACCATATAACACCGGTCTTGGTACATTGGCTCCCAGTACGTTTCCAAGCACAATTCAAAGTGTTGGTGCCTTGGCCCAGTATACCTGAAGGAGTGTCTCCACCCCCATCATTCAGCCCGGACACTGAGGTCCAGCTCCGAGGGCCTTCTGGTGGTTCCCTCCCTGCGAGAAGTGAGGTTATCAGGAATCAGGTAGAGCGTCTTCTCGGTGGTGGCGCCCGTCCTGTGGAACGCCCTACCAACAGATGTCAAGGAAATAAACAACTATCTGACTTTTAGAACATTCTGAAGGCAGCCCTGTTTACGAAAGTTTTTAATGTTTGATGTTTTATCTCTTCTTCTTCTTCTTCTTCTTCTTCTTCTTCTTCTTCTTCTTATTCTTCTTCTGTTGGAAGCCACCCAGAGTGGCTGGGGAAATCCAGCCAGATGGGCGGGGTATAAATATTATTATTATTATTATTATTATTATTATTATTATTATTATCCTCATCAGATCAATCCTGTCTTTGCATGCAGGGGAAGTCCCTAATTCACTGAGGGGTTGAGACCCATCGGCTAACCTCACCTGGTTTAGTCGGCCAGTGGAAATCATTCTTGAGTATGGCTGCTGTTGCCTGCTGACAGCTTCTAGGAGCCACAGGTGAGTACTGATTACAGGATGGGGTCAAAAGTGGACAAACAACCCCAGAAGGAGCATGACCCACCAGAGGTACTACCCCTCCCCTAACACCCCCCACACCCCCAGATCTGGAATCAAATACTTTTATCCACATTACACCAAATTAAAAAGAGTTCCAGGTCAGGCTTGATTATTGATTTGAGCTACTAGAGGTGGCACATCATGGCCGTTAAGTCACCTCTGTCTTGCTTCAGCTCTCGCACGACTTGATGGAAGCTGTGTCTGAGTCTCTGCTTCCCAGAAGGTGAGAGGAGTCATGCGTCCCCTGGCAATTTCCACAAAAAGGCCAGCGCCATATTTTGAGAACCTTTGGGCTTCGGCCAGCTCTGTCCATGGCTCCCAAAGAGAGGATTCTAGGAAGTGTAAAACATAGGCAGCATATAAAGAAATTTATATTTCTGCGAAAAGCCAAGGAACACCTGTTATCCCTTCCTGGCCTTTACAGGATTCATGAGTCCCCAGTGCGTAGCACAGAGGAAACTCAAGGTGTAAGCACAGGTTTTGCTGATGTAATAGTGATTTGGTTTAGTGTGACTGAGAAAGAGCAGAAGGAGGAGAGAGAGAGAGAGAGAGATTCAGAGACTTAGTTACATGCCTTGTTTGTCGGAAGTATTATTAGAAAAGCACTTAAGGATGGGCATTAAAGGCCTAGAGGAGGAAAATCAAAACCTATCTGTAGGTAGCTGGGTAGGTAGAGATGAGAGTATATAAATTCTACAGATCAATGGGTTGGACAAATGGTCTTTAGTTAAACTTTTTCTACAGCAGTTAAGAATAAAGGGATTATCCAGCTTTGGGAAGTGGAAGACTTAGCTGAACTTTGACTTGGGAAACTTCCATAACTAGCATGCATACATACACACACACACACACACACACACACTGTTGGGGTGCTTGACATGTAGATCAATCCCAGTATGTACGCTTAGTGCCTGGAGGTGGTGGGAGGATGGATGACAACTAACAGATTGAAGTTGAATCCTGACAAGACAGAAGTACTGGTTTTGGGGGACAGGAGGTGGGCAGGTGTGGAGGACTCCATGGTCCTGAATGGGGTAACTGTGCCCCTGAAGGACCAGGTGCGCAGCCTGGGAGTCATTCTGGACTCACAGCTGTCCATGGAGGCGCAGGTCAAATCTGTGTCCAGGGCGGCTGTTTATCAGCTCCATCTGGTACACAGGCTGAGACCCTACCTGCCCGCAGACTGTCTCGCCAGAGTGGTGCATGCTCTAGTTATCTCTCGCTTGGATTACTGCAATGCGCTCTACGTGGGGCTACCTTTGAAGGTGACCCGGAAACTACAGCTAATCCAGAATGCGGCAGCTACATTGGTGACTGGGAGCGGCTGCTTGAAAGACATACATTGGCTCCCAGTACATTTCTGAGCACAATTCAGAGTGTTGGTGCTGACCTTTAAAGCCCTAAACGGCCTCAGCTAAGTATACCTGAAGGAGCGTCTCTACCCCCATCGTTCTGCCCGGACACTGAGGTCCAGCGCCGAGGGCCTTCTGGTGGTTCCCTCGCTGTGAGAAGCCATGTTACAGGGAACCAGGCAGAGGGCCTTCTCGGTAGTGGCACCCGCCCTGTGGAACGCCCCCCCCCCCCCATGTCAAAGAGAAAAACAACTACCAGACTTTTAGAATACATCTGAAGGCAGCCCTGTTTAGGGACGCTTTTAATGTTTGACGGACTATTGTATTTTAATATTTTGTTGCAAGCCGCCCAGAGTGGCTGGGGAATTATTATTATTATTATTATTATTATTATTATTATTCTCAAAAGCAACTCCCACTTAGTTCAGTGGGCATGATCCTGAGGAAGGGACATACCTGCTTTCAGCCAGCCTGGGGGGTGGCGTTGAATTGGGGATTGGCCGAGGCAGATTTAGGGGATTGCGACTGGTTCACCTGCAAGGGGCACAAAGCCTTGGGGATGCTGCAACTAAGCTTTAGAATGGAGTGCGAGAGGCTGGGGCACCAAATTTTGCCGTCACACAGGGGACAAGTCCCAAAATTCCACCACCGGGGTTGGATTGGATGGAGGCTGATCTGCCAGCAGTAGCCTTTGGAAGGCCCCCAAGTGGAATCTTCTGACATCAGGGTTGGAAAAAGGGCTACTCTGCCGCAGGATCCCAAGTCAGCCTCACTGTGGGTCTGATTTCTGCACCGGCTCAAGGCTGGACCAGCTAGGGTTGCCATATTTCAAAAAGTGTAAATCCGAAGCTTTTGGGGGGGGAGTTGTTGAACTTTTCTGGCAAAATCGCCCCCCAAAATTTGATGTTTTTGAGCTATTTTTCAGGGAAATCAGCAAGAACGACGCTGCCGACATGGGTTGCCATACGTCCAGATTTCCTGGACATTTTGCCGATTCCCACCCAGACACTGCTTCCAACTGCGATATTCTGGGTTGGGTGTATCCAGGAACCTTTGGACGTATGGCAACCCTAGGACCAACTATTTGCCTGCTCCCACCAGTTTGGACAGTGCTTTTTGATAAATATATAGAACAATTATTTACTTGGGTGTGAGTGTCTACTGAAGGCATATGGCAGGGGTCAATAAGTAGGAGGACCTCTTCGTGTTATTTCCACTGTAGCACATTTATTTAAATTATAAGTCACTTATGTGATAGCTTTCTTCCATGGGATTCAAGAAGGCATGCGTAGAATTTCCAGATATTCTCTCATCCAGACGCTGAAGAGACCCAAAGCTGCATAGTTTCAGAAAGATTCCACGTCATGAACCTTCAGACCATGCCTGAGAGGAAGACCACTCATAGTTTCATGGCTTTCCATTTCCACAAAAATAAAAGGTTGTACAGTGTAGTTTCTTCTACCAGGTCGCTTCTGTGGCATTTGATATTTGTTCAACTACCCGCCAGTGGGTATTGGACAATTTGCACCTCTGTAGCCCCCCCCCCCCCAAAATGGCTCCTTATTTGTTGATGCTCCTTCTGCGTTGTCAGAGCGACAGTTTCCAGTCGCTCTATTAATAGTGCTACTCAGTAGGTGGCTGTGATGCTGTCAGCAGCCGAAGACTAACGATAATCAATGAATCGTCCCAGGGATAGCTGAGAGCATTGCACAGGGATATGCACTGCAGCCAACGCCATCCATTTTAAACTCAGCAATAAAAGCAGGCAGCACCAATACTGCAATGTTTAATAATGAAAGCATTGGTGAGCCAATTGCCTCTCGATTTGGGGGCACTCGCGACGCAGCTGATGCAAGGGAAGAGGTTGGGAGGCAAGGGAAACGACTCTGCGGGGAGAGGAAAGAAGTAAATTAAATGAATGGCGATGGGGGACAGAGATTTAAATCTCACCCTGGAAAGTTAATGGGGTGGATTTTGAGGGACCTGTTTCGGTGGGAAACAGAAAGCATAACACGATTGGCTTGGAAGTTTATGGGATAATTTTTCGGGGGGGGGGGAGAGAAAAGAGCCAGATTTAATTCTTGATTGAATGAAATCTTTGAGCAGAAGAATCAACACAAATTTATGTCACCTGAAGGTGTAGAAATGAATTTGAGGGAGCCTGTTTTTGAGGGAGAAAGCATAACCTGATGAGATTTGATTGTAACAATTACAATTGATTGGATTTCGATGGGAAACAATACTGGTAGTATTAATTTTCTACTTGAGCCATGTTCCATTTCCATATTGAACACACCTAATTTTTCACCTCGGCCACATGTACTTTAATATGTGGCTCCCAGGGGGTTGGCGGCCCTCAGCCCCCAAATGGTTCACCCCCCCCCCACGCTACATGTTGGTATAACCTGCGTTCCATTCTCTAGAACTGTGCACTGGATCCAGCCAAGCCAATTTGGGTTGCCCCAGGAGTCAGCTGAATTGAGCTGAGGCAGCCACAGATCACCTTGGGTCAAATTGAGACCACCCGGTGAGGGCCACTCTGACAACAAGGAGAGGAGGGGAGAAGGAGACATGCTGTCAAGGCTTCAGAGAATTCTATCCCTCCCACCGTGGAATGCCAAGAAGCAGAAAAAACAAGAAGAGTTCTTACCAAGGAGTTTATTCAATATGCACAGCAAGAGACGAAGGAATGTGGTCTCTCTGAAATAATGGCGTTGCTCCAAGTAAAGTTCCACCCCTTCAGTCCCTCCTATTGTACGTCACCCCTGCTGATCTGTGCTTACTGCCTCTGAGTTTTCATAGCATCATAGAGTTGGAAGAGACCACAAGGGCCATCGAGTCCAACCCCCTGCCAAGCAGGAAACACCATCAGAGCACTCCTGACATATGGTTGTCAAGCCTCTGCTTAAAGACCTCCAAAGAAGGAGACTCCACCACACTCCTTGGCAGCAAATTCCACTGTCGAACAGCTCTTACTGTCCGGAAGTTCTTCCTAATGTTTAGGTGGAATCTTCTTTCTTGTAGTTTGGATCCATTGCTCCGTGTCCGCTTCTCTGGAGCAGCAGAAAACCACCTTTCTCCCTCCTCTATGTGACATCCTTTTATATATTTGAACATGGCTATCATATCACCCCTTAACCTCCTCTTCTCCAGGCTAAACATGCTAAACATAAGGCATTGTTTCCAGGCCTTTGACCATTTTGGTTGCCCTCCTCTGGACACGTTCCAGTTTGCCAGTGTCGTTCTTGAACTCTGGTGCCCAGAACTGGACATAGTACTCCAGGTGAGGTCTGACCAGAGCAGAATACAGTGGCACTATTACTTCCCTTGATCTAGATGCTATACTCCTATTGATGCAGCCCAGAATTGCATTGGCTTTTTTAGCTGCCGCGTCACACTGTTGGCTCATGTCAAGTTTGTGGTCAACCAAGACTCCTAGATCCTTTTCACATGTACTGCTCTCAAGCCAGGTGTCACCCATCTTGTATTTGTGCCTCTCATTTTTTTTTGCCCAAGTGCAATACTTTACATTTCTCCCTGTTAAAATTCATCTTGTTTGTTTTTGCTTTTTTCTGTTCTATTACTCTCAAGGCACGCCTTGTTCTGGGGCGGGCAGGTCAGGAATGCTTTCAAGAGACACTGAGTCTGTTAGCTGTCTCTCGCCTGGTGCTTCTTCTTCCTGCCACTCTCCCCATATTGTTGGTGCTGACCTTTAAAGCACTAAACGGCCTCAGCCCAGTATACCTGAAGGAGCGTCTCCGCCTCCATTGTTCTGCCCAGATGCTGAGGTCCAGCGCCGAGGGCCTTCTGGTGGTTCCCTCACTGCAAGAAGCAAAGTTACAGGAAACCAGGCAGAGGGCCTTCTCGGTAGTGGCGCCTGCCCTGTGGAACGCCCTCCCACCAGATGTCAAGGAAATAAGCAACTATCCTACTTTTAAAAAACATCTGAAGGCAGCCCTGTTTAGGAAAGTTTTTAATGTTTAATGTTGTATTGTATTTTTAATATTCGATTGGGATCCGCCCAGAGTGGCTGGTGAAACCCAGCCAGATGGGCGGGGTATTAATAAATTATTATTATTATTATTATTACTAATACTACTACTACTACTACTACATTTCCCAGCTTCCCCCATCTGCAGCCTCTGAACTATAACCTTCTGCAAACCACCGTTCTAAATCTATACTGTCCTCCTCGGGAAGGTGCAGAAAGAGGGGGTGGCGGTTCCCACCATTCCTCTTCAGTCCAGCCCCTGAAACATCTAGGCAGCCTATGTGCATCTCCCCACACTGGAGGGAAGAATGAGATGTGTGTCCCCCTTCTGATTTCATGTTCAATTAGGGTTTTGAACTCCGGTTAAAGATATGGTGGGGAGGCAGAAGAGAGGCATATCTCCTCCCCTCTCCCAAGCACATGAATGTGCAAGGCCCCCAAATTGCTTCAGGGTCCAGATCCAGGTTGGTTCATCCTGGGTCACATAAAGGCCACTCCGAAGTGTCAGATCAAGGAGTGTTCACAGCCCTTCTAGAAACTTATACTAACCGTGCCTAAAGGTAAAGGTAAAGAGACCCCTGACCATTAGGTCCAGTTGCCAATGACTCTGGGGTTGTGGCGCTCATCTCGCTTTATTGGCCGGCGTACAGCTTCCGGGTCATGTGGCCAGCATGACTAAGCCACTTCTGGCGAACCAGAGCAGCGCACGGAAATGCCGTTTACCTTCCCGCCGGAGCGGTAACTATTTATCTACTTGCACTTTGACGTGCTTTCAAACTGCTAAGTGGGCAGGAGCAGGGACAGAGCAACGGGAGCTCACCCCGTCACGGGGATTCGAACTGCCGACTTTCTGATCAGCAAACCCTAGGCTCTGTGGTTTAACCCACAGCACCACCTGTGCCTACTGGATAGCAATTAGGCTATACAAAATGTTGTAATCTTTTCACTTACGCATAGCAGTGGGACATGTCCCAATTATTATATCATGTAGCAAGAATCCCTGGACCACTGCATAAGATATATATATATATATATATATATATATATATATATGGACGCGGGTGGCGCTGTGGGTAAAACCTCAGCGCCTAGGACTTGCCGATCGTCCGGTCAGCGGTTCGAATCCCCGCGACGGGGTGCGCTCCCGTTGCTCAGTCCCAGCGCCTGCCAACCTAGCAGTTCGAAAGCACCCCCGGGTGCAAGTAGATAAATAGGGACCGCTTTATAGCGGGAAGGTAAACGGCGTTTCCGTGTGCTGCGCTGGTGCTGGCTCGCCAGAGCAGCTTCGTCACGCTGGCCACGTGACCCGGGAGTGTCTTTGGACAGCGCTGGCCCCGGCCTCTTAAGTGAGATGGGCGCACAACCCTAGAGTTGGACACGACTGGCCCGTACGGGCAGGGGTACCTTTACCTTTACCATATATATATATATATATATATATATATATATATATGCGCTACAGGCAGGAAAGAGGAGATGGAAGCTGGAAGCCCCAACAATTCCAGTTTCCCCCACCCCCTTTTTATTCCTAACACTTCATCCAGTAACATCCAAATGTTGCAGTTTTTCAAAGACAGATTTATTAACTGATAACAAAAGTCTGTGAGGGTGAGACGAGCAAGAAGGCTGACAAAACCCATAAGAATTGTGTTTTTGGTTACAAATATTGCATCCATATGGAAAATGTCATTTTGCTGGATATTTCCCCCATGACTCTGAGGGGACTGGTCATTGATTTAAGAATCTGCTGGAATGAAACAAAGGGGTATGTGGAATGGCACAACTGTATAACAGGAAAACACTTTGCTGTTGTAATTCCAATTAAGTAAATAATAATATTAATTAACTACTTCCCTTCTTAGCTCATACTGTTACAAATAGTCGCATAAGTGGTATCTAGCTTCTGAAACTCACTGCCATATGATACTGGCAGTGACAAGTCACTTAGATGACTTTAAAAAGGGATTAGACAAAGACATGCTAAGCCAAACCTTGTCTTACTTTCAGCATGGCAGACACAGCAGCAAAAGGGATCTGTGAGGAGCAAAATGTCTCCAAGAGTTTACATGTTTGCACAGGTTTCATTAAGCCAAGATAATGAGAGTGAGAAAGAGCATTAGGATTTATAGAGATATAGAAAAGGAGTGTTATCTGTTCTAAAATAATTTGTAATAACCTGTTTGGTTTGATCGACGGATTTTCACACACAACAGCAAACCATCAGGCTTCTGTGTGCACTGCAAGGATCTTGACACAGCCACAAAATAGATGGCTTGTGGGGAGGTGAATGTCCCAGAATGCAGAATACGGTCCCATGCTCAAGAAATGGGAGAAACACTCTTCCAGGGCAGTTTTGTGATTCTGTTGCTCTTGCCTTTTCTTTTTCTTTTGCATGCTGCATCTAGAGACTTGTGTATGATAAGTTCTCTAATATCTGGACCATTTAAACCAGGGCGGCACCGATTTATGTATAATCCAGAACAGGTACACAGAAGAACAAGGAGTAGCAAAGCTGGTCAAGATAATAGCTGTCAACCTTCCCTTTTTTTGTGGGAAATTCCCTTATTCCAGCACCGTTTCCCACTGCTATCCCAGATTGTTAGATATCCCGTAGACTGTCCCCGGGATAGGTGAGGCTGCTGATCCCTTATTTTCAAATCTGAAAGTTGACAGCTATGGTCAAGATCTTATTGCAGATATTAATATTGAGCAGTTTGAACTGGCTGGAAGCCTAACAACCGACTCCTTGTGGAAGAAATCATTGTCCAGACCCATAAAAATATTATTCAAAGTTTACTTACAGAACTCCTCGAAAATAACACAGAAACATCAAAAATACATTTTTTAAAATCCATACAATAGATTGTGTAGTCCAGCATCTTACAAAAAGTCACCCAACAGACCTATACTGTAAGCAAAGGTCTCTCTCTCTTTAACCGGCTTCCATTTCACCTGGAGCTGTTTTCCTTGAGAGCTTCATTTAGATTTTCACCCCACAGAGTCTTGAGACAAAGGACTAAAGACAACGCCCTTCAAAACAACGGATTTGCAATTCAACCCCCCACATGTTATCTAGTAGAGAACAGCAATCTGTTAATTATCAACTAGTTAAAGCTCAGAGGCAGCTCTTTTTGCTTTTCTAAAGCTTCAGTGTTGCTGTTAAACCCTTTCACCAGTACACAGGCATTCCCATTTTCAGTGTGAATTAAACCAATTACAATTAACAGATCTTGCATAGTCCCATCCTAATCTCAAGCAAGTCACTGTGCAATGGGAAAAACCAGATGTTCGAATTTTCACATAGAGGCTTGGGCTATAGAGGGAATAAGTTGTTGGTGTTGATCCAGAAAGTAATATAAAATCAATGTACACACTTAAGGAAACACAATCATTTGGTGAGAGAATGGGAGACTACAACCTGAAGCACCATCTATACCCATATAAGCCTACCTGTTAATTCAGATCAGCATCAAAGGCCCTGCTCACACTCCTGCCTCTAAGGCTGATTTGACTGGCAGGAGCAAAAGACAGGGGTCTTCTCAGCGGCCCCCACGTTATGGAACTTGTTTCTCAATGAGCAAAGTTCCAACCTGAAGCACGTTTTCAAAACCTATTTATTTCAAGCTGCCTTTTCTTAAACGAGGTCTCTCAATGCTGCATGTTTTAAATTATGGGTGGAACTGTTTTGAGAATGTCACAGTACTCCTAGTATATTCCGGGGCACTGTTTTATTCATTAAAAAAACACAGTAATAGCTGACTGCCAGGGACTGGCTGGACAAGGAGTGGTGGAAAACTCCAGCCAGAGAACCCCTGGGAAACCTCAGAGGAGGAAGGATCAGAGCCAGGGGCGTGTTGGTGGGATACAGGGCCGAGGGTGAAGGGGGAGCAGAATGGATGGATGCTGAACAAGCAACAGGCTTGAGTGAGAGAGAGGAACCAGAGGCAGAAAGCACTGCAGATGCAGGATCAGCAGCTGCTGAGGAGGGGACAGAAGATATAGCAACTTCACAGGAGCCTGCTGGTCCTACTATATTCAACTCCCCTCCTCCTTTTCCTCCAAGGGCACCCAGAGCCTTGCATGTAGCAGAACAAAGAGCACAGAGAGCCGTTACCCAGTGGAGTTTAAGGCTGCTGGGAAAACATCCAGCCAAGGAGGAAACGTAGGCAGAAGTGGGAGGCACAGATCCTCAGTTGTGGCAAGTGCTTTACTGCGACCTAGACTTGCTCATAGGTTTCTCTCTGTGTATTCTGTTTCCTTGAATAAAGAATTAACTTTACTGCTCGTCTATAAGTCTCTATGCTGACCTGCAGGTGAACCAGCCCTGATGCTGACCCATGTATTGAAAGATTTTATTCTGGTTTCTTTCCTGTTGGTTTTTCTTATGCAAGCCCCGTTGTGAGGGACATCACCTAAAAGGCGGCCTATAAATAAGGATTTAATGACACTCATCACCACCATCTTGGGAGACTTTAGTAACATAAATCAGCGTCAGTCTACGGACTCAATGACTGCGACGGCAGCAAGGGGAGCTGCAAGAGTTATTGTCGCAAGGATCACTGTGAGTCTGATGATTTTCTTCTACAGAGCAAGGATATTTCTCAAGAAATGGAATTTGCCACCTGGATTGACTAGAGATTCTACAGCTTTAAATTCCATAGCAACACATAACAATTAAAGCTATGGGGACAGAAAAGTAAATCCAGAGTTGTTTACCTTCTGTGGGTGTAGACATGTTGCTATTTTATGAACAGAGAGCGGCTTCTGAGAGGCTGGCACATTTATTACAGCATAAGCATTTGTGGCCTGCGGTTCACTTCATCAGATATACGGTGTTATCTTGCGTTTCAAGTATGTACACACAGCGGTTGTGGCAGCTGCATTGTAGATGGTGAAGTCAGAGATCGCTGAAATGAAGAAAAGGACAGACCATGATCATTACATAATTAGGAGTGGGAATTCACAAAACAGCTGTTTTATTTCTTGTGGTGCTGTGCCACCATTCAGATTTTATTTTTTATTTTATTTTATTTTTTGGCTTCTGACATCATAAAATGCAAAGGAGGTTAAGCCAATTTAGAAATAGAGTAAGTCACATGGGAGGGGTGACCATCCCAGTCAAAAGTAAAGGGATACATTTACAGCACTTGAAAAATTGTTGAAGAGGAAGTTTTTCTAGTTCTGATGAAGATTTTCAGAATATGTCCTTCAACCCATTCCGGGC
This sequence comes from Podarcis pityusensis, assembly GCF_964106645.2. Taxonomy (NCBI): domain Eukaryota; kingdom Metazoa; phylum Chordata; class Lepidosauria; order Squamata; family Lacertidae; genus Podarcis; species Podarcis pityusensis. The sequence continues at coordinate 96,519,718 of NC_138027.1, read as the reverse complement.
TCGGCCCAGGTTTAAATTATATTTCAAACACTGAACATAATCCAGAGAGGAATTCAATTTTTTGCCTGGTTTTTCTACATTGCAGCTTAGGGTATATTTGGATGTTGACATGTTCTTTGCAATGTCTCACATATCAATTACATATATTTCCAAAGGCCAGATATATCATTTTACATATAGAGTCATTTTAATGTGCAAATATCCCTGTGGTTGTACCTTTGATCGGTGTTTCAGTAATAGGCTTACTAGATGGTCCTGGAGGGCAAATGATGTCTTCAGACTCAGTTTTCCTATCTGTAGTAATGGCCTCGTTCATGAGAATGTTACTGCACAGATCAAAGAAATTAACGTCCATATTCCTCAACCAAGTGCTGTAGAGATAATAACAATGGCCGCTGAAGGAAACTGGGTCAGTAAAACATAGTAACCATATTACATCTTTCAGCATGGAAGAAATTGGGGCAAATCATTATGATTCGCATGCGTATCTTAAGCAAACTCATTGGAATGATTCTTCTGCAGGGTCTGAATTTAGTCACATGGAGAGTATACATTTGCTTCTAAGTGCTAATTTGGCCAGATTGTTGCAAATTGAGTTATATCTAAATCAGATCTGAAAATATCCAAATCATTATTTAAAAAAAATAATCCATGAAGCTAACTTCTGTCCATTCAGTCTTCTACCCAATCAGAGTCTGCTGTTTTTCCTCCTGGCATTTGAATTTAGAAGCTGCAGTAATGCCTACGAAGCAATAGTTTATGCAGAATAATCCTTTTACCACAGAATTTCAAAATCTTTTATTCCTGCAGGTTCCCAGAAGCTCAGTGCTGTAAAATTGGGATATGTTCCTTATTTAAAGGATTAAAGGATTTAAAAGATGTTGAGGGAATGAAAACCACAGTGCTGTATGAAAACGTCATATATTCTCTGATGGACTACGTGTTTATTGTTTAAAGAGGAACCGCGATTCATGAATGAATGAATGAATAATATTGCTACAGATCTGGGGTAACAGAGTTTAGAGGTGCAACGGCATCCATAACTGTTAGTGTTATAAATTAATAAATGGTAGAATTTAGTCAATATTTCGGATACTGAAGGGGAAATACAGCTTCAGCGGTTCTCCTGAAGTGTGCCAAACATGACATTCCTGGTTTAGCCTACGCAAACTAGCCTTTCTGTCCTCAATGAATGCAAGGATCACTGAGTTGAAAACGCAGAGAGAAGAAGGCAACACCAGAGCCAGGGCCTTTTCAGCCCTGGCCCCGGCCTGGTGGAACGCTCTGCCTCATGAGACCAGGGCGCTGCAGGATCTGATTTCTTTCCGCAGGGCCTGTAAGACAGAGTTGTTCCGCCTGGCCTTTGGCTTGGAGCCAATTTGATTCTCTCCCCCTCGTTCCTTTTCCTTCTGTGATGGAACCCCTATTTGGGGACTTCCCTGGCTTTTCTGGCCCACGTAGGACCAGTCTGGATAGTTGGCCTTGGTGAAGATTTGACATTTTCTCCCCCCAAACAGTTTTTGATCTGGGTTTCCACTGAAATGAGGCTGCATTTTAAGTAGTATTTTAATCTTGTTTTTAAGTTATATTTTAATCAATTGTTTTTATACCTGATGTTAGCCGCCCTGAGCCCGGTCTTGGCCGGGGAGGGCGAGGTATAAATTAAATTAAATAAATAAATAACAGCACAAAGTCAGGCTCGCTGAATTTAGTTTATACTTCGGCCTTTCCAGTAGCTCCATGCTTCCCTGCATGCATGTCGCCTCCCCATCATTTAAATATAGACTAAGGCAAGTAAGGTTGAAGCCCCCACCCAATCACAAAATGAAAAACTTGCTTAGGGGCCTTGAGGCAGTCATGTTTTCTCAGCCTAACCTACCTCACTGGGCTGTTGTAAGGATAAAAGAGGAGGTGGAAGAACCACTTCCCCCTGGCTCCTTGGAGGAACAGCAGGATAAAACAGAGACGCAAATAAATTTTCTTGAGAACATGAAAAAGGCACCTGTCCTCTAAAATTTATTACAATCTAGAATGCTTTTTCCAGTGCCCAATTCCGTTTGCTATCACTCTATCCAAAGTCTTGAAACACTGCCATGGTTAAACATCTCTTAATATCATCACATTCTTGTCACAAGGTTCAGGCAGCAATCTTATACCTTCCTACTTGGGAGTAAGCCCCAAGGAATTCACTTATTCATGTAGACAAGTGGAGGATTGTGCCGTCAGCGTTCTGAAAACTTCCCTCACTGTTGTTGATAAATTCAGAGAGACTATTTTATATCTTTTTTCCCCTCCAAGAAACTATTCATTACAGAAGTTAACGAGCACTCGCTTAGTAAACTGCCTTTAAGACAAAGCTGAGGACATGTTAATGGTGTAATGAATCAGTTGTTACATTCAATGATCAGTTTTCACAGTAAAGTACTATTGCTTTATTGACCCCCACATCTAAAGATTTATCACAGTGGCGTTTTATAGTGGTTACAGGACACACAGTTATAAGGCAACAGGGTGCCGTTTATTTTATATGGTACTTTTTATGTTTCACTGTATTGTGAACCTGTTGCGTTCTGAAATCCCAAATAACGTTTGGCGGGAAATCATTAAGTACGTCAGGTTTCTCAATGACGATGTGGAGCTTCTGTTGCAACCAGGAAGAATCTTCTCCTCTCCCTCAACCTGTTTCAGTTCCCTAAGAAAAATGTATTGAAGTCCATTTTAATATATGGCAGATATATAACTTGAAAAAAGAAATGAAGGACAGCACTATATATATGGCTCTTGCCAAACAGCATCTCCAAAGCGGAGCCATATATTTGGTCCCAAACCCACCATCAGTCCAACTTCCTGCAAGAATTGCATATTGGAGAAGTTCAAAGTGGGGTGTCCCAGTTGTGTAGAACCCCTGAAGGTGAGTTGTTGTTGCTGTTTAGTCATTTAGTCATGTCCGACTCTTCGTGACCCCATGGACCAGAGCACGCCAGGCACTCCTGTCTTCCACTGCCTTCTGCAGTCTGGTCAAACTTATGCTGGTAGCTTCGAGAACACTGTCCAACCATCTCGTCCTCTGTTGTCCGCTTCTCCTTGTGCCCTCAATCTTTCCCAACATCAGGGTCTTTTCTAGGGAGTCTTCTCTTCTCATGAGGTGGCCAAAGTATTGGAGCCTCAGCTTCAGGATCAGTCCTTCCAGCGAGCACTCAGGGCTGATTTCCTTCAGAATGGATAGGTTTGATCTTCTTGCAGTCCATGGGACTATCAAGAGTGAGTTAGGTTGGGTTTTACTTTCTCTGCAGGCACAATGCACATTGCAGGGTTGCTGTCAAGGCTTCAGGGAATCCTATCCTTCCCATGGTGGGATGCCAAGAAGCAGGGGGCGGGAAACAAGAAGAGTTCTTACCAAGTAGTTTATTCAACATTCACAGAGAGAGGAAGAAATGCGGTCTCTCTTCGATAATGGCATTGTTCCAAGTAAAGTCTCACCCCCTTAGTCCCTCCTATTCTAGGTCACCCCTGCGCCGGCTGATGTGTGCTTTCTGCCTTTGAGTTTTCTATTACTCTCAAGGCACGCCTTAATCGGGGGGGGGGGTCAGGAATGCTTTCAAGAGACACTGAGTCTGTTAGCTGTCTCTCCCCTGGTGCTTCTTCTTCTTGCTGCTCTCCCAATATTTCCCAGCTCCTCCCCCCCCCCCCCGCAGCCTCTGAACTTTGCCCTTCTGCAAATCGCTGTTGTAAATCTATACTGTCCTACTCTTCTTGGGAAGGTGCAGGAAGGGGTGGCGGTCCCCACCATTCCTCCTCAGTCCAGCCCCTGACAGTTGTTCCAAGAAGACCCAGGTATATTCCCAATCTGTCATCAATGTATACCCTACCAACAATGTGTCAGGTTGGCATCAGGCCAGTGAAGGATCTCACATCCAACATCTGCCTTTTCTAAGGACGTAGGCGACCTGGGGGACGCGGGTGGCGCTGTGGGTTAAACCACAGAGCCTAGGACTTGCCGATCAGAAGGTCGGCAGTTTGAATCCCCATGATGGGGTGAGCTCCCATTGCCCGGTCCCTGCTCTTGCCAACCTAGCAGTTCGAAAGCATGTCAAAGTGCAAGTAGATAAATAGGTACCGCTCTGGCGGGAAGGTAAACGGCGTTTCTGTGCCCTGCTCTGGTTTGCCAGAAGCGACTTTGTCATGACCCGGAAGCTGTATGCTGTCTCCCTTGGCCAATAAAGCGAGATGAGCGCCGCAACCCCAGAGTCAGTCACGACTTGACCTAATGGCCAGGGGTCCCTTTTAGGCGATCTGGAGACAAAATATGGTAGTATGGGAATGTTTCTCCACCTACTACATTTCAACTGCAATTTCTCCCTCTCTCTTGCTGCTTTCCTCTAGGCTGTGTGGTATTCCAGACAGACCTCTGGGCCGTCATGCTATGTGGTGTCAGAAGAGGCTAGCATTTGAAAATCATTGTTATTTCTTTAAACAAACCATTGTTGTTTTCTCAGCAAGCATTCTGAGTTTCACTTATACGCATGCCGTTGCAGAGCAGTTGCAAATAGAATATTTCCATAACAACCAGGAAAAGATATCTTTCCTTAAAATGAGGAGTCAAAGGGAATCACCGTGAGCATCGATTCATTGCCAAATAAATTATTTGCTGGTTTTTTCTACTAAAGTTTGAGAAGGATGCACATAGGACTGATTAGAACACAACTAGAAAAGAACAAATATTTTGTGACATTTCATTTGTAGGAATGTTCCACGTACATTCATGCTAAAAGAGCATCTTGCCATGCCAAGATACCTTCAGTCGTATTTAAACATTATTAAAGTACTTTAAAAAGCCAAATATGGTCTCATGGAAAGTGTTGGATATGAACCAGGATTAAATCCCTGAGAATAGACTAGAATAAGGGTGGGTGAGAATGTCAACTCAGTTCTCATTTAAAAGTGAATTTACATAACTCACTTTCCCAAACAAAATGCAAACCAAAACATATCCATCCTTCGAAATTCACACTTCTCTTAGTTTTGCAATGCAGTTCTCCAGTCAAATAATATATACAAAATGCATATATTGGGGTAAAGAATGGATATAAGTGCGTATTTTGTTGAAAATAGAATGCAAGCATGCATTAAATCAGGGGAAATTGCTTTGCAATAGTGCATTTTATTAGGGGAAATTGTGCACATCAGAAGAAATTCATGCTAAAATGCTAGTGAATTTTCATGAGGGGGTGGTGGAAGCAGAAGCAGATGAAAGAAACCAAAACTGGCATATTAATCCATTCCTAGTTACAAGTTTCTGAAACTATGAATGGCTCCTCAGGATTAAGACCTACTGAATTCTACTACAGTCATACCTCATGCTGTGTCCGCTTCAGGTTATGTCTTTTCAAGTTGCGTCCTTCAGCAACCCAGAAATACCTGAACGGTTACTTCCAGGTTTCGCCACTCGCGCATGTGCAGAAGCGCTAAATCGCGCCGCACATGGGCGCATACACAACGCTTCTGGATGTGAACGCTTCGAGTTGCAGACGTGCCTCCGGGACAGATTACATCCGCAACTCGAGGTTCCATTGTATTAGATTGAGGAACTAAAGATGAGGAAGTCAAAAGTGTGATGATAAAGTGGGCACAAGACCTGGGAGACAACAAACAAATGGAAGATTGGGGGGGAAATATGGAAATTTAATTTAAAGTTTACGGATTGTATATTGTTAAAAGAGAATTATATGAAAATGATGTATAGATGGTATATTACACCTGTGAAAATGGCAAAAATGTATAGAACAGGCTCTAAAAAATGTTGGAAGTATAAAGAAAAAGAGGGTACGTTCTTACATATGTGGTGGGATTGTAAAGCAATTAAGAAATATTGGGAAATGATATATAATGAAATGAAAATGATGTTTAAGATAACTTTTGTCAAAACTCCAGAAGCCTTTTTACTAGGCATTACAGGCCAAGATCTGCCAAAAGAGAAGAAAAAAAATCTTCATGTATGCTACAACGGTGGCTAGGATACCCCCAGCCCCAAAATGGAAAAGTGACGAGATACCAACTAAAGAAGAATGGCAAGATAAACTTATGGACTACGCCAAAATGGCCAAACTGACTGAGAGATTAAGAGATAAAGACAATAAGGACTTCTAAAAGGAGTGGGAACCATTTACGATGTACTTACAGAAATATTGTAAAGAAATGAACTCACTAGCAGGATTTGACTTCGGAGGAGAAACTGAGTTTATAGGTGTACAGTCTCAAAAATCTAAGACATAATGATGGAAGATCTTAACAGCTATGGGAAAATGCATGACATGGGAAGCCAGCATCAAATTGCTGGTACGAGTACACAAAATTTAAATGCTAGGCTGGGGAAATCTTGAAATGTCTATGCACCTAGGTAGCCAGGGACCTGGGATCTTTTTTGAATCTCTGCTCATTCATATTCCCAGCTCATTCATTTTCCCAGCCTTCCCAGACACAGCTATATATTAGACCTGATCAGAGCTTCAGCTGCGACTGAGGGGCTAAGGTTCCTGATAATAATAGTCTTTTGCCATCACAAATCAAGCAAATCGAGGCTTTCCGTAAAAATTATTAGTGAAATCCATTACGGTCAAAGGGGGTCGCAAAAATATCGGCAATAAATGTCGAAAACATATAGGGCATCATTTGATAAACTGTAGTATAATTTCGTTTGATGTTTACTTTGAAAATTGGTGGCTCTGCACAGGGTATTTTGACTACAGCATATAGTCATTTGGGTAATGGTGATTCTCCATTTCATGCCTGATGGCTTTCTGGACATAAAGGTAACATGTTTTTGCCTTCACCTATCCGTTTTTATTATTCAAAACTACCCAGAGATCGCTGAAGGGGGATAGCCTTAGTCGCAAGATTAATTTGCTTTTAGTGACGGCCTGGTTTATTTAGGATGGAGGACATAATAGAAAAAATGAGGACAGCGTGTGTCTCTGAGCTACAGGTTGAATCTGCTTTGTAACTTAAATTTGTTTGTTTGTTTTGTATACCGCATTTCATCCAAAGATCGCACAGCAGCTCATGAGATAATAATACAATGTGAGAACACAAAATGCATAATAGAAGAAGAACAAAAGCAAACCAATAAACGTCAGATCTACATATTAGCGAAACAAATGCTGACTCAGGCATCCGCAAGAGGGCTGCTTGTCTTTTTTATTGTTAAAGGTAAAACATGAATGTTCATGCATTTTTCTGTTTATCTGTTGTTATAGTATTTGGGTGGGGGGCATGAAGTTAAAAAAAAGAGAGGACAGAACTTGCTTTTAAAGGGCAAATGACACTTTAAAAGAGGGAAGGTGTTTCTTACTGACATCATCTGGTGTGGTCTGCACTGCTACCTCACAGAATCCGTTTGTTCCCCAGACCACAACTGTGGGAAGCAACAGACTGGAAAGGTGGAAAACTGCTGACCTAGTAGATTAAAATTTGTGGCTGGTGGAGCTAAGTTCACCTTGGGATGCCACAAATTTTGCAGGCATGCCACACTACCGTTTATAAATAGGATCATCAGCACGCACACAGTTTTTACATATATCTCTTTGACAATTACAAGAGAGGGGAAGAGGCCTCTTTCTCCTCTTTTTTTATTATTATTTATGTTTGGTGCCATTGATTTGTGCAATTAGGCAGATTACAGAGAATCATGGGTTCATACATAAACAAGTGGAATTTAAAATAGCCACATATGCAGAGGATTTGTTATTATTTGTAGGCCCAAATCGTTTCTATCAAAATTAATAAAATTGATGAAATTTTTTGTTGAATGTTGGGTATAATTTTGGTGCAATTTCTAGTTAGGTAAAGCGACCCCTGACCGTTAAGTCCAGTCGCGGACGACTCTGGGGTTGCAGTGCTCATCTCGCTTTACTGGCCAAGGGAGCTGGCATACAGCTTCTGGGTCATGTGGCCAGCATGACTAAGCCGCTTCTGGCGAACCAGAGCAGCACACGGAAACGCTGTTTACCTTCCCGCCGGAGCGGTACCTATTTATCTACTTGCACTTTGATGTGCTTTCGAACTGCTAGGTTGGCAGGAGCAGGGACCGAGCAACGGGAGCTCACCCGTCGTGGGGATTCGAACCGCCGACCTTCTGATCGGCAAGTCCTAGGCTTTGTGGTTTAACCCACAGCGCCACCCGTGTCCAATTTCTAGTTAATCCCTAAATTAATGCCAATGAGCAGTGTAAAGTCATCTAATTGGCAGTTTGGTTGGAGTACAGAGGCTATAACATATTTAGGTGTTTTGGTTTCTAGACACATTTCTCAAATGATTAAATTGAACTTAAATAGACTGGTGACAGAGGTATCTATTGATTCGAAAAGATGGGCGTCCCTAACAGAAAGGGCTCTGCCACACTTCAACTTGTCCTGTGCCTCGAAAGTACAGGTCTGAGTGGTTCTCTGTTTGCCTTGCCACTTTCCCCAGGAAAACCCTCTCTTTAGCGCTGAATCTGAGCAAACGTCAATCCGCAGAAAACCCAGCTGACGTTTCCTCCAATTCAGTGGTTAAGATAGGGTTTTCCCAGGGGAAAGCAGTGGGGCAAGCAGAACCCTTAGTAGTGGGGGCAAAGTTAAGACACATAGGATGTACAGGATGTTAGGGGAAGAGTAATACCTGTCATGGGCCAGGAGTCAGCTTCACCTGCTGAACAGCAGCCTGAAGGGGGAGAAGGCAGAGTGACTCCACCTGCAGCTGATCAGCCTTCAATTACACAGAGGGAGAAGGCACTGATGAGAACCAGCTGGCTTCAGCCTTCCTAAGCAGAGCTTCCAGCAGCAGTTAGATGCTGGCAGCAACACTTGTAGCTCCTGGCCTGACCTTCCTGCTTGTCTGTGCCCTTGACCCCAAGATCATCAGATTCCTTGACCATCCGACCACGTGAATTGCTATACGCCCAACTTTTGGACAACCTGGCTTTGCTTATGGACTCTGTTTCCAGGCAAGTACCCCTCTGTAACTCTACTGGTTGGCTGGCCTCTCACTCCACTGGGCTGTGCTTGTGGGTGTGCAGCACAGGACTATGGCAGTACCTCTTGTGGGAGACATGTTGTGCTCCTTCTGGAGTAGTTTGTCCACCTTTGGTCCCCACCCTTCACTCAAGGCTTACCTGTGACTCCTGGAAACTGTCTGCATGCGACAGTGGCCACACACCAGGAGACGGCTTCAACTGGCCGGCTAAACCAGGTGAGGGTAGCTGATGGGTCTCAAACGCTCTGTGAGTTAGGGTCTTCCCCTGCATGAGAAGACAGGCTATGGCAGATTGAGGGTCCGGCAATCAAGAAGGTTTCTGCATGTGCTGTAGAGGGAAGTGAGGGGCAAATGTGATTCATCAACCTGAACAGTACATAGGCCATCTGGGAGAAGGAAAGGTCTGATTCTTAACCTCCACTGCTTTGCAGAACATCTTTGAGAGAACAAAAGGCTAAGGCAGGCATAGGCAAACTCTGCTCTCTAGATGTTTTGGGACTACAATTCCCATCATCCCTTACCACTGGTCCTTTTAGCTAGGGATGGTGGGAGTTGTAGTCCCAAAACATCTGGAGGGCCGAGTTTGCCTATGCCTGGGCTAAGGAATAAACCCTGCACAAATTCATAGTGGAGTCCCTAAGATGGTTGGATGGCCTGTTGTCTGCCTCCTTCCAGCAACTCCTGCAGCCAAGCTGATGCCAAACATACTGCTCTGCTTTCCTTTAGACCAAATCATTGAAGCTGGGGGGGGGGGGTCTTTCCATCTGAGCAGCCCAGGACCTCCATACACACTGGCCAGGCTTGCGCCTCAGGGTGGTTACTTTGGTGCTGCTAATGCAGTGGTTTGACTTCGCTCCTGGAGGCACACTCCATGTTTTTTCGAGACAGATGGATGCCAACAATACACATAAGAGAAATATTTTGCCACATATAATTTATGTGCTTGTGGTATTCCTTTATATATACCCTGTGTATTTTCAAAGATTTAATGCAGCATTTTGGAAGTATATTTGGGGAACCAGGCATAGACAAACTCGGCCCTCCAGATGTTTTGGGACTACAACTCCCATCATCCCTAGCTAACAGGACCAGTGGCCAGGGATGATGGGAATTGTAGTCCCGAAACATCTGGATAGCCAAGTTTGCTCTAAACTTCGGGGGGGGGGGTTACTTTAAAAGATGCAGTTGTCAGTATTGGAAAGAGGGTTTAATTTTACAGATCTCTGACTATATCATAGGGCATGCCTTTTAGCACACAGAATTGATTGGCAAGTCTCCCTTTTTTTGCAAATAACCCTGCCTGGGTAGTCTTGGAGATGATGTATTCGGCATCTCTCTACAAATGGATGGCGTTGGGGAAATTTCCTCTTGTTATTTCAGTCATGAGGGATCTGTGGCTTATAGTGCCTTGTCAGGTACACTTTGACCCATATGCTCATGCTAAGATAACTTTATGAGGTAATCCAGATTTGAAAATAGAGATGCAGTCCTTTTTTTATGGAAGAAGCGGGTTGACAGTGGGATTTATACATTAGATCAGTAATAGGATGGGATGGAGAACTCTCATCATTTTCAGTCTCGTGGCTTCAATACCACTTACCTGCTAGGCTTGAATGACAGTATCTTCAACTGCAGAACCTTTTTAAGATCTGTTTGCTATTTAGTGTCAGCTTTGAGGGCCTCAGTATCTCTGCTGGAGGACATAATTAGTTATTTGCAGAAAGCTAACCCTGTATTAGTTGCTTATAAACATTTTTTGGAATGTTGTGGATCTTGGAGATCTCAGGATCTTGGAGATGAGTAGGACAGAGAGTTCCATTCAGCTCAGTCATGGAACGTTGTTTTTGCATCTGTTTGTGGTGCTTCTTTAGATTTAAAATTGAGATTGATTGAACACAGAATGTTCCTGGTACCTTGGGACTCTGCAACACCTTTATACGAACGGACTGACTAGTTCAAATAGACGCTAGTGACTTAATGCTGAAAGTGCCTCTTTGTGTCATGGACTGACTGGTGGGAGGCATCAATGGAACCCCCCCCCCCCCAAAAAAAAAAGATTCAGGGGATTGGTGGTGAGTGGTCCGAGGGATAAGACAGAGCAGACTGGGAGGAGGAGCTGAATAGGCAACAGGGGTTAGTGAGCAGAAAGAGGCTGTGCCAGAGAGCATTCCAGAACTAGAGGCAGAAGAGGAGGCTGGAGAGGAGGACGGGCAAGAGGCAGAGATCAGGCAGGCTGCTGAAGAAGCCAGGAGGTCTCCCCCTCCTTCTGCAACCAGCTCCCCTCTCCCCTGGTCTCCCAGGACTAGAAGAGATATGAAATGGGTGGAGCAAGGACAGAACAATGTAGCCTCAGATTCCTTGGGAAGGAACCGGGGAGGAGGAGCCTTAGGGAGCTTCAGTCCCCACAACTGCCTCATAGGGGAATTTCTACCAGGAAGAGTTACTGTGCTCACTAGCCTCCTGAGTCAACCTTGTTTCCTTGAATAAAGCGTTAACTTCACTGAAGCAGTGTGATTTATTGCTGACCTACTCCTGGCACCCGCCCCAGTGGTGTCCTCCTCCTGGTTGGAAATTATTGCCTGCGTTGACTGTGTTTCGGATAAATCCTTGCCATTTGTGGATGTTCATGGACTCTTAGATTGCAGTCCTGTGGTGTGGGGACCAACAAATGAACAGCAAAAGTGGATTCTGTTAGCCCTTTTGGTGGCAAAAGAGACCTATATTGCATTTCTTTGTTGTTGTTGGTATTTGTCTGTCTAGAGAGACCATGGAGTGGGCCTCTGTGAGGTCAAACTGCTACATTAGCAGCACTGATACAACCTCCTGGGGCACAAGCCTGGGCCTTGTGTATGAGGTCCTAGGCTGCCCAGATGACAAGACCTCACTCTTGGCCTTGCTGGAAGGACAGATACCCACCATCCACGACTCAGTGGTCTGAACATCTCACTGCCTTTTCTATAGTCTTGGTTTAGATAACTGTCTGGACATATGAAGTGCTTATATTGCTTCATACACTTAAATTAGGATTGATGGAATATTCTTATTGTTAATGTCATCTGCAGATTAAAAAAATTTAAAAACTAACATGCATACACACGGAGAGAAGGAGCTTTTACAAATAGCTCTTTACAATTCTGGGTTAGTTGCTATCCCTAAGCATGTGTATACCTCTTGGTTATCAGCGGGAACACAGAGTCCGGCTGATAAGAGAAATCCTTGGAGTGGTGTAATAGATAACTGAAATCTTGCCATTGAAATATTGCAGGACTTTAAGGGAAAGAAAAAGTCAATTGCATTTCATCGAAAAGTTATTATTGTAATAGATTTTCTGCTGAGGTAAACTAATCCCAGGCATTAGAATTGTAATATCTCTATTTTCTCCGAGCTTTGCTACTTTGGAATCTTAAAATGAAAGGCTGCCGTGTCGTTTTCTTCCTGCCACCTCACATAACAGTTAAAACTATAAAAAGATGTTCACAGGGGACTCAAGCATAATATGGTAGTGGCAAATGTGTCGTCCCGCGTTGGCTGCCTTCTGAGAGACGCATACCTGGGGGATACTGTTGGTCTCTTCTTGCTTGAACTGAGCCCAAATCTAGATTTCGTCAGAAAATGAAATAATTTGGTGTGGTGTCAACTGCGTTTCTGGCAGGCAAAGTCTATTCCATTATCGCTTGGGGCCTCCTGGCAGCACAGTAAGCTCCCATAATCCTTGCCTACACCGAAGTTGATCGGGAAATAAAGAGGCGGCTTTTCAATGTTTACTGCAGCGTTTATAGACCTATCATTTTTAATACAACGGTGCAACAGACAGGTTCATCCATTCAAGCTTGAGTGGTGGCAACAGGTGAAATGATGAGGCTGGTCTGATTCTACTACACAGCATATACTTTTAGATGATTAATAAAAACTAACTGCCCAGTGCTCTAGGAAGAGGGCTGCCGCAAAACGGCTGTTCGCCAAATGTGGCATTATGCCAGACTGAATGGATATCACATTAGCAGGACACACGGAAAAATCCTTTAGAATGGGGTGTGAATTAAAGTGGTAAGATGGTAACCCCACCCCCCAAAAAGATGTGAAAATAAGGCCTGAGGTTAAACACACACAGACACTGCAACTTGTTTCTTGAAGACTGAGAATTTTGTCTAAAAAATCTGTTCTACTTTCATCCATAATACATTGCCTTTTGCACAGTCTTATCAGAAGGAAGTGAAAGACAGAGGGAAATCCTATATAAGATTTCATACTATTAAACTTCTTGTTTATATTTTTGCTATTGAAAAACAGGCTAACCTTTTCCCGTCTAATACAAAATAATAATAATACTCTCACAAGAAAGAGGGTTAAGCGCTGAGAAAATGAAGTTTAAAAAGAAAGTACTGGGCAAACGGAACCATACGGTTGCACTTTTACTTAAGACTTGCCTACTCATAGAAACTGTCCCAATTTAATGAAATTAATTCCTTCAAGTGAGATACAGTCAACTGCTAAATCAGATTAAGTATAGCTTGTGTCAGTTTAACAAAATTATTCTAAACCCTGTGTGCCTGCATTGGTGGCTCACACCAAATTAAGACAGGAATCAATTACAGAACTGATTTAGTTAGATCAGAGCAATTTCTGTGTGGAGAGACCTGGTCACCCAGCCACTTACAGCCCAGCCCTATGCATTTTGCTCAGAAGTAGCCACCACTTGAAATTTAATGGGACTTATTCCCAAGTAAGCACACTTAGGATTGCAGACTTTATTACACGCGCTGGTAGATATACTACCTTGCTAATATAGTGACAATTTAGGGGCATTCTTCTCCATTCACTGTTTTAATATGGAGGAAGTAAGATTTAATTGTATCTTTGCACCAAGCTAAATCAATTGCTATTTATTTGCCATGTGAATTTAGACAACCAGCTTACCATATACTATAGAAAATGTGGAGAGGTTTGCCCATTTCATTAAGGTGTGGTGTGCTAAAGTGCAGCGACGCATGAGGCTCCATACATAAATACTGACTTTGCTGTGGAGTGGAAAACCCTTTTCTCCCTCGGGATGAGGGAAGAAATTTGATTCAGTTCACGTGTAAAGGTGATTCTCTCCAATCCACCTTTTCCAAAACAATGCATGTTGGGTAACAAGTGAATTGATTTTATGTATGTGCAGTTGTTGATAGAAACGGTTTATATATCTTTGTAATTGTTTATATAGATGCAATTGTTTTTAACTATTTTGAGATATCTAAATGTTTTAGATATCTCATCTTAAAAAGCAGAGACATCACCTTGCCAACAAAGGTCTGTATAGTTAAAGCTATGGTTTTCCCAGTAGTGATGTATGGAAGTGAGAGCTGGACCATAAAGAAGGCCGATCGCAAAAGAATTGATGCTTTTGAATTATGGTGCTGGAGGAGACTCTTGAGAGTCCCATGGACTGCAAGAAGATCAAACCTCTCCATTCTTAAAGAAATCAGCCCTGCGTGCCACCTCATGAGAAGAGAAGACTCCCTGGAAAAGACCCTGATGCTGGGAAAGATGGAGGGCACAAGGAGAAGGGGACGACAGAGGACGAGATGGTTGGACAGTGTTCTTGAAGCTACCAGCATGAGTTTGACCAAACTACAGGAGGCAGTGGAAGACAGGAGTGCCTGGCGTGCTCTGGTCCAGGGGGTCACGAAGAGTCAGACACGACTAAACAACAACTGTTTTAGATAGGCTTTTATTGTATTGTATATTGGGTCCTCCCTTAAAGAGGGCACGTGTTGCGGTGAGACCTCCACGGGGCATACCAGGAGAGGCAGTCCTGTAGGTACGAGGGTCCTAGGCCTAGGTCCTAAGATAGCTCCTAAGAAAGCTGAGCAGGCTGGCAAAGGAAGTTTTCCTTTTTTTTTTTTTAATATGATTTTTATTAAGGTTTCAATAAAAAGTTAAACAGAAAAACATAAAAAAGAAATACACAAATACACAATACATAATCCAAAAAAAGAAGAAAAGCACAGAAAACAAAAAACAAACAAAAAAAAGAAACAGAGCAGTTAAAAACAGTATCACCTTTTCATTTCCGTTTTTGAATTTACTTATTTTCTGGACTTCCTCATACCTCCCTCTTTTGTATTCCAGTCCAAATTGTTTGTTCAGCAGTTTCTTTTCCACTTTTTTAATCCCAATCTTTAATCTTAATATAATATAGCATTAAAATTTTACCTCTTAAGTACCAAATTTCCATTTCCTTAAACATCTTTAATCCTAATCTTTAATCTTAGTCTATCTATAACTTTATCCTGTACAGCTGGAAACCACTTATTTTCAATCCAACATCCCTCTAACATTCTTTAATTTTGCAGTGTTTCTGTAGATAATCTTTGAATTTCTTCCAATCTTCTTCCACCGACTCTTCTCCCTGGTCACGGATTCTGCCAGTCATTTCCGCCAGTTCCATATAGTCCATCAGTTTCATCTGCCATTCCTCCAGCGTGGGAAGTTCTTGTGTCTTCCAGTACTTTGCGATGGGCAAAGGAAGTTTTCCTTCAATGCTGGAAACATGGTAGGGTCCTTCGTTTTACCTGAGAGCAGCAGGCTGGCGACAAATGACACACACCAAACCTCGCTCCCTGCTTCTCCCCATCCTTTTGTCGCTGCCGTCTGATGCAGCTGCCTCACTTTCTCTAATGATAGGGCCGGACCTGGACATTTTTCTGTCTTAACTGGTGGTTGTTGGCTCAGCTGCTACCATTGTGAATAGGCCAGGCAGGCAGAGGATTATTGTTTGAGCTAAGCTGCCAGGCTGAGAGAAGAAACGCACAGAATTGCTCTCTAGGAGAATCTTATAGCGCAGTTCAAGAAACCTGATGGGGGAACAGAGCGCTAAAGCTGTGAACCATCCGTCTTACGCTCAACCCTGAATGTGTATGTGCAGCGTAAATAAAGCCTTACATAAGAAAAGCTCCATCAGGCTCCAGTGATCTTAAGTTCATGAAAACCAAGGTATGAGCGGAAACGCCTGCAACCTCCATTATGAAGCCACACATCGTGTAATTTTCAAGTATCCACAATGGTGTTGGAATGAGCATGCTGATTACATAGACTAGAGTTGTTGAAAAGTTGTCACTTGATGGTCACGCAGAATGTTGCTGTGTCCTGAGGAAGATTCTCTTGCCCCCCTTGTCCCCCCTCCTTCAGTTGGATTGTCTCTCGCTCAGGGAACTCAAAACCCAGAGACAGGAATCTCTCATTTGGTTTTATTACAGTCATTAGAAAGGTTTGCTTCCCTTCGCCCCTCCCACTTCAGTGTCTCTTTTTAAAATAATTTTTTAATCGATTTTCAAAAATATAAACATACAACATAAAGCAATTCAAGATGCCGAGATTACTCTGAATCTCCTGACTTCCCCCCATCCATTCCAGGAGTCCTTTCAATTTTATTTTCAACTGCATATCAATACTTTTCTGTTTTTTCATATTCCTAAATTACCTATATGTTCTGTTACGTTACAAGTGTATTTAAAATCCTGCTAATGTTTTGACCTGTTTACAATGATTTTGTATATACATTATAAATGTTTCCCATTCTTCTTTAAATTTATTGTTGTCTTGATTCCTGAGCTTCCCAGATAGTTTTGCCATTTGGGCATAGTCCATCAACTTGGTTTGCCAGTCTTCTCTGGTCAGGGCTGTCTCTTCCTTCCATCTCTGGGTTAGTAACATCCAGGCAGCTGTTGTAGCATACATAAACAGTTTTCTCTGGTCCTCTGGTATCTCAGTCCCTATAATCAATGCTTTTTTTCTGGGGGGACACAGGGGTACGCATACCCATAAACATTTTGTGAATGTTTGGCCTCATTGAGGGGCAGTATTTCAATATGAGTAGGAAAATTTCAAAATGAGTAGGAAAACATTTTTTTTAGGGGGGGGGAAGCATTGCCTATAATGCCTAATAAAAAAAGCTTCTGGTTTTTTAACAAAAGTTATTTTGAACATTTTTTTCAATTCAGTATAAATTATTTCTCAGATTTTTTTTTTTGTTATATTACAGGTTCACCACATATGATAAAAGGTACCTTCTTTTTCTTTACATTTCCAGCATATATTGGGTACTTGTTCCATACATTTTTGCTAGTTTTACCGGAGTCAAATACCAGCTGGTACATCATTTTCATATAATTTTCTTTCAATAAAGAGCATGCTGTAAATTTCAGATCTATTTTGCATAGCCTCTCCCAATCTGTCATTTGTATATTATGTTCCACACCTTTCACCCTCAATTCAGTGTATCTTTTAAAAAGTTCCTCCCCCCATGCAGCGTTTGCAAGCTAGCACCTTTGGGTCTCAGCTGCATCCAGTGCAAGCACTGCAGTACACAGGGCAAAAGGACCTTTGCAGCATAGGGGTTTTGAGCAACACTGCATCATGCCTGAAATGAGCCCTAGGTCAGGTTAGCTAACGACAAGGTAGCTGTGAAAAGCTTCTGGCCTGCATAAGATCCAGCCAATTAATAGTGACTCGTAGCACGCCATCAATAACCTAAGCAACTGACATTTCTCCCCACAACTTCTGTGGGCTGAGATGGTTGTAGCAATGGGCCTTTGCTGCTGTGTCTTGTGAACATTTCCCCTCAAGCCCAGAGGGAACAAGTGAGCGTGGAAAAGCAATTTGCCTGTTTTAGGATGGGGGAATTCAGTTCAGACCTCCATCATTTCCCTAACCTCTTACATAACGGGTGGTTTTTCGTTGCTCCCTCCCTTGCCCTTACGACCAGCACAGCGCCAGGCATAAGTCACCCCGGCATTCCGGTTGCATCCTGCAGTATAGGCCCTTGCCAGAGAGACATTTACCACACAGAACGACAGCCTCACCGAAGTCCTGAAGTGGCCAATCCCTCAGCAGGGTTTGTGGGAGTAATTTCTTCTGTTCTTTCCCTAGTGCAACTGGCCATCATTGCACGATGAAAGCCAGTATGTTGCCTAGTAACAGAAGTCCCTTTTCCATCCTTCCCAGAGCCAATGACACGGGTGGCTGACACAGAGATAAATGGCTGCCAAAGATCTCTTAGCTGCAGGACCCAGCCCAGAACAGATGCCCCACCCAGGCTGCAAGGCAATAAGGAGAGGACACGCAATCCATTTCCAAGGGTTTAAACAATGCTCCGATTTATTAGCTTTGCCTCAGTTTTCAGTTTCTGCGACATACATATTTAAACAGGCCATTTTTGCTGCAGAATTGAGCAGCCTCTGCCTTTTGTTTTCAAGCTCTGGAATTACTAAAAGCCTAATTTGTATGCAATTTCTTCCAGGACAGTGTTATAATACTCAAAGAATAGTGTCAGGTCTGCCTTCCTTCTGTCATCTAGTGAGCTATGATTTTGCTCATTCGATATTCCCTTTTTTTATAACTATGCTGAGTCTTGTTCAACAAATTAGTAAGCTATGTCATATTGTACTGCTGCTTAATTATGCATGTGAGCATTCATTTTATCAGAGCTCTACCTTTCTTGCGCAGGTGGCAGAAAACCAAGTTATGGTTAAAATTAAACATGAACTGATGTCTTGTTTGGAAGCAATGCCTTTGCTTATTCATGTGAGTTGATAGCCTGCGGGTTTCTGAAGAACCATCATTTGGTCATTTTTAAGAGCCACAGGAGACGAGATTCTGCTGGAATGCCCATGTGGGCTTCTCCTCACGTGGAAAATTGCAAGGGGATTTCATGAGAAATCAAGCCCAGCGTAACTGAGCTTGTTTTGAACTTGGTGAAAGCAAATGTGGAGGTTCTTCTCCAGATGCAATATTTGAGGCTGGTGGTCCACTTAGAAGGTCATTTCAAGAGGGTGATGCTTGGAGAGTGCTCTTTGACCTTGTGAAGCCTTCAGTGTGGGGTTCCTCAGGGTTCAGTGTTATCCCCCATGCTGTTTAACTGTACATTAAACCACTGAGTGGGGTCACCTGCAGTTTTGGAGTACGTTGTCAGCAATATTCTGATGAGAGACTGGTCTGCTTCTTTACATCTGCAGGTGAGGCAGTGGATGTGTCAGACCATTCTCTTGCCTCGGTTATGGACCAGATGAGAGCCAATAAACTGAAGCTCAATTCAGATAAGACTGAGGCACTGTTAGTGGGTGGTTCCCTGGACCGGATGGTTGGGAGGTTGCTAGCTCTTGATGGGATTATACTTCCTCTGAAGGAGCAGGTTCATAGCATGGGGATACTCCTGGATCCTTTGCTGTCGCTTGAAGCTCAGGTGGCCTCAGTGGTGTGGAGTGCCTTCCATCAGCTGCACCCCTATGTGGACAGGGATAGCCTAACTTCTGTCATCTATGGTAATCTCTAGGTTATTGCAATGTGTCCTACATGGTGCTGCCTCTGAAGATGGTTTGGATACTTCAGCTGGTGCAGAACGCAGCAGCCAGGTTACTCACTGGGTCAAGATGATTTGAGCGTATAACACCAATCCTGGACAACCATGGGGCCATCATGGAAAAGGCCCTGCCATTGTTGCCTGCCGGAATAAGTTCCCACCTTCATGGGCATGGAAGTAGGGCCTTTTAAATCTTAAAGAAAGCTCTTTGTAACCCAGAGGCGGAGCTAGCTGCTCCAGTACCTGGGAGCGGGGCGAACTGCGAGCGTCCCGGGGGGCGGGGCGGCAATGTCAGCCCTCCCTCAGGGATGACACCCAGGGCGGACCACACCCACCGCACCCCCTTCCTCCACCAGCACTGTAACCTTGGCTATTCTGGATGCATAATAACACAGCCTGTGATCATTGCAAAGGTCGGGTTTTCCATCAAACTAGCATTTAAGCATTGTTGGTATTCTTGCCGGTTTTGCCATATGAACTTTGCTATCAGTTTCTACCATGTCTGTATTATGTTCCAGAGGGATACTGGTAGATAAAAAAATAATAAACTCTTTACAGAGTGCACGCTGCTATCTTTCAAAGCCAAGATAGTTGCAAGTTTGATCAAAAGAACCCTACTTATTTCTGAAGGTAATGTATTATGAGGATTACATAGATATATCCTTGTGGGATTAGATCCCCAGGTATTGAACTGGAGTCCATTTAAATCACTAATTTAAACTACCTGCATATGTGAATGTTACTTTGAATGACAGACAAGAGACGGTTAACACTGTTTTAATAGTTTCTGAGCGATGCCTACAAGTTGCAGTTTTCTACACCCATTGTAATGTGGGCTTAAACCACTCTTAAGTGCTCTGAGGTGTACATAACCTGCAAAGTACAATCTTGAGAAAAGTTCCTACTAAAATATCGTTAGCAGACTGATGTGTTAAGGGACCAGCTAACTTCCCCAAACTGGAATTCCAGAAGTTTGTAGGGCACAAATTAGCTGCATCCATATAGCATTAGCTAGGAGGGAGAATGCATCTCATCTTAATATCTGTGCCATAAACAATCACTTTTGTAATGATTGCGGTTATTTGATCTTTCATTTTAACTGCATCATAAAAGCCTATTTATTATCCAAGCAGCCTGGTTTATGAGATCAGGCAGCACCTTTTCACTAATTTGTTCAGTGCGCTCTGGGAATACGGAGCAAAAAAACCCCACCCTGCCTCACCCCCCCCCCCCCAAAAAAGCCCCACCTTAAAGCCAAGAGAGCTCTGTAAGCAAGTTGCCTCGAAGAAAGGCCTCGCCCGCTGGCAGAGAGAGAAAGAGGGAGAGCTGCAGAGGCTAGAAAGAAAGGAACAAAGAAAGATAGAAATGTACATCGTAATCTAATGGAGCCGAGGCAACAACTAGACTGTCAATTTACTGAGCTGGAGAGGCAGGAGCAGGCTGGGGCTTTTCAATTCCGCTGTCTCCTCCCTGGGGTTAGAATCGAGACTGGTTGCCATGGATATCCTGGATTCCTGCAGCTAATGGGAGGGAGTTCTGAAGCCCTGGTATCCTGGGGACTGTCTAGGGCGGAAGATGAAATGGAGGCCTGTGGGTGTGGTGGTGCGGCACCGGGGAAAAGGTCAAAGGGTCGGCTTCCAACCGCGTTAAAGCTGAAATTTCATTTCAAGTCACATTCATCCGGCAATCTCCGTGTCAGACCTCGTTTGTCCTCTTCTCCTCTCTGTCCTTTTCCAAAGCTGCCAACATTGTTGTCTTAAAACGGCTATTATCAAAGCACTTAATATTGCACATAATTGGATGCACGCCGACAGTTCGGGGGATTTCCGCCCCCTCCCCTCCCTCACACACCACATACCTCCAGTATTTGTATAATTTGAGCCGGACTGGGATTTAAAACCTGAATTTCCAATTTCTAAACATGACGCAGTAGCAGTGCTATCTGGATTTACATCTGCTACGAACACAGAGGATTATTTTTTTAAACAAAAAACCCACACCACACCATCTGGAGTTTCTGGGTGTTTTCACTTTATAATGATGTATCGGTCGACTTTTGCAGAGTTTCGTCTGCGAGAGTTTTTTGTTCATGGCTATCCGTAAAGAGGAAGGTCATCTGTGGGCGTGACATTATATTTAGCCAGTATATTTCTCCTCTCCTTTGATCTGTGACAACATTACTGCGTCAACATTTCCCCCCTCTGGGTTTCTCTTCAGAAAAAGGGCACTCTTCCATTGGGTAGAATTAAAGGATTCTCTTCCAGTCGCATCAAGCATCCGATATACCTGAGGAAAGAGGCTTTGATACACACATCCCTAGTTATGCTGGATGGGGAGTTGTGTGAGGCAGTTCTCCACCTGATTCAGCAGCATAACTTGTGCACAGAACGATTTTTTAAAAAGTTTTTGTTCCTTCCCTTTCAATAAATCAGCTGGTTCAGGAGAGGAAGCAAGGGCTGGATTCATTCCACCTTTTACACTATTTCCACTTTTCGCAGCTGTCTGGCAGGACCACAGCTGCCCAAAATGGCTACATGCACTCAGCCCTACCTGTGCCACAGGTGCTCTGTTGGGTCAGAATCGCAACGATGACTTTTTTAAAAATTAAAAAATACTGATTTTCCTTCTTAAGACACCACCATGGGATTAAAATCAACCACAAGGGAACTTTTCCATGAAGAATTTGCACATAAATAGACATCCCACAATGTAGTTTTCCTAATAGGTAAAGGTAAAGGACCCCTGGACGGTTAAGTCCAGTCAAAGGTGACTATGGAGTTGCGGCGCTCAGCTCTTTCGGGCTGAGGGAGCCGGCATTTGTCCACAGACAGCTTTCTGGGTCATGTGACCAGCAGGACTAAGCCGCTTCTGGTGCAATGGAACACCGTGACAGAAACCAGAGTGCACGGAAATGCCGTTTACCTTCCCACCGTAGTGGTATCTATTTGTCTACTTTCACTGGCGTGGTTTCAAACTGCTAGGTTGGCAGGAGCTGGGACAGAGCAACAGGAGCTCACCCCGTCGCACGGATTTGAACCCCCAACCTTTCAATCGGCAAGCCCAAGAGGCTCAATGGTTTAGACCACAGCGCTACCCGCACCCACACAGTTTTCCGAATAGATTATCACCTGCACAGTAGTAAGCAAACGTCCCTCAATTTTAACCCTATACCAGATAGGGTTTTCTTCCTGAATATAAAAGAGCCTAGGCAATATAATCTGATCAGTGCCCTTCTTTTGTTTCTACAAGCATGGCTTTGTTGGGGACATATGACCACCCTGGAATACATTGGAAATTGCCTTGGGGTAGTAAAAAAAAATTTTTTTAATTGCTTATGTCAGCTTCTGACATAAGGCTATGATGACACTTTTATTTACCTCCATGCCCTCTTAGCTTCATCAGTTCTACAAGCTGTATGAAATGCTCCTAGCTAATTCAATAAGCCCATGTTCATTAGAAGCTACCTGTGGATGTTACCCTAAATGACTGTAGGATGGTAGTTTTGGATGCTTCGTATTAGGCAAACCTGAAAGCATGTTCATGCCTCAGGACTTGCATAGACAATGTCTGCTCGTGGAATCCTTCTGGAAATCGCTGATACTATAAAAAATACTGTACATTGCACATTCATATTGTTACTAATTATTACTAATATTAATAAATGAGGAAGCTCTACAGAGACTCATCAAACCTTTCCCCCAAGCCTGCATGGAGTTTCGCCTCGCCATCAGTCCTACCAACATATTGGGTCAGGATGTTGCCAGCACTTCATGTATTGTCATGGTGACCACACGCTTGAGGGTAGTAGACACTTTTGCCTTCCTAGGTTCCACCATAACTAGCAACCTTTCCATCACCACGGAGCTTGATAAGCGTATTGGTGCATCAGCTATGGCAATGACTCGCCTCCCCAAAAGGGTATGGTTGCCAACAACCAATACCAAGATGAAGATCTACGAGATTTGTATATTAAGTACACTGCTTTATGATAGTGAGACGTGAGCAACTTACACCAGCCAGGAGTGACACCTTAATGCCTTCCATGTGAGCTGCAATGGGATGATTTTGGGCATCAGATGGCAGGATAGTCACAAACAAAGATGTGCTCCTTCAAGCCAACTTTCCCAGCATGTTTGCACTTCTGTCTCAGTGACATCTATGCTGGCTTCGTCATGTCCACAGAAGATGGCAAGATCTCCAAAGATGTGTGCTTTATGGGGAACTGGCTTGAGGTACCAGGCCTGTTGGCAGACCAGCTCTATGATATAAAGATGTCTACAAACATGACATGAAGGCTGGCAACGTTAACCCCGCTGTGTAGAAATCCCTTGCAGACAACCACAGTGTCTGGAGACAGGTTGTGTATCCACAGCAGTGACCAGAGGAGAAATGACCACTGGGAAGAGGAAGAAGAAGAAGAGGAGGAGGAGTTTGGATTTGGATTTGATATCCCACTTTATCACTACCTGAAGGAGTCTCAAAGCGGCTAACATTCTCCTTTCCCTTCCTCCCCCACAACAAACACTCTGTGAGGTGAGTGGGGCTGAGAGGCTTCAGAGAACTGTGACTAGCCCAAGGTCACCCAGCAGCTGCATGTGGAGGAGCGGGGAAGCGAACCTGGTTCACCAGATTACGAGTGCACCGCTCTTAACCACTGCACCACACTGGCTTGCATCTGTAACAGTGAAATTGCATGCCTTCATCTGCCCCAACTGGAATAAAACATGTCTCTCCCATATCAGACCACAGCAGGCTCTGAAACTCTCCAACAGTTTGACTTTACTCCTGATACCACTGTCTCTCAAGACTGATGGGTGCCAACAATAAAAAATACTGTACTGTACATTGCACATTCTTCTTCTTCTTCTTCTTCTTCTTCTTCTTCTTCTTCTTCTTCTTCTTCTTAATTATTTTATTACACAGTCTAGTTTAAGCAGAGACCTGCTTAAACAAGGCAAAATTTCCCATGCTGCTTGCAGCGGAGCAGGAAAGCTAAGTTGATGTGTAGCCCCTTTAGGAATGACAAGCCATAGAAATATGGTTGCAGGCTGTTTCTCTGGAGAAAGCCACTCCCAGAGGGTCAGTGAGCACTAAGCAGGCAGGCACACAGAAATAAATGTTCCCTTCTCTTTCCTTAACAGGAAAATGGAGAGTTGTGATGTACCTATTCACAAAAGAGAAGCGGCAAGATTTCATGAATTCAGCCTTCCAGTTGAAACACTGCTCACACACATAGATACCTCACACAGACAATTATTGACAGGGGCACGACAGCTGCAGCTACATCTGGAGAGGGTTTTCTGAAGGAGAATTTGCTTTGGCCCCATGGGATCTGGACGCTTCCTTATAGAAGTTGTCGGCCAAAGCAGCTGGAGGACAGTGGGCCACCCACACCCATTTACCACCCCAGGCCTGTGACACTCCGGGACCAGACGAGAACTGGACTTCAGAGGCTCTTCAGCTGTACATCCCTCTGCAAGGACACCCAGGATCCATGGCTATGATCCGCCGAAGACATTTTGGCACCTGAGGCGAACCGCAAAATGGCATCCCTCCCCACCAGGGAAGAAGGGGTGAGTGAAGATCTACATCAGGAATGAGGAGGGAATGAAGAACAAGGCAGGACTGGAGACCTACGTGGGGAGATCAATCAGTGGTACCCATCATTGGGGGGGAGGATGCGCTGAATCATGTAGGATGGGTGCAGAGCCCAGGGGCTCCCAGAAGGCAGCCCCCCACCATTTCCTCCCTCAACCAGCAGCACCTCCTATTCACTGAAAGGATGCTGTGGAAGTGGTTTGAGGCAGGGGCTGTGGAGAAGGAGGCACATCTTGGCCTCCAAGGACCACACGACAGTCACTGCTGCTGCAAGGGCAGCAAATAATGTGTTTCCTCAAGGCTAGATCTGCTGCCCCTGTAGATTCTGCCACCAGAGGCAGTAAAATTCCTGGGGATGTTGTTCTAGGGTTTCACAAATGCTACAATAATTACTGCGAACAAAATTTGCCAAGCGATTTAGGAAGGCTTCTATATATAAGTTAATTAACCAATCAATTAATTGAGTAAAATGCTCAATATCGCTGAGTCTCAATAGACCCCCCAGGAGCTTCCTGCTGTAAAGACACAAAACTCCAGAGAATTTGTTCCTCCAGTCCTAAACAAATTCCCAACTTTCCATGCAGACAGACACACACACAACCAGTCTGCAGTCTGGATTACAATATTCCTGCAGCAGCTAAGCATGAAATGCAAAGCGTTGTATGCCCCTGACCTTAGTGATTTTTTTTTTTGCTTTTACATTTTATTATAATGTTTTTAAACTGTGCATGCGTATAAGAAAATAATTACAACAGCATATGACATATATCACCCCACGGTCAGTGTCAGACCACTTCCTGGAGAATTTAGGACTTAAGTCTTCAATTCTGCAATCAGGGATGGTGAACTAAATATCTGCCCTAGGAAACAAATGGAATTCAGTGGATTCCAATGTTTCTTCCCCAGTGGATAGAGCAGGTGATCCTATTGAAGCCCACACTGTGGAATACAGTGGTACCTTGGTTCTCAAACTTAATCTGTTCCAAAACCAAAGCGTTCCAAAACCAAGGTGCGCTTTCCCATAGAAAGTAATGCAAAATGGATTAATCCATTCCAGACTTTTAAAAACAACCCTTAAAACAGCAATTTAACATGGATTTTACTATCTGACAAGGCAATTGATCCATAAAATAAAAGCAATAAACAATGGACTGCAGTCACACAATCAATCAATCAATCAATCAATCAGTAGCTGAACTGGGTTCCACGGTCACAAAAACAACAACAAAAAGAGCCGCAAAAACAAAAAGGCAAAATAAATAGCAAAAAGAGACTGAACTCAGCGTAACACTCAAATTGGAAGTGTGGGACTCAAAATGGAGCATGTTCGGCTTCTGAAAAAAGTTCGCAAACCGGAACACTTACTTCCAGGTTTGCAGTGTTTTGGGTTCCAAGTTGTCTGAGTACCAAGGCATTTGAGAAGCAAGGTACCACTGTACTGAGATGCTTCAAGCTGTTAACAGGGCCGCCCTCGAGCACCCTCTCCAGCACGGTGGAACGCATTCTGCATTTTGGTGCACCATAGACCCAAGGGCGATGAAACATGCCAGAGAATGGCTAGAACACGTGGTAAAATGGGGCACTGAAAAGTCTGCTCACCATCATGGCTGCTGCATGACCTCGAGGGTGGCAAAGAAGACTGCCAGCTCTCCCTGCCTCATATCCCTGCCATCCTTTTGTATTGTCCAAAGTCTGTTCACAATCATATTTTAGACCCTTTGGAAGCCCATAGAGATCTATTTGGAAGGCATTTTGAGGATAAGATCGCTCGCTTCCATCGCAGTCTTGACCCTAAATCCACGTTCACTGCAGTCTCTTGTGAGGTGCCCAGTACGTCTGCTGCAACATTGTGGGATCAGTTTCAATGGATGTGTCTTGATAATGGGGCGAAAGTGCTTGCGACAATGTGGCCAACAAGGTGTTCATTAAAGCTGACAGACGGGGTACGATCAGGTGCATTTAGGGTGTGACATACACATCCCGTTCCAAAACATGACAGCAATTCTTTCTCGGAAATAGGGAAAAAACTTTAGTCAGGCTAATTGCAGGACAGCCTCAGCAGCAAGGTCCATAAGTTCAGGTTCTGAGGTTCTTGAGCAACGCAAGAGATTCAGAACTCAATGGAAGCTACGTAGGAAGATGTCCCAACACTTTGACATACCCTTCCTGCCAAGCTTCTAAAGATGAGGTGGGGCAAGCTCATTCACGGGACTCTCCTGCCCTACAAGTCTCCTGCAATTAATCAAAGGCATCTCCAAGGCTCTCCCTTTTTCTCTTTTACTGAAGAACAGGATATTTTAATGCCATCATCATCATTATCACCACAGAGGTGTCTATGGAGGGGATACAGTGGTACCTCGGCTTACATACGCTTCAGGTTACAGACTCCGCTAACCCAGAAATATTACCTTAGGCTAAGAACTTTGCTTCAGGATGAGAACAGAAATCGTGCTGCGGCAGCAGTAGGAAGCCCCATTAGCTAAAGTGGTGCTTCAGGTTAAGAACGGACCTTCGGAACGAATTAAGTACTTAACCCGAGGTACCACTGTATATTGATTGAAAATGTCAAGCTAACCAGATCGCTAGTTGGGTTCTTACTGAGGGTATTTGGCTAGCCAAGATGACAGTGATATGGGGTTGAGGATTATGGAAGTGGACAAAGCTGTATTGTAACTTTTGAATACACAGACACACATACGCCCCCTGTGTGTGCACACATGAGTACTCCAGCTGGTCCAGGTGCATTAGATCCCATGTATGTAGGCGGTGCCAGTTTCTAGGCAACAACATCTCTTGATTCAGCAAATCAAGGTGCAGTTAAATCCATACCTGGCTGGTCTTTATTCTGGCCCTAATGTTGATACGTTCTTACTGGGGAGAGAAGAGTATGGCTTTCACGGTAACCACTTTCTTTCTTTTATATAATTCTGCTGCAAATCATAGAATTGTAGAGTTGAGAAGGTCCTCTAGCCCAACCCCCTGTCACTGAAATCATGTTTTTACAAGCCTACAGCCTGTTGCCATGCTAATAATTGAAATGTCATAAATTCACCATGGAAATGTTCCTCAAAAACAGAGGAGGAGAAAACGACAAGTTTACTGGAGCAAAACAAATAAGTTGTGAAGTATGGAGAGAACTTTGATAGATAATCAGACAAACACCCATCCCAAAAGGAGCAAAATAGTTGTGCAGATTTACCAATGACGCACATTCTCTCTGCTGAGAGAAGCGGTACATTGGCACTCATGTGGAAAACCAACCCAAGGCTTTTTTTACACATTTGGGTGACATGGCTGCTCCCATTTGCTGTTGGGAATGTATTGGAAAATTCCGCCCACATGGCTGAGCTTCCACGCGGATACATAACACAGAAGCTATGTTACAGGGACGCAGGTGGCACTGTGGGTTAAACCACAGAGCCTAGGACTTGCCGATCAGAAGGTTGGCAGTTCGAATCCCCGCGACGGGGTGAGCTCCCATTTCTCAGTCCCTCTTTCTGCCAACCTAGCAGTTCGAAAGCACGTCAAAGTGCAAGTAGATAAATAGGTACCGCTCCAGCAGGAAGGTAAACGGCATTTCCGTGTGCTGCTCTGGTTCGCCAGAAGCGGCTTAGTCATGCTGGCCACATGACCCGGAAGCTGTACACCGGCTCCCTCGGCCAATAAAGCGAGATGAGCGCCGCAACCCCAGAGTCGGTCACGACTGGACCTAATGGTCAGAGGTCCCTTTACCTTTACCTATGTTACAGTGGTGTAAATGCACGAGGAAGCTCAGCCATCTGGGTAGACATTTTATATGACGCCATGTTGGAGCAAATGCATTAACATTCGTGTTGCCCCAGAGTGTGCAAGAGGCTGTGGCGATATTATTTGAGGTCCAACCAAACGCTCACATCCACAAGGACGACTTGGGCTGTGTACACACAGTACAATTAATGCACATTTAAAGTACCTGGCTTCAACCAAGGAATCATGGGAACCGCCCCTCAATGAGCTACCATCCCTGGACTTCTAGCAAATTACAGTTCCCAAGGTTCTTTGGGGAAATCTTTAAAGGGGACGGATGGAAAAGTCTTTATTCTCTTCGGTTTCAATGCAACTACGAGAAGCTTCTGAACTGAAGGGGATCTCTTGTATAATGTCTTCTTTGATCTTCAGACGCAAAATTTAAAAAAAATACAAGGATCTTTAAATGTGACTGTCGTCTGTGCAAAGCACTTAAATGGCATTTTATTCTATGATAATCACCTGCAAACCAAACCTTCCTCAGGAATTAGCCTGTAGTCTACTCCTCTGGCCAATAGTCTCAATGAAACTATTTGTACAGTAATAATAACTCAATAGCCGTTCTCAAGGGACATGTCCTGCATTTACAGAGAGATCGCCACAGTCTTAGAGAGCTTTTCCTGGAATCATTTCTCTTTCTGTCTCAAGAACTCTCTAATATGTTAACCTTTCCCCCTCTTTTTTTTAGAACACAGGCCTTAAAAAAAAAAAAAAAATCAGCTTGAAAAGGTGCATTTTTCTATAATCAGGGGGGTGGGGGGCCGCTCAGAAGAATTGAGTCAGAACCAGAAGACAAGAGCAGAGGATGTAATAAAAATTGAGGAATTTCACTTGATTTGATTGCCTGCTTCTTCTTGGGAATCTAGCGAAGGAATGCCCGAGCTGAGAAGGTGACCAAGGTGATAATAAAAGCAATGTGCTCCCCCTCTCCGCGCCCAGCAATTATTTTGTGCAAGAGAATTAAAAGGTCCAGGAGAGATGGTCCATGGAAGACCTCATTCTGTAATATCTGGAACAAAGCCAGCAATCAACCACACCTTTTCGAAAGAATTATTTCTCCTGCGCTTGTGCAATGTTTACATCTTTACAGAGCGATAATCTGAAAAATCAGTTTGGGAAACAAGTTGCCTTGGGAATCCTCTGTACCGGGCTAGGAGCATTATTCGCCTGGAAATTCTTCTTCGGAGATGGGGCGCCATCTAGTGGCATCTCTGCAAAGCACAAGATTAAGGTGGCTTTTTTTAGAAGGGTGGGCTTGCTGAAATATGGATTATCTAGCTCAGGTTTCTGTTCACACAGTGGCCAACCAGGTGCCAATGGGGAGAGCGCTTTCCCCACTTGTTTTCCCCAACAACTGGCATTCAGAAGCATGCTGCCTCCAACAGTGAAGGCAGAACATATCTAGCAATATCAATGTCTATGGAGTGCTTTTGTCTGTCTTGAATTTTCTGACATTCAGCTTCTCTGAATAGCCATGAGCCCAAATGACCCTGTGCTTTGTCTTGAGGAAAGGGGCATAACATCTTTCTTTCCAGAGATGGAAAGAAGAATCTGTACCAACCAAGGAGGAGTGGCAGACTAAACTAATGGACTATGTTGAAATCGCAAAACTTACGGAAGTAATCAGAAACCAAGAGGGAAAATACTTTATCAAAGACTAGGGGAAATTTGTGGATTACCTGAAATGTTATTGCACACATATAAGTTCATTAGCAGGGTCAACTTAAACCAAGCAGTTAAATTAATGCTAAAAGAATTAATAATTGGAGTACAGTGGTGCCTCGCAAGACGAAATTAATTCGTTCTGGGAGTTTTGTGTTGCGATTTTTTTCGTCTTGCGAAGCACGGTGTCAGGAAAGTTTTGGAAAAGCTTCAAAAATCACCAAAGTCTTTAAAAACCTCAAAAAAGGCTACCACACCGCGTTCTATGAGTTGCTCCTCGAAGTCAAGTCGCAACTGTATTAACGGTGTTAAGAAAAAGGAAACAAACTTGCAAGACGTTTCCGTCTTGCGAAGCAAGCCCATAGGGAAAATCGTCTTGCGATGCAGCTCAAAAAACGAAAAACCCTTTCGTCTAGCGAGTTTTTCGTCTTGCGAGGCATTCGTCTTGCAGGGCACCACTGTAATGAAGGAAATTAAGTGTTACAAATTGAAAAGTATGAAGCTCCACCACTGGTCAAAATATGTATGTTTATTGGGAAAATTTTGGGCTTTTATTTCTGTTAAAATTCCTTTTTTAAAAAGCTGAAAAATAAAATTTATAAATAAAAAGAGAAAAGGCGCATAACCAGCACTTCCACATAGACCTTTTCCATCTATCGAGGCACTTGCAATGTATCAGGACATCCGCATTTTTAAAACCCAGCTTGATAAAACAAGACGATGACCGCTTTCTATTTTGTAGACAAATTCGTCTGTTTTTCTCATCCCGCAACACTTACGTGTGCTCAAGTAAATCACAGCTAATGCCTATGGAGAGCAAAATTAAGGGGAGATTTTCCAGCGCTGGGTAGTTATCGTACAGCTGTATAGAACTGAACAATCAAGTAGAAAATCTCTACAGGTAGCTGAAAAAAAGAAAGAAAAAGAGCAAGAAAAAGGAACCACAGCCAGATTCTGTGTTCAGCAAAGGCTTGTAAGTCGCATCAGTGTCTTTAGAGGTGGGGTTTTGAAACAGGGTTTGTAGTGAATTTACTTTTCTCCATAGGAGTGAATTTTTACCTCTTACTTATTTGGGATAATGTAAAGGGGTTCACTTGGGCAGTACTATATAGCATGAAAGTGAACTCTATTCTTTGCCCTTGGTGAGCCCAGCAGCTGAGCTTTGTTTCTTCGCTGCACAAAGTGTGAGGAAATATTGGTGATGAAATCCAACCGGCCAGCTATCGAACATGCTGGAATGCCTGCAGACTTTCTTCATTTGGCATCAAAAAGACATCAAAAGTGGGCAAAAGACTTATATTCCATGCACAGGGTACCCCAACCTTCTTTCTGGGTACCATACACCTATATTTAATGGCAGGCAGGCCTAAAGAAAAGCGTCAGATGACTTGGAGTTTGTGGGTGTGAAGTTGTTTTTATTAAGTTGACCAAAATTCACACATACATTTCAATACATACCGTAATAAAATCATCTTCTTTTTTAACACTTCCAATCCCCTTTCCCATTGTGTTTCTGCTTCTCTCCCTCTGTGACACAATCTTTTCTCTCTTAAACCTTAACAAAACTACTCTAATCTTTAATCCCTTCTGTTGCTCATAGTTCAAATCCTGCTAGGGTGTTTGTCATACAATAATATTTATTTAAATCATCCGGAAAGGGTTGCCGTTCTTCCAAAAAACCATTTGTCATTAAGTTCTTATTCCTTTTTGTTGTTGTTTAGTCATGACCGACTCTTTGTGACTCCATGGACCAGAGCATGCCAGGCACTCCTGTCTTCCACTGCCTCCTGCAGTTTGGTCAAACTCATTCTGGTAGCTTTGAGAACACTGTCCAACCATCTTGTCCTCTTTCGTCCCCTTCTCCTTGTGCCCTCAATCTTTCCCAACATCAGGGTCTTTTCCAGGGAGTCTTCTCTTCTCATGAGGTGGCCAAAGTATTGGAGCCTCAGCTTCACGATCTGTCCTTCCAGTGAGCACCCAGGGCTTATTTCCTTAAGAATGGATAAGTTTGATCTTCTTGCAGTCGATGGGACTCTCAAGAGTCTCCTCCAGCACCAGAATTCAAAAGCATCAATTCTTTGGCGATCAGCCTTCTTTATGGTCCAGCTCTCACTTCCATACATCACTACTGCGAAAACCATAGCTTTAACTATACGGATCTTTGTCGGCAAGGTGATGCCTCTGCTTTTTAAGATGCTGTCTAGGTTTGTCATTGCTTTTCTCCCAAGAAGCAGGCGTCTTTTAATTTCGTGACTTCTGTCACCATCCGCAGTGACCATGGAGCCCAAGAAAGTAAAACCTCTTAACTTTGCCAGTTCTGCCTGATCCACCGCTTTGCTTATCAATTCTTCTTCAGTGGCTATTTGTTTCTTTCTATTTCGTGTACGTAGAGAATCCTAGCTGCAGTTGTAACGTACATAAGCAACTCATTCATCTTTTTGGGGACTTCTGTCTCTACCATCCCTAAAATAAAAGCTTCAGGTTTGTCGTTGTTGTTGGTATAGATTCCTGAAAGCAATCTTCCCACCCAACCCAACCCCTTTTCCGGTCCTGGTTTTCCAGCAAAGTCCAGCTTGAAAGTCTAAGTCCCCCCCCGCCATTTAAATCTCACGTTCTCTCATGCCATGAACCCAGACCCCACCTGGGCAGGTGCACTGTTGAAGGGGGAAGGGATCCAGAGTGAGTCACTGTGAACCATCCCGTCCTGTTATTAAATCGCTAACCTCCATTAGGGCAAGACCATAGAGATGGCCAGTCCCAAGCCATCGAGGCTGCTGTAACTCATATACACGAGAGGATGGTTACATAAAGGAGCTCCCACTTGGAACGACTCAAAAACATTGTCCTGGTTTTCTACAGGGCTTAGGAATTGCTCCCTTTTGTGGAGTGAAGCTTCTGTGAGGAATGGAGGAGACAGCAGGAAGCTCTTGGGGCTGCCCCTGCGGGGGGGAGGGGGGGAGAGAACAGCCTATTTTAAGCTTGCTTGAAAACCTCTCCCAGCATTATGCGCTCCAACTTCACGGAAGAACGGTTTAATCTCCGTTGCCATCATTAATTTTTGACGGAGGGCACCGCTCAACATCCTGTTTACAGCCCACTAAATCTCCATTATGAAGCTCCGGCTTTGCAGAAAGAGGAACCCTATGAAGGGCTGCGTTAACTTTTACGATTGCATTCCAACTCGGAAACGCACAAAGGAAGGGGATTAAAAATGCCGCGATTTCTTTCTGGGGTGGGGAAAACAGCAGCCACACTTCAGGATACAGCAAGAGAGATTATGGGCATGCTGTTCAACATTATTGCCACAGTTGCCATAGTTACCATACGCTCTACGACTGCCAGGAAGGAGCTGGTGGCGCTGTGGTCTAAACCACCGAGCCTCTTGGGCTTGCTGATCAGGAGGTCGGCCGTTTGAATCCCCACTAGTGAGCTCCCATTGCTCTGTCCCAGCTCCTGCCAGCCTAGCAGTTCAGAAGCATGCCAGTGTAGTAGATAAGTAGGTACCATTGCAGCAAGAAGGTAAATGGTGTTTTCATGCGCTCTGGTTTCCATCACGGTATTCTGTTGCACCAGAAGCGGTTTAGTCTGCTGGCCACACGACACAGAAAGCTGTCTGCAGACAACCGCCGGCTCCCTCGACCTAAAAGCGAGATGAGCACCACAACCCCATGGTCGCCTTTGACTGGACTTAACTATCCAGGGGTCCTTTACCTTTTTTATGCTCCACTACTGCCAGGCTCTGGCAGGGCAGCAACAGTAGTCACCCAGCCCCCTCCGCCCCAATGAACCAGCTGGGTCTGGTGTAACTTTACTCTGGCTTAACTTAAGCAAGGATGCAGGTGGTGTTGTGGTTAAACCACAGAGCCTAGGACTTGCTGATCAGAAGGTCGGCGGTTCGAATCCCCGCGACGGGGTAAGCTCCCGTTGCTCGGTCCCTGCTCCTGCCAACCTAGCAGTTCGAAAGCACGTCAAAGTTGCACTGCTGTGGTGTTACGTTGGTCACAAAAAACACTGTATGTAAAACATGTTAGTTAATATAGCACCACATTTTCTTAATACTAAGAACCTCAAAGAACAGAAGGTTAAAACATATAGATTTGTGGGGGGGCACACTAAATGTTTCTGTGACTAACATAACATGGTTAAGCAATGAAGTTTTAGTGCCCTAGTATTGACTCAGTATTGGTTCAGTAATCACGATGCTGGTGAATATGTATCAACACTTCCAGTGAGAAGGGAAATGTCTAGGAAATTTCACTAGGGTATATGAAAGGTACAGGGCCATCTAGCGGCTAATACAGAGCGAAGAAGAAATTGTTTTAACCCTCTGTCTGCCAGGAGCTCCATACCAAAGGCAGATTTTCAGAGAAATATCTGCAGATATTCATTTTTTGCACTCAAGCCAGTTTTGCAAAACTCTCCATCTCTTGACCACAGTATGGACAGATTTTCAGGTACTTACAATCAAGTTATCATCTAAGCTATCATTTCCCCCACAAGCAGCCAGTCTTCTTATGTGGTGTACACCAGTTGATCCTTTCAGAAATGTGAATCAGAGAAACCCAAGAGGTCCTGACTGAACAAATTATGTCAACGATTCCTAAGAAGAGAATTTTGAGGCTGAAACCTATAATTGTATGTTGCTTTGAGACATTCCTGTCGTGAGCAATGAATAAATGCAATAAAAATAAGAGCAGTGATAATTACGGATAAGGTTAGATTTGTAGAAGATTCCATCCAACTGTCTAAAACAATGGAACCATGTACATAAGTGAGATCAATGAAAGCTTGTTCCAAAGAATATGTGTGTGCTTAATAATTCTGTTTTTCCGGACATCATTTCTTTGTGCTGTGGAGTACACAAAGCAATAACCATTATTATCTATCTAATTTTTAAAATATTTTACTGTATTTTATTTTTAAAGTGTAGCTTTCATAACACAGTCTCTAGTCTAATGTTGAGTATTGACTTACTTTCTTTTTAATGACTGAAGGAGCTGACATGTTTTTATTTCTACAAGATTCAGTTAGAAAATTTAAACTTCATTTTACTCCCAGAGACTCCTAACAGCTCATAATTTATCTTAATGCAGAAGACAATTGTCTAGACGAATGTTTTGAAACTTTTGCTGGTGTCCAGTGTATCTTCATAGTACATTTCTCCTTCCAGAGACCCTGCTGTCAGCGTTCCCTGCTGTTTGAGATTTTCATCTTTTGTATTTTTATAGTTTACTAACTAAGGCATAGTTTTTATTTTTCAGCGCAGTAATTTTTGGTTCACATTAATAACATAAGAGCATCTCCCCTGGATTAAGTCAACAGTCCATCTATTTTTTAACACCACCCCCAAATTTGTCAGAAACAGCTTCACATAAATACAATCCAATATTTTCCAACTAATATATGTGTTTTGAACTCCCCCCCACTCCTTTTGGGGTTTCTTATATTTTTAAATTTATAAAACTGCATTTCCTTCACTACTCCCATTATTAACTGCTTCCTAGTTATCTTTTAACATTAAATACAACTGTTTGGTTTAAGTTAATCCTGCTAATGAATTTATATGTGTACAGTAACATTTCAGATAATCCAAAAAATTTCCCTAGTCTTTTATAAAGCTCCTCCTGTCCCGCGGTCTCTTGGTTCCTTATTCCTCTGTCGGTTTTGCCATTTTGGCATAGTCTGCGACGACTACTTGGCTAGTACTGAATCTTCTTTCCATTCCAGAGCATAAATCATCCTGGCTTTTTACCAGTGCAGGTAAAAAAACTGTTTCTTTTTTAAAAATATTTTGGTAACTCTACCAATTATCCTAAAAGAAAAGCTTCTGGTGTTTTTTAAGTAAAAGTTATTTTAAACATTTTCTTCAATTCATTATAAATAATTTTGCAGAAAGCTTTTACAATGGTACCTTGGTTCTCAAACATCTTGGTACTCAAATGACTTGGTTCCCAAACGCCGAAAATCCAGAACTAAGTGTTCCGGTTTTCGAATGTTTTTCAGAAGCCAAACGTACAATGCGGCTGTCGGCTATTGTTTCCGGGGCGCCTGCACCAATCAGAAGCCGAGTCTTGGTTTCCGAACATTTTGGAAGTCAAAAGGACTTCCGGAACAGATTAAGTTTGGCGCTTTTGTTTTTGCTATTTATTTTACGTTTTTGTTCTTGAGACGTTTTCGGATAATTTGTTTTTGTGACTGTGTGGAACACAATTCAGCTACCAATTGATTGTGTGAAATTGTGTGGAAATGGATAAAAGCCCCCCATCCAAACAATGACTATCATCAGTGCAGGTAAGAAAAAAATTTATTGATTACTGATTACTGATTTATTATTGACATTGATTATTGCTTTCATTTTATGGATCAATGGCCTTGTTAGAAAGCAAAATTCAAGTTAAATTGCTGTTTTAGGGGTTGTTTTTAAAAGTCTGGAACAGATTAATCTGTTTTGCATAACTTTCTATGGGAAAGCGCGCCTTGGTTTTGGAACGGACTTCCAGAATGGATTAAGTTTGAGAACCAAGGTACCACTGTACACTCTTACAAGGCCACCACACATGGTAAAAAGTACGTTCTTTCTCCTTACATTTCCAGCACGTATTTGATTTTGAGGTCAAGGGTTCATCTAGTTCAGCATTCAATTTCCCAAAGCAGCCAGGCGATCAGGTGTCTGAGGATGCTCATAAACCAGCCGGGAGGTTGGCTTGTTTATAGCCACTGCTACAGAGACGTCTCCTGCCTTTCAATATGGAGACTCCACTTAGCCAACAAATTTAGCCACCAATTTCCTCCATGGATGTGTCAAATCTAAGCCACTCTCTTTTGGCAGCTAATTCCATAATTAATGGAATTGTTCCACAATTAATTTTCCGTTAAAAAGCAGTTTGAATAGATGCTCTCTTTTGCCAGTCCTGAGCTTACTGCCATTTAATTTAATTGGGTGACACCCCCCCCAAGTATGAGTTTTGCTGATACACAAGAGGAACAGGAATTCCTCTCTTCACATGCAAAAGATCTGTATCGCGAATGAAAACAACCAGAGGAAATGCAGCAATGACATTTATTGGAAATTCTCCAAATGATACATGTGAATAAGTCCAACTTAGGGTGTCTGCCTCTAAAAAAAAAAAAAGTTCTGAAAAAAATTGCAAATGTGCGCCTTAACAAGTTGATCGATGCAGTACACAGTTCAACAGTTCTATGGGACTGGTTCTGTATGCACAATATTGCTTCAAGTGAAATTGCAAAAAACAAAAAACAAAAAAGGAGAATTACTTTCCCCCTTCCATCTGGGAAAATGCAATTATTAGTATGATTTCACCGGATTCCATGTGAGTTTATTCATTTGGGTAAGAGGCAACAGCTGCAAGAAAATAATGCTAGGCACAATCTATTAGAAATCTGTCTTCCACAGTGGAATTTCCTACAATGTCACCTGCTAGACTGTGCCCCGTGATGATCACACCATTGTTATCAACTAACAAGAAAAGACTGATACTGCCGTTTTAAATCAGAAAACCAACTTTGTTGTCCCTCGGATTTGCTTGTCGCTTGCATTATGCATTCTACAAAGGAAATATTGGCACTCTCTCCAGCTCACCCCACACCTATGAGTAAGACACTTGGTTGAATTTGGCACTTGGCTTATTATTATTATTTTTTAAAAAACAACAATACCTGGAAAAATATAACAAATAAATCCCCACTGGATGTTACGATAATTCGATTCAAGCATGTTCCCTCAAATGCAAATTTCCTGCGCATGATTAACTGCTATTTTCATAGCTCCCTCAGATCAAAGATTGACTTCAGGGTCTGGTCTACAAGACAGAAATGGCTTCCAGAAACAACAGATCTTCAGCGCTGTGCAAAAGCAGAGACTGATAAAAGAATGGGAAAAGCCCGGAAAAAGCATTGAACTGTGTCTATTGGTATTGAATCCTGCTTCTAAACAAAATGAGAAAAGGTACGCCACAGAACAGATATCTTAAGCTGAAATGTACTAACCACTAGATTTGGACGACGACTTCCCTGCAGAGTAAACATGTCTATCTGCTTCTCTGAGGCAAGGGCATTTTTGAGGCATCATAATAGTCTACATAGAGAATCCTGAAGGTTTGTCAGTGCCCATATCCCAATAAAGGGAAAAAACTGGACGGGTCATTGGCCCTTTGCACAGAGAGAGGTTGGGGACTCTTACAAGGTTTCTTTGGCTCGTTGAAACCATGTATTCATCACATATTAAACTGCATGAAGCAGCACTCAAATCGAAGGTTATCTTATGTGCCAGCAGACAGGCAGAAACTCCATGTAACGTATCTGTTGGTGTGCATCATGTGAGAAAAAGGGCGAGAAACGAAAACTTCGATTCTGTCTCCACATAAAATAATTCCTACACCTACAGAGCTAGCGTGTCAGAGGCAAAAGCTACCTTGGAAACACGTGCTAGTTCTGTATATGAAGGGAGTAGTTTATTTGAGGGAGCGTTCACACATTTCACAGCCAACCGGCTATTCATCATGGTGTATCTCCCGCAAGATACATCATGCGAGATTTCCAAGAGCCTGTTTCGGCTCTTAATTTCACACCACAGTGAACGGGGGAAGAGGAAGGGCTTCCAACTTTGGCTTTTCCTGCCTCCGTTGGGGAGAATAAGGCATAGCTACTTCTCTACATGCAGGAGAAACATGGCACCGTTGAACTCTCCTCAACAGCTGAGCCGCAGAATGACAGCCGGTCAGGGTTATTCTTGGACGTATGTGGAAGTCAGCAGAATGGACTGCAGGCACGTAAGAGCTTACAGGGATGTCCTCCACAAAAATGGCCAGAGACACACACACAGAAAAAAACCTTACACGAAACACAAAAGAAATCCCCAACTAAAATGGAAAACATGCTGTTCTTTGGAGGGGAACAATTACATTCTTGTTTTCTTTTCAAGTATTGATCAATGTATATAAAGACAACAACATGTTCCTTTCACTAGATCCAGAGAACATATTGAAGTTGACATTTAAGTTACCAGCGGTCCAAAAGGGTGGACTTTCATCTCTTTCCCTTTACACCAATCCTAAATATACATCTAATTGTCTTCTTTAGATCCAATCGTCTTTTTCTTTCCTTTTTTTGCATTGCTATTTATGTACACCCATTATTAAAAACATTTAACCTGGGATTTGCATATCAAGATTTTAAAAGGCCTCTCCGCTGCTAGAAGAATCCCAGTACCCGTGTGTGGTTATGCAGATACCTTCTACGTTTGTCGTTTTCCCTTTTCTTTATTGTTCGAAACCGTGTTGCCTGCAACGCTTCACTTATGGCTTATTTCTAAATTTTGCTTGGGTTACAGTTTGCTTCCTTTAGCAGCTGTTCACAGTCAGGCAGCACCTCTTCCGGCAAGTATTTACAGATTTTCTCAATAGTCTTTCTATAGAGCGCCTTCTCTTCTTCCAGAGACTGAATTAAGCTCTTCATCTTGCTCTCCCTTTCCAAGACGTCTTCCAGGTTCGATTCCACACTCTGGATTTTAGCATGAGCTGCCTAATTGGAAAGTAGGAAAATGATTTTTTAAAATCGAGTGTCCTTGAGAGCAGAAACACATAGCACCTACCTGCATAAAATGCTTGCAAATACGTCATACAAATTGCTCGCTGTTCCCTTCAGGTTCATTGGGGATAAAGCATTTCCTGTTTGCTCTCTGTAGTTCTTGTGATACAGGCACATTTAATTTCCAGTTTACTGAAAAGAACTAGTTGCACAAAGCTATTTTATTGTGGATCTTAACTTCTAGTCATAGTCTACTGCACTTTGGCAACAACCATTCCAAAACTGTGTGCTGGGATACCACAGTGTCTACCCAGCTCCATATTGTCTACGCTGACTGGAAGCATTTCTCCAGGGTTTCAGGCAGAAAGAAGTTCCTCTCAGCCCTCCCTGGGGATGAACCTGGGACCTTCTGAACACAAAGCAAACGCTCTCCCACTGGGCTATGGCCCTTCTACTCTGGCATAGATGCGATACAACCTGGTGTGTTTTCCTATCCTACCTCAATGAACCTGAAGACCAAACAAAGCTTTCACCATCAGATGTTTGGCAAATGTGTAAAAAAAACAGG
The DNA here is from genome assembly GCF_964106645.2 of Podarcis pityusensis. NCBI lineage: Eukaryota > Metazoa > Chordata > Lepidosauria > Squamata > Lacertidae > Podarcis > Podarcis pityusensis. The sequence continues at coordinate 96,479,207 of NC_138027.1, read as the reverse complement.
GGAGAGGATGGAATTTGAAGAGGAGAACTGTTGGCGGGAGTGGCTCACTCTTCCTCCATAATCCTCTTCCGCAGCCACCGAGCAAAGGACTGGGAGTTTTCCTTTGAGGAAAAGAGGCTGGGATATGGAAATACAGAAGGGCATCATGTACCTGCTCCTGCTGGTTCTCCTTTTGTTTAGTCCAGCCCAGATCTGCTAAACATTTAGAGAATTGAGAGCCTGAACGGATCTATTAGGTTTCCTAGGCCAACCCCATGTGCCACACCGGTTCTGCAATGCAGGATAAAGTCACAACATGCAGCTTGGCCCTTGGTAGTTTACCTGTAGTTTCTCCAGGAGGTCCATATTCTGCCTCTTCAGCTGATTGTTTGCCCTCTCGAGTTTCTCGGGAACCTCCCCATCATCGCACAGATTTGAGTTCTCTTGCAGTTCGTCTTGCAGAACGTGGTACTCCACCTCGTAGGCGTGCAGCTGTTTGGAAATATCCATCTCAAAGACCTACCAAAAGAAGAGAAAATATTTGGAGAATGGAGAATATTTAAGGATTATATAAGATCATATTGTACCAACCACACCATATTAGTAGATCATGAGTGATCCTTGTAAACACAACAAATACCGTTTGTGGAGTAGATGGGAACAATATTAAAGAATATAAAACTGTGCAAACAAAACGACAGTATAAACAGTACAATGAGAATGATTGGAAGACTCATTTTGTCAGAAGTCTTTTTTATTTAAGTGTTTATTTAAGCATTAATTAGGAAGATTAAGTTTTTTATGTACAGAAATCTGTATTTTCTTTTCTTAATTTTCTTTTTGTAGTATGAGATTGTAAATTCTTTGTATATGTGTGCAATTTGTAATGTGTGTAAAAAAAGAAAAGAAAACAATTTTCCTTATGAGAGGTCCCACCGTGTTTAATTCAGGCAAATTGGACCATCTGAACAACTACAAGGATGCCTCATCCAACTGGTTACATGAGTCAAGGAGGCGTTTGCACTTCTCCCCCAGAAGGGATGACTCTCAAGACTAGAAGCTGCTTCTGGATAATGAGCCTGAAAGATGCAATCTTGAAAAATCAGCAGCATGTATGTTCCAAACTGAAGTTTGGTGGAACCTGTGCAACTTGGGTTGATGTGGCTACATTAACACACTTTCTAGACAGGCTAATAAATAGAGGAATCTTACCAGAGGCAGAGAGTAATGTCAGTGAGATAGCTGGGGAATTTTCTTGACCTTTTGCCAACATGCTAACTCAAAGACGTTTCAAGGATTAGCAGCTAAGTACAGGGACTAGGGTGGCGCTGTGGTCTAAACCACTGAGCCTTGGGCTTGCCGATCAGAAGGTCGGCGGTTCAAATCCCCGCGATAAGGTGAGCTCCCGTTGCTCGGTCCCAGCTCCTGCCCACCTAGCAGTTCGAAAGCACGTCAAAGTGCAAGTAGATAAATAGGTACCGCTCTGGTGGGAAGGTAAACGGCGTTTCCGTGAGCTGCTCTGGTTTGCCAGAAAGCGGCTTAGTCATGCTGGCCACATGACCCAGAAACTGTCTGCGGACAAACTCTAGCTCCCTCGACCAATAAAGCGAGATGAGCGCCGCAACCCCAGAGTCGTCCGCGACTGAACCTAATGGTCAGGGGTACCTTTACAGTTAAAAACACAAACACCCACCCAACCAACCACACACACATTTGTAATTGCACATGTACATTTTTAAAACGCACACACATTTGTGATATATTCCGATGACATTTGGAGGATGCTGCAATCGTGCATTTGTTTGTTTAAAATGTATTTAGCTGTTAACCTTAGACATTTGTAAAACATTTATACAAAATACAGCAGGCCAAAAATATACATGTATGTATTCAGATGATAGTAATGCCTCCACATTAGATAGGCATATATGGAATTGGAATTGCTGACTTCTATAATGACATAGTATACCTTTTCTTTTATCCTGTTCAGTTAAAATGTTCTTTAAAAATCGATTTTAAAAATACCTCTAATATGGCAATATCTTGAAACTGCAAGATAAAGTTATAGCACTGACCCACAGAGAGTGCTCTTTTCAGTTAGTCCTTCACAGAACAGAGTTTTCTTTCTTTTTTTTTTTTTTAAATGATATTTATTAAGATTTTCAAAAATACAGAAAGTAAAGATTAAAATACATTCAAAGCCTTATTTTCATACATCCACTTTCCGGGACTCCCCCCTTCCCCCACCCCTACCATATTCTCCTTTCATATTGTTGGCTCCACAAGCTCTCAGTTCTAATTGAAACTTAATTTGTTTAGACCATTATTCGAATTTAAAATTTATACACTCCTCATCAATACCCCTAATAAAAAACAAAAGTTCTCTCCCCAGGGCCCACCCCATTTTCATTCCACAATTTCCCTTTTTTTAATGATAAGGACACCCCACACAATAGAAATATAAGAAATAAGAAATAAAAAGTATAATAGATGAGAAAGAGCTAATTCAGAAAAAAAAGTTGACAAGCCTTTGGATTTTAGTTCTCCCCCCCTGTCCCCGGTTTAATTTCCCCCTGACCACCAAACCATATTATCTGCCTGGAATTCTTAAAGTCCATAAATCACCTATTTCCCCCAACTCCTTGCTGGCTTTTTCTTTTTATAATTATTTTTTAAAACATTTAACTTCAAATCTTTAATAAAACTCCCCCCATTGTTCTTTCCAAGTTGTAGTCCAATTTCCTCTTGTTCCGCTGCTGAAACGTTCTAATTCAGAAGTTTAGTAACTCTGCAGGGATTATTGTTATTCAGGAACAAAAACTTGCGTTCAGTCCCTTCCTTTCTTCAATAGAAAATTCTATTGTCTCCTTTAGCTGAACACCCTGTAGACAAAATATTATTTCCGTTTTGCAGCTTCCCAGAAGATAACCAGTCCTGTAAAATTCCAATGGTATTTTTCCACTTACGACCATCTTTGTAATGTCCCGAAATTCCTCTAGGGGGATTGTTGTAACTTTGTTTTCTCTAGTCCAAAAGTCCGATTGTTATCCATGTTTTCGCCATTTTGTATCCAAGTTTTAACAGGTTATAGCAAATTGTAACAAATTTAACCAGCAAAGTTCTCATAATAAAATCCTCTCTGCTTTCCGACTTTGACAGCTACTTTGACAGCTGTCAAAATCTCCGACTCTTTTCACCAGGCTCTCTCTTCAATCACCCCGGTTCCCGGGGGGGGGGGGTTACGTTTCCCTTCTCCCTCAATTCTTCCTCCAGCACAGTTCTTGTAGTTCCCCATCGTGGAATTCTTAGTTTTTATCAGCAATACAAATCTTTTTGGACCTTGGTTTCCCCATCCTTGTTTTGGAAGGTTTACAGTAGGGAGGGGGACTGACTTCCTTTTTGGATCCCCCCCCGCTCGTATCCAATCCGAAAAAAAAAATTCTTTTTTTTCTCCTTTTGAACCCGGTTTCCAAATTACTCACGGGTTATTGTTAAAAAGTCCGAATTTTCAATGGAAGAAGTCAGCGCTCTCCGCCGGATGGCATGCGGCTTCGCTCGGCAGGGATAGCAGAGGACTCAAAGCACCACGCTTCTCCCCGGCACCCGATCCGTAGCCTTTAAAAAGGCTCCTTCACGAGTCGGGAGGGCGCTAGCGGTGCCAGCCGAGTCTCCATGTCCACGGCCCCCGTGGCCGTGGTTTTTAAGGGTCCCCGCATCGCCGGTGCGGTAGGACCCAGCCCCTGCCGAGCAGGCTCCCTCCGGAGCTCGGAGGGAGTCCGCCATTCGGCGATGGCGCCAACCCGGAGTTTTCAATCTCCTCCATTAACCCAGATATAAGCTAACCAACCAACTCCTTAAAGATGGCTTCACACCAGAGCTTTGCACTCCCAGGATGGTGTCAAAGGCACTAACAGCTTGTGCATGAAATTGTTCACAGGAAGAAGAAGAAGAAGAAGAAGAAGAAGAAGAAGAAGAAGAGGAGGAGGAGGAGGAGTTTGGATTTGATATCCTGCTTTATCACTACCCGAAGGAGTCTCAAAGCGGCTAACATTCTCCTTTCCCTTCCTCCCCCACAACAAACACTCTGTGGGGCTGAGAGACTTCAGAGAAGTGTGACTGGCCCAAGGTCACCCAGCAGCTGCATGTGGAGGAGCGAGGACGCGAACCCGGTTCACCAGATTACGAGACTACCGCTCTTAACCACTACACCACACTGGCTCTCAGTCTGCTTGCTTGAGGTGGAAACCAGGGTATGAGCAATATGACTCACAGCGTCGGGATTACAACCTAATATTTCTAATTAGAACAACAGTGAACTTTACAGAGTGCTTCCTGTACATCAGCTCAGTAATCCTTACAAAAAAACCCTGTAAGGAAGGCCAGATATTATTCCCTGTATCCTAGACTGTGGCTGGAGAGTGGCTTGCCTCAAGCCACCTCGTGAATTTATGGGAGAAGCGAGGTTCAAGCCAGGAGCCTTTGGTTCACAGCTCAGTTCTTTAGGCACTATCATATAACTGAATGGCCAAGTGATGCATTATCAATGCATTCTACTGTTTGTGTGGGGGTGGAACAGACTATTATTACCTGCGTCATAATCTTTTCCATTTGGAGCTTTGTCATGTCTGGTAGAGTGTTTTTCAGAAACTCGACGATGCTTTCAAATGCCTCGCACATCATGATGTGTTCCTCTTGGCTGCTTAGCAAACTTAGTGCTACTTTAAATATGACTTCTGTCCCCTGAAGAAATATAATGTCTAGGGCAGAGAACAAAACGTAGATTAGATTGTGTTTCCCATTGAAAATATACATATTTATGTTGAAGATTCAAGGGGATTAAAAAAAAAGTCATTTGTTTTGTGTTGTTACACTTATCTGTTAAAAACATGTTTTATAATTAACATATACATCACACATGCTTTAATATTCCAAGTCAAGAAAACGTGTCGTGTCTTCTCAAGTAAAATCCAAGCACAACACATGGCTTGGTTAGCATCAGTGAAACGTCACCATGGCCCAAGAGCTAATGAAATGTAGATTATGTTCCTGCAATACACTTTTTAAAAATTCCTGCAGAAGGATCAGTTTCAGGAAAAAAAGAAGTCTTAAACAATTGTTCTAGTGCGGAAGGAATGCCCAAACTACTCAAAAGGATGTTTTGTTACATACACACACGAATTAGGGAACCGTTCTTACACCTGAGAAGCTGATGTCAAATAAGCCAATGTATGTTAGCCAGCGTAAAGCAGAATTAAATGTGGCTGGTCTGGTATAAATCTGTCACTAACGGCACTATGATTACGTCAAAGGCGTGTTGCAGAATAGGACCCCCCTCACAAAACCACCAATTTGGAGGGGCCTATTATTGATCTGCCCAGCCAATACACGGAAAAGCTTCTTACCGAACACTCTGGCTACAAATCCCAATGGAAACTGCGAAGCAAATAAAGTCAGAAACCAGGGGGCAGCATAAAGGCTGGGGCTGATCTCGTTCTCTTCAAGGTGGTTGTAGAGGTCTCTGTGATAATCATGCAGTAGCCTCGACAGCTGGTACATCTGGATCTGTATTAAAATACGGGAGAGTGAAGAGATTAAGAATTTCTCTGACTTCTTGTGCAATTCGTACCTGCTATCACAGTTTCCCCAGGGGGGAATCCTGAGGCTGTTTGGGTCCCCTCTCCCTGTGGCTGCTGTTCACATGATGCTTAGTCTGTCCAGAAGGTGTGACCACATGTATATACAGTGGTGCCTCACAAGACGAAATTAATTTGTTCCGCGAGTTTTTTCGTCTTGCGGTTTTTTTCGTCTTGCGAAGCACGGTGTCGGAAAAGTTTTGGAAAAGCTTCAAAAATCACCAAAGTCTTCAAAAACCTCAAAAAAGGCTACCACACCGCGTGCTATGAGTTGCTCCTCGAAGTCAAGTCGCAACTGTATTAACGGTTTTATGAAAAAGGAAACAAACTTGCAAGACGTTTCCGTCTTGCGAAGCAAGCCCATAGGGAAAATCGTCTTGTGAAGCAACTCAAAAAACCAAAAACCCTTTCGTTTTGTGAGTTTTCCGTCTTGCGAGGCATTCGTCTTGCGAGGTACCACTGTATGAACATAGCTAGAATTCACTGCCATAAGATGTGGTCACAGTCACTAACGCAGGCAGCTTTTCAGATTTGCAGCACCCAAGGTTGTATTTCAGGTTGGTTTTTCTAAGCTAGAAAATGATCACAGATTTCCCAAATAATGTGTCATTTGTCCCTTACTCTAACTGATAAATTATGTTGAAACAGTTAAAGTACTCTCCTGTGAACTAGCACTCTGGAATTTGTCTTAGGAATTCCAACCAGAACAGCACAGAGGAGGGAGAGATCTGCACAGCTCTCCCTCAAAATAGAGAAATGAAAAGCAGGGAGATATTGATCAGCTGCCACGTCTTATTACATTGCCAACAGAGGGTTACACTTAAAGAAAGACGCTATTTCTGAGTGAGGGAATAGTTTGCCACATCACTTTGCCGCTGCAACAAGTTGAGCAAGGACGAAACCCGGCCATGAAGCGAGCTAGCTTCTAACACCGTGTTCCTCTCATTCAGCGCTTCCACTGAAGGTACCTAATAAAGTCATGGAGCAGCAGAATATTTGGCAGCAGAGTATGAGGTGAATGGAGTAAACTGCTGAGATGGTTGAGAAAAACACAGGGAAGGTAACTGCCCAACAAGCCAATGGGAACTTTTAAGGGACAATACAGGAAACAGTGGTAAGAGAGGTTGTTCTGAGTACGACAAGAGATCAGAAACCAAAGGGAACCAGGCGGCAGGTCACATTTAGTTCATGAGCCTTCTGCAGTGCTGCCTCCAACTCCTTTCTTTCTCCCACGTGGAAGCCTATTTCTGCCTTACCTGTAGAGACATCATGTCCGGCCTGTACTGCTTCCGGAAGCCGAGGTCGTACATGAGGAATTTGAGCATTTCGAAGGCTTGTTCTTCGCTCATGTGGAGGAGCAGCACCCCAGCTACAAAGCTGATACCTTGGCAGTAGCCCACCTCCTTGTCCAGCAAGGAATAAGCTTTCAGAAGATTGAAGAGGGAGAGCTGCCCTGCTCCTAATTGAGCAGAGAAGTAAGGATGTGTTGGGAAGGTCCTCCCTGGTGCAGAGAGAGAGAGAGAGAGAGAGAGAGAGAGAGAGAGAGATGTCATCTGAAATGAAGAACTCACAGGACACTTAATCAGAATAAAAATCATCAGAAGTTCTATTACCAGCGTATGCGATCATTTGGGAAGCCAGCCATGTGTTTAACTGACTAGCTTCCAAAGTGATTGCTTACCCACACATACACAGATATAACCCTTGCTATATACACTTCCTAACCATGGGCGGCAACAACAACAACAACAACAGCAACAATAATAATAATAATAATAATAATAATAATAATAATAATAATAATTTATTATTTATACCCTGCCCATCTGGCTGGGCCTCCCCAGCCACTCTGGGCAGCCCCCAACAAAATATCAAAACGCAGTAATGCATCAAACATTAAAAGCTTCCCTAAACAGGGCTGCCTTCAGATGTCTTCTAAAAGTCTGGTAGTTGTTCTTCTCTTTGACATCTGGTGGGAGGAGGTTCCACAGGGCGGGTGCCACTACCTCTGCCTGGTTCCCTGTAACTTGGCTTCTCACAGTGAGGGAACCGCCAGAAGGCCCTCGGCACTGGACCTCAGTGTCTGGGTAGAACTATGTTTTACTCCGAGCAAACCCATTGAAATCAATGGACCTAACTAATGTTTGTTATTTTCAATGGGTCTACTCTGAGTAAATCTTCATTGACTACCACCCCATTATCTAATAGCAACAGAATGTTAAACTTCTCTTTTGTCTCTCGGCAGGACTAGGAAGTCTCCCCCCCCCTCTTGGTTCCTTACACTGTGCTACTCCTGGGCCGCGGCCTTGAGAAGTGTGAAAATGAACCATTCTAAGCAAATGAAAAACAGGGTGCTTATTACTGGGGGCTGTTTCCAGGCATAACAACTGGCAGCCATAAAATAATAACTGTAAGCAAGCTGCAAGATTTGGGTGGCACAGCAGAAGTACAGAACTGAACACTAGGCACAAAATTCAGGTTCCCCAAAAAACTCTTTTCTTTGTTGAACGTCAGATCTCTAAGCCTCGTGGCTAAAATATGCAGCTGCGTGTTTACAGATAGTGCCACCTAACGTTCCAGAAACCAGAGCGGGTGGCTGAATAAGACTTCAAGAGAGAAAGAGTTAGTCTTCAGTGCTCACGTAGTTCTTTACCCAGTGGCTAGCAAAACAAAAATGAATTTATGCAAATTAAGAGGTGTTACCCTGGTACTTCACACTCGTACAATTTATACAATCTGCAGAACCGGATTAACTTGGAACAAGTCCCCTCCCCTGCACATATCCCCACCTCCAACCTGTTCATGACCTAAAGTCGTGACTATGGGGAAAAAAGTTACCTAGGTCTACAAGGATGGCATGTTGCTGAGCTGTCAACTGTTTCAGGAGTTCTTTGTAAGAGATATCAGGGGGTTGCTGTTTATTTGGTAGCCGGTGCCTTACGCGATGCTGCACAGCAAGAAATTGCCATATTTCTCCCCGGCGACTTTTGGGAACACCTGAACACAGAAGATATAAAACAAAATTATTCAGGGGATTGTGGGGTGATTCAACAGAGTTCCCTTCAAATATAAAAATTACCCATTTCTAATTTATAACCATTAGGGTCATTATTTTGAACTTCTACACACTCTGTTCCACATGAACACTTTCAACATCTCATTTATTGCAGCCTCATAATGGGGCAAAAAAATGGGATCCGTTTGCTGGCCCAGTGACATTCTCCAGGAGACTCAGAATTTTCAGACCTATTTTCTGAGCTTTGGGGAAATAGTTTACTTTTCCACCCGAAATCAAGCGGAGCACTCCCTTTCTCTAGTTATAGCCTAGAAATCTTTATTTGTCAGCCACTCCTTTCCCAAAACTCAAAGGGACTATAATTTCCCAGTTTTCAACTGGGAATGCAAGGCAACAAAAGCGAGGGGAAATCACCAGAAAAATGTCATTGTTTTGCATCAGGCTAATTCCCTGCCTATGGTGGTGTTCAAACAGATGAAAAATGCAAGGTCTCCAAAAAAAAAAAAAAATGCACTCAAAATTACCATCTTTCAGAGTTGCATGGATATCTTCCATGTCGCATCTGATTTTGGCTCTGCAATTCAACAGCTTCTTATCCCAGATATTGATAGCGTCTTTCTGACAAGTACCAACTTCCTCATAGTCCAGCTTAACCTTTCTGGACTGGAGCTCATCTCTGCTTGCTGCAAGAGAGAACACAAGGCACAGACCATTTCAGATGATGGACCACAGACCAGCATTTAATGCCATGTATGTCTGGCATGTAGGCCTCATATCACGTCAACCATCCTACAGGCCGAGGTTTAGGAAGGCATGTTTGGGGCCAGTTACCCATAATACTGTTCTCTTACTGTGCAAAAGCTCTGCAACACTTACAGCCTTGTACAGCCAGCTATTAAAGCTGTAGAAAGTTCAGTAAGACTCAGTAAGACTTTCTTAAAACCTGTGGGAAGGTGAGAACATGCGCTCAGCTGTCTCCCCTGAGCCAACCTGGTACACAAGCTCCTTCTGCCGATGATCTGAATTCCGCTGTATGGTTCACAATGTGATTATCCTGTCCTAAAGCTAATCAATAGATTTGTTGGAGGTGCAAATTACATGCCGGTTGAATAGATGGAAGCAGCACATGCAAGACGTAAAGCTACAATTCCATCACTCCAACTGCGAAGGATTTAGTGCTATTCTACTATCTGCAGGGCTTCAAATAGTGGGATACATATAAGGAGGGGAAGAAAAGATTTTCCTTACGTGCATCTTACCTTCTATAAAAGAAAATATAATTCAAGCTTCCTCGACAGCATTAAGAAGAATACGAAGTATTTTTATTAGTATTTTGTCAACAAATTTCATCTGATGATGAATAAGCAAAGAGGGTGTACGGGCAGAAATAAATTGCACAAAGGCAGCAGTGAACTCTGCTGCAACTTGCTTTATCAACTTAACTCTCTGTGCATGGGAAGGTGAGGAAGAAGGCAGGCAGGTTTATACGTTGTCTCAGCCATCGAACGATGCAATGTTAAATGCTATGTGATACAGCAAAGAATTTGAAGCTGATGCAAATCAACCAGCTGAAACAGACTGATTAGAAACTTCCACTCTAGCAGAATTCCCACAGCCACAATCTGTTTTCTCATTTTCACCACTTCATAATTCAACGTTCTTATGGAAGAAAGAGAAAGAGGTGTTTGCTTTATGCTTTTTTAAACCCACAAAACTATGAAAAAAGGGATTACAAGGCACTTCTGTCTACATTTTCTTCACAAGCATCTCTGCCAAATGGTGTATGATGCAAATGCCCATATGCACCTCGTAGACAGTTCAAATAAGCTAAAAATAAAAAAGTGAAACAAACAAAGTCCAAAATCTGTGGTAATGTTTGAAAAGTTGAGTGTCCCATTTAAGGGCCTGCTTATCTCTCAGTCACCTCATTAGAGATATATGAGTGAGTGAGTGAGTGAGGGTGTGAGGGCTGTGAAGCTGGAGGCAAAACTGGAAGCAGGAACTGCCTATCATCTTACAGATAAAGGAAAATAAACATAGTTTTAAGGTGCTGAAATGCAACAGGGATCGCAGGTCCAGCCAGACCCAAAAGCTATCCAGGATGGGCTTGTCATTAGCTTAAACAGTTTTTTCTTAATTTTGTGACGCATACCAAAAACCTTTATATTGAAGGACGAAATGTAAGCCCATGAAATATGGCAGTCGCACAACACCATTTCGTTAGCTACTTCTGCTTCAAGTTCCACAGGGAATTCATTAACTAATTCCTGGGACATCCAAGCCTGGAAGGCAGAGCAACCATTCTTTATCTTAACCTTCACTAACCTTCCAATTTCTGGTTTTCCTTTTCCATTCGAAGTAGCAGTATTTGCTGATGGATGGCTTTTCTCCACAGACTCTGCAGCTCTTCAGAGTTCTTTTTCTCCCCAGTCTTATCTTGAACATCATCGTTTTGCAATAAGGAAACAAGGGGGTCTTCATCAAAAGATCGTGCAAGAGGAGACAGCGGCAACAATTCATTTACATCACCTCCATCTGCAAAATATCGCTGCATTAGACATGGATTTATTCAATACTGTTTGAGAGTTCTAGTATGGTGGCAGAAATATGCATGAACATCCATCATTAGGATTTTATTTATTATATTACTGCATATGCTCATATTCACCCATCTCACTTTTCTTTCCTCTTAGGAGAGAGACCTGGGTTACTGGGTTTTGGTTTTTTTGCTTATTCTTCAGAACTGCCATGCACATTGATGACACTCTATAAATAATAACAGTAGTACGTAGTATTTTTAGTCTGTGCTCCAGCACTCAATAACATATATACTACCCTAACTGAAGGGACGCGGGTGGCGCTGTGGGTTAAACCACAGAGCCTAGGACTTGCTGATCAGAGGGTCGGCGGTTCGAATCCCCGTGACAGGGTGAGCTCCCGTTGCTCGGTCCCTGCTCCTGCCAACCTAGCAGTTTGAAAGCACGTCAAAGTGCAAGTAGATAAATAGGTACCACTCCGGCGGGAAGGTAAACGGCGTTTCCATGCGCTGCTCTGGTTCGCCAGAAGCAGCTTAGTCATGCTGGCCGCATGACCCGGAAGCTGTACGCTGGCTCCCTCAGCCAAGCGAGATGAGCACCGCAGCCCCAGAGTCGGCCACGACTGGACCTAATGGTCAGGGGTCCCTTTCCCTTTACCCTAACTGAAGCCCATGGACCTAAGGACATGTTGCTACAAGCCCAACTATACCCTCATAAGAAAGCAAGATGAAACTTTTATAATGTAACCCTGATACAGCCTAACTTTGGGATTATTATCTCATCCAATACTGCTTCTTTACACACCAGTCAGCAAATTTGTTTTAAGATTCTTTGCATCCACAGTTTTGCCTGCTAGACAGACAGACAAGCCATTCTAACAGTGTCACCTATTGGAAATCAAGTGCTAATGAACATTCATCTTCTGTGGTTCTGCTGAATATAACAATCAAGTCAGAAAGTGCAAGCGGACATACATAATTCTGCAAGTTTTGTTCTCGAGAGTAAAGTGCCAAGGCTATATATGCCCTTATGAGCTGCAGACTGGCTTTAGGGAAAGACAAAAGTTTAAATGCTTGAACCCTTTTTTTCTGGCCTATGGCCTCCCTTGAATAAATACTTCCTAACTGTTAATTGCCAGATGTAATTAGTGTTCCTTTTGATTTAGCATTGAGAACTGTTACTAGAGCACTCTCCTAGCAGCAGAGCCTGTCAATATGATAACTGGATATTATCCAACTTAGGCATTGAAAGCAGTACTGCAGCAAACTTGCAATTAGCAGAAAGTTTCCTCCAGGGTTGAAACTTTGCCAATCTTAACCAAGAGTTGATCTAGCTTTGCCCAGTTGGCCTTCATTACCTGAGACAGATCTGGTGATCTGGCACACACCCAACACCTGCCTTTTCCTATGCCAGGAATTTGTATTAAACAGGACACAAAGTATCTCTAACATATTCTTTTAAAACCAAGGAAAGGTGGCCCATACCATCTGCATCACATGTGATTCATAGCATCTGAAAGGCCATATGATACAGGCCCAAATGATGAAAGGTGGTTGACAAGTACGGGGTGAAGAAAGAGGAAAGAGACGTTTTTGACCCTCCCTTTTGTCCCTTCCTTTCATCCGGTTTAACTGGCTGGCAGGAGATTCAGAAGAGGCAAAAGGAAGGGATATGATCACTTGCCTCGATGGTCTTAAATGCGGACTGGCAAATTCATGGAGGACAGGGCTACATGTAACAATATTAACTCTAATTGCCAGTAGCTGAGAAGCAATGACATAATGCAGGCATGGCCAAACGTGGCCCTCCAGATGTTTTGGGACTACAGCTCCCATCATCCCTAGCTAATAGGACCAGTGGTCAGGGATGTTGGGAACTGTAGTCCCAAAACATCTGGAGGGCCAAGTTTGGCCATGCCTGACATAATGAATTTACTTCAGACTCTGCTTGTGGGCTTTCCAGATGCACCTGTGCATAAGGAGGCTATTGGGCTAGATCAGGCGTTCCCTCCAGCTATTTTTGGACTACAACTCCCATCATCCCTAGCTAGCAAGACCAGTGGTCAGGGTGATGGGAACTGTAGTCCAACAATAGCTGGAGACCCAAGTTTGGGAAACCCAGGACTAGATGAACATTGGATCAGATCCTGCAGGACTCTTCTTATCATAGAATCATAGAGTTGGAAGAGACCACAAGGGCCATCGAGTCCAACCCCCTGCCAAGCATTATGTCCAACCCCCTGCCAAGCATTATGTTCATTAGCCTGTTGCCACCAGACATCTTCTCTTGCACCACCCCATACGACTTCCTTAGCTGTAACTTGAGGTCAAGGCAGTGCTGGCGACAAAGATACGTTGCATAATATAGTTGTTACCCAAATGTTACCAGGGAGGTCAGAAGGAAACATGATTCGGAAGCAGATAGGAGGAGATGTGGCCATGTGTTTCTGGAGACAACTGAAGTGGTTACTCTTAGAACAACATGTTGAAAGATACAGGGATAAGTCAATCATACACTTGACTCTGACTTCGATAGCTTACTGCCACAAAAAGGCCAACTACCTGAAAAAAAATCCATTTGGAACCTTAAAACGAAACACGCACCTAACACGCATATCAAGTATTCAAACTTGGGTCTTGCAGAACTTGCCCACTTCTTTTAAGAGCGGACTGGAAACTGCCACTCTTCAACAGAGATATGAAATCGAATTGTCGTGACATAAACTGCCGCCTCAAAATGAAAACTGACCTTGAAGTTGCATTGCTGAGGGCGATTTCTTCATGGGCGATGCCACCCTTAGGAAGATTCTCTGCCGCCAGGAAATCCGGCGGGGGGTAAGAGTAATTCCCCCAGCATTTAGAGAGTCATTGCTGCACACAGAAGAGGTCCTTTTTCTTCTTTCCCCATCACTGCAGGATCAGGAGGAAAAGACAACAGCCCAAGTCAGCGTCAAGGAAGTCTGACAGAAGCCTAGGCATGGCCATGCAAAGCCAGCGGAACAGCCTTGAACACACAAAGGATTACATCATTTCAATGTAATCGCCATATAGCGAGGCTTCCCAGATCTTTTCATTAAGGACACCGGCCTCATCTGGCCCCAAGTTCTCGCTGTATTTTTGTCCTAGACACTGTCCTGTTTCTACAACCAGAAACCTGGAAGTTTATCCACAAATCTCCAACAAGTTTTTTGTAAGTCCCATACAATTTTGGAATCTACGAATATTTAGAGTTGCGGAAAAACTATGTTGCACATTGCATATTTATTAGAAGAAGGAAAACTGTATTTAAGAGAACCCTCATTATCAAAATTGGGAATAGACTCTCTGTGTGTGTTTTTCCCTCATGTCCATAAATCTGTAATCTAAGCTAAAAATGCTATTGATCTCAACTTCTAGGTTATCTGAAGGTTAACAATTGCCTTAGGCTTACGGGATAGATAAGGCTAAACAACACAAGGAACTTGACGTGAAGGTCCAAACAAGCGTATTAAGTCTCTCTTTTTCAAATTGCATCCACATTCCATGAGGCTTGTATGTGCATGAAAGCAAATGAAGTATCAAAATTTTACTTCTTCTGAAGAATCAGAGTTTGTTCTGTTTGCAGCTGTGATGTCAAAAGTTTTCGTAGATGAGATAATGTGTGGTAAAGATGACACTGTTATCTCTCAGAAGTGGAGAAGTCCCTGCCATAACGTCTTTCTATTTTATTTGCACCCAAATTTGTACCACCACAAAATGGACAAAAAGGGAAATGAACAACAAGGGTGCGTGATCAAGAATGGTTTCCTTATTCAACACCTTTGAAGAGAAACTTTAAAAATAATTTTTATAGCATCAATGCACATGGAGGTGCAGGTTGCAGCCACAGCAAAGGTGGCATTTTTCCATCTCCGCCGTATTAAGCAGTTGGTCCCTTACCTTTCTCGCCCTGATCTGGCCACAGTGATCCATGTGACGGTCACCTCCAGGCTTGATTATTGTAACTCGCTCTACGCAGGGCTGCCCTTGAAGCTGACCCAGAAACTCCAGCGGGTGCAGAATGCTGCAGCGAGGCTCCTCACGGGGTCCTTGCCACGGGATCACATTTATCCAGTGCTTTACCAACTGCACTGGCTCCCGGTGGAGTACAGGGTCAGGTTTAAGGTGCTGGTTTTGACCTTTAAAGCCCTATGTGGCCTAGAACCCACGTACCTACGGGACCGCCTCTCCTGGTATGCCCAGCGGAGGACCTTAAGGTCCATAAATAACAACACTTTCGAGGTCCCAAGCCTCAAGGAGGTTAGATTGGTTTCAACTAGGGCCAGGGCCTTTTCAGGAATGGCCCTGATGTGGTGGAACGCTCTGTCACAAGAGACTAGGGCCCTGCGGGACTTGACATCTTTCCGCAGGGCCTGCAAGATGGAGCTGTTCTGCCTGGCCTTTGGTTTGGACTCAGTCTGACCCTTATGTTTCCCTCCCCTTATGGTCTTGATTTATCAGCTACTTTAAAATGAGGCTGCATTTTAAATTGCATTTTAACCTGTATTTTAAATTGGTTTCCCCCCCTATTATGTTTTTATTGTAATTTTACTGGTGTTAGCTGCCCTGAGCCCAGCTCTGGCCAGGGAGGGCGGAGTATTATTATTATTATTATTATTATTATTATTATTATGCCTTTCAGGACATATGCCAAGGATATGCCAGTATCCCAAAGTGCTTACAATCTAAAGCAAAGAAAAGATCCTATTTATTCAACCAACCTTTGAACAATCATGTTGCCTATTGTCTGGTGGAAATTAAGCCCCACACCCTTCTAGACGTTTGGTTATTATCCTTTGGCTATTCAAAATGACAAATTTAAGGTAGATTTGTTACCCACTGGAAAAAAAATATTCACGTCCAGCACTCTATTGCATCAATATGTGCTTATACATATTACTGTTTATGGCTCATAGTTCAGAACTTCTGCTTTGAATATGGGGGACAATGCCAGATTCTATCTTCAGGTAAAAGGAAGTCAAGATAACTGGGCTGGACACATTAAAAACAATAATAAATTTAAAAGAATTTGCAATTTCCTAAGTGCATCAATTTCACAGGCTTCCAGTTTGTTTCTGAGCCTAATTTAGACTGTTCACTACCTTTTCTAAAGCCTTATATGCAGTGTGGGGGTTTTTTCCAGGGCGTACTCAAAGGCACGCAGTACTGGCACCCCCTTTTGCTGTTGTTAAAAAGTGCAGCACTTAATGTAATAACTTCATGGTGAGTATTGGCATCTATTGTTCTAGGGGGGAAAGCACTGCCTATATGGGCTTTGGTCCAGGATATCTTAAGGATCATCTCCTCCCCTACAAACCTGCCTGCTCATTAAGGTTTTCTTTCTGCATGCTGCCAACATCCAAGTTCCAATTGGTTGGAACATGAGACAGGGCTTTCTCTGGGGCCAAGTCCTGGCTTTTGGAACTCACTGCAGAAGGAGGCTTTCCTCGAAGACCTTCAAATTATTGCACCAAGACCTTCTGTTTCCTACTGGAATTTGACTTGCCAAGCAGTTCATCTCCCTGGCATTTCATCTGTGGAGTTTTCAACGTATTTTAACTGCTGATATGAATGGTTTTTATTTTGTTGAATTTTGCTGTCATTCTGCTTAGCCACACTGAGGATTTTTTTTAATGAAACGGAATCACCAACACTGGAATACTGGACTCAAAGAGAGAAACAACTACCAGACTTTTAGAAGACATCTGAAGGCTGCCCTGTTTAGGGAAGCTTTTAATGTTTAATAGACTATTGTATTTTATTATTATTATTATTATTATTATTATTATTATTATTATTATATATTATGAGGACATACAAACCTAGCAACTGAAGCAAAAAAAAAAGGGGGTGTAAATAGATACATTATAAGTCCAGTGAATGGGTTAGAAAGCAGTTTTTCTTCATCGTGAAGTTGACCAGAATAGCCGCCAATTGTTAAATTCTTAATTCCTGGGCCTTTGTGTGTGCTTTAAAGAATCATGACTGAAATATTCTAGAACCTGAAATTCGCAGACAAGAAAGAGCTTCAGGAGATGATTTTGTACAGCATACAAAGCAGTGAAACACCATGACAAAGAATGAAACTTAATAAAAGCAAGTCCCATCATATTAAATGAATGAAAGAAAGAAAGATGTCTAGAGACCTTTGCTCTCTTATCTAAGCACTAGCCAAGAATCAAAGAGTATTTTCTGCCAGCACCTCAAAAAGGATCTTTAATGTGCCTCATTTCTAAGCTAAACAGAATATGCAAGTATTTTTTTAACTTCCACTAAGGTAACATTACATTAATATTCTACTTAATATTTAAAGCTAACAGTACAAGATCAGTACATAAAAGCAATGCAGATATAATTAAAAGAGTTTGGCTGCTGTGATAGAGTTAAAAATCAGACTGATGTATTCCAGACTAATGAAGAGTGAATATAGTCAAACACAGAATTACAAAGACTGAACTACAAAAGAGGAAGAAACTAGAGCCATAAAAAGGAGACAAACATGGGCTTTCAGAGAAAACCCTCTAAACTCTCTCAAAATGCACTGCCTTATTGTGACGAATCAAAAGTATGTCGAATGCCCTTATTTGACAATCTGAAATATTTTACATACATAGCAAGTGGACGTGAGATAGCTTTTATATAAATAATGCACCAAGAAAGAACTATTTTGACCTCTTTTGTTGCCCCCACACTCATCACTAAAATGCTAATTTCTAAACAGGATAGCCATAAATGCTCCCTACTTTAGTTGTGCAAAAACTGAGCTCAGATCAATGAATGCTGTGCAATATGTTTTCCTGTGGACATTTAATTTTTCTGATCCCAAGTAACCTAGTTTTCCAAGCAGGTAGCAAATGCAAGTCTTCGATAGGTTTTTTTAAAAAATGGTTTCAACAAGAAATGGCAAAATCCCCTAGAGCTTAGCAAGAGCAGTTTCTGGGGGGTAAGTAGTACTACCAACTTTTGCTTGTAAAGTGTAACAGTGGCTTTGGAGGGAAACAAATGCAAGTAAGACTGCCTTCTGAAAGTGAAATGTGTTTATCGTTTCCCTACATTTTAATTAAAAAACGCCCTACATTGAAGATTGCTCTCACAAGCACACACCACAAATAAAAGGACTTCCATTAACCCATACTAAACCCATCTAAGTTTTCATGCACCTTCTTAGAGACAAAACAGGATAAAAGTAACCAAATCAAAACTGCAAAGAAAACCACCTAGTTTCTCACTTTGTATTTTTACTCTTAAGATGCTGATAAGTTATGAAACATTAGAAATTAGCAAAACACTTAAAACGACCTGATTGGCCATGAACCCAGTCTCCATTTAGCCAGCTGTGAGATCGTGTGAAGTTTGCCTCTACTTTTGCAAACTTTTACAGGGAAAAAAAGGTTCTTTTAGAACGATCTGGTACCAAAACCACACTGTAATTACAAAAGCCCTTTTCTATTCCTTCTTCCAGTTTCATCAGCAGAAGCATTGAGCTTCTCCAAATAAATGCAGGGGATTTCCTAAGCGACAAGAGCAACAGGCTCTTGGTAGCACAGTTCCACAACCGTCTTTCAAAGATAATTTCCCTTATTTTGTTCACAAATGGAGCATTTTTGAGTTTTAACCCGCAAGCCGTAACTCACCCAAAAGTAAATCTTTAGGGCTGCCGCATATGAAAAATTTGCATTGTCTCTCAGCTTTGCTTTTAGTTCAACTTCTCCTTTCCTTTGAAGGAAAGCAGAAAACTAAAAGGGAAATTCACGCCTTAGCCTGTGTATGTACTCACTGATGTTAGCTGAAAATGAAAACACACCCACCCGATGAATAGAAAAGAGCTGCTCAGATGCTTACGCCTTTAACTAATGTGTCCTAAGGCTGAAAGATTCCTATCAGTTTTAATCCTCTGATGGGTTGACTATGATGTTGCTTATCTCTCTGTGTATTACTCTGAATTACACAAGACCACACATCCGATTTTCCTGGTTGCCCTAAAAGTGCAAGAAGAAAAACCTGGGCCCTAGATGATAGATAGATAGATGATAGATAGATAGATAGATAGATAGATAGATAGATAGATAGATATGCTGATGAAATGCCTGAAATATTATGAAACTCAACAGCTTTACAATTACATATATAACTTGTAAATAAGATGGCCAGTCAATGAATTGGAGTGCTCATGACTTAAGTCCATCACTAACAGCGATAACCTGTTATGCATCGTAGGAGCAATAGGAGGCCATAGAATAACAGAAATGTGGAGCCAAAAGGAACCACGAGAGTCTAGGATGAATGAAGGAAGGAATGAAGCAATGAAGGAATCTTTTGGTCAACGTGGCACTCGAACCCATGACCCTAGAGTAAGAGTCTCGTGCTCTGCCGACTAAGCTAAGAAGATGAGGCCAAGATGCTCCTCCCCGCAGAAATATTTAGTAAAAAGAGGCCAAGATCAGGATGAGAACAGTAAAGGGTTTCCTCCGCCAGGTAGGTGGATTTTAGCTGATAGCTATAAGATAGCACAGATAAAAAGAGAACCTATTAAAAGTAGGGCTATAGCCAGATTAAAGAAGCCTTAGTCCACTAATTTAGGAGATACAGTTGATCAATTAATTCAGCATATAGTTGCCTACAGTAAATTTTAAAGAAAGACACATGCACGATATGTGTTATCTTATAAGAGGCATTCCTCACACAGAAAATAATGCTTTTCTTTTGCCTGTGGCATTTAAGCACTTCCATGAGAAAGGTAGTTTTAATAGTTCTGCTGCCTCCTTCGGCCATCAACAGTGCTTTAACTGCTTAAAATCAGGAACAACACTCCTGCTCCTATTAAAATCTGTATCAACCAGAATGCTAACACCCACTTATTGTTTTCAAAGCTCATTGCAGTTTTTAAACTTGCAAAATAAAGAGATACGAGCAACAGTTTGTTATTGAAATCACCACAGCTGAAAAATCTTGAGATGGGAGTTTGAAAGCAAATGACCTTGGCGTGAAAGAGATGCTGGCTAGATGTACTCCAGATTTAATCACATTTTAAGTTATAATATGGTTAAATAATAATTTTTGGTTGCATCAGACAAACATTGTCACTCTAATAAGATGGTCTGCAGGATGACATTTGGGTTTAGCAGGAAAGAAAAACACATCCCGTGATATTTCTCAACTACGGTTATCGCTGTTCTTCACTGAAAATCCTGCTAAGCCAATTAATTGTGTGTGAATCAGTATGCACCACCAGCCTCCTCGACTCTTTGGGTCCTGGTCCAATGTTTCTTGCATACTCACAAGCCAGTTTGGCAAAGAACGGTACCCGAGACAGAAGGCCACAGGCTGGGGCCAGTGGACACTCTGCTGGGCCTGTAGACCTCCAGTTAAATAGAACATTGCTTTGGTTCAGTGAAAATAAAATCCAAACAGAGACATTACAAGTAGGCCGAAGCACAATATCCTCCACATCAGGGTCCGCAGACTGCCTACACTTTCGCGAGCAGCAAAAGTGGTGAAATCACAATTCTGAAGCCATTCAAGTGCATCACCAACGAGATGTACCACTGTTACTTTTTGATGCTTTCCTCATGCGCTGGGGCTTCACAAAACCTTCATTGCCATGCTCAGAAAGTGAAGGGAAATTCACACTTGCTGTATAGTATGTGTCATTGTGTACTGAAAGGAGGGCAGTTTGGGGAATCTAAACATAACTGCAGTGGTTGAATCATACCAGTAACCGGGTGCCTTCAAAATGCAAATATCCAGGTTGGCCAAAGGGAGGTCAGTTCACACAACCTATAACAAACCTCCCTGATAGCAGGCACTAGCAGCCCAGTGCAAATTATATTCCTCATTTAAAGCATTAAAAACAACAAAAGCATGCCAATGTTAGTCACACACGGGCAACCTTCACATTGCCCCTGCCATACAGCACACGATTAAGCAGCTAATTAGTATAATACCAACTAATATCATCAACATTGCCATTTTTCTCTCTCCTTTTTTTAAAGTGCCCGGGTTATTTTCTTTACATTGTTAACTCAGCAATAAAGGTCATTTATTTTTAAAAAATCTGAGACACTTCAAAGTGTGTAGTGTAAAATGCCCTGCTCGTTATCATCTCCTCAAACGAACTTTACAACCATTCTGTGTGGTAGAACAAGATTGTTCCCATGTCTATGGATGGGGTAATGAGGATGGCAGAAAATCCGTTTTATTCGAGGAATAAAAGTGCTTCCACATCCAAGTCTTGTACTAGACTACACTAGGGAGACATGCAGAGATTGTCCAGAGGAGTAATTTAAAGTCATATACAGATTTATGCAGGTTTTTTTAAAAAAATATCCCATTTGGGGAAAAACAACAATCAGTATATTTAGAAACCTCATGATTTTTCCCTTACTGGGTTTGGCAATGTTGATCTTTTTTTCACATTATTTTGGCATTAGTCAGAAAACAGTGTAGTAGTTACGCAAGATCTCTGTGCTGTAACCCTCAGCAGGCATTTCCAAAGAACGCTCTGTTCACAGGTTTTCACGAAACAAGTGAAGTATCTCACTTAGAAGCGAGTGGCAAAAATTCCTTATCGCAAGCCGGCTGCATAGGAAGTGCAAACTTGCAGGCCAGGCAGAAACCAGTGTTCTCACCTCTGGGGGAGCTCATTTTCAGACTGAGGAGATGGTTTTCCTGAGCTCTGGTAAAAGCTTTTCAGGAAAGATGGGGCAGAGAAGGAAGAAGGGAGACTCGACGGCGCAGATGATTCACTCTCACTGCGAGCGCGTCGGGCAATTGTCAGCCTGACAGCAGGCAATAAGAAAAAGCGTAGCAAATGAGTTTCAGTACAACATTTTAAAGCGGTCCCACACTCCATACTCACCATGTAAGAGGTTCAGTCAAGACCTGAATTGTAATTGCGATTATTACAGTAACAGTGTGAAAATTTGGTGCACTTTAAGTTTAATGCACCACGAAATTTTGCTGAAGTTGAGTTGGGGGGCATTTAAAGAAACCGAAAAACTGAGTCATGTACTTGGCTTCACATTCCCTCAACCTGCACATCTAGTCAAGGTAAACTACCCCCTCCTCCCCCTTTCAGGGATATACAGTGGTACCTCGGGTTACAGACACTTCAGGTTACAGACGCTTCAGCTTACAGACTCCGCTAACCCAAAAATAGTACCTCGGGTTAAGAACTTTGCTTCAGGATGAGAACAGAAATCGTGCTCCGGTGGTGCAGCAGCAGCAGGAGGCCCCATTAGTTAAAGTGGTGCTTCAGGTTAAGAACAGTTTCAGGTTAAGAACGGACTTTCGGAACGAATTAAGTACTGTACCCGAGGTACCACTGTAGGGATGTGGGTGGCGCTGTGGATTAAGCCACAGAGCCTAGGACTTGCCAATCAGAAGTTCGGCGGTTCGAATCCCAGCGACGGGGTGAGCTCCCGTTGCTCGGTCCCTGCTCCCGCCCACCTAGTAGTTCGAAAGCACGTCAAAGTGCAAGTAGGTAAATAGGTACCGCTCCGGCGGGAAGGTAAATGGCGTTTCCGTGCGCTGCTCTGGTTCGCCAGAAGCGGCTTTGTCATGGCGGTCACATAACCCGGAAGCTGTACGCCGGCTCCCTCGGCCAAAAAGCGAGATGAGCGCCGCAACCCCAGAGTCGGTCACGACTGGACCTAATGGTCAGGGGTCCCTTTACCTTTACCTTACCACTGTACTAGACCCTAAAGGTTCCGCTTTCATTAAAACTTAAGAAGCTGCAAGTCTTGTGACATACTGGGAACTAAGAAAAACCACGCGAGCAGTAACAGGAAGGTTAGACAGCACTGAAGACACAATCCTGATAAAAACACCCCACCACACCTTAACTCATCCTTCTCCTCCTATAACATCACCTAGAATTTACCCATTGCCTGACATTCGGACAAGAAGGAAGTTCTGCTACATCTTACAAGGGGGCATATGGGAGATGCTGGATACACGTCTGCCATTTGTGGTGGTAACTGCTTATTCAGTACTTCAGCCTACAGCATCTCAACTATTAACACAAAACAGGAAAGGGAAAGTTGCTCAGTTTGAGGTTGCCTGCCTTGCATGCAAAAGGTCACAGGTCTAACAATCAGCATCTTCAAAGTAAGGCAGCATAGAGGGGCTCCCTATGTCCCCAGGACAACTGCCCGTTTTTTATTTTCTCTTATTCAAACTTACCGTATTGGCCCGAATATAAGCCACACTCCCCCCCCCCCATCCCAACTGTGAAAAGTTAAAGTGCGGCTTAAAATTCACAACCTTACAAAAACCGGCTTTTACCATATTGCTGCTGAAACAGACATATGGGAAAACGGAACAAACAAAAAGTTTTATTGCTGATCTGCAAGTTTGAGACTGTTGTGCAATTAATTCTAATGTCATTCGTCGCTTTCCCCATATTTTACAGTGCAGTATTGATTTTTTATTTGCATTTACAGTGCTACAGATTTTCTTCTACATTTGTCATTTACAGGTGTGAGTGTCTGCAGAATTTTAAGGGAGCAGCTTATATTCGGGTATTGTCTTTTATTTCTCCCCCCCCCCTGAATTTTAAAGGGGTGGCTTATATTCGAGTGTAGCTTATATTTGGGCCAATACGGTAATAGATTCAGTTACTAGTTTACTTATGATCAGGCTTCTATCAACTCATATTGACTTGCGATTTCCCCTTCTGCAATGTACCTGCAAAGTGCTACACTGCCACCTTGTTTTCAGGTACAGGCTTGCTTTCAACAAGAAAAACAACATTTCACCAGAATATTATTTGGAGTGGGCAGAAAGATGCTACGGGGGGCGGGGGGGTAGAGAGATACAAAGCATGCAGTTATTTTACAGTGATAGATTCCAAAATGATGGAGTCGATCAAAATGAATGTGTTCTAGAGTTGGTGGAAAAACTTAGGTATTGTCAGAATTATTTCAGGCTGTTAGAAGGTGAATCATTACAAGCCTCCGCCGTCAAATATTTCTGGGGCGACTGTTTTTGAGTCTACACACATGCACAAAAGCAACTTATGATCAAAGTGTTGAAGACTTGCTGTTTTGACTAGCAAACTTGCTGAGCAAGCAAAGACAACAGCTCTGCAGCAATGGGCAAAGAAATGTTGTCAGCAAGTCTAACACAATTATTGTTCAAGTTTCCTGTTCCACTGCAGCATCGTAATGATTAGGGTCTGAGGGTGGGGGGTGGGGGGAGCAACCTAACACTAAATCAGCGAAAGACAAGGTCACTTTGCTGACAAGCTACAAACTGCCAGAAGAGGGTGTTGAGAGGTGTCAACTAACCATGGACACAGAAGGGAGGATTAGCAACAGATACTCCTGTTGGCAAGCAGACTTACTACTAGGGACAATTCATTGGAAAGTTTGGAAACTGGTTACTACACAGAGCTGCGGCAACCTGCTTAACGGGCCAAGATTGATACCAGTCTTTTAGGGCTGAAACAACTTGACTGGCTTCAATCACACTGCAATCCATTGTGGATCCGGTCACAAACACTGGATGAAGGGAAGCTCAACTTGGCGATGGTGTTA
This sequence comes from Podarcis pityusensis, assembly GCF_964106645.2. NCBI lineage: Eukaryota > Metazoa > Chordata > Lepidosauria > Squamata > Lacertidae > Podarcis > Podarcis pityusensis. Next base: position 96,454,487 of record NC_138027.1, on the reverse strand, counting down.
ATTAGCACTAACTGGGAAAAATGGATTACCTATCTCTATAAGAAAGGATCTCAACCGCAAGGGCTGCTGTTACAACTGGTCTGGCTGTGGGGCTGACTGTACAATTAGAAATAAATGAATAAATGGTCGTCTCAGTCATTTCAAGAGAGAAATACAGTAAAATAAGGCTTGGTACATTAAACACTTGGAAAATGCTTGCTTTCTCTACCCTAGATGTTAGGGGGGGAAATCTCAGCTAGAGGTGTCCTGAACCCAGCTCATTCTTTGCATGAATCCTCTCATCTCAATTAATTTAAAAAGTGACTTGGTATTAAGACTACATGGTTCAGGGGGGGTTATTTGGAATCCAAGCCTTCATTCTGCCCTCCTAAGAGTTAAAATGGCACCACCATGTATCTCCTCAGCAGGCCTGACAGAGTAGGTGTCAGAACATAGTGTATTGTGATTCCTTGAAATTGCATGGCCACTGTCTGCAATGGAGGCTCATGAAGACCGCAATTCACCTCTGCACATTGTTCCATGAAGGTAAGGTGTTCCGCAGTTTCAAGGGGAAGTTTTGCTTAGGATTACGAACAAAACCACCTAAATTAACTGAACTTACTGTGTTTCTAGTTTTGAAGGCATTTAAGGACACTTAAGGTGCAATCCTTTACATGTTCAATGAAACTTACTTCCAAGTACTGGGCCACATCTTAAACACTGCAGCTGTTGCATAGGAATTGTTCAGTATCTGGATGGCGACACTGCCTGCTAGTCAAAGTGTACTGAAGCTTTGGCTGTTGTCTTACATGCCTTGGCCACATCCATGTTCAACGGCAGCAATGCACTGTGTGTTGACTGCTTTGGCCAAGTGCTCAAAAGCTGCAGCCACTGAAGAAGGCAGTGGCCAGAGAGAATGAAAGGGGGCGCCTTTTTTGCGAACATATCACTCAGAAATTATTTGATACTTCCAGCTTGTTTTGAAGCCTGATCCAAAAGTGCTGGTAATAAATTAAAACTCCCTAAACAGGTTGGGAATGAAGTTAAAGAACCACCTGCTCCCATATTATCCTCCCTTTGTCCCACCATTTTTAGAAGTGCAGTTGTTGGGAATTCCTCTTCCTCCAGTATCAAAAGACTACAGTTATTCTATGTCCTTTTGAGATTAGGTGAGCTATGTCTCTGCTCCCCTCTCCTGGCTGAGAGGTGCCAGAACAGTTCTGTTGCTGATTTTGCTTTTGCATTGCTTAAAATCCTCATTGTTCAATGTTTGCTTCTTCTTACATAATAATATTTTTTCCCAAGATAATTAAAAGTATATTTTTTCTACGCTGCTTTGAGAGTTATTTTGGGATAGAAAAGCACCCTCAAAATGTTAGTCTGAAATAAAACCATTGTATTGTAAATCCCTGAATGGTGGAAAGAGAAAGGTATCTATACTGCAACAAAGCACAAGACTTGAACCACTCTAGAAAAAAACAAGGCAAACCTTCTTTTAAACAAAACTGTTACTTTACTTTATAGCAAGCATTAAAGGCCTTAAAGATTTACATAAATAAAGTCCAGGAATCAGTGGGTCCAATCGCTTTTGTGCATCTTCCGTTCATTTCAAGAGGTTTGCGCAGAAGAGTGAGCCACGTCCAAAGAGCAGCTCTTTATATACCCATATTTGTATTGGCTGGCTATAGCTGCTTTCTGATTTATAAAATGTTGACCATCATCATTACAAGCATCTAACTGCTTCAGATATTTTACAGCCGTCGAATGCAAGTGTTTTTATTAACAACAACAACAAAACAACAACAACAATAACAACAACCCAATCTCTATTTGTAGAATGCAAAGCCCTACACAGGAAGAAGTCTCACTAAACTCACTGGAACTTACTGTTGAGTAAAATATACTGAAGATATATGCTGTAAACTGTTACTCTCCGGTTGCCTGAGATAGAATGAAAAACCCAGGCAACTATTCCAAGATTCTTACCCTTGTTCCATCAAAAAATAATAATGGGGAAATAAAAGATACCCAGACAAGCCTACAAGATTCCTATGCAGTTGCTTGGCTCAAAACTCACCTGCTATGCTCCACAGAGTTCTGTCTCAGGAGAGGAGACTTGACACTTTGAGACCTTCCGTCTTGGAAAGTAATCCTCTTTTTGGCACTGGACGGTGGATGGCTAAAGGTATGAGCTCGTCTCCTGAACTGGGGAGAATCGGAATCCTCTTCGGGGAACGGCTGCCAAGCCGAGGATATGGGAGAAGCCGGGGGCGTCGTGGAAGGAGATTCCCCAGAAGAGCATTCCTGGAAGAAGTCAGCCACAGTCAGGAATGAGGTCGCCCCTTTTACACCCTATAACTACACAGTGAATGTCAGAGTAATCCCTGCAAGTTAACAAGAGAGGAGATGAAACTGAGCCTCCTCCTCCTGGGCGGAAAAAAAACGAAAGCAAACCCATTGTATGCTAATTAGAAACTATGCCAAACATCCTTTGCCCCTGGAATTGCCATGACCTCTCGCGAACAATACCGCAAAAAGAATCCGAATACTTTACTGGCACTGCTACTACATTTTCAAGCCCGGGTTCCAATCAAAACTGGCTTCTTTTCTCGGCCTATCGTGTACAGATTTCCTGTCCTGTCAGAGCTCTTTCCTGGAAGAGGGATCTGCTAATAAAAAGCTGCATTAAGAGCAACAGGAAAATTAGAAGTCAAAAGAACCGCTCTGTTTCCACATCTCTCAGAGGAGAAATAATAATAATAATGTGTGTGTGTATGTGCAATTGCTATGTAAAAGAGGAAATAAATGGAAAGTGTATGACGAGATGTTTACACACGCTGCACAGGCAGGCTAACGGCAAAGGATGACAGATTTAAAATGTCATTGTTTAGGAGACATGTATCAACTGGGATAAACAAGGGCTTTCAGGGTTTTATTCTGCTTTACAGGCTTACTTCCCCTAAGTAGGTTTCATTCCAATTGGCAATGAGTTATTCTGTTTACACTCATAAAAGCAAGTAGGATTTTAGAATCGATGGAAAGGATCTTGAGAGTCATCTAATCCAACACCCAGCAACACAGGAATATGCAGCCAGCCCATATGGGGCTTGAACCCACAACCGTGGCGTTGTCAGCACCACGCTCTAACCAACTCAGCTAACTAAAGATCCTCTTACACTAGTGGTGTGGAACCTGAGGCCCAGGGGCCAAATGGAGCCCTCTTTCCAGGCCACCCCCACCACTGGCCTTGCATTTCAAGCCCAAATATTTTTGCCCCATGGAAGGTGGGCCAGTTCCCCACCTCTGCGCCCTAGAGGATGACCCGATTCAGACTTCTGTTTTACTTGTGTTTACTAAACAAAGCTTAAAAACTCAGCCTTTCCTAATATGTATTTGCAGTTGGCACCCATTGTTTTTGACTAATGAATTTATGAAACGGAATGTTTTCCACCAAGAAATAAAATATCGGCCCTGCATCACTGCTCCTTGTTTTTCCCCCAAACCATCGAGTTACCACAAATGTCTAACTCTTCCAATTTAGACCTTCTTCCCTGCTGGGTTGCCAGGCAGTGACTCTAACCAGCCATAAGCTTACAAGGTAAGGGGCAGTTTTCAAGGCTACTTGTCGTTTTGTTTTGCCTGTAAAAGTAAATAGTCAGCAAACCATAATCAGCAATTCTATAAGAAAGTGAGCTTCTCACAAGTTTTTTTTTTTTTAAGGAAAATCTGAATAAGCTCCTATATCCAGCATAATTTTGCACTTTATTCCCCACCCCCTACGCATGCAAAGCCTGTTACTTACTTTGTCAGAAGTGAGGTTGTTGCACCTTTCAAAGCTGTCCATGCTCCCCAACCGGCCGCGCATTCGGTTAGCTCCCTACGGAATAACAATAAAGCATTCCACCTGTTAAGATCCCATTCCCCACTCTCTGCAATTCACAAACAGCAGCTTACTTTCGGCTACAAGGGAACAAAGCCAGGAAAACAATTCACAAAAGGATTTCGCCTGGAGCATTAACGGCTCAGCGACAGCCTGCAGAGGCCGGAAGCAGCCTGTGGACCCCTCTGAAATTGGGAACTTTCCCATTTTGTAGTTCCCTTGGAGAAGCTGGCAAGAATAGGCCAGAGTGCTTGAATGTGCTGTGGTGCTTGAATGTGCTTCTAGCACTATCTGTACCAATATAGCTGTCAAGTGCTGAAAGGCAAGCCATTTAATTCCATGCTGAAGAAATATCCTTGATAAACAAATCCAAGTTGGAACGTGCTGTGAACCAACCCCAAATTGGCACACTTACTTGAAAACTGAAATCCTGTGCAACTTACATGCGCTCTAGCGCATTCATGTGTCAAAAAAGGATACAGTCTCGAATCCTCTGATACCATAAGCAGAAATCTGTTCATGGGATTCTCCCGCTGGAGAACAGATAGGAAGGCAATTTTCATTGACTCCCCCTTTCCTGTCACTAAACCCCTGAAATTCTATGTCACAGGGTCAGGGAGCCATCCAGACAGTGTTCAAAATTGGCTAGGCACCAGGCACATTTTGCACCTGGCTTTTAACCACTTGCACCAGGATTGTGCCCGGTATCTCCACCACCTGGGGATCATTGGATCTGGACTGTTTTCACGCACAAATACCCCATCTTATAGAATTCTATCAGTTATATTTTATCTGTACAATCGGAATGAATCTCAGGAACCAAAATGTTAAGAAAAAGAGGTTGGAGAATATATATAGACTGTCCCTGGATCAAGTGACTTTTCTTCTTTAAGTTCTCAGAACCCAAGTTCTCAGGACCCATCTGCACTTGCCAGATGTTTAAATGAGAATTAATCATAGTCAAGCCCATCATTTGAAAGCTAAGACTTCAGAGCCACTTTGCCCCCAAATGGCAAGTAGACATTCCATTTTGGTGACTGCAACCCTGGCTTAAGGAGCAGGTGTGGAGGACTCCCTGGTCCTGAATGGGGTAACTGTGCCCATGAAGGACCAGGGGTGCAGCCTGGGAGTCATTTTGGACTCACAGCTGTCCATGGAGGCACAGGTCAGTTTTGTGTCCAGGGCAGCTGTTTATCAGCTCCATCTGGTACGGAAACTGAGACACAACCTGCCCGTTGACTGCCTCGCCAGCGTGGTACATGCTCTAGTTATCTCTCACTTGGACTACTGCAATGTGCTCTATGTGGGGCTACCTTTGAAGGTGACCCGGAAACTGCAATTAATCCAGAATGCGGCAGCTAGACTGGTGACTGGGAGTGGCTGCCGGGACCACATAACACCGATCTTGAAAGAGCTACATTGGCTCCCAGTACGTTTCCGAGCACAATTCAAAGTGCTGGTGTTGACCTTTAAAGCCCTAAATGGCCTCAGCCCAGTATACCTGAAGGAGCGTCTCCACCCCCATCGTTCTGCCCGGACGCTGAGGTCCAGCGCCGAGGGCCTTCTGGCGGTTCCCTCATTGCGAGAAGCAAAGCTACAGGGAACCAGGCAGAGGGCCTTCTCGGTAGTGGCGCCCTCCCTGTGGAATGCCCTCCCACCAGATGTCAAAGAGAACAACAACTACCAGACTTTTAGAAGACATCTGAAGGCGGCCCTGTTTAGGGAAGCTTTTAATGTTTAACAGACCATTGTATTTTAATATTTGTTGGAAGCTGCCCAGAGTGGCTGGGGAAACCTAGCCAGATGGGCGGGGTATGTGTGTGTGTATTATTATTATTATTATTATTATTATTATTATTATTATTATTATTTGGTGCCTAGTTAATAGATCTGAGTTTCTAACACTACACCCAGAACAGCATAGATGGTGCAGGAAGAGTAATTAATGAAACTGCCTTCTCTCTTTTTGCCAGCGGGATCCTGTTGCCTCAAAAGCCCTTCTGTGAATGGGAGTGAAGCACAGGATCCAAGCCATGGGGCTTAGTACAGAGGGCTGCGTGAACTTCAGTAGGCAGCCAGGAACATCTGGGTAGGAATGTTAGGAACATCTGGGACACATGCAAATCCCACCCTCCACAGCCATGTGTGCGAACTTGGATGCCATTGTGCTTTCATCCCAAAATTGAGTTTGATTGTTAGACATATCAGAAGTGGCCCTTAACGACACCTCCATTTGTCATTAACCTTGCAAGGTAACTGAGCATTGGTGCTATACCTACTAAGGCCTGTTGAACAGAACTCTTGTTAAGGGAAGCAAATATTTATCTGGCAGCAAAACAGTAGGAGATATAAATGAAATTCTTAAGAGGCTCAGGATTTTGCTTCAGGAAAGCATCAAGATTTCCTTTCAATGTTCAAAAAAATGTGCTGACTGTTCATAAGCTACCCTAAACAGAGTATGGCATGCTTTGAAGACAAGAGAAATATGCTATACTTATGAAACCTGGAGTTTAATAGGTTGTATTTATTCAGTCAACTGGAAACAATTTTTGCCAGACAACCCCTTCCCTCTCATATCTCAGCACTTGAGATAAGAGCTTGCAACTGTGGAAGCCTCAACTTTTGTTTATTTTTGAAACTAAATACATTTTGGGTGTCTCGTTGCATGGTAGGCTTTGCCTGTTGTTCATCTTCTACCACTTTTAATCTCTTCACAAATGGCACTTCTGCAAACCTAGTTGCTGCCCAGGGCCATATATTGCTTATTAAACAACAAATCTAGCATCCTGGGCAGACAAAGTTTCCAATATTATATTGGGGAAGATACCAGTTTAGGAGTAAAATTCTATAATTCAGGGTCAACCTTGCCTTTCGGTTTGGATTCCATGTTATATTTACTGAACTGCAACGTATATGCTTGCCATCAATCAATCAAACGTTCTAGTTTGAGTGAGATTGTCCTTCGCCAATCAAAATGCACCCCCAATTTCTGCTCTTGAGGTTTTCCTCACATTTGTTGCTTTCGATGCCATGCTATCTTCTCCCATGATGCCTAATTAAGTAAGCAAGAGAGGGAAACTGGATGCAAGCCTCTAAGACTATGTGACCCATCAGCAACCACATTCGGAAGCAACGGAATTCCAGAAGGCACTGTGCTGAGTTAATTTTAACTTTCAAATCTGACCTACATACAAAGTGATTCACCGTTCAAGCTACTCATGTTAAAATATGCAGCTTCAAGCCATGCATTATACAACTTATGCCACTAAACCTCCTAAAAATTCTTAATACCTATCTGATAATAATATCAAAACATGCAGATGTTATATGACACACTCAATATGTGCTCTATGAGGGACTTCCTTGTGCTTGATCCAGAAGATGTAGTTAAACCAGAGTGCTGCCTCTGTATAACTCAATTAGTTAGAGCATGGTGCTGACTGCTGACAGGAGTGAGCCCTTGTTTGCATAGAATAAAGGTAAAGGTAAAGGTACCCCTGACTGTTAGGTCCAGTCGCGGACGACTCTGGGGTTGTGTGCTCCTCTCGCTCTATAGGCCAAGGGAGCTGGCGTTTGCCCGCAGACAGTTTTTCCGGGTCATATGCCCAGCATGACTAAGCTGCTTCTGGCGAAACGCCCTTTACCTTCCCGCCGGAGTGGTACCTATTTATCTACTTGCACTTGATGTGCTTTTGAACTGCTAGGTTGGCAGGAGCTGGGACCGAACAATGGGCACTCACCCCGTCGCAGGGATTCAAACTGACGACCTTCCGATTGGCAAGCCCTAGGCTCTGTGGTTTAACCCACAGCGCCACCTGCGTCCCTTTGCATAGAATACCCATGTTCAAGGCCCAGTTAGTATTTAAAGTTAGCATTTAAAGCCATTAACAACTTTGGACCAGTGTACCTATGAGACTGCCTTACCCCTTATGTGCCCTACTCGATCGCTTCGACTGGCAGAATTAGCACTGCTACAAGTGCCCCATAACACCCATTCCACATTTGTTAGAACCCAATCCTACACTTTGGAACTCCCTGCCTATTGATTTCAAGCAGGCGCCTTCACTGAACTCTTTTCTGACTCCACTAAAAACATTCTTGTTTAGTCAAGTCGAATCTCTAGTGACTTCCGGTTAAGATGGCGTCAGCTCAGAAAGTTGGCTCCAGAGCTCTGCAGATCACATGATTTTAACCAAGTTTTAATTGGTATTAACTTGTGCCAAGCCAATTATTTTATCAACCTTTTTATAACTTGGAAGTTTAGTCAAGTCTATCCAGATGCTTAGAAAAGCTGGTGTGAATTGTAATCTGTTTTAGTGTTTAAACTTCTTGCAAGTTTTAATGTACAGTAAAAAAAATAAATAAATCTGGTTTATTGGTTTTATCTTTTCGTAAAACACTTTAAAAAAACAACAACTACCAAGTAATGTATAAATTTTGTGATATATATAAATAAATAAATAAATAAATAAATAAATAAATAAAGAAGCACATTCCTGTAGGGCACAATACATTCACAACAGGCAAAATACCAGCACTCCCAACAGACCACCATTTGCCATACTGAAATTAATTCTTATTTCTGTAGTAGTTGTTGCAAAGACAACTTAATGAATTATTGGTGATCTGTACAATTCAACACAAATTTCAGTTTTCAAGAGAGGGGTGCAAAATAGAATAGGCCCTAATAGGTAGAATTTGTCAAGGAAGAATCTAATCTAATATCTAAAAGGTTGCAATGGTCTTATGGACAATTACATCCCAGGAGTCCTCGCTCCTGAGCAACTTACCCTTGAGAAAATGTTTTCCAGAGAGCTGGTCAAAGATTTCTTGGCCTTGTTTTTCAGAATGTCAAGTTTGAATCTGCCACCACTAGCTGTGTTCTCTGGAACTGTGGTGTTGGAGGCATTCTGCTGAAACAAAAAGGCAAGCTTTGTCATTGATGTTGCCTACAGAAGACAACCCAAATGTACCCCTGTCAAACTGACCGACAGATATACAAAGTGCAAAACAGAAAAAAAGTGCACTTATCTCATGTTGCCTTTTAAAATTTGCAGAGTGTCGTTGCATAAAGTTTTTCTACATGCTACACTTTGGCTTTTCGTGCAACGTAAGGAAACGCGGGTAGGGACGTGGGTGGCGCTGTGGTCTAAACCACTGAGCCTAGGGCTTGCCGATCGGAAGGCTGGCGGTTTGAATCCCCGCGACGGGGTGAGCTCCCGTTGCTCGGTCCCTGCTCCTGCCAACCAAGCAGTTCGAAAGCACACCAGTGCAAGTAGATAAATAGGTACTGCTCCGGCGGGAAGGTAAATGGCGTTTCCGCGCACTGCTCTGTTTCGCCAGAAGCGGCTTAGTCATGCTGGCCACATGACCCGGAAGCTGTACGCCAGCTCCCTCGGCCAGTAAAGCGAGATGAGCGCCGCAACCCCAGAGTCGTCCATGACTGGACCTAATGATCAGGGGTCCCTTTACCTTTAAGGAAACCAGGTCAAACTAGATGCAACACCAGAGGTGCAAAATTCGTCACTGACTTCTTGATGTTGTTGCTGTAAACTATTTGGATTGCGGCTGGGCCACAGGGGAGTAGTGACCCCTTTTTTGTGTGCTGCAACCCCAAAGCAAATCAAAAGGTCCCATTGGCCATTCATTTGCTAAAAGCAAAGCCAGGGTTTCAGATACCAGGAAGTCTCCATGCATGAATATGAAGGCTCATGCTCCCTTGCTACAGGCGTTCACATTAAAAACATTTTTTGGGGAAGTTGTAGGTGGGACTTGTCAACACAGGAGCAAAGAATACTGAATAGGGCTTTAGTTTAACTCAGGCTTCCTCAACCCCGGCCCTCCAGATGTTTTTGGCCTACAACTCCCATGATCCCTAGCTAGCAGGACCAGTGGTCAGGGATGATGGGAACTGTAGTCTCAAAAGATCTAGAGGACCAAGGTTGAGGAAGCCTGGTTTAATTGCTCTGGCATAGTTAACTTTTGCTGGGTTTTATAGCCAAGTTTTGTTTCATAGTAGTTTTTAACTTAACTGCTGCCTTAGCAAAATTTCAATCAAGAGGCGGTTTATCATTAAAGGAAGCTATTCTTGTACAGTGGTGCCTCGCAAGACGAAATTAATCCGTTCCGCGAGTATCTTCGTCTAGCGGTTTTTTCGTCTTGCGAAGCAACCCTATTAGCGGCTTAGCGGATTAGCGCTATTAGTGGTTTAGCGGCTATTAAAGGCTTAGCGGCTTAGCTGCTAAAAGGCTATTAAAGGCTTAGCGGCTTAGAAAAAGGGGGGGGGGAGAGAGAAAAAAATCTCAAGACTCGCAAGACATTTTCGTCTTGCGAAGCAAGCCCATAGGGAAATTCGTCCTGCGAAGCGCATTGAAAACGGAAAACCCTTTCGTCTAGCGGGTTTTCCGTCTTGCGAGGCATTCGTCTTGCGGGGCACCACTGTAATGCTCAAGATGGTCTCTCAATAATTTCTACACTATGGTACTTATCATTCACCGTCTTCCTTATTCTGAAAACGAAATCAACTTGCAACTCCCACCCCAAGGCTAGAGTTTCCCACCTCTCTCACAAGGCTAGAGCTTAGGGTCACCCAACGAAACTGATTGGCACAACACATAATTGCCCTTTGGAAACCACTGCCACCAAGTGCCATAGTTGACTAGTCTGACCATACATTAACTCAGAGGGATTTCACTGGGACAAAGCTAAATATATGCTCAGATGTATGCTACAGCCTCAGAGAAGGTATTAAGATGGTGATGGGAAACCATCCAACAGAAGCACTTGAGTTCATATTCTAAGATGTCTTCCGCCATCACTAAACGACAAAACAGGATAAAGAGCCTTACCATTGGGGCCTCTCCAATATGCACGTGAGCCTTTTGTTTAGCTTCACACAGTTGTCGCAAGTGTAAGATCACAAGCTCATTGTCTTCCTGGTCAGTAACGGGCTTCATTTTCTGTTAGGTGGGAAATAAGCAATATATTTTTGGAAATTTGATACCTGCAATTCTGGTTCAACTTGATTTTTATAAAACAATAGAAATAAAGTATCTTCTAGAAATTCTTCTAGAAATAAAGTATCAAAATCTTCTTCTAGAAATAAAGTATCAAAATAAATTCATTTCATTACATAATAATAATAATAATAATAATAATAATAATAATAATTATATCCTGCCCATCTGGCTGGGTTTTCCCAGTCATTCTGGGCAGCTTACAGCAGTTTAACAATAGCCTTCTGAGTATACATTTGTGAATGTGCTTTTGATTTTTGGTGTCTCTGAGCTAACAACTTGATCCTGTAGTCCTGTTCCAGAGAATGAATGCCAACCGGTTCGGATTATTACCTGCACACGCTCAAAGATGTCAGCTTGCTCATTGTCACTGAGAGAGGACAGATGTTTCTGAATCACAAGTTTAGCTCTTGGTGGATAAAGACCTTAAAAAACAACAGAGAGGCAGGCAGACATTGATGAGGTAAGTTATATTTATTTGACAAACCATCTCACCATACTTGTTGTAGAACATTAACACTGAATAATGTGCAGTATATTAAGTCATGACAATGTCAAGAAAACCCAGATTTAATGCTAAAAACAAAATTCAAACCAGTTTGTAAGTTTCCGCTCCACAACTTTTACAAATTCAGTCTTATTACATTCTTAATTTATGGAAGGGGAAAGGGGGGGTCTCAAACAAGCAAGCGGGTAAAGAGAACTACCACCAGTGATGTGATTATGTGGTTTTGGGCACTGGACTTAAAGATCTTGTGGAGGCCCTCCTTTTCAGATGCAAGATGCCATGTGCCAAGTGAGACCCATATTCTCAGATGCACTGACTTGCCTCAGAGGATTCAAGAGGGAGTTGATATGACACCAGGGACATATTCGGATGAGAGCAAGACTTGCCTCCTTCATACCAGCACCGTGTGATTTCTGTTTGTGTGCCATATTTCAATAGAGATTTTGTTTGAGAAACTTTTTCTCGCCTGCTCCGAGAGCCTCTTGGCACTATGAAGTGGGCTTTTCCCTTCACTGGTACCCAATATTTAACAAAATTTAACGAGCATACCACCAGGTCTGGTACCTACTTTCACTTGGAATGCCTCTATCGACTGAAGCACAGTTTTCTAAGATATAGCAGTTCTTTTTTTAAATAAATAAATACCCACCCACCACATGTGACAGAAATCTTCTTTAAGCTGTTGGCGTAGCTAAATCAATGCAAAGTTGTTGTTGTTTTGCATGCGTTCTTCTTGCTCAAGGGCAGAATCGTAACTCAGCTGTGGGGTTTCCCCCCCTCTTCTCTCTTAAGGCCAAGGACGTACCCCTTTCAAAACCCAGGCGTCCCGCAGGATTTCAGTTTGAGCGTTCAATCAGTCAGTCATTCTCGAGAGAGGTGATTATAGGTCCTACATACACTCTTCCAGAACCTGCCAACCCGCTCCCCGCCCCAGACAAAGCTCTTTCTTTTCTTGAAGAAAGCATCAGCTTAAGTCACGGGCTGCACTTGCGCAGACTTGGCACACTTCTCTGCCCACCAGAGGGAGCCGACAACTAAATATGTACTTCTGCTATAAACACATGCCAGCCTAGAAGAAAGTAAGCTTTATTTTGGGCTGGGGGAGGGGGGAGTACCATGTGGGTAGCCTTGTCATGCTGTCAGTACAGTGACTAGCTTCCAACGGCCTCCATTTTGAATAAGGTTTCCATATTGCGTTCTTATGTGTGAGTCATCCTTTTGATGGAAATTGTGGCCCAGGATGAGTTAAGGCTCATTTAGACTTCCTTTTGTTCTGCACTTTCCAGGCACAGGGTCCATGTTGTGCTTCCCCCGGGAAAACCTGTGTTTCGCTGCTGAATCAGAGCAAACGGCAATCGGTTTTCCCACTGACTGCCATTTGCCTTGATTCGGTGGTATGTATGCTGGCATCCACCTGTTCATGAGACCATATATAAGTGCGCCTTTGGGGGTGGTCAAACCATTGGAGTTACAGCACTGTAGAGACCGATAGGGGAGAGACAGGTTTTGTTGCAGGTGGGGCTGAGGAAGGTGCCCGGTTTTACTGCTATGGGTGCACCAGGGTGTTTCTTCTCTCATTGCTAAGATGCGGGTTTTCCTGGTGAAAGCAAAAAGACAAAAGCAACAATACTAGACCCGTGCCTAGGAACACAGCACAAAAGGAAGTATGGATGAGCCTTTATAGACATCAAACAAATATATAGGAAAATAGCACTGTTCAGGTGGAGTGACCAGCCAGGGTAGGAACCAAATGGACCCCTCCATATATTTCAGAATACCAAATACAGTTGTACCTTGGATGCCGAATGCCTTGCGAGTCTAACGTTTTGGCTCCCAAATGCCACAAACCCGGAAGTGAGTGTTCTGGTTTCGAACGTTCCAGTTGGAAGCCATGCCTTGGTTTCCAGACGTTTTGAAAGTTGAACGGACTTCCAGAACGGATTCCGTTTGACTTCTGAGGCACCACTGGTCTGTAGGGAACAAGCTGCTGCCTTCATGAACTGTTGTGTAGGTTTTGCAAAATAACCTCTCTAGCCACCACTGGAAACACAATTAACTGAACGGATTAGCTAGACCTTGGTCTGATTTTGCAGAGCTCTTCTTCTGGATAGGGTTCAAATAGTTCCTGGTAGCCCCTCTTCCTTTCCTTTAAAAGGCGACAATCTGGCACATGCCCTATTTATGGCTGTGACAGGAATCCTATAACAGGAAGGGGGCCTATAATAGGTGGGTGGGCCTTCTTGATACAGAACCAAACATCCACAAGAAGCAGTTGTTGTTGTTGAATTTATATAACACCCTATACCCGGGGGTCTCAGGGTGGTTCACAGAATAAAATCAAGACATAAAACCACAAAACACATAATAAAAATAAAAACAACAACTCAAGAGCCCCCCCCCAAAAAAAACACATTTTAAAAGGGCATAGGATGTAAATCGGATCATCCAAAGGCCTGGTTAAAAAGGAAGGTTTGTGCCTGGCGCCTAAAGGTGTGTAATGAAGGCGCCAGGCAAACTTCCCTGGGGAGAGCATTCCACAGATGGGGAGCCACTGCAGAGAAGGCCCGTTCTCGTGTTGCCACCCTTCGGACCTCTTGAGGAGGAGGCACACGAAGAAGGGTCTCAGATGATGATCTCAGAGTCCGGGTAGTTAAGTTATATTCCCTCACAGTTATGGTATACGCAAGGCAATCTAACGTAAATTACAGCCTTAATCAGGTGTATATGGACACTGGAAGACTTAGCATGGCACCCTAAGCAAACAAGCTTGACTTACTGCAAAACAAAGCCCCGTGGCACTTTTGTGTGCAAAGCACAATGCTCCAGATTCAGAAAGCAAGCAAGGGCTCACAACTACCTTCAATCCTTTCGCAGAGCTTGTGCAGCGAGTGCATTGGGCAGGCCTCGCACAGCTTAATTTGAGTCTTGGCACTCTGGAGGGCTGCAGCCGTGCTGAACGCTTGTTTCAAAGTGAGCATTACTTCATCCACCTGAAAAGGGAGGATTAAATCCTATGCGTGCATTTTAATACCAGTTACATAAAAATACATACATACATACATATTTAAAACCAGACACTAGATTTTCAATCTAGCTAGCAAACCACTGAGTTACCATTAGAAATAAAAAAGCACAGCAAACTGAGGTGATGCTCCTACAGAAATGAATAGGAGTTACACAATGGCTAAGAACCCTTTCATTTCACTACAGCGTCTGTGGAAGAATCTGCCAGTGTCCTGTGTCCTATTTTCATTTAAATGGGTTGTTAAAATTAGACTGATTTTGCAGGCTCTGTTTCACATTTGGCTTGCTGTTGTTTTTTTAAAAAAAACAAGTGCCGTTTTTCTTGTGTTTTGTTTTGTTTTTTTAACACAGCTGAATTGTTTGATAATAGGGATCGGAAACTTAACTTTTCCAATAAGTATAATGAAGTTATTAAATCCTACTCCTGGATAGAATTTAATTTAGAGAACTGGGCCTTTATGTAGTGGGACTAAAAGGAGCTGAAGACAAGCTACCAACTTATTAGTAACCAACTGAACATCTCGCCAGCTTTTATTGTTTCCAGACGGCAGTCTGGCCTGTGCTCCCCCCCCCCCCGACACAATCGCAAATAGAGGCAAGCAAAATTCCCACACTCTCCCACGTTAGAGGGGGGCAAACTTTGCATTCTCTGTCAGGAAAAGGGTCAGAGGTTACAAGGCTTCCCCTCAAGTGGTATAGAGATTCAAATCCATTTTCATCCCCTGCAAAGAAGCTTTTCAGTATCTCCTTTCCCTTCCTATATTTTATGTTGTGCCGTTTAAGAAAGCCAGACCTCGAGTCTGGAAAAATCTGGAACAAGATTCGCTTTTTACAGTAGCTTCTAGTTTGCTTTGAACTTCCTTTTTTGCATTTGGACACAGTTCCACAGCTTTCTTGTGAAGAATATTTGCCATGCAAGAAAAGCAAGGCCCTCGTCTATGGACTGTTGCTTAGCAGAGTGTTTGGTGGCTGTGCAATTTTCTCTTTCCAAAGATCACATCATCTTTATCATTTAGATCCTAACTGTTCGAAGCCTTAAATGGCACAGGAGCCTAAGCACAGATTTCTGTTTTGACTCTTCTGTCAAAACAGCTTTTAGTTACAATTGGCGCCATTCTCACCACCTGAAATTACAGAATAAAATTCTGTCCTGCCGATATAGAAGCTCCGAAGGCAGTTGTGCATGCATAAACTAGTGTATTAAGTTATTTGTGAGACATGTAGGAAGTAATGTCAATCAGGCATCAGAACAAGTGATACCCTTTTTGCAACTATGGTCGTGTGGGGAAGGCAGCTATTATAATCTTTTAGGATAATAGTACTTTGGGTGGGTACTGTTGGGTTTTTTCCTGGGATTTCCCCTGCTACTGCAGCATCATAGACTCTTGAATCCCAGGGTCTCTTCCCTCCTGGCCTTGTGATGATGTCACTGCCCATATCTTGATGAAGAGAAAAGGGAAATGTGCCTTCATTACCCTGCTCAAAATGGGTATGAAATATCTGCCGAATGTGCCCTGGCACATGAAATTACTGCCATAGGATGTGGGAAGGAAAACAAAGACTAGAAGCGTGTGTTGCTTTCCCCCCCCCCACTGTCCAGAACTAAGAGTCACAAGGAGATCACGCTATGGATTTGGCCTTTGTCCAAAAAAAGGGAACACAAATATCTTACCACATTTTTGAAGTTTTATAGCTCTTGAGATACATATCACTAGATGAACGGAAGAATACAGTAAACAGTAGTGACTTACCAGAGATTCGCTTGCACACTGGAATACATAGCAAACATACTGATTGATCCCAGGTTCCGCAGATTCCCGACAAATAAAACCAAAGTGATCTATGTGTCTTATGCCCTGGAGAGAAATAAAAAGAAAAGCTAAACATACAGTAAAAAATTAATTGATGCTCATCAACTACTGATCATTAGGACTCTAGCATTTTTTTAAAAAATCAGGAGTAACTAAACCTACTTTTCCTGTATAGTGCTTCCCAATCACATAGATATAAAAACCATGATCCTTTTGTGGTTTTAAAGAAAGCGTATAAATATATACAAACATTTCTGAATATGTGATGCTCCTTGCTCCAACACAATCTCCAAAAAAGAAACAAAGCAAACAGATCCCTATTTTGAATTACTACACTGAAGAGTCAGGATCATTTTTCTGACTTTTGTTTCTGCTTCCACTGTCTATTCCTCCTCTCAGTATACATTTATGACACTCCCCCAAAGCCCTGTGAGTCAAGAAGGACCCCAAAATAATGTGTGTCCTTTCTTTCTGAGGGGAGCATGAGAAGATCCGATATGGTTAAGTCTCTACTTGGCATAGCTCCTGACTTCTAGGCCCCAGCATACAAAATGAAAATGGCGGCAGCCTCAGCCGGAGTTGAAATGGGTCACATGCAGTGTTTATTTGTATACACTAGTACGTGTATAAAATTTGTATGCTCATCTGGTACGCCGGCCGAGACTGCAAGGCACTCTACCCGGGGCTACCATTGAAGGTCACTCAGAAGCTACAACTAATCCAGAATGTGGCAGCTAGACTGGTGACTGGGAGCGGCTGCCAAGACCACATAACACTGGTCTTGGTACATTGGCTCCCAGTACGTTTCCAATTGAAAGTGTTGGTTATTGTTTAGTCGTTTAGTCGTGTCCAACTCTTCGTGACCCCCTGGACCAGAGCACGCCAGGCACTCCTGTCTTCCACTGCCTCCCGCAGTTTGGTCAAACTCATGCTGGTAGCTTCAAGAACACTGTCCAACCATCTCGTCCTCTGTCGTCCCCTTCACCTTGTACACTCAATCCCAACATCAGGGTCTTTTCCAGGGAGTCTTCTCTTCTCATGAGGTGGCCAAAGTATTGGAGCCTCAGCTTCAGGATCTGTCCTTCCAGTGAGTACTCAGGGCTGATTTCCTAAATAATGGAGAGGTTTGATCTTCTTGCAGTCCATGGGATTCTCAAGAGTCTCCTCCAGCACCATAATTCAAAAGCATCAATTCTTCGGTGATCAGCCTTCTTTATGGTCCAATGTTGGTACTGACCTTTAAAGCTCTAAACCAGGCATCCCCAACCTTTGGCCCTCTAGATGTTTTGGCCTACAACTCCCATGATCCCTAGCTAATAGGACCAGGGGTCAGGGATGATGGGAATTGTAGTCCAAAACATCTGGAGGGCCAAAGGTTGGGGGTGCCTGCTCTAAACGGCCTTGGCCCTGCATACCTGAAGGAGCGTCTCCACCCCCATTGTTCAGCAAGGACACTGAGGTCCAGCTCCGAGGGTCTTCTGGTGGTTCCCTCACTGCAAGAAGTGAGGTTACAGGAAACCAGGCAGAAGGCCTTCTTGGTAGTGGTGCCCATCCTGTGGAACACCCTCCCATCAGATGTCAAGGAGATAAAGAACTACATAACTTTTAGAAGACATCTGAAGGCAGCTCTGTTTCAGGAAGTTTTTAATGTTTGATGTTTTACTGTGTTTTATATATGCTGTAAGCCACCCAGAAATCCAGCCAGATGGTGGGGTATAAATAATAAAATAATGATGATTATGTTTCAAGTAGTTTTGCAGTAAAATGGAAAACATGAAAAATAAAGTGATTTTAAGAAGCCAAGAACAGCACTGACCACACTAAACAGTTTAAAGGAGGAAGGTATTCATTCTGCAATCCTATGCATGCCTATCTGTGCGTTAAGTCCTACTGAACTCAGTGGGGGTTATGGGGTTTTGCCAGCAGTTTACAACCCTCCACGTGCTGCTGGTCTATAGCTCTCCCCATACATTATCACCGGTCATGCTGACCAGAACAGATGGGAGTTCTAGTCCAACATTATCTCGTGGATCCCCTCAGTTATATCATAAAGTCCTTGCAGAAGAGAAGTGCAAGGACTTCAGACAACAACAGAAATGGAGCAGAAATTCGTACTGAATCAAAAGCAAGCAGATGATTCTCTTTCCTTCACCAGCACTAAGGGAGTGAAAGTAACCACAGGGTTGCTTCTTACCACAACACAGTAAGTGAGACAACTGTGTGTAAGGGGAAAAACCCTAAAACTTAAAACTGGTGTGCCTGTCAGTTAGGTTCTCTCCTCTTAGGTCTTCCCTGGGAAGGTTTTTCAACATCCCAAGAACAACAGGTGAGTTTGTTTTATTGTTCTCAGTACAGGGAAACTCTCACAGCTGCTTCTGACACGCAACGCCATACTGATATGTTTTGATATTTGTGATCTGCTTGTACAAATTCAATGCATGCAATCTTCCTGCAAAAGTGTCAGTCACTAGAAAACAGCTGGTTGGAAGTGACGTTGCTATTTTAGTCCAAGAGAATGCATGCTTGAGAACTCTAAAACCGGTGATGAGGAAACTAAGAACGCAGCAACCGCCTCGAAAGATGATGACGTGATGAAGGTATTTGCCTGCAAGTCTTGTTGGAAAATAGTGGCTGCAATCGTGCAACTGAGAATTGCAAGCAGAAACTGCCTTCCATACACAAAGCCCACAGAAGCGTGTATCTCACTATCTCTATCACAAAGCACATTCACTGGTCAGGTCCATCTGTTTTGCACATGTAACAGGATTAGCTGTCACGACGAGACCCCATGGGGGGGGGCAGGGGAATGATCAAGAAATACCCCAGCGCGCTATTTCATCATTTGTCTCTTTGATACTTTTAATTTTAGATGTGAAGAACAGTTAAGATTTTCACCTGCAATTACCTTAATAAAGAGAATGAACCGAAACTTCTCTTTCAATAAGTAGGCAAAGCATGTTAAAAGTACCCACTGATAATTCAATTTTATTTTATTTTTAATTTCAAATTGTTGTTCTAAATGATAACCTAAGAAAAAGTGATTACCACAAGGAGGAGTGGAAATGAGAAATCAGCAGCAAACACCATGAAACTTAACAGATGTCTCTGTTGTTGATACTGCAGGATAATTCTCTGGCATTCCCTTAATTCTACAGTAAAAAGCAGGAACAACTAAGCAGATGTTAACAAATAGTTCCTCCAACCTCAGTCCTTCTGCTTACACTTAATTTTCCAAACCTGTTTTTATTCTGAAGATGCCCAGCTTGTTTTATCCAAACACTATTAACCTAGCTTGGATACCCACCTGAGAACATGAGGAGATATCTTTAAAGTTCTTCTCAAACACAACCGATTTCGTATCTGGACTGATGAGGTTAATTTCAAATCGACCAACCTTGAAAAGAGAGAAAACAACAACAACATGTTAAGGCAATCAGAACATCATGGACAAATAGCTATCCTTGAGACTTGAGGCGCCAGAAATTTTTACTCGTGCCTGTTTATCAACGGGAAGCGTATCAAAAACTGATGTTATGCCAGCAGTAATGATTAAAGACAGGGTGACAGTTCTGCTAAGCCACCTGAAAACAATTGGAATAGAGAAAGAGGAACAGGCATATAATATATTCAGCCTCACAAGTGCATTGCTTTTGTTTTATTCAGGATTCCATTTTATCTGTGGGATGAGTAGTCAGTCATGAAAGCTCCTGCAGAAGACACAGGCTTGAAGTCTCCGTAACAACAAGCCTCTCAAATGTTCCAAAAAGTCAAGGCAACTGGAAATATTCAGAATAAAACTAGGTGACAGAAGATGAATAATGGGAATTACGAGGTACAGAAAAATAGTCAAGAGGAACCAGGAAGAGCATCAGCATGCAGTTTAAGAATAGACATTGATGAATTTGCTCTAAATGCTACAGTAATAACCTTGCCTGCAAATATTTTCAATTTAAGGGATCTTGAAGATCATCTTAACCAGTCATCCAGAAGCTAATCTCACATGTTTACAGATTTAACAAACACCAAAAGCAGAAAGTAAGTGTGAACAGGACAAGGAATTTTATCAGCAGTACTGTACATCAAATCGCTGGCTGTGTTATCAGCCGAACATATACAGTATCTTTTTCAGTATATAATTAGCTTTGGTATGCTTTTAAGGTGGTGGTCAACCAAACAAAAACGTAATTTAGAGACACTGCTCCATTATTTAGAGCCATTGCTTCCTCAGTGCTACAAACTACAATCCTGGCCTCACAGGTTAAAACCTACCAACCATCACATATTCCTATCAAAATTTATATTTCATTTTGTGAAGTTTTCTCCTCTCGCTCCATTTGCTGAACATATTATTCCTTTTTTTTACCATTTATAACCTGCATACTGGGCCAGGAGAAAGTATACAGCATATGTTACAGACAACTCTCTGATTTCCAGCAGCCTTTAGCAATGCTAGCCCCAGACCTAGGCTAGATCTACACTGACCTGTAAAAATGCTTTAAAAAAGTAATATAACTCTCAATGCAATTTTCCATTGGCAGTGGATCACTGCTCTATAGCGCCCTCTGATGTCACAGGTTTATAACGCATTTTTAACGTTTTAAGTGACCACTGTAGATGAATCCTTAGTAATAAGGTAACAAAAGGGTGAGGCCTGAGAGTAAAATGAAGGAGCAAGTAATTTGTAAGGAAAGATGAAAAAATATCTAGGGGAGGAACAGAAGCAGTAAAGGAAGGGCTGAAATGGCTTTGAGCAGCATGGATCAGCGTGGATGACTACAGTCTCCGCTCTCTCTCTCTCATGCATGCGAATGCCCAACCCTGTCCTGGGTCTCCTCGTTAGCTGTAGTAAAATTGAGTTTCAGGTATAAAAACCCAAGTTCCCAACAATCTAACAAGTGAGAATCAATGGGGTATTCATAGTAAGCATGTAAAACAGGGGTTGGCTTCCTAAGGCCCATGGACCCCTGCTGCCTGCTTGGTCGGCTCCCGTGCTAAACTGGCACAGAACAGAGCAGGGACCGCCTTCTGCGACGCTGGCTGGCTTCCCATTGGCTGCAGGAAGCTCCTGTAGCCAATGGAAAGCTGCGTATGCCTCCTCTGCGCTGGAAGGAGCGCCAGAAATAGCGTTTGTGCATGTGAGCGCGCGCACACACACTCTGGCCCACTGCGGAACCGTGAACTGGCCCAAGCCACAAAAACTTTGCCAACCCCTGATATAAACTATTGCCTTTAACCAGGCAGAGGGCCTTCTCGGTAGTGGCGCCCTCCCTGTGGAACGCCCTCCCACCAGACGTCAAAGAGAACAATAACTACCAGACTTTTAGAAGACATCTGAAGGCAGCCCTTTTTAGGGAAGCTTTTAATGTTTGATGTATTACATTATTTTAATATTTTTGGAAGCCGCCCAGAGTGGCTGGGGAAGCCCAGCCAGATGGGCGGGGTATAAATATTATTATTATTATTATTATGCCTGCAAATTCTGGAATAGCATTCATGTTGGCCATAGTCCTATACACACTTGTTAGGGGAAAGTTCCATTTAACTCAACCGGGCTCACTTCTGTAAGGCACTGCACTGTTTCGTAATAAAAACAAGGAGCCTTGCAGCATCTGAAGATTGTGAACTGATGGCACAAGTTTTTGTGGACTACAGTCTGCAACGTTAAGTGTAATTTTTAATTTTAAATCCTCTTAACAGATCTGCCTGCCAAAAATAGTTGCCAGGGCTGTTTAATATCTCTGTGTTTGTACACGTGCAGATATAGATATGTAAAAATATTGTTTCATTAAAAGAACAATTAAAGGCTACAGCCCTAAACATAAACTGGGGGGGGGGGGGGAGTCACATTGGAAATTTGTTTCTGAGTAAATATGAACAGGGCTATACTGTAAACAAAGCTGTGCTTGTTTTATAGGTACTTCCTTAAGTTCCATCATGTGTCATTCGAGTTCCCTGATAATCTCTCATGCATGCACTAAACAGATCCAGACCTGTTTAGCTTCTGCAAAGTTCCTGCATCAGATACTGGCAACAACTGCATCAAAACCTAAAGGGTAATCTACCTGGCCAGCAGAAAATTTAATAGTCCTGTGGAAAAAGAATAGTTTTACCCTGCCTGCTAAACTTAGTAGTGATGGCACAGCCTTTAAGGCCTCTACAGGAAAGGTATACAGAGGTGTGGCATCACCACAGACTGTAAAAGATAATGTTGTATTATTAGGAAATTAAAACTATGCATAGCTAACTGTGTGTTCAACAATGAGCGCCTGGCAAGCTATTGGGTGACTGAACTCTCCCCAATGCAGTGTAGCAATGCTTAGAACTGGCACGACAGCCTTATCTTGCCTCCTGCTTTTTCGGGTTATTTTCGGTATAAATTCTAAGGCAGATAGGACATCAAGAAATAGTTATTTGCTTGTTCAGGATTTGCTTTGGGAATGCTATATATATATATATATATATATATATATATATACACACACACACACACACAAAATAGGTATTTGATTGCTATGGTACATTATCTTGCATTCCCTTTCAGCTCTGTTCAAATGCACAATTGCAGTAGCTTAACTATGGCTTGGTGCAATGTCCAAGCTATAAACTATGGTTGATTACTGGCCAGCAAATCGACTGAGAAAAATACGTTCTGAAGTAGGTTAGCAAACCGTAGTTTGGCATGATGTCTGACTTGAGAAACCATTGTAATATTCACTGTTCTGCTGCAGAATGGAGACAAGTGCACAGGGAAACAAATAACATGAAATGAAAGCAGAAGAACTCTTAACATAGCGTATATTTTATTGTTTTAGTAGCCAAACCATGGTTTGAGTGTCCAACTACTGGTTTAGTTCAACTGTAAGTCATTTGACAGACAAATTCTCGTAGTCAGTTTCAGGCCCAAAGAGGCAACACTTTTAAGAATTTAGAAATTTAAATGCTTAAGAACACTGACCACTAATCAGAAGTTGGGAACCTTGTCTTTCAACCTATTGCACAATTTCAGCCTCTTATTCTGTTCGCCTTATGACTGAAAACCATGGTTGTACCACTAAACACTGATGTTAAGATTCATTTTGTTTTACTGATGAAGCCGCCGAGACCATATAACACCGGTCTTGAAAGACCTACATTGGCTCCCAGTACGTTTCCGAGCACAATTCAAAGTGTTGGTGCTGACCTTTAAAGCCCTAAATGACCTCGGTCCAGTATACCTGAAGGAGCGTCTCCACCCCCATCGTTATGCCCGGACGCTGAGGTCCAGCGCCAAGGGCCTTCTGGCGGTTCCCTCATTGCGAGAAGCAAAGCTACAGGGAACCAGGCAGAGGGCCTTCTCGGTAGTGGCGCCCGCCCTGTGGAACGCCCTTCCAGCAGATGTCAAAGCGATAAACAACTACCTGACATTCAGAAGACATCTTAAGGCAGCCCTGTTCAGGGAAGTTTTTAACGTGTGATATTTTACTGTATTTTTGGTTTCTATGGAAGCCGCCCAGAGTGGCTGGGGAGGCCCAGCCAGATGGGCGGGGTATAAATAAATTAATTATTATTATTATTATTATTATTATTATTATTAGCTTTAGGAGCAAACACAATTTTGATAAGAGAGCTTATTGTCTGAGAGCAAGTTCATGCTGCAGCTTGCAAGAAGTATAGAGCAGCTATCGCTGGTGCTTTGCGACCAACAGTACCTCTCCAACTCTGATGCATTGACTGGGAGTCTGTTTGGACTAATAAGGGATCTGTGTAAGGATCTTCCCCTGCTAACTTGTGTTGTTCAGTCCTCTCCCGCATGCTTTTCAACATCTACATGCAGCCACTGGGAGAGATCATCAGGGGGTTTGGGCTGGGTGTCCATCAATATGCAGATGATACCCAGCTCTACCTTTCTTTCAAATCAGAACCAGTGAAGGCGTTGAAGGTCCTGTGTGAGTGCCTGGAGGCGGTTGGAGGATGGATGGCGGCTAACAGATTGAGGTTCAATCATGACAACACAGAAGTACTGATTTTGGGGGACAGGATGCGGGCGGGTGTGGAGAACTCCCTGGTCCTGAATGGGGTAACAGTGCCCCTGAAGGACCAGGTGCGCAGCCTGGGAGTCATTCTGGACTCACACCTGTCTATGGAGGCGCAGGTCAATTCTGTGTCCAGGGCAGCTGTTTACCAACTCCATCAGGTATGCAGGCTGAGACCCTACCTGCCTGCGGACTGTCTCGCCAGAGTGGTACATGCTCTAGTTATCTCTCGCTTGGACTACTGCAATGCACTCTATGTGGGGCTACCTTTGAAGGTGACCCGGAAACTACAACTAATCCAGAATGCGGCAGCTAGACTGGTGACTGGAAGCGGCTGCCGAGACCATATAACACCAGTCTTGTAAGACAACACTGGCTCCCAGTATGTTTCCGAGCACAATTCAAAGTGTTGGTGCTGACCTTTAAAGCCCTAAATGGCCTCGGTCCAGTATATCTGAAGGAACGTCTCCACCCCCATCG
Source organism: Podarcis pityusensis (assembly GCF_964106645.2). NCBI lineage: Eukaryota > Metazoa > Chordata > Lepidosauria > Squamata > Lacertidae > Podarcis > Podarcis pityusensis. The sequence goes on along the minus strand of NC_138027.1, from coordinate 96,429,777 downwards.
TTCTGCCCAGACACTGAGGTCCAGCACCGAGGGCCTTCTGGCGGTTCCCTCGCTGCGAGAAGCCAAGTTACAGGGAACCAGGCATAGGGCCTTCTCGGTAGTGGCACCCGCCCTGTGGAACGCCCTCCCACCAGATGCTAAAGAGAAAAAGAACTACCAGACTTTTAGAGGACACCTGAAGGCAGCCCTGTTTAGGGAAGCTTTTAATGTTTAATGTTTAATGTTTTGTTGGAAGCCGCCCAGAGTGGCTGGGGAAACCCCGCCAGATGGGCGGGGTATAAATAATAAATTATTATTGTTGTTGTTGTTTGTTAGTGATCAGATTCCAAGCATGTTTGTACAAAAGGACTCCAGCTTAAAGATATTAAGTAAAGATACAGTAGTATGTGAATTTGTCTACCTCAATCCATTCCCATTCACTCCACCCTCCTGGCTGCGAATATTCTGGATTACACACAGAACCTACCTGAAAAAGCATTGTCCTGTTCTTTTCGGAGTCAGAAGGCTGGACGTGGCTTGGGGCACTTGCGTGACGTCTCCGGGATTGTGTTTTCAAACTATTGTCATGAACCTTCCTTTGCATGACACCCGTAACACTGCTGCACCGGGATCGGAACTCCTGCTGCTCATCAAACCCTGAATCCTCCAAAATGCGCTCGGGGAAAGAGACGCGGGAGCTGGCCAAGCTGGCCAGGTTGGGCTGGCTTCCAACTATGAACATCCCGGGGCTACCACCGTTTAGGCCGTCCACCTCCTCAAACGGACTGTCCAAGGGAGAAGAGGGAAGCTCTCCATCGCACTCCATAAGATCCGTGATCGATTCTGCATTCCTCTGCTCGCTCAAGAGTTTCAGGCGCTGACGCTCGTGCAGGTTGAACTTCTCGATGCAGTCGTCAATCAGGCTGGAAGGCGCCTTTTTGTGGGCCACCATCACTTTGCCACAGTACAGAACCTCAAATTTTTGAGAGTTGTAGAAGGCATCTTCGCTGTCTTTGTTAGGCTTGGCGTCCTCTTTCAGGGCTGCTTTGCAAACCTGTCTTATGCTGCTGATGACATCTGGAACCTTTAGAAAAGGAGAAAGAGAATCATCATTAACAAAATGAAAATAGAAAACTTTTTAACAAAAAGAGAGGCGCTTCCTTTAGGAGAAGGGCACTGTCTCTGGAGTGGAGGTTTGCCTTACACTTGCCTTGGATGGGCGTCCAGAAAAAGGGGTAACCCAGTCCTTACACAGAAGGAAGATCTTATGGAAGATTCAAACAATTACCTATAAAATGACCTGATTACCTGGACTGGAGAGTGTGAGGATTAGGGACTGTATGCTCTCTCTGTTTTTGTACTGATTCTAAATAGAATTCAGATATGCCTCTGTAGTTATCAATTGCTTCATGAATTCATGAACAGGACACACTGAAAAATCTAAGCATAACCAAGACAGGGAGTGCATCTCTGTTATCACCTCTCCCTCCACAAAGACACACACTTCAGTTTGGGCAGGGGACAATGACATCTACTAGAGAAGTATTTGCCAGTACTGCAAGCTTGGAGAAGAGGGTGAAGAGCACAAATTGTCTAACTGTGGTCCATAGACCACTGGAACTCCACAAACTTCATTCTGGTAGTCTACAGCATGTTTACATTGATTACAATTGTATTTGACTGCTTCTTTTATTTCTTATATTGCATTTTATTGATTTGCAATTTGAATTCGATGGAATGCAAACTGAAATACAATAAACTACAGTAAAAGAAATGAAAGAAGTAATAAAATATAATTAAAAATATATTAAATATTAAAAGTTAAATATATAATTATATAAATATAATTAAAAACCATACAGCACCTAGCAGAGCACATTACAATTGCCACAACAGGCAGAAAAATGCCTAACTGGTTTAAGCAATTCTACCAACACTTCTAATCACAAGTGTTCGAGCCCTAGAATCCTCAGAAACATTCTCCATCATGACTATTAAGCATAAAAAGCATCCTTTCTTACGACAGAAGAATTTGTGCAACAATTTCAAATTTCAAAGACTCGAGTATGGATAAGAAATTTGTTCATTATAAAGGTGACTTTCTACTTGAACTTCAACATCAGCTTGATCTCACAGGTTTAGAAAAGATACAACCCAATAGTTCATTTATTTAGTTTGAGCGTTGACCTATCAAAGGAAAATATGACATGCTCCCATAGTATAAAAATTATCCATTTGGAGTTTGAATACATACAATTTTGGGAGAATTCAAGCGACCATGGTAGGTGGTTGTGGGAATGGACAAGGTAGGGCAGCCAATTTTCATTTGATGGGATATGCTTTACAGCAGCACAAAACCACCACTGGATGCAAGCTTATGTTGACCACCATATCCATTTTGGATACAGAAAATGGGAAATACATAGCAATACAATACTTCAAGTGAAGAAGCCTGTGAATAGTATTAGTTCTGCCACACATCTCACATATAAAAAGCTGAAGCTATTCTGCTAGTAAATTTCCCCCGAAAGATGAAATGCTATACACATAACACACTAGCTGCACGAATATTTTCTTTATGAATTTTTTAGGTAAGCGCTTAAGATTTAGTAAGCTAGAAGCTTCTCCTATTCCATATGTAACAAAGTGGTACCTTGTTATTGGCATTTCAGCAGAACAGTGAAGGCATTCTCAAAGTTCTACAGAACCCCAGAAACAGAAAGAGGACTTTATTTAGAAAGACTTTCTTCCTCTGCAAGGAAAAAAAGTCTGTCTTGCTACAGAATTGGCAGCTATTTCACGGCATTTCCTTAGACACTCTGTTCACAGCAACAGTTGCATGTTTTTTCAAGGAACAGTCATTACAGATTCAAAAGCAGAGTGTTTCCTGATATTTAAAAGACAGGAAGCACATATGTGTCAAGCATTTAACTATCTACAGGCGCTTTTAGTTGCATTCTTAAAACTATATAATTAAAACTAAACTAAAGGAGTCTGACTCACATAAGCAGACTAAAGTTTAAGTATTTTGCAGGTATAAACATGGATGGATTGTAAACTATGGGTAATATATTGTATCATGCACACAGATGTTTAAAATTCCCCTTGAATTGTTCACATGTGAGCATCTCTGAAATACATAAACCCAAGTGTTAGTACTTTATTTTTGTTTACACTCAAGTAAACACTGGAGAATGGTTCTAACTGATGCAAAGAGCCCTCACTTCGGATTACATGATTTTATAAACACTAACTCAAACTTCAGCCTAAAAGCATTATCCAACCGTGACTCTGCTTCCAAGATCAAAGTGGAAAGTCTGCCATCTACTCATTAAGTGTTATTATATTGATCATAAAGATGCACATAAAGTAGGTAAAGCATATTCTTATTTCTGTGAGCAAGCATAAACAAGCTTTGTATCTAAAGGAGCAGGTTTATTGATTGCTCAAGACTGCAGTTGCCAAGGGATGTATTACTTTGCTCTATGAAGAGACAGGTGCAATTTAGAAGATTTTGAATTCAAAGCTATTGGGGCACAGAGCTAGTTTAGCAGCCTCTATTTATTGAGAGCACAACCTGTAGGAGATAGCAGGCTGGAGAGAGAGAGAAGCAAAAAACCAATGGTATTGATGCATCAAGTTTGGACCAAATGGATTTTTGGTACGACATCAGCTTTGCTTAGGAGACCGGGGAAGAAAGAGTAAGAAAGATCCATAGATAAAGGCTCTTCCTTTTGCTAGGGCAAACTTGACTCACTTGGATGATGTAGACATGAGGGGAATCTTTCCACTGGCTTCCCAGCAGTCTCCTTGGCCAAGCTGATCTCAAAAGAGAGGGGCAGTTGCTGGAGGGACGCAAACCAAGAAGCAGGAATTACAACAGACACATGCAGACCAACTGCAAATTGTGAACAGAGAAGCAACACTCAAACATGGCGGAAGCGTTCTGAACATACATTCCCCATACATGACCCAGAGCACATACATTCTTGACCTTGTATGTTCAGTGCAGAGAGTGCAAGTTCCATCAATTTATGCCAAATTTCCAATCACATCCATTCCTATTTATAGGGGTTGGGGTGGCGGCAAACAATTATTCTCCATTGGCTCTCCTTAACCTCTCATCAGCTTTAGCTAGAGTAAATCACAATTGTCTTGCTTACAGCATCTTGTGTTGAACCCTCCTCTCTCATTACATGAGTACTGAGGTTTGTCCTGATCTGTGTACAAAACACTCAACAACTTTATTCTGTCAATCCCTTTTCACGCCAAAGTGTTTCGAAGCAATTTACGTAACAGAACCAGAAACAACAACAACAAAATACCCCTTAAAACCAAATAAAAAAGAGCAGTGAAAGAGGACCTAAAGTGCTCATCCAAAATATATGTATGAAAGGAATGATACACATAAACATGGAAGAAAAAAAGGAGAGAAATATAATCAAACATTAAAATGAAGGAGAAGGTGGAAAGGGGGCAATATTACAAAACTCTCCTGCAGTTTTATTCTAACTTGTCTGCCAACATTACAAGTGAAGCAGATAATATAACTCTTATAGTCAGTTTGGGACTTGTTGCAGCTTTGATGGATTTCCACCCTTCATTCTTCCCATCAAAGGATGGAATCCAGACGGAAATGACTATCAATATGGCATCTTTGTAACTCCAGCTGCAATGTTGATGCACAATACTATACCAACCTGAAGTAATGAGATCATTGCAACCAACTAAATCTTGTTGTCGGATACTGCCATAATAACCATCCTTGCATGTATTTCTTGCACAAAATCAAACCCTAGCTTTTATATTTATTTACTGCACCTGTGGCAAGTATTTTCAAGTTTACTTCAGCAACATAAAGCCCCAACTCTCGATGAAGTGCTAAACCAGTCTAGGATGGACCACATCCGACAGCGGCTGGGCACGAAATAAAAAAATAAAAAAATCCCAGTGCATACTAATTCAGTGCCAGGGAAATGGGATTTAGCCTAGCCTTCCTCCTGACATGCTTAATAACCACATGCAGGGAATTGCTCCAGAGGTAGTTTTATGGGGAGGAGTGTGGTTTTAGTGGGGTGGATATATTGTGGATAATAAGAATAATATTAACTTGCATGCAACTCTCCCAGGTGCATCAGACTGCACCTCCAGGCAAGCAGGCTCTTTTCAAGATATGTCAGAACAGGCGAGCAACATACCGTATTTTTCACCCTATAGGACGCACTTTTTTCCCTCCAAAAATGAAGGGGAAATGTGTGTGCGTCCTATGGGGCGAATGCAGGCTTTCGCTGAAGCCTGGAGAGCGAGAGGGGTAGCTGCACACCGACCCCTCTCGCTCTCCAGGCTTCGCGCAGCTCTCTGCAAGCCGTGGGAGGGCTGCGTGAAGTCGCGCAGGTCTCCCATGGCTTGTGGAGAGCTGCCTGTTCTGGGGGCTGGGTGGGGGGAAGCTCGGGCTTCCCCCACCCCAGCCCCACGCCTGGGGGGGGAAATAAATTTTTTTTTCTTTATTTCCCTCCCAAAAAACTAGGTGCGCCCTATGGGCCGGTGTGCCCTATGGGCCGAAAAATATGGTATACTGGGAAGTGAAATATCCCCAGAGCAGGAATCTAGGTCAGAGATAGGAGTTGCCATGCCTGTATTTACACAGTTAAGCTTCAATAAATATCTGGAATCATGTGAAACACAGAAACACCCACAAACCCATAACAGTACAAGTATATACAATTACATAAGGATATCACCTTTCTTGAAGTGTGAATGTTTGTGGCACAATGTGCAAATGTCCCGTCCCCATGTAGCCTTATCCTGACAAATAGCAAGTTTATCCTTCACCACTAACAAATGAACTACACATCTCTAGCACAGATTCTCTATCAGCCGTTATTCTCCACAAAACCACATTCCAGAATGTCTATGCTGAAAACATTTCTGCTTCTGTTTAGGAGGAAAATAGGCCAGCCTCAGCTTTTGCAATCAATATTACTTCTCATTTTCTGAGCTCTGCATCTATATTTGAAAACTTAATGTTCCACTACCACATCAACACAGACTTCCTCCCTCGTAATGATCTTTTGAAGAGGCTGCTATATTGCAACACACAACCCTGAACACATGCTAGAAATCCATTAAAATTATACTTGTGTTGGCAGCAATTATTGAAGACAAGACATAAGAAGTAAAGGCAGAAGAACTTCATGCCCAAAATATAACTGAGTGACGAAGCATAACCCTCACGAAACCAAGATGTCCAACACATTTGCTTCCTTTATGGGCATATAACTTCTTTTGCTTCCACACCAACCCCTGATATTGTCATCCTGTTCACTCATTTTTAAAGAGGACTCCACAAAACACAACTGGTGCATTTTAGGCTTCAGCCTAATAGAGGTAAAGGTAGATTTCTTCATCTTAAGTTCAATAAACAAGCAAGCCAGAGTTAACACACACACAAGCCCTCCAGGCGAGCGCAGTCCCTGGTACAGTTTCCTGTTTATTTCAGCTTTATTTCCGAACCCAGTCCTAGCAATATGAAAGCTACTCTTGAACCGTTGGGCAAAGCATTTCTGTTTACCTAGCAATTTGTGTCTGACGTACTTTAAAACGCTGCCCTCTGCATAACCCAAAGTAGGAATGTGGGCATAGCCGTCTACAGAGTTAGGTCTGCAAGAACTTGTCTTGCACACATTTTAATCAAGGTGATTTTATCTGTGGCCTTGAAAGACTGGCTGTTCTGGCTCGTCTCCAGATTTAAAAAAAAATACAGGTATGTGCAGTGAAGCTTCAATTAATGGATACTACAGGAATACAGGTTGTTTCCAGTTCCAAGAGGTTCCTGCCTCCAAAAGGTTTTTCCTGCATAAACCCCCTGGCAGCTCGTGGTGTCCTTCAGTGAACCCCAAATTTTTCCACCAACTGCTGCCTCAAGCAATTCAATTGTGAGATACGGCCACTGACCAATTGAAGAAGGTTTACTAACTATATGGAACAATCACTTCCCAGCTGAAGAATGATCAGGAATCTCATACATTTAAGCCCCACCAGAGCATAACTTAGGCCCATTCAGTTCTACAGAGATGAGTTTTCAGGAAAAGTAGGCTTTGCAGAGAAACTAGCACGTAGGGATTGGGACAGTAAACTCACATTTAAAGACAAACCTAGCAGATTTGCACTTTCCAAAACAATCTCTGAACCAAAGCACAGTCACATCTTTATAAATACAGTGGTACCTTAGGTTACATATGCTTCAGGTTACATACGCTTCAGCTGCCACATTCTGGATTAGTTGTAGCTTCTGAGTCACCTTCAAAGGTAGCCCTGGATAGAGCGCATTGCAGTCTCGGCCAGCATACCAGATGAACATACAGATTTTATACATGTACCAGTGTACAGTGGTACCTCAGGTTACATACGCTTCAGGTTACAGACTCTGCTAACCCAGAAATAGTGCTTCAGGTTAAGAACTTTGCTTCAGGATGAGAACAGAAATCATGCTCCGGTGGTGCAGCAACAGTAGGAGGCCCCATTAGCGAAAATGGTACTTCAGGTTAAGAACAGTTTCAGGTTAAGTACGGACCTCCGGAACAAATTAAGTACTTAACCCAAGGTACCACTGTATGCACTTCTCTGAATTTTGCAATGCAGTTCTCCAGTCATGTAATATGTACGAAAAGGCATATACTTGGGCAATGGTATCCAGCATGGTGCCCTCCAGATGTTTCGGACTACAAATCCCATCATCCCCAATCAGTGGCTGTGCTGGCTGGGGCTGCTAGGAGTTGTAGTCCACGACAGCCACCATGTCGGGTACCCTTGTATGAGTGTACATAAGATTGCATATATTGGTGAAATGTGAAAAAACACAAGAAAATGCATTATATTAGGAAAACAGCATTCTAAAAATGACTCTGTTAAGAAAAACAACAAATAATGTGTTTGTCAGGAGAAATTCACACTGAAAGGCATGAGTTTGCATCAGGTTTTTAATTTTTTAAGGCAGACTTCCTGTAGTAATGCTTAGAACTGATTTTAAGATTGAGAAATTGGGAGTGGCTGGGGCAACCCGGTCAGATGGGCGAGGTACAAATAAAAAAAATATTAATTTAATATTATTATTAAATTATTAAAGGGACTCCAAGCAGGGCTTGAAGTCAGAAGTGGTACACACTGGGCATGGGTTTATTATCATGGGGAAAACTAGGCCAAGTACTTGCTCTCTGCACTACCTGGATCAGAGATGGGTGCTCTCTTCCATTTGAAGGATTGGGCCTGATCCAAAACCTCACTAAGAACTTTAGTGAACTGAGTGCTCCCAAAGAAACAGGAGGGTCCCTAAGAAAATAAAAAAGATAATTCTGCAAGTGAAAAAATGCATTTTACCAACAGCCCGTGTAGCACTTACAGAGGTATTATGAAGAAATCATTATCACAGCTGCATGCTGCAATTTAAGTCAGAACCAAACACCACAGCAAAACAGCATCTCTCTCTCTCTCTCTCTCTCTCTCTCTCTCTCTCTGTGTGTGTGTGTGTGTGTGTGTGTGAGAGAGAGAGAGAGAGAGAGAGAGAGAGAGACATCTCCATGCTGCAAGGTGTCACTGCTCATCACTTATAAGAACAGGAAACTCTTCAAGACATATTATTAGAGTAAAGGTAAAGGGACCCCTGACCATTAGGTCCAGTTGTGACCGACTCTGGGGTTGCAGCGCTCATCTCGCTTTATTGGCCGAGGGAGCTGGCGTACGGCTTCTGGGTCATGTGGCCAGCATGACTAAGCCACTTCTGGCGAACCAGAGCAGTGCACGGAAACGCCGTTTGCCTTCTCGCCAGAGCAGTACCTATTTATCTACTTGCACTTTGACGTGCTTTCGAACTGCTAGGTTGGCAGGAGCAGGGACCGAGCAACGGGAGCTCACCCCGTCGTGGGGATTCGAACCACCGACCTTCTGATCGGCAAGTCCTAGGTTCTGTGTTTAACCCACAGTGCCACCCGCGTCCCTTTTATTATTAGAGTAAGACAGAACAAAAGAGACATAAAGCTGCTGTTTTCTGCTGCAGCTATATAGTGGTACCTTGGTTCTCAAACGTAATCTGTTCCGGAAGTCCGTTCCAAAATCGAAGCGTTCCAAAACCAAGGTGCACTTTCCCATATAAAGTAATGCAAAATGGATTAATCTGATCCAGACTTTTAAAAACAACCCCTAAAACAGCAATTTAATATGAATATTACTATCTGATGAGACAATTAATCCATAAAATGAAAGCAATAAACAATGGACTGCAGTCACACAATCTATCAATCAGTAGCTGAACTGGGTTCCACACAGTCACAAAAACAACAACAAAAAGAGCCGCAAAAAAAATTAAAATTAAAAAACCAACGCAAAATAAATAGCAAAGACAGACAGACCTCAGTGTAACACTCAAAACGGAAGTGTGGCACTCAAAACAGAAGCGTAAGACTCAAAACGGAGCATGTTCAGCTTCTGAAAAAAGTTCGCAAACTGGAACACTTACTTCCAGGTTTGCAGTGTTTGGGTTCCAAGTTGTTTGAGTACCAAGGCGTTTCAGAACCAAGGGACCACTGTACATCCCAAAAGGTCTAATTCAAGCATTAGTGAGCAGTGAATCAGAGGTGTGTGTTTTTCTGCTGCTCATTTTCTCGTGGCAATTATCCTCGGACATGAATCTTCCAAGTTTGCACATTTATGGAACAGTGAAACCTCCTCCTCCTTTTTGCATCCATGTAACACGTGTTGCACATTTGATAAGTTAATGTTTTCAAGCTTTGTGAGGCTTGAAGAGGAAAGAACCTAAATCGGAACATGGAACTGACTAAAACGACCAGCGGCACCTATTGCTCCGCTGCCTAATACTGTCTGAAAGCAAGAGAGCTATTCTGAGTGCCTAATAGGGCTCAAGGCTTGAATTTGGCCTTTTTTATTATTTTTTTTATTTTGGTCCTCTTTGCCACTGAACAAACTGCTTTAAGAACCAAGGCAAGTTTTGAAGGCATTTGCAAAATGGGACTGCAGGTTACTGTGAAAAAAACAATGCAAAATCCTACTGCGCATGTCAAAGCTCTTGGGCACACCTAATGCAACTGTTTGGATCCCAGCCATCACATTTAATCCATCTTGCAAATATACAAAGCACCCTGCTTCATAACTTATGAAGCCAACTTTCAACCAAGTTACTCATACAATTCCCACATCAAGATGATTTGGTTCTTGGCCTCAAATGCCTGCATCCAGCAGGATAATTAATCTGATTTATTGCTCTTCAGAGTCTTAACGTTTTCTCCTACTAACAAGAACTGAACTATATAAGGTTAATTAGTTTTCCCATCAACAGCCTTTTAACTTTCATCAATCACTTCCCTTTTTTTTTTTTTTTAAAGCAACATCACTTCTGGGAAAAGAACTGTAAAAGACAACAACTTCTAGGGCAAAAGGCAACGGAATCCTGACATTTTTGAATGACCAAGCGGAAAACTGACCGTTAAACTCTGAAGGCCAAATATTCCTCAAGTATTTTCTTTGTCAGAACAGAAACCAGGATATAAGTTTCGTTGCTTGTGCACAACATTTCATAATAACACATCCCACTTCAACATTAGCTGCTATGCTTAAACAATCACCCAGATTTTGCTTTTGAAACATCCTGCTCTCAACCAGGGCTGTACAAAAAACCAATGACATCTAGTTTCAATTTTATTCAATAGCAATCTGGTAGGGTAGAACTGGGGCTTTTTTTCTGACCGGGACTCAGTTTTGGCACCTCTCAGGTGGGCGCCATTACCATTATAAGAGAACAAGGGTTTGTTCCGGCCCCTCTTTTTTCTAGAAAAATAGCACTTGATAGAACTATTTCCTTAAGCACAGCTTTTTTTCAGTCTTGTTTGGTGCCATTGCTTCTACTGGTGGTAGATATGATATCATGAGTTTTCAACACAAAGTGCTGAATTAATCACAGAGTGATTTCAGCCAAACGGGGATCACACAAATGTATAATTAAATTTACATGGATTACATCACAGAGGCGAATGAAGTCGATTGAGCGAAAGGGAAAGGGAAGATCAAAATGTTCCTTTCCTTAGCAAGAAATATAAAAACACACACCAGTTATTTCTTTCTTTCACACATCGTTACAACATTAACAAGGAATATATTCAACATAAGCAAAATAAGCTGTTAACGCCACCAAAAAAACTTACCAAAAGGATAAATCTAGTAAGTCAGAAAAACGTCAAGCTATAAAAAAACACATCTATTGTCATATACAGTACTTTGTCATCATGAAGTCCTTAAAACGACAATGTCTTCTCCGTAATTCCTGCATTAACAATCTAATACTAAACTTGGCCTTCATTCTGAAGTGTGTTTCAAAGCAGTTTCAAGAGAAACTACTTGAAAACACACTTCAAAGCAGTGTTAGAAACTCAGATATAGAAGCTAATCGCCAAATGGCACCTTAAACTTTGGTTACGGTTGCCACAAAGGAATGTCTAGGTGGCATTGTTGTAATCATGAAATTTATTCTTATTACAGTGGTACCTTGGTTTTCGAACATCTTGGAAGCTGGATGTTTTGGTTTTCAAACACCAAAAACCCAGAAGTAAATGCTTCCATTTTCCAATGTGCCTTGGAAGTCGAACGGCTTTTGCTGCATGTACCTGTTATTTTTTCCAGTTTTCTGCAGGCCGCCCTTTGCACCTCGGTTTTCAAACGTTTCAGAATTCAAACGGTCTTCTGGAACGGATTACGTTCAAAAACCAAGGTACCACTGTATTATTATTATTTTCATTCCTATACCACTTTATATTTTAAGGGGGGGGGGGTCTCTCCGTGTTTTACAACACATTAAAACATCAAGTAAAACAATCCAGAATAAAACAAATTCAAGGTTCAAGGAAAATATTTCAGATGGAGTCAGTCACAGCCTCTTAACCTCCCTGACAGGGTCATTGTAGGGAGAAACTGAGGAGGGGATGAACCATGTAGTTCTTGGAGGAAAAGTTGGGATTTAAATGCAAAAAATGAGCTCTTCTGCTTAAGAAAGCTGGAGGGGCCAGCCAGGTAGAGATCTCATTGCAATCTTGGCATCCAGAGATCTCCATGTGGTTGAAACTGGACCAGCACCAGTTGTAAAACAGGCCTAATGCCTGGGGAATTTCTAGCACTGGCTGAGAGACATCGCCTTTGAAATGCACTTCCAGGAAGTTTCTCTTGAAACCACTAGGAAACGCTCTTCAAAGTGAAGGCTGCACCTATACCTGCCTCCCACCCGATGTCTTATGCGATGTCAAGGATGCGGTATGGAGCCACGGTTGGGAAGAAACAGACTCACAGGTCAAACGGGGACGTCTGCTGGGCCAACTTACGCCTGCGGGTTGTGGCTTCCTCACCCTTGTACAAAAGAGATGTTATGATAATTATATCCCACCATTTTCAGTAAAGCTTAAGAACTTATTAGTACCTTTCCTTAAGGTCACTCCAATGTCAGTGCTGAGGAGCAGCTATTTTGCCACACGTCAAAACGAGTTATTCTTGGAAATTAACATATTGCAAGAAACTGCACTGTAAACACTGAAGTCCGTTCATTCCCTGAAGAAAAGGGTTCGTTCCCAAGAAAAGTTACGAGGCTTAATAAACCAACAGCGTTTTGCAATTATGCGGTCTACTTTCCTTCCTCATCTGGACCACAAGCAATAAAACACTCAGGTTTACATAATAACTGAACATATATTTTCATATATGGCAGTAAAATGGAAGAGGAGAAGATGAGGGCAAAACCGATCTGACCAGCTTTAGACTGCGGCTACAGCAAAGTGTCAACGTTTATTCAGAACATTCTCATCTGCATCAAAGTAGTATTATTTAGTTTAGACGGGGTGAACTATTTATTTTCAAGAAAATTGGTCCTTGCAGAGAATGGACGCTCTATCAAGTACACAGGGCTTGTGTTAAATTTGTGAAAATCATTGGTCTTTAACAGCAGCCTGGTGTACAGAATTAAGCAAGCAAAACTTTTTGTTAGTACTTTGGTCCTGATCGAAGAGCTACTCGGGACACTCCTCAGCTTTACCTAACGTCCGCCAATTTGAATAGATGGTTCTCCAGTTTACAGAGTGAAGTGCTTCTATTAATTCTCTTGAGTCCCATAAGTGGTCCATGCTGCATAGGATTGGGAGAGGGGTAGGGGTGGAGAACAGGAGGTTGCTTGAGAAGAAGTGATCCAAAACCTCCTGAGGCAGGCAGAGTTCCTTGGCACACTCCTTGGATGCTGGCATTTGCCCATGCCAGGAATAACAAAGTGTTGCAGCAGCTCAAGACTAAGCAAGTGTATTATGGGCTGAGATCCACTGCCTTAGGTGCCAAGAAGAACATCAGCTGCTTTATTTCTAGAACAGTTTTGATGGATCTTCAAGACTGTAGGGGCGTTGGCTTCGGTGGGTCAGTCCTCTCACATTGATGGGACAGAGAGTATCCATATTGATTGCAGATTTTTTTATTTTAAAGAAATCACATTTGTGAAATAAAGAAACCAGCAAGGCCAAGCAATTCAACATATCGTATCGTAATGTGACATGCCTACTACTAAACACAAACAAAAACAGGTTCAAACCAAGATGTATCCAAGATTCGGTCAGTGTGGGTGACCCATTCCAGATCCACTAGTGGGAAATAAGCATAGCAAAGTGAATAGTGTAATATGCTTTAAGAGTCACGATTACTTTCAGTAGAGGCCATTTCTAGTCTCTGTTCAAACCAAGAACCACAGGGCCTATCAGCTGAAGAAGTCCGACTTACTAACTTTAGAAACTTTTGGCAATTTTAAAGTCTGCTACAGAAGCGGCCTGGGATACTAAAATGCTCCCATACTGCTTTCAAATATTTTCAGTGCCTGATTTACGCCATGGTATATTTGTTAGGCTTTGACCTCAAATCTGTTTTTGTTAGGGGGAAAAATATCCAGTCTGCTCTGTCTGAAGCCACCCGACTGATTATACTAAAGTTTCTTAAGGCGAGCCTCCTCAAGATTGGGGGGGAGGGACTCTGCCCCTTCCTCACATACTTTGGGGGGGTATAAGCTGCCCTCAGTCCCACAGAGTTGGTGCGTATGGTGCCAATCTGCTTCTACCCAAGTCTTCCCATCTGCTTCAAGTCTTCCAAATCTGCTTCTCCTCCTCTTCCAACTGTGGCTGCTAAACCATGTCTGGTCATAGGTCCTGATGGAGCCAAGGGTGCCATGACAGTAATTACACAATACACAATCTCACCACTGATTTACCTACTTGCAGCTACACACTAGGTTTATTTCCTCCATCTACACACCCCTTATCAATTTTAGCTTGGTCCTTGGCTGAAGCATCAACATAAAACTTATTATACGCACAGAATTCCATTGAACTCAAGAGGTCTGCAGGCTTTAGCTACTTACAAAACTTAGACCTTTTGCATGAAGGGGTTATTGCCAGGGTACAGAACACGTAATTCAAGGAGTGCCCATCAAGGTGGCATACAGATTCCAATTAGTGCTACAGCTATAGAACAAACACTGGGCTACACCGCAGACTTGAACATGCTGCCTGCAACGATAAGGCATAAAATCCATTAACACTTGCACGTTACCCTAGAGTAATGCTACTGACATGAAAGTGTCAGCAGAAGCCCATTAAGCTGCCTGTATTCACATTTCTTCCCTTCCCCAGTAACTAAACAGGGAGAAGAATGATGAACAGCTACTGCATGCTTTGATAAATCCTAGATCTCTGGTGTTTGGAGACTTGGTGGCTCGCAAAATCTTGTTTACCATATTAGTAAATGTTTGAAGATTGAAGTTTAGAACAGCTCAAGGCATATTCAGAGGAAGATTTTCATTGAGAAGCCCCGGATAGGACCAAGAGCACCAGATAAAGTTCTGCAAGGCACAGCTTTGTTACAGATCTTCCCCCTACAACGCGTCCCTCCCACAGGTTATGCAATGTGATAGACAGCCCCAACAAGCCAGGGCAATGCACTGAATAAACTGAGTGTGCACTTCAAACTATGGTTAGCAGACGTCCCCAGATTTACAAATCTGTCCCCAGACAAAACCAATCCCTGGAATGTCCCTGGATTTATATTTTAAGTGTTACAGATGTAGATTTATTAGTAGGGAATGAATGTTGCATGATTGGTTCAACGGCACAAGACACATCATATGGGGACTTCCAGCGAGGCAAAATGGCGGGCGCCACGGCAGCGAGCCGCTCCTGAAGCTAGCTAGAGACAACTGCGCTACCAGGATGATTCCGGGCTGCTGAGACTGCTGGCACTGCTGCCACCACTGCTGAGGGGAAACCGGGGGTGCCTGGTGCGTCAACTGGGGGAACCGCTGGCACCCCCCCGGGCGACCCAAATCGAGCCGGGAGTGAGAGCACCCAGCCGACTGCCAGCGGCGCTCCAGCGCCAGGAAAACCCTGGAGCCGACTCAGGGAGATGGAGGAGTGGAGAAGGAGAAGGAAGAGAGAGAAAGAAGAAAAAAGAGGGGAGCCCCAAACTTGTCGTGTCACAACCACTGAGGAGGAGAGGCAGGAGAGCACCGGGAAGGCAAGGACATGTGGCCAAGCCCTGGCCCGACCCAAGCCTGCTCCACGGCAGCTAGTGCTCCAAGAGAGCAGGCTGGGGCCCAGAAGAAGGCCACGCAACAGAGGAGACCACAGAAGAGAAGATATTACTACTTCTTTTTTTAATAACTTTTTTTCTCTCTTTTTTTTTTAAAAAAAAAGTGTTCCCAGATTCTTTGAAAAAAAATCTGGTAACCTGACTTCAAACACTTCCTAGAATCTAAAGCAAGATGTGGAAGCTTGGTCACTGGGGCCAGGTTCCTCGTGAGACAAGTTTATATACGAAGGGTTCCCCAAAAGTTTCCGAAGCCAGCACCACTCCAAAAGAAGAGCACCATATAAAAGGGATGGCTAAATTTAAATGTTTTTCCTTTACCTGCCATTAACGGGTCGTAACAGCATTAAACATGGCACTTGCAATGACACCAACTCCAATTGTAAGAAAGATGCAGTTATGTACTCTCAGAGTGAGAAAGAGTTGCCATTGAAGCAGCTATATTTCTATCACTAAAAAGGAAGAAACTAATCATTGCAAAACTTGCTTTGATTTCACCCATTTACTCAAGGAAAACAGAAAAGCTTAGGTTTATTTTATTTCCTTTCAGGTTTGTTCATACTAATGTTACTTCCTGAAAAGCCAGTACTAGTTAAATATTGCCAGAATTGAGACCCAAACCTTGACATTACTCCCAATCACATAAAAGAAAACGTACAAGGCCCCTTTTCTATATTTATTACAAACAAGGATATCTAACTACAAGTTTCCAGAAATGTGGAAAGTTGCATTTGCCTCTTTAAATGTGCCCTCGGTTAGACTTATTTAGATTTATTTATGATAAATCATTCCAAGGCTGCAGAAAAAGAACCAGAGCTATGAGTCCTTACTTTAGCTAAACGTTTTATTCTGTATCTGGTTACAAACTCAAATACAGCACAAGCTTCCATGGTAAAAAAGCCAGAAAGCAAAGGATGTTGTATCCGAAGAAGAGTAAGGCAGAACACATTCTCAGAGTTGCTATTTTAAGGATACTACTATAGGATGGAGACTACAGACAGAAAAAAGTATTTAAACCATATGGGAAGTTTTCTAGTTCAGCTCTTAAGCAGCAAGATGACGGAAGCAATTAAGCTACCCTACATACAGGGGTGGCCAAATGATTCAGTAAACAAGGCCAGCTGCTCAAGTGCTTCTGCAAGCAATGAGGTGTCCAGAAATCAGCAGGTCAACGTTCTCTCTGTACGGAATGAAACATCATCACCAAATAATTTCTGCACATCAAGCTGTTGTTGAAGTCACAGCCACAAATAATGGAAAGAATCAGCTAATTCTATTAACCCGCTCCCACTCTGGCAGCTCAGCCTTATGCATGTTGAATCAAAAGAAACTCCCAATGAGTTCAGCAGGACTTACTCACGAGTATGTGTGCAGAGGATTGCATTTTCTTTTTCAGCAAATGAAGTTGACTACATCCTAAACAGAGCCAAACACTAACATAAACCACTGATTCTTAACTTGACTTGCAGACGTTCCACAATTAATCACCATTTTATTTTTTGGCTTCAAATATATGGCAGAGCAGCTTTGCTGTAAAGTTGGACGGTGTATTTCCACCTTTTAAAAACAGATCCCACATTGGTTTCCCCCTCCTAAAATACACAGTCTATCCAGGGCTACAACACTGCACATCGTATCCTGCCTGGATCCTTGAAATACAGAAGCCCTCTGTTCTTCACACTATTGTTTCTACATGCCAATCATTGACTTAATTAGTACTGCCAAGAGAAAGTTAATTCTTAATCCCAATGGGCCCATTAAATCCCATTACATCACCATGACTTTCAGTTGTCCCTCAAAGCAAGGTTGATCCTACACAGTCTGCAAGCTATCACAGCTTTCCTCCCTGTTTTTGCACCACTGCGTATCCACTTGCTTTATCAGTTCAAGATGTGCCACTCCAAATTGTGGGGTATCATTCACCACTAGAAGTATCTTTTACATAACATGAAAGACCTACATTGGCTCCCAGTGCGTTTCCAAGCACAATTCAAAGTGTTGGTGCTGACCTTTAAAGCCCTAAACAGCCTCGGTCCAGGATACCTGAAGGAGCATCTCCACCCCCATCGTTCTGCCCGGGCACTGAGGTCCAGCGCCAAGGGCCTTCTGGCAGTTCCCTCACTGCGAGAAGCCAAGTTACAGGGAAGTAGGCAGAGGGCCTTCTTGGTAGTGGCACCCGCCCTGTGGAACGCCCTCCCACCAGATGTCAAAGAGAACAACAACTACCAGACTTTTAGAAGACATCTGAAGGCAGCCCTGTTTAGGAAAGCTTTTAATGTTTCATAGACTATTGTATTTTAATATTTTGTTGGAAGCTGCCCAGAGTGGCTAGGGAAACCCAGACAGTTGGGCGGGGTATAAATAATAAATAAATAATACATTATTATTATTATTAAATCTAAAAACAACCACCACCACCAAACTAGCTCAGAACAAAAGACTAAATTATAGAGACGTAAGTTCAAATCCTTACTCACTCAAGTTAAGGTTGGAAGAAATCCAGTTTCTGAAACAGGAGGGCACCTGCTTGCAGAACGAAGGGCGTGCCTCTTAGAAAACACTTTTTTATTGCGAACATTTTTGTTAACAAAACAAATAACAATACACTAGATATACATGAACAGCTACATCAGGCAATGTCATCAAAAGACGTGCATACTTTGTCCAAGAGCATTTCAGATTGTTCCATGTGTGGACATGCCTTCCACGTAGTCTCATGATATGGACATTTTTATTGGCATCCTGCTTTATTTTGCAACGGCATGGCTCTTTTCAAAAAGCTCAGAAGCAGCAGGCGTACGTAATTCGTACTCTAGTATGTAAGTCACTTGAGAAAGACCAGGTGGAAGAGTGTAATGGAAGCTGATTTATGTATAGAGATGTCATCAGAGGCACATAATTCAATCGCGGAGGGGAGTACCATTTCAAACATTTCGCAAGGACTACCAAGAAGGAATCCCAATAGCAAAGATCTGGGTCAAGCGATCAGGGAAGCAGATAGGCCAACCAATGGATTTTACAAACACTGGGCCTAGACCAAACTTGGGTCTCCAGCTGTTGTTGGACTACAACTCCCACCATCCCTAGCTGGCAGGACCAGTGGTCAGGGGATCTTTGACCCTCCAGATGCTGAACTACAACTCCCAACAGCCCCAACAAGCATGGCCAATGGCTAGGAATGATAGAGTTTGTATTTCAGCAACATCAAGAGAGCCAAGGGTTGGTTCCCCACATCTGATCTACAGGGAGAGGGGGAATCTAGGCTGGCCACACGGAAAAGAGGGCAAGATGCAATTGTCGTGAGATGTACCCTTGCTGAAATTCCCTCTTTTCCACACTGCCAAAGGTATGAGGGGCCCGTTTTCCTTCTTTTAACCAGACACTATATATTAGGCTCCCTACAGACATGGAGAAAACTGTACCTTTAAGTGGTGTGGAAAGGGATACAGACACTTAATACAGTGGTACCTCAGGTTAAGTACTTAATTCGTTCCAGAGGTCCGTTCTTAACCTGAAACTGTTCTTAACCTGAAGCACCACTTTAGCTAATGGGGCCTCCAGCTGCGGCCGTGCCGCCGGAGCCTGATTTCTGTTCTCATCCTGAAGCAAAGTTCTTAACCTGAAGCACTATTTCTGGGTTAGTGGAGTCTGTAACCTGAAGCGTATGTAACCTGAAGCGTATGTAACCCGAGGTACCACTGTAAAAGGGACACACAAATGGAATAACTTCTAGTGCTGAGCTGCGGACTCTGTTTTCAGCAAGCTAACTCATGCATGCCCATTTCTAATTAAAGCAAATAGGCTACTTGGAAGTCTGCATTTCTGGCCTACTTTTTTTTAAAAGAACAAGTATTAGGGTGATAGAGCTGGGGTGTCGAGTGTCAGCTCATCTTGTGGCTCTAAATAGGACTTTAAGCAGCAGCAGCAGCAACTAAAGATAGGCACAGTTGCAGTATAAATATCATCAATGGAATTATTTTACCAGAGTCATCTTGCAGGCTGGGGCGAACTTGTTGATGTAAGAGTTGTTTTGGAAAAGAAAATTCAGGTCACTCCGACATTTACGCTTAGGGGTGTAGTATTCACTTGATTCGCTGGTTAATCAATTAAGGCTTGGATTAATTAATTAAGGCACATTTACCTAGGAGTAAGCCCCCTTGGATTTTGGAATAAACACATACGTAAGGCACTTGACAAACATCCAATTGTCCTGATTATTTGAGTTGCTGATTACTATATAAATAAATCATTCTGCTTATAGAAACTGAAGGTGGCAAGTACCATCTTACAAACTGTTTCCTCTCTCCTTCCACACAAAAGGTTGGTCAGATGCAACGGAGAAAGCATATGTGCACTTTTCGTAGCTGCTGCTTGACAAACTGCAACTGCTCAAATTCTTGCTTCTACACCATTGTTAAAGCTGCAGGAGCTTTTTCCTCCATTGCAACTGGTTATCCTCCACAAAGAAGGAATGCTTTTTCTGATAATGCCTGTTATAGCAACGTGCAAATAAAAGTAAAGATTTTTTTTCTTGCTGCAAAAATTCTGTTTTTACTTATATGTATTCAAACTGACCAATTAACGCACTAAAATTTGCACAATATAATCCTCTGCACTCGGATCTGGGAATGAGCCCAATTAAATTCAATGGAGTTTACTTCCAAGTAGACACCCATAGAATTGCGCTGCGCCCCTTCTGTAACAAGCTAGCAAACCTATTTATTTCCTAATATAAAAAGCTGTGTAGTGGAAAATATTTAACATGAGGGTTTGAGAAATCGTTCAGAAATTTGGAATAATTAAAAAGTTATTTTGATTATCAACAGTGTTTGTTTTTTGCCTCTGGCTCTCGTACCGTGTGCCAAGGAAATCTGGGATTCCTCCGTGAGATCAATAGTGGCAGAGGAGCAATGCTGAAAGGCATCTTGGCCACAGTTCCTGATCTCACTTTGCAACATAAAGCCCCAGGCGAGTGCTGAGAAACAGGCTTGGGCAATGCTCTCCATGAGCAAAGAGCACACCCTGAAAACATGGACCAGAATATTCTGAAATGTGCAGAGTCCTGGGAGCAGCACACAGAGGTTTTTCATAAGACGAGACACTGTGGGAATGGCTCCCTGAAGGTAGAAAGCTAGAAAATGATGGACTACAGTGGTACCTCGGGTTAAGTACTTAGTTTGTTCCGGAGGTCCGTTCTTAACCTGAAACTGTTCTTAACCTGAAACACCACTTTAGCTAATGGGGCCTCCTGCTGCCGTCGTGCCGCCGGAGCATGATTTCTGTTCTCATCCTGAAGCAAAGTTCTTAACCTGAAGCACTATTTCTGGGTTAGCGGAGTCTGTAACCTGAAGCATATGTAATCTGAAGCATATGTAACCTGAAGTACCACTGTACTCCAATGTTAAACACTAATTAAACTTCTTCTTGTTGTTGTTGTTGTTGTTATTGTTACAGTGGTACCTCAGTATCTGAACATCTTGGAAGCTGAATGTTTCAGTTTTTGAATGCCAAAAACCCGGAAGTAAATGCTTCCGTTTTCAAACGCACCTCAGAAGTTGAACGGCTTCTGCGCATGTACAGTCATACCTCATGTTACGTTTGCTTCATGTTATGTTCTTTCAGGTTACGTCCCGTGGCAACCCGGAAGTACCGGAAAGGGTTACGTCCGGGTTTTGCCGCTTGTGCATGCGCGCAAAATGATGTCATGCGCAGAAGCGGCAAATCGCAACTGCGCATGCGCAGACGCGCTGCTGCAGGTTGCGCTCTTTTCATGTTGCGAACGGGCCTCTGGAACGGATCCCTTTCGCAACCAGAGGTACCACTGTACATGTTATTTTTTTCAGTCTTTTGCAGACTGCCCTTTGCGCCTTGGTTTTCGAATGTTTCGGAAGTTGAATGGATTACGTTCAAAAACCGAGGTACCACTGTATTGTTATTCATACTCCATCCATCCGGCTGGGTTTCCCCAGCTACTCCGGGTGGCTTCCAGCAAAATACAAAAACATGATAAAACATCAAACATTAAAAACTTCGCAATACTTTGCAGGCTGTATGACAGAAAAGGGAGAATTAGACTGCAATCCTATGCACATTTACCTAGGAACAAGCTGACAGGGCTTACTTTGAGGACACAAGAATACACGATAATTTGCAAGATGAATCTGTACATTTTTACTGAAAAGCAAGTTGTCGCTTAAATCTTTGTGGTTAATTTGATTAATAATTAATTCATGCCACAGAAGTTGCAGATATTTGGAATAAATCTAGAAGGCATCTTATTTAAGGCAGAACCAGGTGCAGTGTCCCTAAATTTGGTTCCTCCTTTCTCCCCACAACTGCCGGCCAGCTTTAAAGTTATGCATTGGCATTTCGATTCAAGCTTGAAATGCACTAATATCAGTTTTACTGGAGCCACCATCGCTTCTAGGCTTGGACTAACTCCTTCTGGAATTGTTTCTCCTGTGTCCAGAGCTGGTTTTAGAAGAAGAGTACATACGACAATGACCACAGTCCATGTGTATCTTGTATTTTGAAGCTGTTTTCCCCAAACCAGCTTTGAGCTGAATTCAGGGGGGAAACGAGCCAGCTATGATTTAAGCCAGTAATGTGTACATGGCTTAAGTGTCTGCACATGTGCAAAATCTGAATCTTGCTGTTTAAAGTAAACTTGCAAACAAGTCTGCAAAGCAATGCTTACAAAGAATCTCATTAAATAAAGGCCGTGCAATTCTGCTTTTTCTCTTGAGCACACAGTTTGGCATTTTTGAATTTTTTTTATCTTCAGCATTACAGTCATAAGAGCTTGAAAAACAGCACAAGTGAGAATAATAATAAATAATAAAATGGGCGGCTTCCAACAAAACACTAAACTACAATGACCTATTAAATATTAAAAGCTTCCCTAAACAGAGCTGTCTTCAGATGTCTTCTAAAAGTTTGGTAGGTATTTTTCTCTTTTGACATCTGGTGGGAGGGCGTTCCACAGGGTGGGCGCCACTACCAAAAAGGCCCTCTGCCTGGTTCCCTGTAACTTGGCTTCTTGCAGCGAGGGAACCACCAGAAGGCCCTTGGAGCTGGACCTCAGTGTCTGGGTTGAACAATGGGGGTGGAGACGCTCCTTCAAGTATACTGGGCTGAGGCCGTTTAGGGCTTTAAAGGTCAGCACCAACACTTTGAATTGTGCTCGGAAATGTACTGGGAGCCAGTGTAGGTCTTTCAAGACCGGTGTTATATGGTCTCGGTGGACACTCCCAGTCACCAGTCTAGCTGACGCATTCTAGATTAGCTGTAGTTTCCGGGTCACCTTCAAAGGTAGCCCCACGTAGAGCGCATTGCAGTAATCCAAGCGAGAGATAACTAAAGCATGCACCACTCTGGCGAGACAGTCTGCGGGCAGGTAGGGTCTCAGCCTGCGTACTTTGATAATCAATAAAGGGATCATTCAAAGTATTTTTTTTTAATACAAGTCAGGGAAAAGGGACATGAGGATATCTGGAAAACAATGTCCTGCTTTTACCCAGGTGGGTTATCCCTGTGATACTTACAGCAGAAGTGACAACTTGCTACTGGCCAGAGGTTTTCTACGCTGGGGCTATTTATACAAGAACTTTAATCCTGCCCTTCTATCATGCAAATATTACTCAGGGAAGCTTACAATAGTTATGATCACAATTTCAAAGCAAAACAGCAACAATAAGTAGAGAGAAGCATAACATAAAAAACAGTGGTAAAAGGTAGATTATAAAACTATCCCCCAAAAAGCTTTCTCTAACTGGTGCTAGAGACACAAGTAGGACCACCTGCACCATAATAATAATAATAATAATAATAATAACAACAACCCCATCCTAATAATACCCATATACTAATAATGGGAAGACAACACAAGTTTTCATCTGTTTTAGTGTCTCTTAGGCAGATCTATGATTAAAATTTCCCGGACGCAGCCAGGATTCGGCCGTCGCAAACAGTGTCTGGGTAGAATTTGCTGAAGTGTCCAGGAAAATCCAGACACAGGGCAACCCATGTTGGAAGTGCAGGTTTTGGGCGAATTTCCTTAAAAGTAGCTCAAAAACTTACATTTTAAAAAGAGATTTTGCAATCCCAACAGCTTTGCCCAAAAATGCTCAGCAACTTTTTTTGTCCAGATTTTCACTTTTTGAAATGTGGCAAACCTACCCCCGTGGTTTCTCTTACTTTCCATGCTGTGCAGTCAGCAGTAAAGAGCTCTCTCTTCCCATGGTAAAGTGTGGACCAGAAACAGGCAAGCAAAATAGTAGAGGATCCCTTGGTGATGCTAACTGCTGGATTAATGGTCCAGTTGGGCAATAAGGTGGCCTCTGTTTTCCACAAATATAGACTCCCTAATCAGTGCCTGTGGGGAAGCAATATCCACCACATAAAGTATTATTAATATTATTATTACTTATTAAATTTTTATACAGCCCTATAACCACAGGTCTCGGGGCCGTTTGCAACATAAAAATCACAAAATAAAATCACAAAATGCATAATAAAAACAAGAGTAACCCAATATTTCCCTCAAAAAAATACGTTTTAAAAAGCCACTGGATTGGCCATGATGCTTTTTCAGGTCTCAAAAACAGCAAGGTTACACTTTGCCACGTGGGATGCATTCATCCCTGCCATTTCTGAGAGGAAAGAGTCTTTTACTGACCTTGCGGGAACTCCCGTGACAAACAGCAACACACAGAGAACAGCTGCTGTTTCAAGGCTGCAATTGTGCCCGTGCTTTAATTCAATCAAATGATATTTTTGGCATAGCAAAGTTGCAAAGGGGAAGGGGAAAAAACCACACCTCACCCTGCTTATTTTTACCTAGCATTTGGTACTACCAAAAGTGACATAATTGTCCTCTAGTCCAAAATTATCCTTTTGAAAAGCCCTTCCTGTCTGGTAATGCCAACTGTATTAAAAGAAATTACTCATGTGTGTGGAGTTTGGAGGGTGGAGTCCCAACTGCACGGGCTCCCAGATTACTGTCTGAAAAACAGAGCGCTACATACCTACAAAATATAGAAAGTGGCAATTTCTGCTCCGAAGGCCTTCTGATGGTTCCTTCACTGCAGGAAGTTAAGTTACAGGGAACTAGGGAGAGGGCCTTCTTGGTGGTGGCGCCCGCCCTGTGGAACACCCTCCCATCAGATGTCAAGGAGATAAGTACAGTGGTACCTTGGTTCTCAAACTATCCGTGCCGGAAGTCCGTTCCAAAACCAAAGCGTTCCAAAACCAAGGTGCGCTTTCCCATAGAAAGTAATGCAAAATGGATCAATCCGTCCCAGACTTTTAAAAACAACCCCTAAAACAGCAATTTAACATGAATTTTTCTATCTAACGAGACCATTGATCCATAAAATGAAAGCGATAAACAATGGACTGCAGTCACACAATCAATCAATCAATCAATCAGTAGCTGAACTAGGTTCCACACAGTCACAGTGACAAAAACAAAAAAGAGCCGCAAAAACAAAAAATGCAAAATACGTAAATAGCAAAAGCAGACAGGCCTCAGCGTAACACTCAAATCGGAAGCGTGGCACTCAAATTGGAGCATATTCGGCTTCGAAGAATTTCGAAAATCGGAACACTTACTTCCGGGTTTGCAGTGTTTGGGTTCCAAGTCGTTTGAGTACCAAGGCGTTTGAGAACCAAGGTTTACAACCTTTAGACAACATCTGAAGGCAGCCCTGTATGGCAAAGTTTTAATGTTTGATGCTTTATTATGCTTTTATGTTTGTTGGAAGCTGCCCAGAATGGCTGAGGCAACCCAGATAGATGGGTGTGGTTCAAATAAAATAATAATGATAATAGTAATTATAATAATAATTCATAATGAGTGAACTAACTGCAGTGGGCAGGACCCTTGAGAGCGGTTGAGGCTTGGTGGAAAGACTGCAAGGGCTAGTTCAGGGGTCAGCAAACTTTTTTCAGCAGGGGGCCGGTCCACTGTCCCTCAAACCTTCTGGGGGGCTGGACTATATTTGGGGGGGGGGGGGAAATGAACAAATTATTATGCCCCAGAAACAACCCAGAGATGCATTTTAAATAAAAGGACAAATTTTGAAGGCGATTGGGCCGAATCTGGCCCCCGGGCCTTAGTTTGCCTACCCATGAGCTAGTTCTATTCTATGAGCCACCTGTTTCCTTTCCCCATGCTAAACTATACAGCCATGCAGTGTAACTGGACACAGAGGTTCAACCCCCTGCAATACAGGAATACGCAACTTCCGCTTACAGGGATTGAACCTGCAACCTTGGTGTTATTTGCACCACACTCTAACCAACTAAGCTATCCACACAGAGCGAAAACCTTCTTAGGATGGAGCCTGCCAACACTACCCTGACAGGTGCAGTAACACAAACGAATGTATTAAAATAACATGGACACATTTGGTTTGGGTTGTGAGCTTCTCCCCATCGCATTTCTCAGAAAGTAGCGCTACACCGTGGATTTCGGAAACCACGAAGAATAAACTTCTCTTACAATCAGCTTGAAACACACATTTCATATGACCAGAGAATTTGCGCCTGTCCATTGGGGGATATAGGAAGCCCTGAACACATATTTTTTAGATGTCCCTGTTACGATGAGGCACATAGAGAAACCACTGACCCCCTGCTGGTGAGGCTTACTGACCTCCCGGTAAAGCAAAAATTTGATCTTCTGTTAGGCAAAGGCCACAAGATGACCCAGACTGTCGCCAGATTCTGCGCACAGATCTGTAGGCGCAGACCATCCCCCAATTCAATCTAGTTTGTTAAGAAAATTCCCAAACCCGGACCCATGGGCGACTTTGGGTCATTTCTGTAAGGTAGTGTACTTTAAAGTTTTTATGTGTTTATATGCCTATTGCAGGGATGCGGGTGGCGCTGTGGGTTAAACCACAGAGCCTAGGACTTGCCGATCAGAAGGTCGGTGGTTCGAATCCCCGTGATGGGGTGAGCTCCCGTTGCTCGGTCCCTGCTCCTGCCAACCTAGCAGTTCGGAAGCACATCAAAGTGCAAGTAGATAAATAGGTACTGCTGCGGCGGGAAGGTAAACAGCGTTTCTGTGCACTGCTCTGGTTTGCCAGACGCGGCTTCGTCATGCTGGCCACATGACCCGGAAGCTGTACGCCGGCTCCCTCGGTCAATAAAGCGAGATGAGCGCCACAACCCCAGAGTCGGCCACGACTGGACCTAATGGTCAGGGGTCCCTTTACCTTTACCTTATGCCTATTGCACTTTCAAACTTAAAATCTATTGTTGTATATTGTTTTAAATGTTTGTTTTGCTATTGGGATTTTGGTTCCATTTGTGTTTCTCAAGCTGGTTTCTGACCGTAATAAATTTCATGTTTCATACGGTGCTGTGCAATCTATCCTTGGCTGCGCTAGAAATAATATTGTGAAGGATAAAGATAAGATCGCAACACTGCTGTAGGCTGATTGCTATTTAATGACACCAAGGAGAATTTCTGAGCGATTTAGGACATTTTTCAAGGGCACATTTCAAGTGCACCGGACAAGAATTATTATTGGTGGTATTTTATCTCAAACACTGACATTAGGGATATCAGAAAATGGCGCTCATTGGCCGTCAAATTTGGGCAGCTGAATCATGTTGCCTTCAGCCTATGTAGCTAAATCAATTATAGCTAAATCAATTAAACTTTTCAAAGAAGTCCAATTTGTCTGCAACCCTACAGAACTAGAAGAAAACTAGAGGAGGGTGTTTAAAAAGAGCCCCTTTAACAAGCCCAAAGCACACGGAGTTCACTATTAACAGAACATACATATTTACCACCTGCAAAAAAACAATCCTGTTGTTCCATTGTTCTATTCCTCTGAATGGGAGTAAATTTAAATCCTACAAGTACAGTACGTTCTCAACTATGTCAACAAAAAGAAAGCCATCATCACTGAGCTTTTGCTTCCTTACACCAGAGTCCATTTGAGAGGAATAAAAGGCTTTTCTTATCTAACTGGGATAATATTGACTTTACAACAATCAAGTTTAACTTAACACTTCAGAAAAACGGGACACAGCATGTGATTCAATATGCCAGTTTAGAAGGTCCATATGGCTGGTGTTCTTGAAATTCACAGTTATCATGTTAATTTAGCTTGAAAAACACTTAGCACAAGTACTTTGATAATCAATCAAGGGATCGTTCAAAGTATTTTTTTCAAGGCAAGTCAGGGAAAAGGGACATGAGGATATCTGGAAAGCAATGTCCTGCTTTTACCCAGCTGGCTTATCCCTGTTTTACTTACAGCAGAAGCGACAACTTGCTACTGGCCAGAGGTTTTCTACGCTAGGGTTATTTATACAAGAACTTTAATCCTGCCCTTCTATCATCCAAATATTACTCAGGGAAGCTTACAATAGTTAGGATCACAATTTCAAAGCAAAATAGCAACAATAAGTAGAGAGAAGCATAACATAAAAACAGTGGTAAAAGGTAGATTATAAAACTATCCCCCCCCAAAAAAAGCTTTCTCTAACAGGTGCTAGAGACACAAGTAGGACCACCCCCACCCCAATAATAATAATAACAACAACCCCATCCTATTAATACTAATAATAAGAATGGGAAGACAACACAAGTTTTCATCTGTTTTAGTGTCTCTTAGGCAGATCTATGATTAAAATGTGTGGGTTGCTTTTTTATTAAAGAAAGTTACTGTTTTATAGCACCTGGTTCTTCCTTTCTTTTCACCAACCCCCCCGTCATTATTTCGCTGTGGCCTCCCTCTTCTCTCGCACCTTGAGCAGTCCCTTTTGACAGCGACTGGTCTGTAGAGCAGGGCCCCCAATGTGACCCCCCAGACCTGCTTGGACCACAACTCCCATCAGAGCCAGCCATCATGGCTAATGACCAGAGAGGATGAGAACGCTCTGGTCCCACCAACATCCGCACAGCCTCCACTCAGCTCACACAAGGCAGTCGCCAGCTTTGGCGGGTTGCACTTGTGCGGAAAATGCAGTTGTCTGCATCCAACAAAACACCCAACACCCTGCTGGGAGCTGAGCATCGGAGGGAGAAGGATGGTAATGGCGGACAAGTCCTTGTTCAAGGACGTCGGTCTGTCCTCACTAGTCTTCTCTTCAGGGTCGCCTTGGACAGAGCTTAGCTTGCAAATACAGTGGTAACCTGGGTCTCAAACGCCTTGGTTCTCAAACACCAAAAACCCGGAAGTAAGTGTTCCGGTTTCCAAACGTTTTTCAGAAGCCGAACGTCCTATGCGGCTGTCGTTTATTGTTTCACAGGCACCTGCACCAATCAGAAGCTGTGCCTTAGTTTTCGAACATTTCGGAAGTCAGATGAACTTCCGGAACAAATTTAAGTTTGCCGCTTATGTTTTTGCTATTTATTTTGCGTATTTGTTTTTGAGGCTTTTTTTGGTTCATTTGTTTTTGTGACTGTGTGGAACCCAGTTCAGCTACTGTTTGATTGATGGTGTGACTGCGGAAATGGATAAAAGCCTCCCCATCCAAACAATGACTATCATCAGTGCAGGTAAGAAAAAAATAATAATTTTAATTTCTATCATCTACAAAACTGTCTTATTTATTTTACAGTACAGCACATTGATTATTGCTTTCATTTTATGGATCAATGTCTCGTTAGATAGAAAAATTCATGTTACATTGCTGTTTTAGGAGTTGTTTTTAAAAGTCTGGGACGGATTGATCCATTTTGCATTACTTTCTATGGGAAAGCGCGCCTTGGTTTTGGAATGCTTTGGTTCTGGAATGGACCTCCGGAACAGATTAAGTTTGAGAACCAAGGTACCACGGTAATGGCTTATGGCAAAGGCCCACTGCCCTATGACTCAAGTTATCCTTGTGATGCAGCTTCGCTCATGCAAGTGAAGTCATTGCCCAAGAGTGACTTCCCAGGATGCCCCTCTTCTCTCTGATTCCAACCACCTTCCTCTCCAACTATGAGTCAAGCCAAGGCCCCTTGTCTATCAAGGGCTTGGATCTCCAACAATATCATTTGAACTAGGAACTCGCCTGGAAAACAGGTAGACTCTGTTCTGATAAGAGGTCATCCAAGTATTTCGTACAAATATTCAAGCGTAGAAAACAACTCAACCCTTTCAACCCAGCTGACTGTTGATAAGTCTGGCGGGATGTGGGTGGCGCTGTGGGTTAAACCACAGAGCCTAGGGCTTGCCGTTCAGAAGGTCGGTGGTTCGAATCCCCACGACGGGTGAGCTCCCGTTGCTCGGTCCCAGCTCCTGCCAACCTAGCAGTTCGAAAGCACGTCAAAGTGCAAGTAGATAAATAGGTACCGCTCCGGCGGGAAGGTAAACGGCGTTTCCGTGTGCTGCTCTGGTTCGCCAGAAGCGGCTTAGTCATGCTGGCCACATGACCCGGAAGCTGTATGCCGGCTCCCTCAGCCAATAAAGCGAGATGAGCACGCAACCCCAGAGTCGGTCACGACTTGACCTATTGGTCAGGGGTCACTTTACCTTTACCTTTTTATCTGCAAATCAAATGCAAGCATATCCACATACACAATAAAGGACATAGGTCTGGAAGACTACAAAAAGGGAAAGGACCAGCGCTACGTAGGACAAGCATGAATTGGGACACTGTCAAATCTCCAACCTCAAGCCAATCGGATCGCTATTGTGAACAAGTATTGCAGCCCTGGACGTAAATTTAAAATTATATCCACGCATGACACACCAATTTTCAAGATGGCTGTTTCATTGACAAAGCAACAGTATAGTCCAGGCATATGGGAGAAGTGGGTCCTGCAACAAAATGTTACAGTATGCAGTGTTCCTGTTCAGGATTCTAGCCAGCCATGCCTTCTTTAGGGATCCTCCATTCTATTTTTTCCTCCTCCTCACAGTCAGCATTCCATGTCTGCTGTGGCATTTTTCAATCCTCACTAGGATGCTTTTTTGGGCGCAGAGGGGGATTCCACCTTAGGGTCGTCCCCCCCAATTTTTTATTTTGTACCTCTGTACGTTTTGCTGTTTCGTAAACTTCCTGGGATGCGGACGGTGCTGTGGGTTAAACCTCAGAGCCTACAGCTTGCTGATCAGAAGGTTGGCGGTTCGAATCCCCGCAACGGGGTGAGCTCCCATTGCGCGGTCCCTGCTCCTGCCAACCTAGTAGTTCAAAAGCACACCCGTGCAAGGACAGTGGTGCCTCGCAAGACAAAATTAATTCGTTCCGTGAGTTTTTTCGTCTTGCGTTTTTTTTCGTCTTGCGAAGCACGGTGTCGGAAAAGTTTTGGAAAAGCTTCAAAAATCACCAAAGTCTTCAAAAACCTCAAAAAAGGCTACCACATCGCGTGCTATGAGTTGCTCCTCGAAGTCAAGTCGCAACTGTATTAACGGTTTTAAGAAAAAGGAAACAAACTTGCAAGACGTTTCCGTCTTGCGAAGCAAGCCCATAGGGAAAATCGTCTTGCGAAGCAACTAAAAAAACCAAAAACCCTTTCGTTTTGCGAGTTTTCCGTCTTGCGAGGCATTTGTCTTGCGAGGTACCACTGTAGATAAATAGGTACCACTGTAGCGGGAAGGTAAACAGTGTTTCCGTGTGCTGTTCTGGTTTCGCCAGAAGTGGCTTAGTCATGCTGGCCACATGACTGTCTGCGGACAAACGCCAACTCCCTCAGCCTATAGAGAGAGATGAGCGCATAAACCCAGAGTCGTCCATGACTGGACTTAACTGTCAGGGGTACCTTTAAGCATACTGATACCACTTTCATGGGCTTAGATGGTGCTGTTTTTGCCTACAAAAAGATCCACACGCAGATTTTTCTATTTTTATATAGAATTCCAGGATTAATAATTTTTTTTAGTGCATGCATATCAGGCAAATACAGTGTCCTTTAAAATCCTATGATGTTAGCAGCCAGCTATCTTTCTTTGCAATATTAAGTAGGTTATGCTGACTCACCGACGCAAGGTGCCTAAAATATATGCAAAGGTGCAGTCGTCCAAGAGGAAGATGAAATACTTGATAGAAGAAGCTACTGCACAGTTTCACAACTAAGATTCCTTGTGATTTTTTTTTCATATACTCCTGGGGAAACAGAGGCCTAGTGCTGAGGGCACTTTTGAACGCAGAACCTTCTAGACAGGCTACTTGCAAGACTGGCTGGCTATGTCCAGAATCCATAACATGTGATTGATTACTAAAAAAAGTTAGTTCGCAAAAATGAACTGCTTCCTTTCTGAGTGAGCCCCCAATTTTTCAGAGCCAATCTGGTTTGTTTTTTTGTTTTTCTCAATTTATTTGTTTCATTTGGACAAACTATCCTATTTGTGATACACACTCTGTACATTCAGATCCCCAAATCATCATCTTCGATAAATAATGCCCTACACACACATTGATAAACATCGGCAACCCTAAGGAAGGCGATTCTGCAATTCACATTCAATTAAGATATACTGCTAAATCTGCTTACCATATACTCTCAGCTTTAGACTCTAAAACAGAAAATATAAACCGGGAACCAGAAAAATACAGATTAGCTACTGCAGGCCCCATGGGCAAATATGATTACCTGCTGGCTCCTCTGTTGCAATTTCACAAACAAGAGGGGCGTGTGGAAGTAATGGTATCCCTGATAAATGGAGCTTGCTAGCAGTCTACTTTGGATGGCCAGAGCCTCAGTGCAGATCAGGAACGAAATAAAAATAATCTTTAGAAAACTGTTCTTTAATATTTAAATTTTAGATTATAGCTTGCCATTTGAATTTTTTTATGCTTGTTATGGTATCATCCTACAATGGCTTGTATTAGAACTTCTAATTTTTATTCCAACTTCCTCCTACAGTATTCCAGGAACCATCTTACAGGAAAGTTGTACAAAATGGCTACCCAGTAGCCATTCCCCCCCCCCCCACGATGTCCAAAAAAAGTAAAATTTTCATTACAAGGAATAAAAAACCCATAAATTTCATTATTTGTTGAGAAAGAGCATGTCTTTGCAATAATTTTCAACATCAAAAACTTTTGGTTACATCATGCCCACATGCTGTAAATTCAGGTTTTCTAAACCTAGTTTTTCCACCAAAAAAAACTAGGCTACAACTGCTTTTATAAAAAAAATTAGACATCTATAAGATCTTTTGAGTGCTGGTGTATTTTTTTCTGAAATCATCATCATTTTATTGAGCTCAGTGTAAAATTTCAAAGAGTTCTGATCATTGGTTATGGAGGAAAAAATAAAATGTACACAAGTGAATCTTGTACCAAGGGTCTCAAGAGGGACAGACAACGCAGATTTAACGAAACTTTGAAGTGCTATAAAATTAAAACCGTTTGAGATAGAGGGGGGAGATTTAAGGGGGTTTCTTTCAACCATAAGGGAAGAGTGTACACCAAATTTCATCAACATCCAAGATGGAGGGTGACCTGACCTCGTTGAAATGGCGTGGAATGACCCGCTAAATACTTAATGCACAACTCTTCTAAGAATTAACTGCCCCTGTTTCCACCCTGAGCCACAGTGCCATGCACAGGCGATCCGTCAGCCTCTCCATAGCCCACTGCAGAAAATGAGGATGCTGCAACTCTAAATGAGGAAAATGCAACTCTACCCAAATATTTTTGTTTGAAAAGACAAGGAGACACCCTGGGCCAGAACTATCTATTTTGTCCCCTTAATGCTGATTTTTCAGAAGGAAGAGGATTACTAGTACAACCACCAAAACAAAATCAGATTTAATGTTCACCCTTAAAGAAAGAAAAAGTGAACTACAGTGGTAGCTCTGGATTCGAATGGGATCCGTTCCGGAGTCCCATTCGCATCCAGAAGCGAACACAACCCGCGTCCGCGTGTCGTGATTCGCCGCTTCTGCGCATGACGTCATTTTGACCGTCTGCGCATGCGCAAGCGGCAAAACCTGGAAGTAACATGCTCCGTTACTTCCAGGTCGCCGCAGCGCGCAACCAGAAAATACTTATCCCGAAGCTACTTCAACCCAAGTTATGACTGTACAAGATCACACGTCTCTTTATTGTGAAGTCTTACAGAAAAAAATTAACTCGCTCTCTTTACAGTCCTCTTCAGTCAGAAAAATAAAAAATAGAAATTACAGTTTTGTGAGTGCTTTTTAATGTGTGGTTAAAAGGAGTAACTCTTTCCACTTACAAATTATAACCTCTATAAGGAAAGCTATTCTAAAGCCATAAATTAAACCAAGCATTGCCAAGCTAAAATTACGCTCACTTTGAAGTTTCCCGCTTGCTAATATAAAGACTTTTCAGGCCCAACGAATAGACTCGTGGAAACTGCAGCGCTGAAATTTATTAGGGAATGACCCTCAGCTTTGCTATCACATAGAATCCAAAACAGTCCAGTTGCTTGAGAAATCTCAAAAACAGGGCAATTGTTCTTCTCTAACTGAAGGATAGGATATATAGTGCAAAATGTAACCCAAAATTGTTAAGGCACCCTCCATAACATCCAGAACGCCTCAATCTGAGTGTATGTACAATTTAGGAACACACAGAGGAGGGGAATCTGGCCCTCCAGATGTTCTTGGACTACAACTCCCATCATCCTTCATGCTAGCTGGGACTGATGGGAATTGGAGTCCAAAGACTACTGGCTACATCTTCCCCAGCCCTGAGCTACTGCGGGGGTCCACATTTTTGGGATGCCCATTGCGCTGAGACAAAATCTATGGTTACCATCAGCCAGCCCTGTGTTTTCTCTGACTCAGGGTATCGCCTGGCATCCTGCTAAGCTTTCAAATCACTCAGAAACAGCAACATTCCTTGCTGTTTTCCAAATAATCTCAGACTCTGGTGAGGGGAGAGACAACTTCGGTGTCAAAATACGACATGGGCCAAGAACAGGGTGGATAAAAACCAATGATTTTTTTTAAAAAATGGGTTTTTTATATTTAAATTGGATTTTTAAAATAAAATGATTTTGGAGAGGAAATCTTTCTAAAGATAGTTTTCTTTTTAAGTTACATTATAGTCCAAAAGCTATTCATCAGAAAATAAGGATTTGTTTTAAATTTTTCATGTGTGCTAAAACTCGGTCTAAGTTGTTGTGGTCTTTTTTAATAGTTTAACCAAACCAGTTAACAAACATGGATACATATGCTATAATGTTATTGTTTTAGTTAAACAAACTGTTTAAATTGTTAGTAAGGAAATGATTATTTTTCTCCTTCCAATAAAGTACAGCAGAAAAGTGGTCCAAATATAAACAGTTAACTTAGTAAACCTCACAATAATTTCATAATTATCGCTCTATGTATTTCTAATAGTATAACCAAATCAGTAATTTTTGATAGAACTGTAAAAGCTACTCTGAAAATTTATTATTCCAAAAACAAAACCTTCATCTGGTTGTAAATATTAAGATTATAGCAGCAAGAATGAGTCTTTTGGTAAAAAAATGATTTAAACCAAGTCTTACTGACTAGTGATTTAAATCGTGATTTAAATCAAATCCACCCTGGCCGGGAACGATGAATTTCTGCACCTACCCAACAAAATGTGGGCTGCAAAAATCATTTCAGAATAAAGTAGTGTTCTAGCACAGAGCGACACTCATGGACTCAAATGTTGAGACGCAGGAAGTCCATTGCTACTTTGGGCTTTGATTTGGAAGTGACGCTTCCAGTAGCTACCCGGAACTATATCCGGAAAAGCAAAGTTCATCTGCTTTTAAACACACACACACACACACACACACACACACACACAAATATTCTGTGACTGTATTGTTAGTTAATTCTGAACAACTACCAAAAGTTGTTGCTCCCATTCCTCCTATGACATGCCTGAAACAAGAGGTCAAAACTCGTACCCAGTACATCCTAATAAAGAAGCATTCAGAACACAGATCCCTCCCAGGCTCCTGGCAGAGTTCCAGGAAACAGATGTGATGCGCAGTCTGGCAGATCTCAGTCCTACACAAAGCCTTTCTGCCATCAAGCTGATTTATTCCAGCAGAACCTTGCAGAAGTCTCTTAGCCTCCATCACAAGTGCTCAGGCTGAAGTTTTCTAAATGTGCTTTTGACTCTCAGGTCATGCAGCAGAGAAACACAAGTTGTTCATAATGTTTTGTTCTTTCAGAACAAGGCTGCATTTTTTGTCCTTTAGGGGTAGCTACATGGGGAAATGAGCTGGAACACAGCAAAGCCTAGGGCGCATCTATAAAGTACCGTATTTTTTGCTCTATAAGACTCACTTTTTCCCTCCTAAAAAGTAAGTGGAAATGTGTGTGCATCTTATGGAGCGAATGCAGGCTGCGCAGCTATCCCAGAAGCCAGAACAGCAAGAGGGATTGCTGCTTTCACTGCACAGCGATCCCTCTTGCTGTCCTGGCTTCTGAGATTCAGAATATATTTTTTCTTGTTTTCCTCCTCCAAAAACTAGGTGCGTCTTGTGGTCTGGTGCGTCTTATAGAGCGAAAGATACGGTACTTTGTTCCTTTAACATATCAGGCAATTTCTATACATATATTTCTGAAAACGTTTTCAGAAATCTCCTAATGTCCTGGAATATTTAGCTTCCTTTTCTGAAAATTTGTTTCACAATGGCACTTTGAGTTGATGTTTTTATATGTTGCTACGTTAAATGTTGGAAACCTCCCTTGATTTTAAGGCAGCCAGGGCAGTGTTAGAAACTGTGATAGAAAAGCTATTTGCCACAAGGCTTCTGGGTTGTGAGTGCCAAAACAAAGTGTATAGTTGCACACATATATTCAGCAACACTTTATACTTTTTGAAAAGCATGAACTAAAATGCGCTACTCTGCAGATCAGCTGATTTGTGCAGCAGTGCAGCACCAAAAGACATGCAAATCAGCCGATTCATGAGGCAGCGCAGCAGGAAAAAAAATACACATGGCAACCACTGGCAACCATAATGTATATTTTGGCCACAGGAAGACACTATATAATGCCTGAAAATAGAAGGGGCAGTTTTAAAGTAATAGCTTCTGCAGCCAAACATTTATCATCACTTTTGCGCGCGCGCACACATGCATCTTCTCTTACTACACCAGTACAGTGAATAATTCTACTAAGAACTGTTTTGGTGACTGACCACAAACTATGCACTAAGATCTCCCAGGTTAACTTACTATTTAAAAAGCCAACTTTTGACAGACCTGCCCGTAGCTACAATGAGTTACCTATTTATAGTCCAGTCCTGCATCTTAATAGGTCAGGCAGGTGGCATGAATGTTTGCTTGACACAAAACGTCCTTCACAGGAGAAATGTGCAGATGTGATGCTGCATGCTGGGCAAGTTAATATTCTGCACAAGGACATTTATTTCATACTTCCTGGAAGTCACAATGAAGAAAGAGGAGCTTCGGCTTAGGTAGTTCTGTGATGGAATAAATCCAAATGAATGAGCTACCTCACAGCAAATCCTCAGTCACAGTGATGTCTTTAAACCATTTCTGGTGAAGCTGAAACTGTAGAATGCACTTGCTTTAGCACAAGCCTGAGACTCACTTTCCAGATCTGTGAAACAGAGAACCCATGCATGAAAAGGGCAGAATTCTAGATAAACCTCCCACCCATTGTGCATCTACTATACAGCTAAAGTGAGAAGCTCTGTAAGAGGCATATATCACTTCAAAACTAACATGGGGCTTGGTCCTCAGCTTTCCATCCCATAGTTTAGCACAGTGATGAAGATTGTGTTACCTGTGTTCTCTTGAGCGTTCCACACAGGAGTGGTCAACTAGCTGTGCAGCAAGACTTTTCAAACAAGTTGGCTTTCAATCCTTGTGCAGCAAAACAAAGCACCCAGCCATTCTTAGAAAACCGATTTTTTAAAAAAAAAATATATCCTGCTTCCTTTGCATTATTTCCCTTTAAGCTTTGTCTGAAGCGGGTTGTTTTGGCATTTCAGCTATTTAGCTGAGTAAGGGTAATTGTGGATCACATTGAATCAGAACCGGAAAAAGTTTGAAATTCATTGCATTTTGATTACACAGTGCCTCAGACAACTCAGCTTATTATAACAGCAGTTATCTTAGAATCATAAGCCTTTAACTTGCTTAAAGGTGGTTAAACTTGGGATAGATTTGTGCTCCAAGACATTCTGCAGAAAATTCATGCTAGTTTAACCAAAGTAGAGCATCTATACCAAGAGAACTTACCATTTCATTCCATGTTTCTGTCCCTGCCTGCCCTAAATAGAACAGATTGCAAGCAGCTGCGATTGCAAAACTGCTGCAGGCCACATGAACTGAGAGGCATTAATAAAAGCTTGTAAAGATCTCCAGAACTTTATAGAGCCAACCAAGTTTTCTAGGCAACAGATGTGACCTCAAAAGCAGCCCTGGTAAAAGTCACCAGAGCCAAGCATTTAGTGGCTACTGAGTATCTGATACCCCAGACCCACACTTCTCTCAAGAAGCTCAGAGTATCTTACACCTGGTTCCCGGATAATCTCATATATGGTGAGGCCAGAGCAAGCCAAGACCAGGTGCTCAACTTCAGCCACAAAGCTGCATCGTGAACCTTCAGGGTATTCCAGATAAGGTGCAGCTGGTGTTTTATTACGGCACAGAAGCAACCCGGACAGATTGCACATTGCTGGGATAGCACATATTGGCAAGAAGCAGCACTATGAGCCAGCAACACAAATGAAGTTAGTTCTTTGTCATTGTCCTGTAACTGTAAGTGCCAAACCAAGAAACTGCCCATCTGTTTGCACCTTGAAGCAACCGCCATAGCTGAAGATTCGGGAATTGATGGGGTTTTTTCCATTAAAAATGAGGAAAATGCATGTCCAAGATACAAGGTCCTAAAGAGAGCCCCGGAAGATCAAACCAGAGGCCCATCTAGTCCCTCATCCTGTTGTCACAATGGGCAACTGGATGCCTGTGATAAACACAAGCAAGACCCAAGTGCAACAACAGCACTCTCCTTGTGATTCCCAGGAACTGATATGCCTCCAACAGGGGAGACCTCATGGTCTCCAAACCATGGACCTATCTCCTTCATTGCATCTGAATGCATTTGTCTTAAGAATTAGCATACTCCTGCATAGCAAACACAACTTGGTATCTCACATCTCCTCTGTGTTTCCTTCCTCCTCTCCAGTCACCTGAAGCAGCGGTTACGGAGGTTTCACTACTCAAAAGGAACATCTGAGCTAGATTTGGGTCCTGATTTCAAATATACTAATTCTCCGTATCTATGCATACAGTGGTGCCTCGCAAGACGAAATTAATTCGTTCCGCGAGTTTTTTCGTCTTGCGGTTTTTTTCGTTTTGTGAAGCACGGTGTCGGAAAAGTTTTGGAAAAGCTTCAAAAATCACCAAAGTCTTCAAAAACCTCAAAAAAGGCTACCACACCGCGTGCTATGAGTTGCTCCTCGAAGTCAAGTCGCAACTGTATTAACGGTTTTAAGAAAAAGGAAACAAACTTGCAAGACGTTTCCGTCTTGCGAAGCAAGCCCATAGGGAAAATCGTCTTGCGAAGCAACTCAAAAAACCAAAAACCCTTTCGTTTTGCATGTTTTCCGTCTTGCGAGGCATTCGTCTTGCGAGGTACCACTGTAGTTGTGTTTTTTTTAATCCCCTTAGCTGGAGTTGTCTAAAGCTAATGTAATGAGAGAGTGGTGGGATGTAACATGGGGAGATCTCTAGGGAAAGGTAACTGAAAATACCCAACAATATTTGGGTAGCAGAAGGAATGAACCAAGATTAAGTACAGCAAGGCCACAATGTGTCCAATTGGAGTAGAAAGATTTGGAAGGGAAGGTTTAGTGGCAAAGATGGATACTCCTGCTATTAGCATTTAAGTGACAGTTACCCAGCATTAAGTACTGAGGCTCTTACATATACATTTATTCTCAGGGGTGGGGATTTTCTTCTAAGTAAACATGCATTGTGCAATACTCAGAAAATCAAATCATATTATTTCCCCCTTATAGCTGCTGCTGCTGCTGCACCAGAATTTGTTTTTCATTTAGGTGCAATGAAAGCACAGGTGTGTTTTGCATTCAGATGGCATATTTTTGGGGTTTAATTAGAAACACATCAGGACCTGCATATAGTTTACTGCTCCACCCGCTACTGCCCTATTTTGACTCTTGGCTCAGAGAACAGCCTGGTTAGAGTCTCCTTCATGAATGCAGTCACTTGTGGGACTCATTCTGTATAGGAGACAGAACTCAAGGGAAGTACAGGTTGCCGTTCTCACACTGCTTTTTCCAGAGTTCCACTGCCATCCCCAGCACCACACTAACGTAAGTGAAATATTTCACCTGGCTATACATTAACAGGAATATACACCTCTGCAAATCTGGAAACCTATCATTATTCACCAGAAAGTTACTTTCCCTTCTGCATGTAACCACAGGGCAGAACAGACTCTGCAAAGAACCACCTTGGACACAATGCGACTCTCCTGGATTATTAGCTAGGTGTTCACAGCTTCAGAAAGGTGTGCATCACAGCTATCCATCACAGCCTGTGGGCATTACATTTGCAGCCCAATTCTAAGCAAGTTTCCTCCGACGCTCAAGTGAGTCCAGTGATGCTTTTTCCCAAGCTGCCGTGCACCTTGCTGTAGCCTTCAGATCATTTTCACCAGAATGCTAGTCTGCTTTAGTAGACTAGACCAAAGCACTAGACTCTCAGTCTGTGAATTCATTCTACTTTGGGGTAATCCGGGTGTTTCCCCCACAAGTCTGGTGCAAGAACCCTTGGAGCTGGGTTCAAATCTCACTTTGAGTTACAGACCTTTGCGGAGGCCCTAGCAAGGATACAAATGCGGTTTGTTTGCACGCTCGGACTGGCAACACCCCGCGCGTGGCCTTCCTTCGGGGGAGGGAGGAGGAGGAGGAGGAGGAGGAAGAGGCGCGCGCGACATTGCAGAGGCGGGCCGAGGAAGCCGCTGCGCCGCATGGCGCGGGCCGCTTCTTCATCCCTTGCGCGCCCGCGGCCAAAGCGCGGAAGAGGCGCAGCCCATCCTCCCTCCCCCCGTCCCTGGACTTGCCTGGCTGGGGTCGGTGGCCTTGAAGACGTGGCATGCCATCGGGGACTCGGGGTCGTCGGGCTGCGCTTTGATCAGGTAGGCGAAGTAGGTGAGGTCGTGGCTGTTGTGGATGAAGCGCGCGATGTGCTGCGCCTTGTGCTCGAAGATGAAGACGGCCGGGTTGGCGGCGCTGCTGGCCGACGGGATGCAGCGCAGGTTGGGCGAGCCCAGCAGCAGCAGCACTTCGCGGGCGGGCACCGCGCTGGGCTCCTGCTTCTGGCTGCGCCGACGGATCTCGGCCACCAGCCAAGGCAGCATGGGCAGCGTGGTGCGCCGGTCCAGGCACGACCAGCCCACGTACCACAGCCTGAAGCGCTTCTCCCCCGACGGCGCCTTGCCGACGCCTTGCAGCGGGTCGGCGGGGGGCTCCAGGGGGTGAGAGAACGCCACGTCCGAGCTCGCCTTCTCCATGAGGCCGGCAGGAGCCCCCGCCAAAGGCGTCCTCGGTTTCCTTTGCGGCGTCCGAAGAAGGAGCGCAGCCTTGCGCGGCCCTCGGAAAGCAGGTCACCTGCAGCTCAGCGCGGCTCCCGGGCGAGGAAACGTGCCGCCAGGGGGCATCTCATGCCCTGCCGCAAGCAGCGAGGCAGCACGTCGGGGGCGGCGGACTCTTCGCGCATGGATCCCGGTGCCGCGATCCCTCGGGGTGCTGCAGGGCTCCGGGGCGCGACGCTCTCCCAGCACCCGCCGCGCTCCTGCGGGTCTCGCCTGGAGCTGCGCGACGGCCGTCCGCGCCCGCCTCCTGCGCCCGCCCACCCCGCCGGGCAGCGCCAGTGAGGCGGCCGCGAGGGCTGCCTCCTCCCGCCTCCTCGGAGCGAGGGGTGGCGCACGGAAAGGCGACGCGCCTGGGAGGCGGGCTGGATGGCTTGGCCCGCCCTCCCCTGCAGTTTGCCCGCAAAGGAGACTCGCCGCGTCGTTTCCCGACGGCCAAAACCAAACGAGACGCGCCTCCCTCGCTCCCGGAGGCTCCCCTTCCCCGCCTCGACGCGGCTGCAGAAGCCGATCCGGGCTCCAGCCAGCCTAGGCGAAGCGACAGTCCTCTCGCCGTCTGCGCATCCTCCGCGCCCGGCGCGCATGTGTGCGCGTCGGGCCGCACATGCCCAGCAGCGGAAGGGGAGCAAGGAGCGGGGTCGGCGGCTTCATGCACGCACCCTTCGCGGTCCGCTGGCT
This sequence comes from Podarcis pityusensis, assembly GCF_964106645.2. NCBI lineage: Eukaryota > Metazoa > Chordata > Lepidosauria > Squamata > Lacertidae > Podarcis > Podarcis pityusensis. The sequence continues at coordinate 96,387,955 of NC_138027.1, read as the reverse complement.
GCCGCAGGGCGGATCTAGCGGCAGGATCCGGCAGAGGCGTCGCAAGCGCGATCCTGAGCGGGTTAACTTGGAATTTTAAGCGGGGGCTTCAGTGGCGTCTTTTGCGCCCGGGTTGCGCGCCTGCCTTCTTGCTTGGTAGTCGCCGCCGTCGAACCAGCGCAACTTACGCGTCAAGGCTCTAATTTACTCTTACTTAGGCGGGCGGGGAGGCGAGAGGGAGAGGAAACAAAGGGGGGGGGGGAGGAGCTGATGGACTGAGGGATTTATTGTGACATAAGCCACAATAACGCCACAAGGGGCATAATTCCCAGCCCTGTCGTAATGCAATGAGCATTGCTGGCTATTACTCCCTGAGGTGCTTTGAGGTGAAAGAAAAACACCCAAGATTCAATATTAAAAATAAATGAAGCTATGATCTGTAGGCGAGGGTAGCCGATGGGTCTCAAACCCCTGAGTTAGGGACGTTCCCTGCATGTGAAGACAGGCTCCAATGGATTGAGCAGATGAGACCATTAGCAGGTCCAAGGGTGGAAAATATGGTTTCTGCACGTGCTGTAGAGGGAAGTGAGGGGCAGGTGTGGCTTGTCAACCTGGGAAGGTTGCCCATCTAGGAGAAGAAAAACCCTGACCCTAAACCTCCGCTGCCTTGCCAAATTTTTCCACGAGAAATCAAAGAGTAAACCTTACACCCATCCCTGAAATGGTTGGGTGGGGGTCTTGTACGCCACCTTTCGGCAACTCCTGCTCGGCTTTCCTCTGGACGGGGGTCCCAGGCCCTGAGGAGGTGCTGCTAAGAAAGAATGATGACCTGGTATGCTGAAGTCAGAGGGACTTACGTATGAAACAAGCCCACTTAGGAGGATCTTGCAGCAGGTCAAGTTAAGGGCGTAAGAAGCCCCATCGAGGTCTGCCTGGTGTGTCAATGCTTGCGTCCAAGGCCAGACCATGAATCGTCTGAGGAGCAGTGGTGGCTGGTGCCCATTGGAACCGCAGAGCGGTTATTTCTAGTTTTGGCCTCCGTGCTGAGTTGTCTGAGGACAATGCTGAGGAAAACTGAAAGCAGGCAGGTGGGGACTGGCTGGCTGGCCACTGATTGAGGCTGGTGCCCAATTTGCCCTAAAAGACAATCCTGCTCTGTAGGGGTGTTGTTTTAATCATTCATACCTAGGAGGAGATTGGTCTTTGTCCATCTCAAACCACCACCTCCAAAGTTCACATTTTAAGGTTTTATAGCCTATATGGTACTCTTCCTCCAAAATAGTATAGATTTCCAAGAGGTAGTGTTGTATTTGATTTGTAGGTTGGGGGCTGGCGCCTTAAAGACTATGGTTGCACATCTTATACACTAGACCAGTGGTTCCCAAACCCTCGCCTTCCCCTTTTAAAACAATTAAAGGCTGCTACTGAAGCCTGTTTACTTGAAAGCAAGAACTACTGAAACCAGCAGCCTTCTTTAGAGGGTAAATACCATTATGATCAGGATGTAACATCCCCAACAGTAAAAGGCACTCCCTCTCTCATGTCTCATGATCTGGAGATCCGTTCACATCAACCCATCCAATAATCCCCCCTCATCTCCTGACAGGCTTATCCACTTATTTCATCATTTGGCTTCTTATCCCTTAATCCGCCTACCATTTGTTATCCTCAAAGCCCTGCAGTGGCTCGGTACTTGGGAGAAAGTGTTTCAATGGCATTTTGCTCATGGAAGTCAGTGTTTAGGGTTCATATTTGGGTATGCTAGGTTGCGATCATGACTGTTAAAACGCAAGCACACACACGTGCGCACGCGCACACACACACACACACAGAGGTTGGCTGTGCAGCTCTGCAGCTAGTTTAGTAATCCTCAAACTATCCTCGAATCCAGTTCCCTGGGGAGGCTGCTGGCGCAGCATCTAGAATCTGCCCTCAAATGCCAAAAGGGCCAATTGCAGCACTAGAATAGCACCCATCATCCTAGGAGACTGCAGGTAGGAACTTCTGCATCAGAGCTTGTGCTGGCTCTTTGCTGAGTGTGATGGAGCCCAAGGATTACTTATTAGTCATTATTGTCACAACAGCTTGAGATACAGATCTTCCTCCTACTCCATGGGTAGGCAAACTAAGGTCCGGGGGCTACATCTGGCCCAGGCGCCTTCTAAATTCGGCCTGCGGACAGTCCGGGAATCGGCGTGTTTTTACATGGGTAGAATGTGCTCTTTTATTTAAAATGCATCTCTGGGTTATTTGTGGGGCATAGGAATTCGTTATTTTTTTCAAAATATAGTCCGGCCCCCCACAAGGTATGAGGGACACTGGACCGGCCCCCTGCTGAAAAAATTTGCTGACCCCTGTGACCTACTCAGTAGGTTTTTCTATGGAGAGGCTGGCTTAGATAAACAGAAGATGGGACTTAAGCACTTTAAATTCTTGTTTCATTATGGAGTTTGCAACTAGTACAGCTTTTTTTTGCTGGTGCTACAGCGTTTTACACTGTGCTCCATTTTTTTCCACCTTTTCTACCTGGTTGTTGTACGTTCATCTATAAAATCAGATAGATAGATAGATAGATAGCAGCAAGAGATGATAGAATATAGCCAAAGGTGACTTCAACTTAAGCCTTTTCTCCAGTGAGCCACTGGCCTTATTATTTCAATTTCTACAAAATTCCAGAGGATTCTACACTGCCCTAAAATATTCACTGCCCCTGTTGATACAATAAGCTGTTTGGAGGTCATTTAGTAGCAGTTAAAAGGCCTTTTAGTAATTTCTACAGGTTTGCGACAAGGCAAGAAACTTGTCGAAATACAGAGTGGTTGAACTGTTGACTCCTACCCAGACCCTCCATTGAAGAGACCATGACTGTGGAAGGACAGCAGCAGACAGGGACTGAGGGCTTATGCATCAAATTATAACTTCCTAAACTTAACTGCTGGGTCAGCATTCACTGCTTGCTTCAGGGCTAGTTTGGGAGGAAAGGACATGGGTTATACATCAGGAAAGAAGAGAGCAATCACTTTAAGCAAGTACTCTGCAATAGAACCAAAGCTGTATTTAATAGCCCATAATGGGCTAGCTGTTGTCCTTGTCCATGGAGTTTTCTTGGCAGGGATACTGGAGTGGCTTGCCGGTTCCTGCTCCAGGTGGATCATGCTTGGTCAAAACTCTCCACTATGACCTGTCCATCTTGGGTGGCCCTGCACGGCATAGCTCATAGCTTCTCTGAGTTATTCAAGCCCCTTCGCCATGGCAAGGCAGTGAGTGATTCATGAAGCTATGGTTTTCCCAGTAGTGATGTATGGAAGTGAGAGCTGGACCATAAAGAAGGCTGATTGCCAAAGAATTGATGCTTTTGAATTATGGTGCTGGAGGAGACTCTTGAGAGTCCCATGGACTGCAAGAAGATCAAACTCCATTCTGAAGGAAATCAGCCCTGAGTGCTCACTGGAAGGACAGATCCTGAAGCTGAGACTCCAATACTTTGGCCACCTCATGAGAAGAGAAGACTCCCTGGAAAAGACCCTGATGTTGGGAAAGATTGAGGGCACAAGGAGAAGGGGACGACAGAGGATGAGATGGTTGGACAGTGTTCTCGAAGCTACCAGCATGAGTTTGACCAAACTGCGGGAGGCCGTGGAAGACAGGAGTGCCTGGCGTGCTCTGGTCCAGGGGGTCACGAAGAGTTGGACACGACTCAACGACTAAATGACAACAACAACAACAATGGGCTAGTTAAGGGACGTGGGTGGCGCTGTGGTCTAAACCACTGAGTCTTGGGCTTGCCGATCAAAAGGTCAGTGGTTCGAATCCCTGCGACGGGGTGAGCTCCTTTTGCTCGGTCCCTGCTCCTGCCAACCTAGCAGTTTGAAAGCACGCCAAAAAGTGCAAGTAGATAAATAGGTCCCGCTCCGGTGGGAAGGTAAACGGCGTTTCCGTGCACTGCTCTGGTTTTGGTGTTCCATTGCGCCAGAAGCGGCTTGGTCATGCTGGCCACATGACCCGGAAAAACTGTCTGCGGAGCTGACAAATGCCGGCTCCCTTGACCTGTAAAGCGAGATGAGCACCGCAACCCCGGAGTCGTTCACGACTGGACTTAACTGCCAGGGGTCCCTTTACCTTTCATGGGCTAGCTAGGATCTTTAAAAAAGGGAACATGCATGCATACAGGTGACAGCCAGACAGTTTTGCTTATCAGATGCAGCCTCCTTGGACTACTCCTGATTTTCAGAAGGCCCAAGGTTCTGCAGTCTGGGGCATGCATGGAAAACTACAAATCCCAGCCTAAAATTACTGTTTAAAACGTCTAGCAGCAGACAAGTACATTCACACACAGACAGTCTTAAGATTGATAAGCAAAAGGCAGCGGACAATCAGGGAAATAAAGGTGCAACGATTTCCCCACCATTAGATTTAATAGAAAACAAGAGCATTTTGGGTTCCCAAAATATGTGGCATGCCACGTTTCATGGGTAACAGGCTAATCAATATGCTTGAGCTAAAAATTAACAGAAACCACAAGCTTTATAATTGTGGCCTGACAGCACTCAGGCAACATCTCCTGCACAGTATCACTTTTCTGGGTTCTTCTGTATGGTGAAAATCCTATGCCCACTACATTTGCTCTTAAGCAGCACGTCCTTCTACATATGTGTAGCATTTCAGTATATAAGAAGGCATTTTACAGGCCTTTGAACATGAAGAGTCCAGCAGATGGGCAAAGTCGCGTAGGAAATTGAAATGACACCTTCTCTTAGCAAAAACCACAATGTTTTAAGGCAAACCGGAACAGCTCATTTGGTTCAAAACAAGCTGCACAGCAGATGCTCAAACTGTCTCAAGGACGGCTGCCATTTCCTTGAACTGATTGTAGAAGTTCTAAAATGGAAAGAAAAGGAAAGGATATACGATTATTTGGATACACAGTCCATGAGATGTAGCAGCCTACTTCAAACTGGTGCCCCCCAAATGTTTAGGACTAGAACTACCAAAATCTCTAACCGCTGCTCAGGCTGGCAGAGGCTGATCAAAGTTACAGTCCAAAATATTGGGATGACACAAGTTGGGGAAAGCTGACCTACAGTGGTTGGCTTGTACAGTGGTGCCCCGCAAGACGAATGCCTCGCAAGACGGAAAACCCGCTAGACGAAAGGGTTTTCCGTTTTGGAGGTGCTTCGCAAAACGAATTTCCTATGTGCTTGCTTCGCAAGACGAAAATGTCTTGCGAGTTCCTGCGGGGTTTTTTTTCCTTCCCCCCCCCTTTTCCCCAAGCCGCTAAACCGCTTATCAGCTGATGGCTAAGCCGCTTAACAGCTGATCGCTAAGCCGCTTATCAGCTGATCGTTAAGCCGCTTATCAGCTGATCTTTAAGCCGCTTAACAGCTGATCGCTAAGCCGCTTATCAGTTTATCTGCTAAGCCCGCTAAGCCGCTAATACTGTAGCGCTAATCCGCTAAACCGCTAATGGGCTTGCTTCGCAAGACGAAAAAACCCGCAAGACGAAGAGACTCGCGGAACGGATTCTTTTCGTCTTGCGAGGCACCACTGTATGTCCAAGTTCAAATCCCCAGTCAGGGCATTTTCATACTTCTGCACTGCTTCAACCTCCCTTCTCTCCTCTAATTTCCAAATTCTCTCTCTTTTTCATTCTAGAGCCAATCATAGTAAACCGTTACACAAAACGTATTTCAAAAAGTCAACGCATTTCCCCAGTTTTCGAGTCTTAAGTTAACAGGAACACAGAAAACCAATGGCGTTTCCATTGCAACCCAGTTGATTTGTAACCACCTTAGAACAAGTGCCAACCTTTAGAAGGGGTTATGTTATTATACAAACCTGAAATTGTGGGAGCGTCATTTCAAATGTTTTGCTTGTGATGTGGCCTGAAGCATCTGCCACTTTTACTGCCATCGTAACGTAAGGAGACTTCAGAGATTTGCAGCTGTCAGAGCTCACTGCCATCCCCAGCTTCCACTGAAAATCAATAAGCTGCAAATAAATAAAGAGGGAGGAAAGAATCAGACACCGTGACCAATACAAGTTCTTTGAGGCTGGCAGAATGCGCAGGTAGTGCGTTCAAATGCAGTACCAAACCATGCTTTGGCATTCCATTAAACAGACTTGGGCACATGCGCAGTTTCTTCCCCATGCTTGCTCCTGTTCCCTCCTTGATATTCTGGTTCACAGCAAACCAGATTGTGCTAATTCAGATGTGAACCAAGTTGTCGTTGATGTCAACAGAGCTGCGGCAAACCTTGGATGACACATTAAAACACAGCTTAGAAACCAATGGTCATTTAATTAATAATGATGTTTTTTTTGTCTGAACCCAGGCTCATGGTTTGCTTCCCCCAAACAAACCACGAGACCCAGTTTGCACAAAACAACATTCCTACATCTGCAGCTCAGAGATAGCCAGAGCCCTGGAAACTTTTGCACAGCATGCAACATTGTGCTGCTCGTTCATGTTAACCCATAGTAGGGGTTTTTTCTAAATAACTATGGTTTAATGTGGTATGCAAACCAGGACACTGTGTCATGGGACAACCACAATATGCAACTAGAATTTTACACCATGCTCTGCCGAAGGAGGCTACCCCAGTGCAAACTTCCTTTGAAACAAATTGTTTTACCCGTCCAACAACTGCTACATTTTTGGCATCTTCCGACACTGCGATCGAGCTGCCCTGTTCGTTCCAGACGTGACGAAGAACCTGGACAGCTTGTTTGGGCAGAGTACCAGCTGCACCTCCTAGCCTCGTGGACAGGTCTTCTGGCGAGAGTTTATCTTTTGCTGCTGTGCTAAACAAAACAAAAAAGGAAAGGAGGGGAAAGGAGGACTTCACTGCTAGATTTTAAACAGAAAAGAGCTGATTTCTGGTATGCCCCACAGAGAAACTTACGGTCTTCAAATAAAAACATCTTGAAGGTCCCAGGCCACAGAGAAGTTAGGCTGGCCTCAACTAGAGCCAGGGCTTTTTCGGCTGTGGCTCCAATCTGGTGGAACACTCTGTCACAAGAGACCAGGGCCCTGCGGGACTTGACGTCTTTCCGCAGGGCCTGCAAGACGGAGCTGTTCCACCAGGCCTTTGGCCAGGGCACAGCCTGACTCCCTCCCTCAGCAATCTTCGCGGAGCTCTGGCCCAATGGTTGCCAGTGGCTTGAATTAATTAATTTTATAATGAATGATTTTAGAGTGTTGTTTATGCTGTACTTTTGTACTGTTTTATTGTTGTTAGCCGCCCTGAGCCCGGCTTCGGCTGGGGAGGGCGGGATATAAATAAAATTTATTATTATTATTTTAAATTTTGCTTGTCCCCTGGAAGACTGTTTTACACCTATTTTAGCAGGGTTTTTGTAAAAAAACCCACAAATAAAATACCGTATTTTTCGGACTATAAGACGCACTTTTTCCCCTCCAAAAATGAAGGGGAAATGTGTGTGCGTCCTATGGGGCGAATGCAGACTCCTTGGCTTCAGCGATAGCAACGCGAAGCCTCCAAAGCCTGCGCTCCGGAGGCTTCGCGTTGCTTCCGCTGAAGCCAGGAGAGTCTGCTCTTTGAGGCTGGCGGTGGGGGAAAGCAGCGCTTCCCCCATCACCAGACCCAGAGGATGGGGTGCAGCGGGAAGGCGCGCGACGCCTTGCCGCTACTCTCCAACCTGGCTTCGAGGCTGGCGGTGGGGAAAGCAGCGCTTCCCCCATCACCAGACCCAGAGGATGGGGTGCAGCGGGAAGGCGCGCGACGCCTTGCCGCTACTCTCCAACCCGGCTTCGAGGCTGGCGGTGGGGAAAGCAGCACTTCCCCCATCGCCAGCCCCAGAGGATGGGGGGCAGCAGGAAGGCGCGCGACGCCTTGCCGCTACTCTCCAACCCGGCTTCGAGGCTGGCGGTGGGGAAAGCAGCGCTTCCCCCATCGCCAGCCCCAGATGATGGGGGGCAGCAGGAAGGCGCGCGACGCCTTGCCGCTACTCTCCAACCCGGCTTCGAGGCTGGCGGTGGGGAAAGCAGCGCTTCCCCCATCGCCAGCCCCAGAGGATGGGAGGCAGCGGGAAGGCGCGCGACGCCTTCCCGCTACTCTCCAACCCGGCTTCGAGGCTGGCGGTGGGGAAAGCAGCGCTTCCCCCATCGCCAGCCCCAGAGGGTGGGAGGCAGCGGGAAGGCGCGCGACGCCTTGCCGCTACTCTCCAACCCGGCTTCGAGGCTGGCGGTGGGGAAAGCAGCGCTTCCCCCATCGCCAGCCCCAGAGGATGGGGGGCAGTGGGAAGGTGCATGACGCCCTCCCGCTACTCTCCAACCCTCCTGCGGGCTTTTGCGGGAGATGGGGGAATTCCCCCACCTCCCGCAAAAGCAGGCAAAAGCCGCGCGCTCTTTAAAGGGGCTCCGCGGCTTTTCTAGGAGGTGGGGGAATTCCCCCACCTCCTAGAAAAGCCCGCAGGAGCCGCACACCCTTTAAAGAGCGAGTGGCTCTTGGGGGCTTTTCCCCAAGGAGGGAGAAGGGACTGACTGGCCGAGTCAGTCCCTTCTCCCTCCTGCGGGCTTTTGGGGGAGATGGGGGAATTCCCCCACCTCCCGCAAAAGCCTCGTGCTCTTTAAAGGGGCTGCGCGGCTTCTGCTGGCTTTTCTACCAGGGGGGGAATTCCCCCACCTCCTAGAAAAGCCCGCAGGAGCCGCGCACCCTTTAAAGAGCGTACCGCTCTTGGGGGCTTTTCCCCGAGGAGGGTGGAGAGATTGACTGGCCGTTTCAGTCCCTTCTCCCTCCTGGTCGAAAAGCCCGCAGGAGTCGCACGCGGCTCCTGTGGGCTTTTGCGGGAGGTGGGGGAATTCCGCCACCTCCCGCAAAAGCAGGGAGAAGGTCTTGGAGTAGCGGACAGGCTGCGTGCAGCCTGTCCGCTGCTCCCAGAGCTGCGGGAGGAAATCATATTTTTTTCCTTGATTCCCCCCCCCCTGAAAACTAGGTGCGTCCTATGGGCCGGTGCGTCCTATAGAGCGAAAAATACGGTAAAATACAATTAAACAAAATTAGATCATTTATCATACTTGTGGCTTGCTCTTCCTCCAGTGAATTCTGGAATTATCTCACAAAGGACACTGTCAAGGAGGTTAAGCAGAGCATGATGGTTTGCCTTGGGCCAACGGTGTACCAAACAATATGTATGAGGAATCCCTATATATCGTAGATGATTATAGGGCAGGCTAACAAACTAGGCTATAAGGGTAAATCAGTATTTTTAATTCACAGAAGCACTGCTCATAATTACAGATACTAATTTTCTTCCATGCAGTAAGCAGTAGCAATATAGTTAAAGAGATCTGAGGACCATGTTTGCTTACCTGAATACAAAGGAAATGGCATTAACAACCTTTTCCAGGTCACTAGTGACTATTTCAATCCCAGCTGCCTGAAATCTCTAGGAGAGAAACGCAGTTCATAGGGTTGTAGCAGAGGACAAATTAATAATGGGTGTTGTTAAAATGCATGCAATATTGTTTTAGCGATTCAGTTTACCTGACATAGTTCCACTGTGTTCACAGCTGGGATCTGACACTGAAGATTCTGAATGATTTGCTGACACTGCAAAGAAAGATTTTAAATGGTTCTTCGATGACAACTACTTGCTAATTGCAAATGCAATTTGTGGAAATTAAAAGGATTCCCCCCCCCCCAAACCCCGGAACGAAACAGCATTCATTTGCTTTCAATGGCAATAGAGTGATAAAATGGCTGTAGAAGAATCCCTGGTTTTAAGATCATTCAAAAACATGGCAACTGTCAATCAGCTAGCGACATCAACCTTATGGTAGGGAAGGCCTTGCCTGGACAATTTTCATAATCTACCCACGGCTACAAGCTTTAACCAGAAGTTTTAGCTGACTGATTAATGCATACACATTTAAATAACTGAGACTGAGAGTTAAAGGGAAGATTTATTTTTAGGCTTCTTTGGCTCTAGTGAGCTACTGTACTAAAGGACGGCCAATAATTTAATGCTGTATTTTTAACACTCAATTGGGAGCCGCCCAGAGTGGCTGGGGAAACTCAGCCTGATGGGTGGGGTATAAATAATAAACTATATATAATAAAAAAAAGATTAAATAAAAGGGCATTAAGGATGTCCTTTGCTTCTATTGTAAATTCTCTCGCATATGCGTATTTCCAAGAATGGGTCTGTATTAGACTTGCTAATATGAAACTTACCTTTAAACGGTAAACAATCAACTAAAGCTAATGTTCTGCCAAAAAAGATTCATCGTGCATCCTGTTTCAACCTTTAAACATCTGCTGAAAACTTTCCTATGCCACCTGGCTTAGGCCAGCAATTAAGATTACGTCTTTCCATAATGGAAATTGATGGTCTCAGATTTTACATTTTTATGCGTTTTTCTTACACACAGGTACTACTGTAAGCCACTAGATTATTTTTTTTAATGATATAGCAGTACAGTGGTACCTCGGGTTAAGTACTTAATTCGTTCCGGAGGTCTGTTCTTAACCTGAAACTGTACTTAACCTGAAGCACCACTTTGGCTAATGGGGCCTCCTGCTGCTGCCTCGCCACCGGAGCACAATTTCTGTTCTCATCCTCAAGCAAAGTTCTTAACTTGAAGCACTATTTCTGGGTTAGCGGAGTCTGTAACCTGAAGTGTATGTAACCTGAGGTACCACTGTATATACTTCTATAAATAAAATTAAAATTTTAAAAAAACATTTAATAGAAATGTAGAGTTGGAAAGGACCCAAAGGCTCACCTAGTCCAGCCCCCTTGGACAGCTGAACCACAGAGGCTGTCCTAGGAAGGGGGTCTGTACATAATAGTCTTTACTTGGCCAATCACTCTACATTTGTCAATAAAGCGATAAGGGCTTGGTTTGCACGTAACACTATGCCAAACTATGGCTTACACTGAAAAGGATATATCAAGAACTCTGGCCAAAAGTTTCAATATAAGGAATAATTCCTACTCAAGAGTTGAAATGAAAAACGTGTGTATTCTGCTAAGAATAACAGTTTGAAGCTAGTAGTAGATTTAAACACAACGTATAAGTATGATAGTTTTAAAGTAATGGTAAGTTTGGATACAACGTTTAAGTGCAGAAATAATGTCGTTTCAAATATACAATGATATAGTACAAAGGTACATGAAATACCAGTGCACAACAATTGTTTTATACAAGTCTCAATAGCAGTCAAAAAGAGTCCACATTATATAAAAAGTCTGGAATCCAAAAGAGTTTCTATAATCGACCTGACTTCAGGTAATGGGACATTTGTATACAGCGACTCGACATCCAGGGTGACAAGGGAGGCCTCCTTTCGTATGGTAGTGTTCTCAACGTGTCCAATAAATGTTTTCGTATCCAGAATATAAGACGGAGTGTCGATGGCGAATGGATGCAAATAATGTTCCATATACTGACAAAGGGGTTCCAAAAGAGAGTCATTACCTGAGACAATCGGTCTGCCTGGTGGAGCATCAAGTGATTTGTGAATTTTTGGAAGTATATAAAATACTGGGGTACGTGGATATTTATTGACTAAAAATTCATTTGTTTTCTTATCGAGGTATCCAAACGATATGCCTTCCGATAAGGTGGTCCTGATTATTCTGGAAACGTCGTCAGTAGGGTAAACTATGGCTTACATCAACTGGCCAAAGTGGCTGCTGTCTCCTCTCCAGGAACCATCATTTTCACATTAAACCATGGTTTCTTAGAGTTATGTGCAAATGCGGACATAATATTAACAGGCTAGAACCTAAAACCGTTTCAACTCTAATGATTTGTTGGAGAGCATCATATTGCCCGAATATAAGCCACACTTTTTTTTTCCAAATTCCGACCGTGAAAAGTTAAAGTGCGGCTTAAATTCGTGACCTTACGAAAATTGGCTTTTACAATATCGCTACTGAAACAGACATACGGTAAAAGGGAACAAAAAAAGTTTTATTGCCAATTTGCAAGCGTGAGACTGTTGTGCAATTAATTCTAATGTCATTCGTCGCTTTCCTCGTATTTTACAGTGCAGTATGGATTTTTTATTTGCGTTTACGGTGCTACGAACAGGTGTTTAACCCACTTGCGGGTCGTCTCTACTACTCATAGGATTTTCTTCTTACATTTGCCATTTACGGGTGTGAGTGCCTGCAGAATTTTAAGGGAGCAATTTATATTCAGGTATTGTCTTCCCCTCGCCCAAATTTTAAAGGTACGGCTTATTTGTGGGTGTGGCTTATATTCAGGCCAATATGGTATTTTTTAAAAATTGTATTGTTAAGTTAAATAATACAAACAAATCTGAAGTTTATCCTGGAGACAAATAAAGAAGCTTTCCTTAAATGTGAAGTGGTAGAGGGTAGAATTGTTTATGAGCTGTGTCACCTATGCATGTTTACTCGGAAGTAAGCTCCACTGTTTTCAGTGGAGTGCATCTCAAGTCTTAAAATATATTCCAATCCCATGTGAGCAGACAGCATGGCTCCATCCCACCATCCTCTGAAGCAAAACTGTTTTTCATTCATGAAACTGCGCATCAGAAATACTAGGAAGGGAATTAAAAAACCACAAGACACACAATGGAGCAAAATCGCTATAAAATGATCCATGATTAAAAGGAGGAAAGGAGTTACTTACTAGCTCTGCAAACAGATCCTGTGGTATTGTTCTGATGATGTCCGCGGTGCTGCCAAAATCTGCAAAACAGAAGATTTTGAGCTTCACATTTAAATCACTGTGCAACTCTAACCAATGCACCAGCTGGGTGGAAAATGGCCACCTGTGGGTATCTCGCTGGCAGTAGCCTGAAGAAAATCCCCAAAATTGTGCACTTCGCTGGTGGGTTTAAACCCCTTAGCTGCACCTGTTTGCCTTGGCACAGCAAAAAAATAGTGTTTCCCCCAAAACACCTTACGCTCTGGCTCATATGAACAGCAGGGCTCCACAAACTGAACTGCTCCACAAATGGTTTTCAAAAGGTCTTTTACTAGAATTCGGACAGCTGTAGTCGCATACATCCATAGAGCAGTTTTGTTTTTGGGGATTTCTATTGTTAATATTCCCAGAAGGAATTTTCGTAGCACAAAAGTGGAGAACAGATGCAGGGTCATCAAGAGAAGAATGGCACCTTAAAATATTAAAATGTATAGAACATGGCAGCATGACAAACAGATGTAAGAAATATTGACAGTAAGAATTTAAAAAGAGGACTGGACGTTATATATAGAACAGATGGAAAATATAAGAAGAAAATAAGTGTAACAGACTGGGGGGAAAATACTCAGCAGTAGATGTGACAAAGCGGAATAGTGTAAAGTAATGAAAATAATTTAGTAGAATCAGAAAACACAGTCAAAAAGACAACAGATAGGAAACAAGAGAAAGAGTGGAAGGGGAATTAAAATTAAAGCTCATAAGAGTCAATTAAACTGGAGGAATATGTTACTATTATTATTTACAGATATATGTCTTATATTTATTTATTTTTCTCTTTCTCTCTTACTACCACAGGCTTGAGTGTAACATACTATGCACTGATATGATAAAACAGAAAAGCAAATGTTGTTGTTTTTTTAAAAAAAGGTATTTTGCTATTAGATAAAAGTATAAACATTGTATTATTTAACCCAACTAATGAATGAATAAGGAGAAGTTGTTTTCTGCTCAATAGTGGCTGCAAAAATGATGAATATTGGAAAGTGAATCAAGCATCTCCTAGACATCCGTAGTCCACACAAGTATGGAATGTAGTTTTTTTTGAGGGGCAAAGCATACACATGAAGATGCCAGGAAAAATTAGGTGTTCACTGGGCGGGGGGTGGGGGTGTCAGGAAACACTTAAGCAGGCATAGGCAAACTCGGCCCTCCAGATGTTTTGGGACTACAACTCCCATCATCCCTGACCACTGGTCCTGTTAGCTAGGGATGATGGGAGTTGTAGTCCCAAAACATCTGGAGGGCCGAGTTTGCCTATGCCTGCACTTAAGGGTCTGGAAACAAAACCTTATTTGGAACTGTTGCGAGATTTGGATATGTTTAGCCTGCAAAAGAGTAGACAGAGGAGACAAGATACTCAAATATCTCAAGGGCTGTTACATGGAAAATGGAGCAAGCTTCTTTTCTCCTGCTCAGAAGGTAGGATTCAAACCAATGGCTTCAAGTTACGAAAAGGGAGATTGTGGCTAAACATCAGCAAGAACTTTCTGGCAGTAAGAGCTGTTTTGACAGCAGAACAGATTCCCTTGGGAGATTGTGGACTCTCCTTCCTTGCAGGTTTTTAAGCAGAGATTGGATGGCCATCTGTCAGGGATGATCTAGTTGTGATTCCTGTACTTCAGAGGGTTGGACTGGATGACCTTCAGGGGCATTTCCAAACCTACACTTCTATGATTCTAGGATAAAGAAACTGTAGGGCGATTATTCTGAGGACAACCTGAAGCAGCGATAGAGGATGGGTGACTCTCTTGATGTTGTTGCACTTTGATTCCTATCAGTCCCAGGCAACACAGCCAGGGGTCAAGGATGAGCTGTAGCCCTCTCACAAAATCTAAAGACCCACTAACCACCCTGAGATCTACAGGTGAAAGGCGATATGCAAATTTAATAAACAGCAAATAATAGCAAGGCATAGCTTCTAGGTATGGCTAAAAGTGAAATAGAGGGCTTACTTGAGAGCAAGCATGTTGAGAAGGCGGCTTGCAAAAGATGCACAGGATAAACACCACCTATGCACTTGAAATAAAAAATTAAAAAACTGTCCAGGTGCACCTTACAGACAATTTTATTATTATTATTTATCTCGAATGCGTCAGACCAACACGGCTACCTACCTGAATCTAGAACCACCTATGTAGGAAGTGGGAAGTGCTGTTTAGGGAAGCTTTTAATATTTTATGATTATTGTATTTTAATATTTTGCTCGAAGCGGAAGATGGGTGGGGTATAAATAATAAACTATTATTATTATTATTATTATTAAGCAGAGTTAGGAGGCAGTGTAGACCAGGAAGCACTTGAGGCGATGGGCCGGTTCCCCAGAACCCTTCTCATTTACACCCTTAGCCTTAATAATAATAATAATAATAATAATAGTTATTCCACGCCTTTTTCAAGGAAAAACCCCCACTATGTTCAACAAGGCTTACTCCCGGGTAAAAATATATGGGCTTTTAGCCCTCCCCGCCTTTTTTTTTAAATAGCCTCCACGGCATGCTTCCTCGTTCAGTCCCCAAAGCGACCAACCTCTCCCCAAACTCACCCCACGGTCCGAGCGGCTTTCCGAGCCCCATCGCGGCGACTCCCGCAGCCATGGACATCAAAGGACGCGCCTCCCACTTTGGAACGTCTTGGAACGTCGACGAACAACGAGCGGCTCCCTGATTGGTCACTTCGCGGCAACAAAGAATTTTTCTCCTTCCGAGACTTCCCTCCTAGCCAATCAGAAGCCAGGATTTCCCTCCGTTGTTTCCGATGGCGGAGCTTCTTCCGCTCTTGGTCGCTTTGGCCGGTTTACGAGCATGCATTTTTGCCCGGGGGAATCAGTTGACTCTCGCTGGAATAAGTCGCGGCCGCTTCCCCCTGAAAGCGCTCCTTTCTCCCCTCCTCCCGCTGAATTTTATTTCTTTTGGACTACAACTCCCATAACTCCTTGCCGTTCGTCATGCTAGCAGGGGCTGATGGGAGTTGGAGTCCAACGTTCACCCAGAGGTCTGTGGGAATCTTTGGCTGGGCTATCATTTAAGGCGGGGCTTATTTGGGAGCCGAGTTTTGCTGCAGCAGCGTTTTTTTATTTCTGTTTTGGATCCTATTGATTTATGTGGAAATTGTTCAATTTATTTGGGCACTCCCCCCCCCCGCAAATATTTTTAATGGGATATATGTATGTGTAATATAATGTAGGCTAACAAAACAGTCCTTAAAATATTGCTTTGTTTTGAACACATCTTAAGATTCCCAAACTGGAAACTCATGGTCCAGTCATCACAGACAGAATAAAAAATGCTTATTATGTCCAATCCTATGTATCTTTAAGGACGCGGGTGGCGCTGTGGGTTAAACCGCAGAGCCTAGGGTTTGTCGATCGGAAGGTCGGCGGTTCGAATCCCCGCGACGGGGTGAGCTCCTGTTACTTGGTCCCAGCTCCTGCCAACCTAGCAGTTTGAAAGCACGTCAAAGCGCAAGTAGATAAATAGGTACCGCTCCAGCGGGAAGATAAAGGGCGTTTCCATGCGCTGCTCTGGTTCACCAGAAGCAGCATAGTCATGCTGGCCACATGACCCAGAAGCTGTACGCCGGCTCCCTCGGCCAGTAAAGCGAGACGAGGGCCGCAACCCCAGAGTCGTCTGCGGCTGGGCCTAATGGTCAGGGGTCCCTTTACCTTTATGTATCTTTACTCAGAAGCAAGCCCCACTCTATTCAGCTGTGGTCCCTTTCAGCTAAGTGTGCATATGATTGCATCCTAAACCCCAAAGTTCCATATCTTCTGGACTGCAGCCCTTCAGATACTGTTGTTTGACTATGGCATGCTCGTACCATGCATATGATACCACTTTAAACAATCCTGGCTTCTCCCAAAGAACTCTGGGAGCTATAGTTAAGGGTGCTAAGCAATATTAGGAGGCCCCTGTTCCCCTCACAGACCTACAATTTCCAGAGTGGCTTAACAATCAACCCCTCCCCCAAAATATAGTCCAGCCCCCCCCCCACAAGGTCTGAGGGACAGTGGACAGGCCCCCTGCTGAAAAAGTTTGCTGACTCCTGCTGTAATCTCTGCACCATTCGAAAACTACAGCTCTCATAATTTTCCGGGGGAATCAATAACTGTTCAGCATGGCATCCTAGTGCTTTCAATGTATTGTATGAATGTGGCCTAAAGCTGGCATCTTCATTTATTATTTATTTCATAAAATTTATACACCACTTGATTGTAAAAAACTAAGAAATTCAAAGCAGTTTAATCCCACTTAGCTAGGAACAAACCCCATTGAATTCAAGAGGATTTACTTCTGACAGTGCCAGATTTACGTATAAGCTAAACAAGCTATAGCTTAGGGCCCCACTCTCTTGGGGGTCTCCAAAAAATTTAAAGGGGGGGGGGGAACTGGATGTACTTTGATAAAATACATGTTTTGTTATGTATAAATGGCTTTAGATACCTATTAGGTCCATAAATGGCCATACAGTGGACGCTCGGGTTTCGAACATGATCCGTGTGGGATGCACATTCGCAACCCACAGCAGCGCGCCTGCGCACGCGCAGGTTGCGATTCGGCGCTTCTGTGCATGTGCAAAGCACTATTTAGCGCTTCTGCGCATGTGCGACTGCCGAAACCCAGAAGTAGCCCATTCCGGTACTTCCGGGTTTCGGCGGTTTGTAACCCAAAAAAATGCAACCTGAAGTGTCTGTAACCCAAAGTATGACTGTATAGCATATATTCAAAATAAAAACCAGCGACAACTTGTTGTTGACAAAGGACAGCTGGACATATAAAGGGCCCCATTACCTTCAGAAGCTTAGGGCTTCATCAAACCTAAATCCGGTCCTGACTTCTGAGTAGACATGGTTAGGATTGCAATTTAATCAAGATCCTGATTCCTGTTTGCAAGTCATTTAGGTGACAAGATCACAGTGTCGATGAGGGAGCAGATCTCCACATCTCCGTGCAGAAAGTCCTAGTGACATGGTGCACTTGCCCTCCAGAACAGCCACCTCTCACGCCATACATAAAGTACTCAATAAAACTGCTTTGGGGCCAGGATTCTTTGGGATGCTGAGAATTTAGGGATGCTTTTTAAAACAAGGACAGTTGTTTTCACACACAACCTGCCGCCGCCCCCCCCCCCATGTCAGAAACAGGAAATTGTTCTGGTTACTACAGGGGAACCGTCCATGGCTTCATTTGTACCTGGAAGAGTAATATTCTTCCTCCAGCTCATAGAAGTCCATGGAGATCTCATCACGCAGGGCAGTAAGCTTCTTGTCGCATTCCTCCTGAAGGCTGCGCAACTGCTGGTTCCGCTGCTTGATGGCTTCGTTGACGGAAGGGAAGTCATTGAGGATCAGGAACTGTTTTAGGTCAGAGACAAGCTTCATAAGAGACTCGCCAGCCCGAACAATATTTGCAGCTCTGACATGCATCTCATAGTTGTCCTGCTTGCCTTGGGTTGCCCGAGAAACTTGAGTTTCTTCCTCAATCTTTGCAGTTTTGATTATCTCTGTGAAGTTATCCATGACAGACTTGATGTCATCTTTCAACCTCTTGTTGTAAGACTGAAGGAGGGTTTCCTTGCTCTGGGGGAGCACGTGCTGCTGCGACATTGTGGGGGCAAGAAAGGTCAGAAAGAGTTACAACTTACTCAATACATGTAATCCTCTTGCAGCCAGGCGGCCATTTTCTCTTTTTCTCTTGCGAACGATTCGTCCTTCATTGGCTACGTCCAACCAATGGGGCGGGGAAAACATTGCATTTGGGTACTTTTTGATGTTTTGTTCATTGTTTATGACTACTTTTGTTACGTTTTGTAGTTATGTAATTTTTTATATGTTGTCAGCCTCCTTGAACATGGTTTTACCTTTGGAAAGGCAGCATACATATAAAATGATTGCTTGATTGTAATAAATTTGAATACAGTCCCACCTGGATTGGAAAAGATTATTTTGTTCCAGCATTGCAGAGGCTGCTCTTGTCACAAATCCCCTGTTATCAAACTGTTGTAATTTAGCATTTTCATGCTTGATCTTGACGTTTCTGTGTTTGAAAATTGCCATTTTAAGGTCAGTAGCAGAAGTGTCCTGAAAGCTTGAAGTTTTCTCCCAGGGGTTTCTGAATAGCTACCCCTTCTGATGTCAGGTTTTGTATCCATTTATTGCTACTGACTTTAAAGTGGCTGTTTTTGAACAAAGAATCTTCTAAGGCAGACTCCAGCATTAAGTTACTTAACAAGCTATTCATTTATTGAAGTTGCAATAGAATACAATAGAAGACAGAACATGCACTACAGGTGACTTGCAACTTATGTACATTTAACTTGTGTGCATTCAAGCTTTACACGCTTGGCAAATAAAAAAATAAGAGAGGATGGAAAGGATTTAGGTGTCTGAGGGAAAAAAGACTGGCAATCCCACCCACCTTTGAATCCAACGTGTTTTGACCATACATGATTAGGGCCTCACATACTGGAATAAAACCCAATTGAAAGCTGAGGGTCTCCTGTACGTGATGAAACACCCTGGCCACGCTAAGTTGGCTATATCATTGGCAAAAGAAGCTAAACCGAAAAAATGCAGTACAGCAGTGCTTGTTGCTTGGGAACTTCAGATGGGAAAGGGAGGGACATCCCCAGACACATCCAATGGACACCTGCTGAAAGCTGTGATTGGTTGTGGCTCTGTGATGCATGGAAGGTGTACCCCCATCATGTGCATTGCGCATATAAAAATTGTGAATCAGCACTGAGGCATCCACGGAAGCTGATATCAAAATGTCATAGTCATGTGTTAATTAAAAGCTAATCATAAAAACAATCAGACAGCAGGAAGTACTGCTGTCAACAACTATTATCTGGGATGATCAGGTATTCAGGTATTGGAAGATATTGCTCAGGCTGTTCCTTTGCTATTAACTGCTAGAAACTGGGGTGAATAACAGGGGGTGAATCATTCATTTAATGGTGTTGTGGCTTCCTTGGCAATCTTGCTCAATAAAAAATTGCTGGCTGGTCTAATGTTTTGAAACGGCACCTTCAATATTAAAAGAAGAAACTACCATATATTCACATTGTATGGGTAAGTGTGCCACAAAAAGCAAGTAGGGTCCTGTATTTAGACACTGGATACCTAAGCATCTGATCTGGACCTTCAAACCGTGCAAACTAGAAGCAATTTACTGGCCAATGCTGGACTAGCCAGACTGACCTTATCCTTTACTCCAGCCATACATATACATTAGCTTCAGAGGGAAGATGTCCTAGTTAGGTTAAACACTGGCATATTAAACACCCTCAGAAATAA